>NC_137003.1:29948977-30573977 GCF_032717465.1 Coenobita brevimanus
TACGAGACCAACTTGATCTAAACCACTGCACTGGACTAACGTCTGTCTGTCTGTCTGTCTGTCTGTCTGTCTCTCTCTCTCTCTCTCTCTCTCTCTCTCTCTCTCTCTCTCTCTCTCTCTCTCTCTCTCTCTCTCTCTCTCTCTCTCTCTCTCTCTCTCTCTCTCTCTCTCTCTCTCTCTCTCTCTCTCTCTCTCTCTCAGCTTATTCTTACTATATTCTGCCAATGTTATTTAGTCTAGGAGAATATCTGAGCAATGAAGGGATAAAAGAAGGCTGCATCTAAACCATCCTGTCAGAAGCCTCTCCCCTAAGCTGAAGAAAACTGTGTGACAGCAGCAAGAATATATACTGAACCCAACGTCATCGATGTGAAGAGATTTTGGTGAGTGAATGAGGTCCTCGGCCTGAAGGAGTCACATGTGTTTGGGAATCCAGGACCAAGTCATTATTATATCCTATTTGTTCGAACTGACCAAGATCCCATACCTCCGTTCCTCGGTTGATGGTCAAGTGTATTCTGCCAGGATTGTCGTTTTAACAGTTATCCAAAGAGATTCCTTCGCACGTTATGCCTAAGAATCAACGAATTTCACTCAGCTGAAGCTTTATATTTTAGTTGTAGAAGTGGCACAGTTCCATCAGGTGAAAATAAACGGACCATAATAGCTAAGGACACTCATTCCTACCTCACAGCCAAGACAGCAGGCCACTTTTTTTTTTTTATACATAACAGAATGGAGGAAGAAAAAACAAATGAGTAAAAAAAAAAACAATCCATACACCAGATTACTGGCGTCCTCCGTTCATAAAATATCTGTAACAGTTAGACTTGAACAGCTGTGGGTTGAAATTTGGAGGGAAACAACTCTGGGGAAGCGAATTCCAGAGAGATGCAGTTCTGGGAATGAAAGAATTCTGATAGGCAGAAGTTCTGCAATATGGCTGAGTGACACTCCAGTCATGAGCGCTACCAGATGCCCGTGTAGCACGAGGGAAGGCATGGAGAGGTGGCACCATGGACGCAACTTCGTCTGAGCATTTGCCATAAAAATATTAGTAAAATAATGCAAGGGAGGCAACATTCCTTCTTACTTGCAGGGGAGGTAGTTGATATGTAATGGCAGAGTTATTAATGATTCTAACAGCTTTGTTCTGAATTTTGTCTAGTTGTCTTAATGCAACCTCTCCACAACCATTCCACAAGGGTGAGCAATATTCAAGCTGAGCACGCACATGACTCTTATAAATTATAGCTAACTGCTCATCGGTGAAGAAGTTACGGACTCTGTACAATAATCCAAGTTTCTTTGAGGCGGTTTTGCAAGTGATCTGACATGAGAGGTCCAGCTGAGGGCACTGTTAAGTGAGACGCCAAGAAATTCAATACCTTTGGAGATGGGAATATTAGTAGCATTGAAGGTAATGTACGAATCTGGCAATATCTGTCTATTAGTAAACTGTATATATTTAGTTTTACTAGCATTAAAAGAGACAAGGTTGTTTTGTCCCCATTCACTGATTGTAGATAGATCTTTATTTATGGAGATAGCTGTACTGAGTTGAGAGGTAGAGATATTAGACTTTGTAAATGAGTGTCTGAGTGTGAATGAACTATGTAGTGTTGAGTCATCTGCATATGAGTGAATGGGATTGTGGGTGACTGATAAGAGATCATTAATATGAACCAGAAATAGGGTTGGCGCCAGAACTGATCCCTGCAGCACGCCGGCGTTGACTGATTGGAAATTGGAATATACATCATCTACTTTTACTCTTATTTTCCTGTCACTAAGATATGAAGAAATCAAAGGAACAAAAGACGTCTGTCCATAGCAAGGGAGTTTGGACAGCAGGGAACGGTGCAATACTCTGTCAAAAGCTTTAGAGATATCAAGAGCTACTGCATGAGTTTCTCCAAAAAGATCAATTGATTGATGGATGGTATGAATTAAGAGATTGAGTATGTCAATGGTGGATCTTTCACGGCGAAAACCATATTGTCTATCACTAATTAAGTTGTTGGATTCAAGATGTTTAACAATGTGCTTATTAATTAAAGTTTCAAATATCTTACCAGGAGAAGATGTGACAGCTATTGGTCTGTAATCGGAGGGGTCAGACGAACTTCCTTTCTTCGGAATTGGGTGGATATTGGCTTCTTTCCATGAATTTAGGAATAAAGAAGTACGTATGCATAGTCTGAATAATTTAGCTAGGACAGAGGCAAGTTCAGGGGAACACTTTTTCAAAACAATTGGCGGAATTCCATCTGGGCCTGGAGCTTTGTTGGTAGGTAAATTGTCTATGATAGATTTTACGTATCTTGTCTGTATTTTAAGTGGGTCAATTTCGGGAGAATCAAGTTCCAGTACTGGGACATTCTGGCTGGTATCGTCTATGGTAGAGTTTCTGGCAAAGATAGCCTATCTGCTTTCCCATGCGGGTCATTTGTAATGTTGCCATCTGAAGATTTTAGTGGGGGAAAGGAAGATGACTTGTTAAAGTTATTATTGAAAGACTTAAGTGTTGACCAGAATATTCTATTGTCATTAGGGTTGTTAAGTAGTTTTGATGCTTGCTTTTGAAGAAAGTTTGATTTAGATAGATTTAATACAGCTTTTGCATGATTTCTAGCAATTTTAAATTGGCAGAGTGATTCAGATGTTTTTCATTTTAAGTAAGAGTTATATGCTAATGACTTTTGGGCTGTTGCTCTGGCACAGTTGCCATCAAACCATTTTGGAGAGTTTGATCTTTTAGTGAACTGTTGACTTGGTATGAATAAATCCATACCAGCTAGTATTAAGTCACAAATGTGGGACTGGGTAGAATTGTGATCACTAGAGAAGAAAGACTGCCATGGAATGTCAGCAAGATAATTTCTAAATTCATCCCAGTCTGCCCTATCAAAGTGCCATTGGGTCACCCTGACAGGTTCAGAACGGGGAGGTGTAGGAGGGTTAACTAATGAGGCTTTGATGAGATTGTGGTCAGAGGATCCAAGTGGTGACAGTACCTCTATCTTGTATTGATCTGGATTATTTGTCAAAATAGGTCATAGTGGCTCACATTTATATTTTCATATGGTGCTGTAATAATATCCTGTATCTTCATTATGCAGTGTATGTAAATTTATCAAAGACATGAGTAAAATAGGCTACTTCTTAGTATTCAAATTTTGGGAGTGGTACAGTTCCGCCACATGAAAACAAAGGGAATACACGGAAATGACAAAGATTAAATGGCTGTGTCGTGCGTCCTTGAATGCAAGGCCTGGGGGGGGGGGGCTGGGTTTACGTTTGAAGAATTGAGAGGAAGGCTGCGACTGGAGTATATTGGTGCTGTGATGAGGAGGGGCAGATTGAGATGGTGTGGGCACGTCAAGAGGATGGAGGATGACAGCTGGGTGCGGAAGGTAAGAAGAGTAAAAGTGAGTGGATTGTGTGTAAACGTTGGGGTTAGGATTCCGATAGGCCGATTGAAAAAAAACCTGGGACGAAGTCATAAAGTGTAACCTCAAGGATAAGGGATTGAATAGGGAGGCTGTCAGAGATAAAGCAGCGTGGAAAGCCGCTTAGGTGACCAAGAGTGACTCATATAAGCATGTTGGAGCCTTTATTACTATATGACACTCCGTCGTAACTCACGTGAAGTTCATGGCCTTAGCGATATCCTCCAGGACGGTGACTTTGGCGCTGTGGATGACGAGCCTCTTTCCCCCGGGGGCTGTTGGGTCATCTACCATTTCTGTCTTGTAGGTGGGCAGCGGCACTCGACCCACCAGCAGCTGCGGCCCTTGAGATAGCCTGAAGGAGTGTGAGAACTAGAGATGACGCCTTTTTAACGACAGACACATAGACAGGCAGAAAAATGTGCTTATTTCACACACATGTAGACACACACACCGTCATGTTAAATTTCCTCCTCCGCTATGATATCTTGGCCACACACCATTGAGCTTAATAGTATGGAGGGGCTATCTCTGTAGCTAGCGTGTGTCTTTGGCCGCCTTACTGAAACACCGCACTCGTTGCCTCCACCATGGCAGTGCCACTGGAACACTGTTCTTGGCTTGCTATCTCTGTTTCCCTGTTGCTTCCGTAAGCTGTGCAGTGGGCCATGGCACTATATTTTTAGGATTCATTCGGCTGATTTCAAAAGGCGTGGGTGTCGCGTGGTGCATAAACATGGCTGCCACTTCATCAGCGCTGCCCTGGGGCCCTGGCTACGGGCACACAAACTACGCGGCGCTACCCATCTACCAGTGAGAAAGCCCCTTCCATATTTTAAAGCACAGTGCCACACACTCATTCACACTTCGAGAGAGAGAGAGAGAGAGAGAGAGAGAGAGAGAGGTTCTTAATTCGACACATGCAGACACCAAAAGCATGATCCTATCTCAATGCACAAGAGATTTTTTTCAATGCCTTCAACTCTGGGCATAGGCTTCGCAGTCTCTTCTGAATTACCATACACCTCCACAAGTCACCACATCTGCCCTAAAACCCACCGTCCCTATTAAATATACACTACTGCTGTCTCAAACAGGATTAGTGTATTGATATCAGTAATGGTATTTTTTCGACATGCCGGCGGGTCTTCTTGTACATCTGTAGAGTCTGCTTTATGGAATTCAGATAAATGCTTAAGCTGTTTTCTGTCCAAGCCGGGTTTCGAACCTGCGTGCATTGGGACTGCAGGCCACCTCTCTACCGATTCAGCCGAAGTAGGTCATAATAGCTTACTTTTATTTTTCCATATGATGCTGTAACAATCTTCTCTACCTTCTTTATGCTGTGTAGGTTATGTCAATATATCAAAAGCATGAGTAAAATGCAAAAGACTTATACATAATAAGCAAAATAAATCCGTGAGGAAGAGGTGTTATGGAGCTTCCTTACCCTATCAGAATACGAGCTTCAGAAAAAGACACTGTTCTCCGAATTTTCGTCGGTTAAGGAAGCTAAGGAAGCTCCCTAACACTTTTTCGTAAGCGACTCATTGCTTGTCACACAGTGCTGTCCTTCTCTGTGTTACACAAGTCCTTCAAATGTTACCTTCCTTTATATAAATAACGTACAAAACGCTATTAACCAGCCATATCCAATAATAAAACGCAAAGGAAGAGGTACACTGAAGTTTTTCAACTGGCGAGAATACGTGCCCTTTCAGGCCACGCAAGTATCATCTATTTTCTGTATTAAATGGGCTATTTATATAAAACATACATAGGAAGAAAAAGCTGGAGTAATCATAATTGTAGGTTCAAACGTACAGAAATGACAATGATTAGATGAATGTGTAGTGCGTCCTTGAATGCAAGACCTGGGAGGGCTAGGATTGCCACTGAAGAGTTGAGAGGAAAGATAGGACTTGAATGTATTGGTATTGTTAAGAGAGGGGGTAGATTGAGATAGATTGGGTGTGTGGAGAGGATGGAGGATGACAGTTGGGTGCGGAAGGTGAGTAGTGTGAAAGTCCGCGGTAGGGATGGGAGAGGCAGACCGAAAAAGGCCTGGGTTGAGGTTGCAGAGTGTTACCTCAAGGATAAGGGACTGAATAGGGAGGCTGCCAGAGATCAAGCAGCGTGGAGAGACGTCATTAGGTGACCAAGGCCGACGCATGCAAGCATGTTGGAGCCTTTTATATACGATACGGTTATTCATAACTAATCACCTGGGAAAGGGTGTTAGCAGTCCTAAGTCGGCGAGAATAATAAGATGACAGAAAAAATGCCTAGTGTGTAAAATTTATAAAGGAGTTGCACAAAGTCTCCTACAGAGAGACATACATATTAAACAAGAAGCTGTAACATGGATAATTAATAGCCATGGAAGAGGTATTAGAAAAGCAGTTAAGAACACGATATTCTAGAAAATTCGTATACAGTGTACAGAGCATGATGGTCAGATTATACAAGTTTTATACTATTTTTACACTAATTTGGCTTAAAATTGTCATCTCTCCATTATGAATGCTGAGCTGTAAGAAAAGAGTACACTAGCACTAGAATGTGATGTGTCATGAAGAAATGCTAGGGAAGGGATGTAGATCCGCAGTACTGTGTTTTTGTGTCACTGAGCTACATGAAATAAGCTGTAAAAGGACTAAAATCTGGGCCCAGATAAAGTTAAAAGAGTATAGTAGTTCTCTCACTCCCCGAGTTACATTTTCGCTCAATGAGGAAGCTCCCTGACACCTTTTCCTTGCCGGTTAATTTCTGCAGGTACCATTTTATTGATAGCTTTGATCTTATCCATGCAATCTGTGTCGATAATACAAAGAGATAAGTATGATTCAAGAAACTACTGTGCTAAGGTGTATTGTAGAAAATAAATCGCTAAGGAAGAGGTGTAGGTAAGTTTCCTCACCCATCGAGAATACGGACCAAGAGAATACGTTCTCACCTGTCCAGCATAAGGACAAGAACCCACCACATGCAAGACATGAGCGTGATCAGCGGCAGGAAGTCTACTATCAGAGGCAGAGGCAGAGGCAACACTACAGGTATCATCACTTTCCTCATCGGCCTCTCTTTACATGTCTTGTTCTGCCCCACCATATTAACACCCCCCCTCCGCCCCACCGCAATGAAGGCCACATCATCTGTAGGGTGAGGGTGGGCTATGTGTGAGGGGGCTTCAGCTGCCACACCCTGCCCCTCTTCAGCTGTCTCACCTTGACCCAATACACCTCCACTCTGCCTCACCGCGACGGAGAAACCCATGTCTTGTGAGGGATGAGGGTGGGTGGTGTGTATGGAGTCCTGAGGGTGAGGGTGGGCCGTGTGTATGGGGTCCTGGGGGTGAGACTGGGCGCTGTGTATGGGGTCCTGAATGTGAGGGTGGGTGGTGTGTGGTAGCTGGTCCCCTTTCCCCACCACCCCTTGCTCCCCCTGCGACACCACCACGTGAACACCGCCCCCTTCGAATAAACCCGTGTCTTCTAGGGGAGGCGGGTCAGCGGTGCTTTTTCCGGGGTCCAGGAGGTGAGGGGTGGGGTTCAAGGGGTGGGGGTTTTCGTCTTGATCCAACGTGGTGGCCGACTGAACCTCAAGGGGCCCCTGGACCAAACCTACTGCAGGGTGATAATTCCCCTTCCCCATCACCCCTGGTGCCCCTAACCCATGCCCGGCTCCTGTCCCTGTCACCGCAAAAATCAGTAAAGTTAAAATTAATTTAAACATCACTGTTTTTTAAAAAAGGAGTCTTCATTTTACTTCCACGACTAAATATGAATCTTAAATTCAGTATGAGATGGGAAATTAGATGAACTCTGATGGCTCTGAACTCATTTCGTTGAGTGAGATGGAAGAAATATGAGAGCTTAATGTGAATGACTGCCTGGCTCAGTTCACTGGGCATAGTGAAATACTTACGCAGGTATCAGTAGCCAGGCACAGTAATTCCGGAGAAGGTCGCCGCGGCCATACTCCGTTCCCCCACGTCGCCCTATCCTCTGCCAATATGCGTCCTCTCTATCCATCACTCACAACCCTCATTGGTTCACCTATCGACCCTGTCCTCCATCTCACCCTCGAACTCCCTTTTCCCTACCCTCACTACACCCTGTCCCTCTGCCTCATCCTCTAGCTCCGCCTGCCCATGTCTTCTTCCATGCCACTCACATACTCTCCAAGTTCCCAGTCAGTCTCTCACTACATGCACCATTCTGCCAGGTCTTTTAGGAGTCCTGTCACAGCACTTGCCGTTACACCACGTCAGCTCTACCAAGCTCCCAATCTCGCAAAAGCCCGTCTTTGTGTCACTCTACGTAATTCTACACGCTCCCCTCAGGTAACTTAGTCTTGCTTATTTATCTGCCTTTGTACATCTCCCCATATCCCTACATGGGCCCCACAGATGACACACTCCTCTCACGACTGTATCCCTCCACCAGTGCAAACTTCATTCCTATAGGTCTGATTGGGCAGATTTGGGGCAGACGAATTAATAGGCATCACGTGAATTGATTTTTAACTATCGACAAACTTGATTGCCTTGAAATTATTTGAGGAGACATAAAATTACCTAAAATAGTTCTTGTTGTTGGCTTTCTCTGGTTTGATCTCTGCTGGAATGAACTAGGACGCATTTATGCTGACCTGATCCAGTGTGATGAATTGATGTGATTCGGCTCCACTGAACGTAATATCAGTGAATGGACCTACTGTAATTTAACCAGCCCTGAATGACCCTTAAGATGGTCTGACTAAACTTGAATGAATTTGAAAGATTTGTGTCGGTCTAAATGGCTTCAATGGACGAAATTGATCCTGGACTAACTGTACTAAATCTAAATAAGCCTGAACAGACTTAGGTCCGTATTCTCCTCGGATAAGAAGGCTTCCTAGCACCTCTTCCCTAGCGATTAATTTTTGGATAAGGATGGCTAGTATCCTTTTCTAAGAAATGTATGCAGAGTATGGCGATATAGGAAGGATTTATGTAACTCAGAATAGGATAATATGGTGTAAAAGCAAAATAAATCGCTTAGAAAAAGGGTGTTAGGGAGCTTCCTTAACTGACGAAAAAATGGGCCTTAAACTGACACAGCTGAGTCTGAATACATGTGAACAGCGTCAACTAAATGATCTAAATGTGCCTAAATTATCCTGAATGATCCTCAGCAGCATAGAGGTAGGAGTAGGTAGAGGCGGCATAAGGGATTAACCACGGGTAGGTCAGAGTGAGGCCGACAGACCTGACTCGACCAACATGGCGGCGACCCCTTTGACAGCTGTCTGACTTGGTTCCGCTGACCAGGCGTGAGTGTTTTCTTAGTTGCAAACAGAAAAAATGAGGAAGAAAGTAGGTTATGAATGGAAGGAGAAAAGAAAGTAGTTAATGAATGAAAAAAAAGGAAGCATTTAAGAACATATGGTAAAATGAAGGATGGAAGACAGATAGATGATTTAAAATAATATACATCAGCACATTATGAAAAAAGTTTATATCTATTATTCTATATAATATTCAGCTTGACTTTACTAACTCCTGTCATATACATAATGTACACTTACAAATTATAATTCACTCTAAAGATACTCACCTGTGAAATGTAATGGATGGGTCAGATTTCTTATCTCCTCTTTCTTTACACCCAAATGCGGCACAGGTGGTGGGCATTTTTGGAGACTTAGGTTATTTGATGGTGAGTTACAACTTAGGACAGAACGTCTCACACCCACAGCTGAACTACAACTAAAACCAGAGGTAGAATGAAGTCTACTTTGTTTCTGGCATTCTCCCTGAAGAATACCAGGTGGACACACAGCTGGAGGTATTAGAGGCTTAATCATCTCATGGCCACACCCATGGAGGTAGGATTAGGACTCTTACCTCTATGGGCACAGCCATAGAGGTAGGAGTGCACAGCAATCTTCTTCGTCAAGTAGGTGTTGCCGTGACCTCTTGACTTGACCAATATGGCCGTTTGACAGTTCTCTGGCTTCACCGGAGCCTTCTCACGCCGACTCTACCCTAATCCTACCTCTATGCTCAGCAGACCTATATGACATACATACACCTATTCATGATTTTGAACGGACCAAACTGAGGCTAAATACTGTAGATGTGAATAACCTAAATGGCCTGAGTGAGACTTACTAGACCTCAGTGGAGTTTAACAGGCGTGAACTGACTCAACTGAGCTTAAATGGATGTGACCGTGTGCAAGTCTCGGACGCCTGGCTCCACCTCAAAAGCCCAGCCATAAATATATAATTTTTAGACAATTCCTTACATATAGGCTTCTTTATACCTTCAAAAATAACTGGTTACAATATATGGAGAGGAAATGTATGGAAGCCAGCTTGATAGAAGGTCAAAACATTTCGTCATCATTATCATCATCATCTTGGTTATTATTTCCCTCCTAAGAAACGGATGGGTTGAGGTAGGATCCAGAAATATAGAGAGAAATTGAAATGTTAAAGAGGGAGACTTAACAACAACATGGCCAGCGACACAGTACACACACTTAAAAAAAAAAAAAAAATCATAATACAGGATTTGTTACAGAAAACTAGGCCAGTGACAGCCTCTAGACTTATAGCACATGTTTAGCAGGACACCATGGAGAGAAAAACTACTTATACGACGACGACCACCACTACTACTGTTGATACTATTACTTCTACTACTACTAATACCACTACTACCACCACCACTACCACTACTGCTATTATTGTTATTACTTCTACCACCACCACCACCACCACCACCACTACTACAACTACAACAACTACTACTGCGACTACTACTGCCACAACTACTGTCATTACTACTACTAATACTGCTACTAGGCTACTACTACTACTACTACTACTATTACTACTACTACTACTAGTAAACATTAATACTATAACTACCATCATTACCACTTATAATAATAATGAAGTAATTATCTATTGCAAGACGCCTCAATCCCGCAAGAGGTGGCCACAAACAAATCGCCTCCACGTATCCATGTCCAAGGCCATATCACTGCATTGCTCCCAGCTCACACACACCCTCTCTCATATACCTTTCCACTCCATCCCTCCATCTCATCCCTGGCCTCCCCCTTCCTCTATAATAATAATAATAATAATAATAATAATAATAACAATAATAATAATAATAATAATAATAATAATAATAATAATAATGTAATAATAATAATAATAATAATAATAATAATAATGCAATAATAATAATAATAATAATAATAATAATAATGAATACCATCACCAGTACTACTATTATTATTACTAGTACTATTATTAATATTACTACTACTACTACTGCTACTACTACAGCTACCACCACCACTACCACTACAGCTGCTACCACCACTACTACTACTAACACTACTACTCCTGCTACTATTACTACTACTGCTACTACTAAGAAGAAGAAGAGCCACCATAGGGTTGGCACAAATTTCACAGAACACGCTGTACTCGTATATATACACTAAGTCACAGTTAAAGGCTATGATTAATATAAATGAAGACAAACAACCTATTAAGGGACTGAATAGAGAGACTGTTAGAGATTGAGGAGCGTGGTTAGCCCCCATTAAGTAATCGAGGTCGACGCATGCAAGTGTGTTGGAGACTTTAAGAACGAAACAAAATGAAGGTGAAACATACCGGTATGTAGCTAAGGAAAGTGTGTTAGAAAAGACTCCTAGACTCCTATCCTAACGTCAATGTGACTCCCAGCTTGCCAAAAAATAGTAGTAGTAGTAGTAATAGTAGTAGTAGTAGAAGTAGTAGTAGTAATCATAAAATAGACGGACAGTTTCTTCCTGTGTATTCAGAGAAAATATGGAAACTGCATACCCAGTCCTGTAATACATATGACGATTTCTGTGAAATTGATGTGCTCTCATTCCTCTATTTTTTATTAATTTTATTTTTAGGAGAACGGCTGACCCCTCCAAGAATCACTGGGGGAGACACACTTCCCAAATATCGCATTTCGGATGAGAGTCTATTATATAAGATGTACTAAGACATTAAAGACATATCTGCCCTCCTATCACTTTTTTTTAGAAATTTGATTTGTTAAGGGGAGGGTTCCCCCCCTAAAAATCATGGTGGGAAAACTGTATGTAGTGGAAAACCTTCCCAGTAACCAGATGAACTCACATGGGAAGTTTCATTTAAATCCATCAAACAGCCGAAGAGGAGCGCGTGCGCACACACACACACACACACAATGAATCTCGTGCGACGGTACTAGTACAGGGCAGGGAGCCGAAAATGATAGCATCCAGCTTTACAGGATTGATAATAACAATAATAAAAATAAAAATAATAATAATAATAATAATAATCATAATAATAATAATAGCAATAAAAAACAAGTGCTCGTGGGCCCTTCTGGGCCTCTCGCACTTGCTCCTGCGGAGGGCTCTCGTGCTGCACGCTCACTTTCTCCTGCTCCGGACTCGTTTCCTTATGCTTTTCATTCTTTTCCTCGCGCTTCGCGCGCACGTTGCGCTAATTCCAGGTAATCAAAGTCACGTTTATGTGCTGTTCTAGTCTAACGTTGTCACTATCGGCCGTCAAGGCAACATCAAAGGGCCCATGAAGGTTCGTTTATGTTCTGTTCTAGTCTAACGTTGTTACTTGGATTTTTTGCAGCTAAGCAATTGATCGTGTTATTTGCAGCTTCGGGAATGGAACCCAAGTTGTCTGCATGCAAGTCCGAGATATTAACCACTCGGCCATAGCAACCGACCGGGCGTGTGAAGCGGCGTTTTTTCGTCAAAATTTGATCACTCATTAAATATAGTAAAAGTTTTTCAGTCGTGATGAGACCATGTTTTTTCACATCAGCGAATTATCTGTGAATTTTGTGCCAATTTTGGTGCGAATTGAATTTGTAGTTTCGGCTGCCCAAAACACACACACACACACACACACACACACACACACACACACACACACACACACGGCTACTGCTATAGTATATTAGATTAATAATAATAATAATAATAATCTATCTACCTATCTATATACCTAGGCTGCTTCCCCCAAGGAAAGGGAGGTAGCCGAGACAGGACGACACACTCCCCAATTACTCATCCATTCAAACACATTCATTCGCATCTTAGCCCCAAAGGGAGAACGGACAGATCCTCACCGCACCACACCGCACAAGGGTCAACTGCGCAATGCAATCAGTGACATCCGCAGCAGGGCCCGACAGCAGAGCTGGTTTACCCCTGCCACATCATAACAGACCCATCCCCTTACCCGCACCTGATAATAATAATAATAATAATAATAATAATAATAATAATAATAATAATAACAATAATAAAATAATAATAATAATTATAATAACAGTAACAACAACAATAAGAATAATATGCTGTAACTCACTTATTGAACTTATTAGGGAAGAAGGGAACACTGTGGGTGAAACCAAGTCCCCTTCTGGCATTCCACGAGGCCGCAAGAACTGGCTTCACTCCCAGATCGCTGTATGGAAGGTCCACGAAGATTCGGTAACTGTACGAGAAAATATGGGTTTCACTTCATCATAATAATCTTTTTTATATTCAATTATTTTTTCACCTCATTGTTACCTTTTGTATCTTATTTTTAACTTTTATCCTCAGTTTTATTTTTCACCCCAATGTTGTCTTTTATAATTTGTTATATGTTCATTTTAATGTTCTCTTTTATATTTTGTTATATGTTCATTTAAAATTTGTCTTTTATATCGTCTCATTAAAATATTCTTATTAGTATAATATTAAAAGACGTCAGGGGAATGAAGAGGTATTGACGTATCTTACTCATAAATAAATGAGAAAATTAGTAACGAAGAGGTGACAAGGAGCTTCCCTTTTCTCTAACCTTAAGGGACATCAGTGTAATATATTTTTACCATTTTGAGTCGAATTTTTCATCAAAATAAAACGTACTATTTTAGAGAGTTCTTAATGTGTATTTATTATAATTAAATGTAGGATTCAGTCTATCCTATGCTTAATAGGTTAAAGGCGACAGAATTATAATCTAAATAATGTCACATGTTTTTAAAAAGTCAGACTCTGGAAAGTTCACTGCTTATATTAAATCCTTCAAAACTAAGTATAATAATCTCTCCTAAGCTGAATAAAATCGCATAAAGATGACAGGAATAAACTCTACATGATGTCAATGGTTTTTAAGGACCAAGTTTTGCAAAGTTAATGGCTACTTCCAATGGCTATGGTTCATTTTCTTACTGGCATGGGAGACTTAGGAGCACCACTTCTCTTATCGATCTGTTTTGCAGTTTACAGCATTGTAAATTCTTCTTTGTAATATGTATCCTTTTAATATCGGCATAGCTTCCATCAGGAATATACAGGAGGATATAAAAATATAATTCGTGCACATGTGGATGAACAAATGTAATAACAGTTTCATCGTCATCGAGAACAAGCCCTCTTTAGAATGTACAGTTTGTCAAAGGCCACCAGAAGTCGGGATTATGTGGCCTTCATCTATTTTGTTATAGAGAGAGAAGATGTATTATCTTGTCTTCTTGATTGGAGAGATCCAGGAAGAGAGAGAGAATAAATGTTGGCGTTGTAGGGAAACGTGAGGGTAGGCCATCTCTGTCCCGTTATCCTCTGCGAGTTGTAAATGAAGTGAGGTGATGAAGTAGGCAGACTGGGGTTGTTGGAGGTTTATTGTGAAACGGTTACTTGAATGAAAAGTTAAAGAGCTTGACGTGACCGTTTGTGCTAGCTGCTGCCTTCCCACTCTCGCTCTTGCTCCTACACTCCTTTTTCTTCCTTCTTCCCTATGCTGTCTCTGGTTCTCTAATCCTCCTACATGTATCTTCGGACTTATATTCCTCTCTGATTTCCGGCTATAGTGTGTGAGCATATGTGTGTTTGTGTGCGTGAGTGTGTATGTATGCACACGTCCGACAAGTGAACGGTAGTTTCCACAAGATCATCCTGTGTTTAGAATATTCGAATGTCTAACTACGAGAGAGTGTATCTAACCTCTCCCTGGAGAACTTAGACATAACTACCTGTCTTCATTTTTTTTTTTTTTTGAGAGGAAGAAGGAACCAAAGGCTACCCAAGATAAAAAAAAAAAAAAACAATACAAAAGAGAGCCAAATTCAAGATCCGTTCATGTCGAGATGCCTGGACACACTGCATTTGAAAGACTGGAGGTCTTAGAAGTAGGAAATACAGACAGAGGGAGACAGTTCCAGAGCTGACCTGTTGCATAAACGAAGGATTGGGAGTAATGGTTAACTCTTGCATTAGAGAGTTGGACAGAAAAGGGATGAGAGTTTGTTGCTAGACGGGTGCTACACACCCGTCGTAGAGGTGAAGGGATGCAAGCAGACAGTTCATAGGAGCAGTGACCATGGAAGTAAAGATAGAAAAAAGATAAAGATATAAAAGTGTGGCAAAGAGAAAAAGGTTGAAGGGAGTTAGTAAAAGGAGGAGAGTTAATGACACAAAAAGCCTTTGACTTCATCCTATTGAGCAGAGCTGCATGAGGGGAGCCTTCCCACACATGAAATTTGTACTCTACACATGAACGAATAAAACCCGTGTATGAAGTCAGCAACTGTACAAGGGTAAAGAGGTACTGAGTCAGCATAGCACACCTGATCTCTTTGAAGCAGATTTTACAAGAGATGTAACATGATCTTTCCAAGACAAATCACGAGTGAATGAAACCCCAGGCATGTTCAAGGATGACGCAGGATTGAGCTGGATATTATTAAACATTAGAGGATACTCCTGTGGGTGATTTTGTCAGGTTGATAGGTGTAAGAACTGAGTCTTTGAAGCATTAAAAACAACAAGATTATTTTTACCCCAGTTAGAGATACGAGCCAAGTCAGACATTAGGTGTGCCATAGCCTCATCTCTTGTTTGTTGAAGTAACAACTGAAATGGACGTTGCGGGAACCAAATGGAAAGGTGTAGGGTGGACATCAGCGTACGAGTGGATAGGGTTAGATGTACAGTTTATAAGATCATTGATGAATAAAAGAAAGAGAATTGGTAATAGGAAAGAGCCCTGCAGAACACCACAGATGATAGATCTAGCAGAAGAACTATGGCCGTCTACAACAGCGGCTATAGAACGACCAGAAAGGAAGCCATAGATGAAGGCACAGAGAGAAGGATAGAAACCGTGAGAGGGCAGTTTGGAAATTAAAGATGTATGCCAGACTCGATCGAAAGCCTTTGAGATGTCAAGTGTAATGGCAAAGCTTTTGCCAAAGTCCCGAAAGGAGGATGACCGGGAGTCTGAAAGGTAGATGAGAAGATCGGCAGTGAAGCATCCCTGACGAAGCACATACTGACGATCAGAAAGAAGGTTGTGATAGGAAAGATGCTTTAAAATTTTTCTGTTGAGAACAGACTCGAAAACTTTTGAGACACAGGATGTTAAAGGAATTGGATGATAGTTAGAGGGTTGGGAATGGTCACCCTTCTTTGGGACAGGCTGAATGACAGCTAACTTCCAGCAAGAAGGAAAGGTACAAGTTGACAGACAAAGACGAAAAAGTTTACCTAGGCAGGATGTATGCACAGAAGCACAGTTCTTGAGAACAACAGGAGGGACTCCATCAGGTCCATATGCCTTATTAGTATTGAGGCCAGTGATGGCAGAAAATGCATCAGCTGAAGAAATTTTATGTCAGCCATGAGGAAGTCAGAGGGGGGAAGTGATGGAGGAATGGCACCGGAATCATCCAAGGTAGAATTGGAGGAGAAAGCCTGAGCTAAGAGATCTGCTTAATCAGTAGAAGAAATAGCTACAGAGCCATCAAAGTAGCAAAGAGAAAGGAAGAATGATGAGGTAAAGTTGTTAGAAAGGTTTTTGGCAAGGTGCCAGGAGTGGGAAGAATTCGAGTTGGAGAGTGAGAGCATTTAGTATGGATGAAATTATTTTTAGCAGAGCAAAGAACAGACTTAGCACGATTCTAGGCAGAAACATAAAAAAGATGTGATTCCGGGGTGGGTTGGCTCTGGTACATTTTATAGGCCCTCTCCTTGTTGCGGACAGCATTAGAGCAAGTGTGATTAAATTAAGGCTTTCTTGCATTAATCAAAGGATATGAGAAAGGAATGTATGATTCCATGCCAGAGAGAATAAGCTCCATAATGCGCAAGACACACTCAGATGGCTCCCGGCCATGGAAACAATAATCATTCCATGGAAAATCAAAGAAGTACTGCCTGAGGGGCTCCCAATCTGCAGCTCCAAAGTGCCACAGTCAACATTTCTTTGGAGGGTCCACAGGCCATACCAGAGCGATAGGACAGGTTAAGGCAGTAAGGTTGTGATCGGAGGAGCCCAAAGGAGAGAAAAGATTAAGAGTGTAAGCAGAAGGATTAATTGTAAGGAAGAGGTCAAGTATGTTGGAGCTCTCTCCAAGGCAGTCAGGGACATGGGAAAGGTGCTGTACGAGCTGATCTAGGTCATTAAGGATATGAAAGATGTAGGTTTCTTCACCAGGTGGATCAGTGAAAGGAGAGGAGAACCAAAGATGGTGGTGAACATTGAAATCTCCTAGAATGGAGATTTCAGAGAAAGGAGAAATGGATAGAATGTGTTCCATCGTAGAAGTAAGATAGTTGAAGAATATTTGATAGTAGAATTGGGAGATAAGTAAACAGCGCAGATATAGTTAGTCAGACAATGACAGGAGAACTGAAGCCAGAGAGTAGAGAATTCAGAAGAATCACGTTCAGGAACATGAAAACAAGATAAGATGTTGCGTACATATACACAACAGCCACCTTTGGCTTTGATATGAGTATAGAGAAAGTAGGAGGATACAGAAAAAGGTTTGCTGTCAGTTGCCTCAGACAGGTGAATCTAGGTTAACAACTGTTACAAAATTATAAATGCCTACAACTATTTTAATGTCTCTGTAATGCATGGTTATGCCAAATCGTCGTACCAAACCATCGTACCAGTGACGTCTGTCTATATTACAATTTTTCAAAGCGTATAGTAACATGGTCTATTGATAATGATTATATTGATCAAACATACACGATATTCATAACATTGTTGTGATAATGTAGAAACATAATCTATAGTAGTGATAGGATGCAGTAGCATAACTGTCTATGTATAAGAGACATATGCATATCTTTAAAGGTAATATGATAATAATACAGTGGAAAGTCTATAGTAGTCAGTTGTATCAAGAATCAGCCTTATGTAATGCATTTTTTTTATATATATATATATATATATATATATATATATATATATATATATATATATATATATATACGAAAGTATTCACGGTCGCTCCTTTCATTCTGTGGTTAGTTTGTTATATATATATATATATATATATATATATATATATATATATATATATATATGTAACAGGAGAAATAAAAGGAGCGACCGTGAGTACTTTCGTATATTACATCTTCAGACAGAGTGAGACAGAAACGTAAAGGGTAGAGGTCTTTTATGCACACCCGCAGCAGGTAGTGGCACACGGAACAATGGATGACCTGAGTTTTTTCCTGCAGCTTAACTTATGGTCAACTGCAGCAGGGAGTGGAACACAACAAATGTCCCTGTTGATGATGTTTTAACTTTCCTGCCAAGCATTCTGGGCA
The DNA here is from genome assembly GCF_032717465.1 of Coenobita brevimanus. NCBI lineage: Eukaryota > Metazoa > Arthropoda > Malacostraca > Decapoda > Coenobitidae > Coenobita > Coenobita brevimanus. The sequence goes on from NC_137003.1 coordinate 29,967,105, forward strand.
GCAACACTGATGGTATTCCCTCTGAAAACATTATCAAGCTAATTAAATTGTGCATTGTGTACTCTTCTTTTACCTTTGAAGGTAAATTTTACACACAAAGATTTGGTATGGCCATGGGTAATCCCCTCTCCCCAGGTCTGGCAAATATTTACATGGAATACTTTGAGAAACATTTACTGACCATAAAGGAGCAAAACATAGTTTGGCTCCGATATGTTGATGATATCCTGTGCTTCTGGCCTAACAGTCTTCCCATTGATGAATTTCTCCTGCAATTAAATTCGTTAGTTCCGTCGATTAAGTTTACTCATGAGATGGAAATGGATAATGAATTGCCATTTTTGGATGTAAAAGTTATCAGAGACCAAAATGTTTTGAAGACTAAGGTATACAGAAAACCTACAAATATTATGTCATATGTTCATTACTATTCAAACCATCATATTAATGTAAAAAGATCTGTGTTCATATCCATGTACCTAAGAGCATATAGAATTTCAGACCCAGAATTTTTAGATGAAGAACTAAAAATGATCCAAAGTATTGGAAAGAAGCTAAAATATCCACAAAGCATACTAACTCAGTGCCACAACACAGCCAAGAAACGATTCCTTGAAGGAAAAACTAATAAGTCAGATCGCCAGAACATTCAAAGAACCCTTGTCCTCCACTTCCATGAAAATTTTCTTGATGTTGTTCACACAGTGAGGAAACTCAATGTACAAGTAGTATTCAAATATGAGAACACCATCAAAAAAACCCTCATCAAGAACAGCCCTTTCAGTAATTCAGGCGTTGTTTACAAAATCCCATGTAAAAGCTGTAACAAATTTTACATAGGACAATCTGGAAAAGATTTGGAAACTAGAATCTCACAACATAAATACAGCGTAAGGACAGCCCACCAGAGTAGTGGTTTATTTCAGCATAAAGCATCCAGTGATCACCATATTGACTGGACAGGCTCCAAGATTCTAGCAAGATCAAAAAGCTTAGATGGAAGAAATGTAACAGAATCTTGTCTAATTTCTGGCACATATGAAAAGAATGTAAACATGAGCTATGGTCATTTTAAGTGTGATAAATTGTTAACTGCATTAATTTTAAAGCAGTATCCCCCAGACTAACACGTGATTGTTCCCTGTCATCTCCTGTTGGTGTAGTCACACCTGTGTGGGACACACCAAGCATTAATCCTCTAGGTCTTAAGTTAAGCAGCAGTATTTATCCCTTCCTCCCTCCCCCCTCTCCCCTTTCCCCTGCCCCTCCTTCCCTCCCCCTTTCCCCTCCCTCCCACTCCCCTTTCCTCCCCTCCTAATCCCTTCTCTTTTATCACATGCATTTTTAGATTCAGGTCATCCTTTGTTGTGTTCCACTCCCTGCTGCAGGTGACCATAAGTTAAGCTGCAGGTAAAAACTCAGGTCATCCATTGTTCTGTGTGCCACTACCTGCTGCGGGTGTGCATAAAAGACCTCTACCCTTTACGTTTCTGTCTCACTCTGTCTGAAGATGTACTATACGAAAGTACTCACGGTCGCTCCTTTCATTTCTCCTGTGGTTAGTTTGCATACATATCTTCATGGTGAAGTGAAGTCTCTGCAAATATATATATATATATACATATATATATATATATACATATATATATATAAATATATATATATATATATATATATATATATATATATATATATATATATATATATATATATATATATATATATATATATGAGCTATATTAATATTGTTATACAAAACAGATACATGTAAATTTTATATGTGCTATATTATATGCAACCCCATAATTTCTTCTTTTTTCCAATTTTTTGTGTATATAAATTATATTTACATTATTTTCATAATATACAAATGGACAACTTTCATTCAGGGGGTTTTACTTGAATGCTTACTGCTTTTCCTCCTCTGAGTTATAATTCTAAGTTTGCAATCCTAATTTGCATTCTATGCATAGCCAACAGTAATATTGCAACTATAATGAAGAAGATTATAAAGACAACTGGAACTTAGCTATATACATAAAATGGACTGAACATACTTATACTATATTCTTACCAGAGCTTCATTGTTTAATTGATCAATTGCATGGATTCAAACTTGGGTGAAGTCAACTTAATATGCGTACTTATGTTTAAATCCATCTTAGGTAGTGGTTGGAAGTGCTTATGAGTGTGACTGTGGATGGTATAGTTGTTTTTCGTAGCTAAGGTGGACAAAGATGGTGTAAGTACAGCACAAAGGTCAGGTGCTATGAACAGACTCGATGCTGAAGTATGAGACGGTGGTGTATCTGGACAACTTACGAATACTGATGTATTTTATCCTGCCCTGTCCCGACTGATTTTCCACCACTGGTTCCCCCCAATCCCGACCAATTTTGGAAAAAAAATTTTTGGCTCATACCTCCACTTTTGGTGAGAACCATCGAAAATTCATAGAGAAATCACTCACTTGAGATTCAAACCACTGGATACAGGTAGAAGTTCCCCTTACCTTACTGGGTTTTCTATCAAGCTGGCTCCAAAGAAAACAAGTTCTGTGGGAGAATAACTATTCCAAACCACTCATAAATGGTATTTATTTATTTATTTGGTACGAATTTATATGTAGTATGAGAGTATATTAGTTTTCACACAGTAATATAGGCAATATAAGCATTGTTTCACTCACCAAGCACATCAGCATACCTGACCTTTTTTGGTGACATTACCTGATCATCATTTCTGACTGTTTCTTCCTCAAATGCTATGTAAACTCTGTCCTTCATATAGTCATCGATTGGGGAATCACTCTGACCTTGAATTTTGTACCGTGGCATGACATGTCTTTACTGGCCAGGTCACTGGTAACAGGTGAATTGCCGAGACAATGGCGTGTGGAGGGGGGAGGTCATACAGGGTAAGGCATTGACCCTGCCTGGCATCTTGTAGAGGAAGTTGTCCCATGTGTACATACCAAAAAAATCACGTGCAAAATTATAAAAATGTGCAAATGACAGACCTTGCAATTGCTGCACGTTTATATATGTCAACGGGAGTCAGAGTGACAAAACATGTGGACGTATATATACGTCAATGGGAGATGGCGGGTTAAGTAGAAGAACTGTGAATGACCGATGCATTGATGATGGGTGAGTTTATCTGGAGCAAATGTGAAGCTGCAGTGCTCATGAATGTCATGGTTTCTTATGACAGCCATTTCACAAGAGACTGTTCCAGCTGGCTGAAAAGTGAAGATGTACGCAAGACAAAGGTGAAAAGCATGTAATGATGGGTGACATTTACATTCAATTGTTGATTCACTAGCAAAGGTGACATTGTCCTGTTTCTTAGAGACCATGATGAGTCCTTTGTTAGTGTTGAGGGTTACCAATGTGTCATCTTTCTTAGATGGGAAAGGGTATATTTGGCAGACTGTGAACAGATCATCAGTTACAAATGGTACATGAACTACTATTGATGTAGGTGTGAGAATTGCTTCTAAATATGGGTAATATATCATGAGATTCTTTTCCTAAAACAATGGCTTTAAACCATGTTTATGTATGCCTTGATTATTTGATGTAAATTGTGAATTGGCAGTAAGCTAATGATGATTTTGCCATTACCAGCATCAGCAATACCTTTCATGAAAGCTTGATAACGAGCCTTGTATTGTCTAGCTGACGTATTATTGTGTCAGTATGTTCCATGACCACTGAGAAGTGTTGGAAGAGTGTGGTATTCCCTTCCAGTGCATTTAATTTCTCCACACTTTCTTGGGGTGTTTTTTCTGCCTTTCTGAGATTTTTCACAATCGTCATCATTGCAGTGTTCTGTGTATCAGCTAGCTTCTGTTGATGTGTTAAGCTTTGAGCCACCCTATTAAATTTGTTATTTATTTCTTCAAGGACCTTTTATGTAGTCAATCCAAAGATGTTTCCCAGAACTGCTCCACGTAGATCGAACAAACCGTGTCTGTTATGTGTACATGCGATTTGTTTGTGTCCTTAAGTGTCTCAGTCCCACGTGATGAGACATCTTTGATCATGGTGAGTATGAGGATTTTTGCTTGTTCCAGTTTCCATTCTGCCAGCTTAACCCCTAAAACGCGGGGCGTCGCGTTTGCGACGCTCGCCGAAAAGGACATAATGGCGGATCGTCGCGTTTGCAATTCGAGTTAATTTTGAATAAACGCGGGCAAGGATGTTCCAGCTGGCATTGTCTATCAGTACCACCACCCATTAGCTACAATTAGCATACTTTACCTTTGTACTACTGACCTCCATTGTTGCCAAGTATCGCGTTTTTCCCCCCTCCCCCCCCCACGGCCCGGCCAGCCTGGCTGTGATACATGGCAGCGCTCTGACTGCTCAGAACTGTAAATCTGCGCTCTCCTCTCACAAGCAGTTTATGCTAATAGGAAACGCTTGTTTCCCCAGTTGTCACACTAGCTTTTTTTCGCACGGTTTGCCCCTGTTTAGTGTCAGTTTACCGCAGGCTTTCAAAGTGACATTATGGCGAGTTATAGCTCTTCCGAGTCAGTGCAAGCGGCCGAAAAGAACGAGAATAAAGTGGTGGGAGTAAGGCAGAATAAAAACCGCACTGAGGTGATCTTTTGTTAAGTAATATGATTGAAAATAATGTAGTATACGTGTTTTTAGCTGTGAAAATGGAAATGTTTGTTGAGTGACGGGAAGACCGCCGCCGCGCTGCATGTCGGCCGTTCGCTTCGTTGATTATAGCCTTATTTTCAGTGCTTATTGTACAAATATGGATTTCAAACTACCTATACGTTGTAGTATAAAGTTTACTGTGACAGAATGAGGCTGTGGTAGAGGGGAAACTGGGTTGCTGGAGGTGTGAAAGTGAAGATTTTGTTACCCAACTTTGCAAGTCTCCACAAGTCCTTGGGTAGTCCATGAAGGCTCAACACCTGTCTCTGGAGAAAGCTGAATGTAAGTACTATCTGCCATACCAAGTATAATGTTCTAGGGTTAATCTCTGATTTTTGGCTAATATTTTCCTACAGGTACTCAGACCGCGATACAACGCCGCCACCTGGGGGGGGTCGGCTGTCCATTGGCCGCTCATTAGGGGTTAATGAATTCAATCACTTCCTTCATGTGATGTGCTTCTGATGAAGAGCTCCTAATCACGGTTCCCGAACCTAAGTGGCCTAGCAATGTTCTCCAGCATCATTGGTAAGTTGTTGTTAATATCCAAACGAATTTCATTACTCATTCCATACTGAGCAATTGCTGTCGAGACTGCTGAAGCGATAAGGCACCCCTGCCTTGATATATGTTGAGAGTGTAAGTGAGCTGACACATGGGATAAGTCTCCTCATTGTTACATACCAAGAAAACAACATTATTAAGCAGCAAATTCAGTCATGCTGAGGAAAATGATAGTGAAATGAGCATTATATACTGGAGCTTGGAGAACACTAACTATACTCTACATTGCTCGATGTTTCACCTATTGAAGGAGTTTAAATCGATTCCTAGATCATGTAAATGCTGCATTGTGGAATTTGCTGTAACAATCGCACTTTGTTTGACTGCTATGCGACCGTAATTTATTCCTGTATGTATTAATATCTCCTTGTTTATCGTCATCGAATGTGCTAAGGTGTTCGGTTGTATCTGATGCTTCATTATTGCTGGCAAAATTCCTTTGAACCCTTTCCAAATGATCAATATGAATTTGTTTTTCTTCGCCACTTGACAGCGACCTAATTATTACTTCATTGGTTGTTTTCTTAATAACTCTGTATAGCCCTTCAAATTTTGTTGTCAGTTTATTGTCTCTAGTGGGAATGATGCCATAGACCAGGTTGCCTACATTAATGTTTGATTTGTTTTACCTTTTTGTTAAACGTCTCTGCCGTTTTTTCCTTTGATCTTGTTAATTGTTTCTTCACTTTTATGTGTATCTCTTGGAAATCACGTAAACGAAGTTTAGGGTAATCGTCATAAATATATCTTATATGGTAAACGTTTGTCTGTCCTGTAGATAATGAAATAGGGTGTGTCTCCTATAGACTTGTTTATTGCACAAATTAATTGATACTTCCACTCTGGGAATCCAATCATCCCAGCTTGCATAATTTTCCTTGAGAATTTGTCGTAGTACGTCCAACACTTTTTTTGTTCTGTCTCTCGACCAATCCGTTGGACACTGGATGATATTCCAAGACATTAAACTTTTTTATAATGTATTGTTTACATATTTCTTGTAAGATATCAGAGTTAAATTCACCTCCGTTATCACCTATTAGTACCCTTGGTGTGGTGAATCTACTAATAATATTATCCACATACCTGGAGAAATGATCAGTAGCCACGAAGAGATACTGATTATTGTTAAATAAGGGTAACTTACGTAAGTCAATCGCAACGGCATCCCATGGTTGATCTGGTAGGGGATATGTGCTTAATTGTGTAGAGATGACGGTATAACCTTTGTGCTCTAACAAGACTCACATTTATCAGTGTTCTCATGTATGTCTTTTCGTAATGATGGCCAGTAATATAACACCCGGGCCTGTCTGACCGTCCTATCTTTGCCAGGATGTCCTGCATGTGGACTATCATGTACTGTCCTTGAAATGTGAGGTATCATTTCATTAGGTAGCACTAGTTGTCTGTTATTTCTTTCATGATTTGGTTTTCCTCTGTCTACCCTATATAAGGCATTATTGCCTATTTTAAATTGTTCGAGTGAGTAATTATATGTCTTCGCCACTCTCCAATTTGTATATAACTTTAGAACAAGTGGGGTCAAGTCTCTGCTTGCGAGATTTCGTCATGGTTGGGAATTAGTTCCCTTAGACTTAATGTGGCAACATGAGTTGTCGTTGGGTTCTATGATAAGGCATCAGCCGCTGAATTCATTTTGCCCTGTATATAGTGAATATGTACATTGTAATTTTCAAATGTACATTTCCATCTTGCTCTACCCCCAGGGAGGAGTTCTTCTTGGAACATGCACACGGGTGGTTTATGGTCAGTGTATAGGTAACTATATACCAAATCACGAAACTTGTAATGCACAGACCACTGCCAGAGCCTCTAAGTTGTAATGCAATAATTTTTCTCTGCACCTTTTTTTTGTGTGCTGGCGAATGCAGTTGGTTGATATTTTCCATACTCATCTTTGTGCATCAATGAGTCCTATATTATAGTTATCTGTGCAAATTATAAATGGTTTTGTGAAATTAGGATAGACTAAGCAAGGTGCACATGTAAGTTGATCTTTTAATTCATTACATGCAATTTTTTGTTCCTCTCCCCACTGAAATGTAGCTTGTTTTATCAGTAGCTGGAATAAAGGTTGTGATATGTTAGCAAACACTTGTATAAAAGCACGGTCGTAACATGTCGACCTAGAAATTGTCTTACTTCATATTTGTTGGTTCAGGGAAGTCTCTAACTGCTGTTATTTTATCATCTGAGGTATGTATACTGTTACATAGCCTATGATTTCATCATCCTTTGAGTAATTCTAACGTACAGTATGCTGCATGTTTGATCACAAGCGTGTTCTACCTCACTCCCCCCCTCCTCCCTTATAGTCGAGTAAGTCGTTCTTTCTGTTGTTCAGAGCAGGAGTGTCAACTCTTTGTCCCCTCTGGCTTCATTTGCGCGTCCTTCTTACAAGTTGTATCAAGCTCTGCCGGCTCCTATATAACGAGCTCAGTCTCTGCATTAATTGCCACTTAGATCTACTCCTCATTTTGTTCACATCTCTGTCCTGCCCTGTACAGTTGTTATTATTGTGAGTCCTCAGGAAGTCTCCAACCATCTAGCAGCTGTGTAATTTGAGTATGACTGTTGTTGCATTTTTTCTTGTACTGTGTAGCGTAGGGTGTTAATTCTTAGGCCTAGTAAGGTTTTTGTGATTCATGTGTTTTGGGTGTCAGCCCTTATTAATAATATTTTGTATCTGTAATAATATATCTTGCATTCACTGAGTATTATCTGGTATTCTCATTTTATCAGGGCTGACTTAGATAAATTTACTCATGCTAATTTCGTGTTAATAGAGGCTATTGCAGTTAACCATATATTTAACCTGTTTTTTGCCATTGCATTGTCCTTATGAGTCCTGAATGTTTTGTTGTTAGTTTGAGCATTAAACTTTAACTTGTAATTTTACCTAACTCTTTTGTTTTGAACCTGGAACTTTACGGGACAGTAGTGATTTTTAGTATTCTCACTTAAAGTGTACATCATCTTTCTCTGTTCCGTAACATAAATTTGGCGACCTCTTATCAGGATATTCAGGATATTATCATAAGGATATTGCTTGTTATTTTGTGACTGTGATTTATTCATGATGTCTACTATTACTACGCTTGATGAAGCCAAAGATTTTTTGTCAAATGTGCAAACAGTGTGTGATGTAGAAAACAGAACAAAGAATGAACTTAAGCTTGTTGCTCAACAATTGGGAATTGCAGTTCACTCTCATCATTCTAAAGATCAAATTGTTGGCATGATTAATACAAGCTTGTTTAATGTAACTCCTCCAAATGAGCAAACGCAGATTGAAATAGCTAAGTTACAGCTAGCTCTGCAGGAGGCTCGTGTTAAGGAAGCTGAGTTTCAGGCTCGTGCTAAGGAGGCTTAGTCTCAGGCTAAGGAGGCGGAGTCTCAGGCTCGTATTCAGGAGGCTGAATTTCAGGCAAATGCTCGCATTCAGGAGGCTGAATTTCAGGCAAATGCTCGCATTCAGGAGGCACAGGCATAGGCTCAGGCACAAATTGAACTAGCTAGGATTCAGGCAGACCATGAGTATCGCATGAAACAAGGTGGAACTGGATCATCTAGCTCTGATGATTTTGATATGGCTAAAAATGTTAAACTTGTCCCTCCTTTTAATGAATCTGATTTAACAAAGTATTTTCAATTATTTGAGAGGGTAGCTACAGGTTTTAATTGGCCCAAAAAGTATTGGCCAGTACTCCTTCAAACTGTTCTCACCGGTAAAGCTCAAGTAACTTATGCATCTTTGCCTCAGGATCAATCTGATAATTATGATGTAGTTAAGAGCTTGATTCTTAAGGCCTATGAGCTTGTTCCTGAAGCCTATAGAGTAAAATTTAGGACAACTTATAAGCAAGATAAGCAATCCCATGTTGAGTATGCAAAAATCAAAGAAGATCTGTTAGAGCAGTGGTTAAATTCTAAGAATGTGGATTCTGATTTTGACAAATTTAAGCAGATGATTTTGCTGGAGGACTTCAAAAGGTGTATTAATAAAGATGTAAGCCTATATCTTGATGAGAAAAGAATAGATAATTTGTCTGATGCTGCAGTTTTAGCTGATGTTCTCACTCACAAGAGATATTCTAAAGAAAAAAGGAAAGCTGAGAGTAAGTACGTTGCCTCTACTCAGAGTACAGGTAACAGGAAAGAGAATAAAGATGATGTTTCTCAGGAAGTAAATACCAGCTTCACCTCTAGATTTCAGAAAAGTAAATGTACTTATTGTAGTAAGCTTGGTCATACTACGGAGAAATGTTTCAGGAGACAGCGTGATGTGAACAAAAAGGAGTCTTTAAATATTCAGTCAATTGGTCTAGTGTCCACCCTTGAGAGTACCCAGAATTCTTTAACTGTTGTTAACTGAACCTGCTTTGAGGGGTAAATTAAATTCTCATGATGGAGCTCCTCTTTTGAGCAGTAACGTGGGTGACACTCTCAAGAGTTCATGTGCTAATTTCCTGTCTGAAGGTTTTGTCAGTCCTCTGGACAGTAATGACAGGAAATCAGTTAAAATATATCGTGATACAGGTGCTTGCCAATCCCTTATGCTGACCAGTTTTCTATGCTCTAATGTTAATTCCTCTGATGAAACTGTAATCTTACAAGGTGTAGGGAATAATTACTTCTCTGTCCCTCTGTGCAGAGTGAATTTAGAGTCTGGTTTTGTTAATGGTTCCGTTATGGTTGGGTTGGTTGAGACACTCCCAATGTCAGGTGTAACTTTCTTACTTGGAAATGATATTGGTGGAAGTCAAGTGTGTCCAGCTCCTCAGTTGTCTAGTGAGCCAGTGGCTGAGGCCCAGGATTGTGATGTCCCTGATGTGTTCCCTGCATGTGCTGTCACTAGGGCTAAGTCTAAAGGTACTGGTGACTTAGAGGATAATGATGATGATGATGTTATCCTAGCTGACACTTTTCTTGCTAATTTGGACCACTCACCAGATGAGGCAGTACCCCGTAGTGTTGATAATTTGTCTCGTCAAGAGTTGGTTGAGTTGCAGGTTGCTGACCCTGAGTTGAAAGGTCTAGCTAACTCTGCTTGCAATGAGGAAGAGTCAGCTGGTGATTCTACTTCTTATTATATGAAGTCAGGAGTACTTATGAGGAAGTGGAGACCCCCAACAGCATCAGCCGACTGTGAGTGGGAGGTTGTACATCAAGTTGTCATCCCTCGTGTTTGTAGGCAGGATATCATTAGAGTGGCTCATGATTCCAGTTTGGCAGGACACCTTGGAGTGAGGAAGACTGTGGCATGCATTTTGAAACACTTCTACTGGCCAGGTATCTTCAGGGATGTTTCCTGGTATTGTAAGTCTTGTCACACCTGTCAAGTTGTGGGGAAGTGTAATCAGACCGAAAAGGTTGCACCTCTAGTTCCCATTCCTCCTTTTGAGGTGCCATTCACCCGTGTGTTGGTGGATATTGTGGGCCCTCTTCCTAACACTTCTTCAGGATTTTCTTATGTGTTGACCCTGATTGATATGGCTACTCGTTATCCTGAAGCCATTCCACTTAGAAATATCTCAGCAAAGAACGTGGCTAAGGAAATGCTAGGGTTCTTCACAAAGTTTGGTCTGCCCAAGGAGGTACAGAAAGACCGGGGAAGTAATTTCATGTCAAATGTTTTCAAGCAGTCTCTGAAAGTGTTGAGCATCACCCAGATCACGTCTTCAGCTTACCATCCCCAGACCCAAGGAGCGTTGGAGAGATATCATCAAACACTAAAATCGATGCTCAAGAAATACTGTTTGGAACATCAGAAAGACTGGGATAAAGGTCTTCCATTCGTTGTATTTGCCGCAAGAGAATCTCCAAATGAATCACTGGGCTTCTCACCTTTTGAACTACTGTTTGGCCATGAAGTAAGAGGACCCCTTAAGTTACTCAAGGAATGCTGGCTGTCAGAGGAAGATGACGTCAACCTGCTGGAGTATGTGATGAAGTTCAAAGAATGGCTGTCCACTGCTTTACAGCTGGCGAGAGAGAATTTAGGAGCTGCTCAGAAGATGAAGACTTGGTATGATAAGAAGTCTAGGTTACGCCACTTTCAGCCAGGAGATCAGGTTTTGATTCTGCTACCGGTGCATGGGCAACCTCTTCAAGCCAAGTTTAGTGGTCCTTATTTCGTGGAGAAGAAACTCAGTGATGTCAACTATGTCATCGCCACACCAGATCGTAGAAAGAACAAGCAACTTTGTCACATCAACATGCTAAAGTTTTATCACAGGCAGGACGAAAATAACCCAGTCTGCACTGTAGCTGTTCCACCCGAGTCTGCAAGTGAAGTTCTCCCATGCAGCATGAGCCTGAGTGATAGTTTGGGGAAGAATCCTGATATCATGAATGATCTCCAGACTAAGCTTTCTCATCTAGCTCCCGAGGAAAGGCAGGAGTTTTCGGCATTACTGCAGTACCCGCAAGTGTTCCGTGCCACTCCAGGAAGAACCACTGTGTTGATGCATGATGTCGATGTTGGAGACGCAAAGCCAATTAAACTGCCTCCTTACCGTGTGAACCCGGTGAAAGTTCATCTCATCCAGAAGGAGCTTGGCTACCTGTTGGACCACAAGATGATTGAGCCCTGTCAGAGCGAGTGGAGTTCTCCTGTCACTCTAGTCCCTAAGCCAGGTGGGTCCCAGCGGCTTTTGCATCGACTACAGACGTGTTAATCAGATAACCAAAACAGACACTTACCCTCTCCCTCGTGTGGAAGATTGCATAGACAAGATCGGAAAGGCTAGGTACATAAGTAAGTTTGATTTGTTAAAGGGATACTGGAAAGTACCTATGACTGAACGTGCTAGGGAGATCTCATGTTTTGTAACACTAGGAAAGACTTTTGCATGTTCTGTAATGCCATATGGTATGAAGAATGCACCAGCCACATTTCAGAAGCTCATGAATGTTGTAACAGAGGGTTTGGCAGGGTGTGTTGTTTATATTGATGATGTATTAATCTTCAGTGACAACTGGAAAGATCACCTATGCCATGTCAGTAAATTTCTTGAGAGTTTGGTGCAGGCTAATCTTGTAGCTATTTTATCAAAGTGTGAATTTGGTCAAGCTAAAGTTCAGTACCTTGGGTATGTAAATGGTGATGGACATGTTGCACCACCAGCAGCTAAGGTTAAGGTTATAAGTGATCTTCCCAGACCTAAAAGTAGGAAAGAGCTACAAAGATTTTTGGGAATGGTAGGTTATTACTGGAGATTTGTTCTTAACTTTTCAATTCTTGTATCACCACTTACAGACCTACTGAAAAAGGGAGTTAAAATTGTCTGGACCGATAACTGTGAATCCTCTTTCACCAAACTTAAAGCTATCCTATTAAGTCAGCCAGTGCTCGCTACTCCAAATTTTGCTAAGCCTTTTAAGATGGCTGTTGAAGCAAGTGATACAGGAGCTGGGGCTGTTTTGCTGCAAGAGGATGATTAGGGTATTGAACACCCTGTATCTTATTACAGTAAGTAGTTCAATCCACCTCAAAAGAACTACTCAACTATTGAGAAAGAGCTTTTGGCCTTGATTTTGGGTTTACAGCATTTTTCATTTTGTGTTCTGGTTTTGACCCCATAGTCATTTATACCGATCATAACCCACTGAAATTCCTTAGTAAGTTTAAAGATAAAAATCAGAGATTGACAAGATGGAGTCTACTTCTTCAGGAGTATATATTGGACATACAGCATGTCAAGGGGAAGGAAAATGTTATTGCAGATTGCTTATCTAGACTTTAGACAGATTGTTTTAGGGTAATAAGAAATTTCCTTTGTAAATTTCTTTTTCTTTGTGGGGAGGTGTTACATAGCCTATGATTTCATCATCCTTTGTGTAATTCTAACGTACAGTATGCTGCATGTTTGATCACGAGCGTGTTCTACCTCACTTCCCCCCTCCTCCCTTATAGTAGAGTAAGTCGTTCTTTCTGTTGTTCAGAGCAGGAGTGTCAACTCTTTGTCCCCTCTGGCTTCATTTGCGCGTCCTTCTTACAATTTGTATCAAGCTCTGCCGGCCCCTATATAATGAGCTCAGTCTCTGCATTAATTGCCACTTAGATCTACTCCTCATTTTGTTCACATCTCTGTCCTCCCCTGTACAGTTGTTATTATTGTGAGTGCTCAGGAAGTCTCCAACCATCTAGCAGCTGTGTAATTTGAGTATGACTGTTGTTGCATTTTTTCTTGTACTGTGTAGCGTAGGGTGTTAATTCTTAGGCCTAGTAAGGTTTTTGTAATTCATGTGTTTTGGGTGTCAGCCCTTATTAATAATATTTTGTGTCTGTAATAATATACCTTGCATTCACTGAGTATTATCTGGTATTCTCATTTTATCAGGGCTGACTTAGATAAATTTACTCATGCTAATTTCGTGTTAATAGAGGCTATTGCAGTTAACCATATATTTAACCTGTTTTTTGCCATTGCATTGTCCTTATGAGTCCTGAATGTTTTGTTGTTAGTTTGAGCATTAAACTTTAACTTGTAATTTTACCTAACTCTTTTGTTTGGACCTGGAACTTTACGGGACAGTAGTGATTTTTAGTATTCTCACTTAAAGTGTACATTATCTTTCTCTGTTCCGTAACAATACCTTCTGGATCCAGTCTGTGGCCTAGAAATTTATTTTCCGTAAAGCAAAATTTGCATCTAGACAGCTTAATTTTTGAACCAGGATTGGCTAACTTTTGTAGGAGCTGATCTGATTTCTGTAAATGTTCATCTATTGTGTGTGTTGCAATTATGATGTCCAGACAGACAAAAATACCATCTCCTAACATAACCTATGTTACATAATTATGTAACATAGCATACTGATGGTTTATCAGTAAGCACGATGAGCATGGAGTTGGTGACAGAGAGGGTGAAGAGGAGGTGGTGAAGGCTATGGAATGGGGGACGAAATACTCAACTTTCATAACTTCAGCGGATTTTAGTTAACTTAGGAGAGTGTTTTCGTATACAAGAAATTAATGAATGCTATATCTAACCAAACCTTTAGTTAAAAATAAATCCCTTTAATTGAGCAAAGTCATTTTTAAAGATAGCAGAATTTTCAAGGCGTTTCAAAAGATTCAGCACAGAGTATTTAATGAACAGGACCTCCCAGTATTAAGGATTATTTGCCTGCCCATGTCACCTGTGTGGCAACCGAACGCTACTATAAACATATATGGATCCATACTCACATACATACATACCTTAGGGCTGGTTTGTGTGTAAGTATGACTAGCATGGAGTTGGTGATGGACAGGGTGTGGCGGATATGATGCAGGAGGTGTAGAGGCAGGCTGGTAACGAAGAGAATCCTTGTGGACCACACCAGTAAGCCGCTCTTGAGGAACCACTGAGTGAATGAGGATAGGAAGGCTTGGTCCTCGCTCACCACCACCAGTGTGATGTGTTGGGATACGTGATTCAGCTGTAAAGGAAGGATACATTTTACATACAACCACCAGATCATTGTTTTGCGTTGTGTGGATACTTTTTTTTTTTTTTTTTTCAAACTGGGGGAGTTGGATAAATTTTTCCTCTTTTCGGCCGTCATATTTAGTTTAGTTTAGTTTTTTCTTTCGAAAAAGATATTAAGTTTAGAGATGACGTTTCGCATAGGTGGGACTGAATATAGTTTTCATGTATACCTTCACTTAGTATCTTCCTGAGAAAAAAAAATGGCAATGGCGCATACTGTAATTGCAGATCGTATAAACAGGAACATTAATAAAAAAAAAAAATGTGGGAAAATGAGGCTCAGAAACTAAAGACAGAAGAAGGCAGAGGTAGGAATTGATTGAATATGCATAAATATACATATGACAAGAGTGAGAAAGCGAGGCATTGAAGGTAAGAGTCGAGAGGAATTATTGACAGTGTAGTTCTGGTTCTATTATTAAGCCGGGGGTCTGGAAGGGGAAAACAAGTCCAACTTTTTAATTATTACTGAATCGTGTTTTTAATTTCGAAGCTTGTCTTAACCATCAGAAATTTAGTTTTAGTAACGCTGAGTCGGTTAGATATATTGTTATGGGAATTTTTTGGTGGATCACTCTGTAAATGTGGCTGTGATCCGTATTTTCGTCGGTCAAGGAAACTCTCTAACACCTCTTCCTGAGCTAATAATTTTTTGGGTACGGCTGATTAATACCAATTTGTACGATATTTATCTTGTGTATGGTGGCATTTGAATTATTTATATGGCAAAGAGGAGGTCAGTGAGAAGTAACAAGCTAAACAAATCGCTTAGGAAGAGATGTTAGGGGACTTCCTTAATCGCCCAGAATACGGGCACTGCAAGGCTTGGGTCCGTATTCTCGTAGGATGAGGACGCTTACTAGCACCTTTTCTTTAGCGATTTGTTTTATTTATTACACGTACACTCCTATTCTTTGTTAAATAAATTCTTTTACCATTGCCATTCTCTGCATTAAAAAAAATACAAAAGCATATTAAACAACAGAAATAAGTCTTTAAGGAAGAAGCGTTATGGAGTTTCCTTACCGGACGAGAATACAAACCGAGGTCTTCACTCACCACCACAAGCGTGATGCTTAAAACGCTTTGCACTGCTTGCAAGGAAAGATGCATCAGTAAGCCATGTCTCTATTTTTTTTTTCTTTTTATCACTGCATGGTACATAACCCAGGAGATCGCTTCTCGTACTAAGTGAATTATCCATTACCTAGGATTTCTTCACCTAGTAAATTTGGAGGTACACTTTATATTATTGTATTTTAGAACCACATGGATTTATGTTAGGCGCTAGATAGAAATATAAAATTGCGTATTCAAATGGCTCTCCTTATGATTCACACTTTTCACAACACGAATTGATTATAAGCTTTCAAACGTAAGATATTATTCTTTTCATAATCTAACATTTTAAGAAACTAAGTAAATACGGCACTTTCACTCACCCAGTGAACCTGTGTTACCAAGTTTTTGAGACCGTCGTGCGTCACATTTACGCCTTGGCTGTTAGTGCCCACCTGGAACACCGCCACACCCTCACCAGCCACCACCTCACCCACATCACTCACCTGAGAGTGCATGAGCATTTTTTTGACATTTACAAACCGATGATGTCATTACCAGCCACGATAGCAAAGCTGGTATTGGTTTCGATTTGTCTGTCTGTCTGTGTATCTGTTAGCACGATAACTTCTCAACTGCTCAAAAAAAAAAAAATAAATAAATAAAGGTGTGTAATAGTAGGTGTGTAGATCAGTAGGTCGGAAGTAGTGGAAGCGATGAAGAAGATTAAGCTGGGAAAGGCCCCAGGAATTGATGGAGTGTGTGGTGAAATGCTTAGGTATGGGGGTGAGATTGTTGTGGAGTGGATATGGAAGTTGTGTAGATTGGCTTGGGAAGAGGGAAGGGTTCCAGAGAACTGAAAATCAGGTATAATTGTTCCTCTGTACAAAGGAAAAGGGGAGAGAGAAGTATGTGGTAACCGTTGGGGTATTTGCCTTCTTAGTGTGACTGGTAAAATATATGGTAGAATACTCATTGATAGGGTTAGGCATATGACAGAGGAGCTAGTTGGTGAAGATCAAGGGGGATTTAGGAAGGGAAAAGGGTGTGTAGATCAGATATTTGTTCTAAGATGTTTAGTGGAGAAGTATCTAGAGAAGGGAAGGAAAGTGTACGCTGCCTTCATGGACTTGGAGAAAGCATATGACAGAATAGATAGGAAAGGTATGTGGAAGGTATTAAGAATATATGGAGTGGAGGGGAAATTGTTGAGTGCTGTGAAGAGTATGTACGAGGGAGCTAGGGCTACGGTGCGAGTGGATGGTGAGCTGAGTGAGTTCTTTGATCTCAATGTGGGACTGAAACAGGGGTGTGTAATGTCTCCATGGCTGTTTAATATATATATGGATGGGGTCGTAAAGGAGGTACAAGGTAGGGCAGTGGATGTGGGGGTGGCCCTAATGAATGAGGGTGAGATTTGGAAGCTTCCGGTGTTGCTGTTTGCTGATGATACAGTATTGTTGAGTGAAGATGAATGGGAGTTGCAAGGTTTGGTGAATGAATTTGGGACAGTGTGTAGGAGGAGGAAGCTGAAAGTTAATGTAAACAAAAGTAAAGTTGTGGTGTTTGAGAGGAATGAAGTCACAGAGTGTGCAGTGAGGTTGGATGGTGAGGGTATGGAGTATGTGAGTGCATTCAAGTACTTGGGTAGTGTGATGAGTAAGGATGGAACTTTGGGGGATGAAGTACGTGAAAGGGTACAGCAGGGAAGGAAGGTTGTTGGCACACTGAAAGCAGTGATGAGAAATAGGGAGGTGAGTATGGAAGTTAAGAAGTCACTGCATGATGGTATTGTGATCCCTACCCTGACGTATGGAAGCGAGGCGTGGACCTTGCAAGAGGGGAACAAGTCAAGAGTGAGAGCAGTGGAAATGAGTTACTTGAGAGGAGCATGTGGAGTGACATGGAGGGACAGATTGACGAATGAAGAAGTGAAGGAACGTTGTGGGGTAGATGTGGATGTGGTTGAAAAGATTAGGAGAAATACACTGAGGTGGTTTGGACATGTGGAGAGGATGGAGAAGGAAAGACTGACTAAGAGGGTGTATGTAGGTGAGGTGGAGGGAGGGAGAGGGAGGGGTAGACCGAGGATGAGGTGGAGGAATGGAGTTGAGAGGTATATGAGGGAGGGGGGAGTGAGTTGGGGGGAGGGGAGTCAAATGGTGGGTGGCAGAGTGACTTGGAGGCGTTTTGTCTGCGGCCACCCTTTGCGGGATTAGGGCGTCGGGCTATAGATAGATAGATAGATAGTGTAATAGGGATGAAAATTTCTGAGTTCGAAATTAGCGAAAGTAGATCAAGGTCAAGGCTATATTCCTAGCCGTGCTAGATACGTATCTGCTCGCGGCTTTTGTGATCCCCACCTTGTGGGGATCTCAAATTTATTGTGTTAATAATAATAATAATAACAATAATAATAATAATAATAATAATAATAATAATATTATTATTATTATTATTATTATTAATAATATTGGAAAATGTGAGTACGTTTAAGTACTTGGGAGTGTGATGAGTAAGGATGGAGGTTTGGAGGGTGAAGTGCTTGAAAGGGTACAGCAGGGAAGAAAGGTTGCTGGTTCTTTGAAAGCAGTGATAAGAAACAGGGAAGTGAGCATGGAAGTGAAAAAGTTACTACATGACAGTATTGTGATACCAACTCTAACGTAAGGAAGTGAAGCTTGGACGTTGTTGGAAGGACACAAGTCAAGAGTGAGAGCAGTGGAAATGAGTTATTTAAGAGGAGCCTGTGGAGTCACATGGAGAGACAGGCTGACGAATGAGGATATAAAGGAGCGTTGTGGTGTTGATGTGGATGTGATAGGAAGCGTTATGAGGAACACACTGAGGTGGTTTGTCCATGTGGAGAGGATGGAGGGTGAAAGACTGACGAAGAGAGTGTATGTGAGTGAGGTGGAGGGGGAAAGAGGGAGGGGGAGGCCGAGGATGAGATGGAGGGATGGGGTGGAGAGGTGTATGAGAGAGGGGTGTATGAGTTGGGAGCAGGGGAGTGAAATGGCGGTGGACAGGGCGACTTGGAGGCGATTTGTTTGTGGCCACCCCAAACGGGATTGAGGCGTCTGGCAATAGATAGAGATAGATAGATTATTATTATTACTGTTATTATTATTATTTTAATCATCGTTGCTATCATAATTATCACGATCATCATCATCATCATCGTCAACATCATAAACATCATCATCATCATCATCATCATCATCATCATCATCATTATGGAGGCTTTTGAGAAGGGAAGGACAGGAGGAAGTAGTCCATACAAGGAGGGTAGAAAGGGTGCAAGAGGATGGAAAAGGGCAGAATATAAGAGAGAAGTGGAGGAGCAATTGGGTAAATATCATTTGGAACAGATGGGGGACGTGGAAGAAGTGTGCAAGATATTCGCCAAAGATTTCTGTGCAGCATGTGAGGTGGTGTCTGGGGTGGAGAGAAGACGAAAAGGGGTGCAAGGAACAGCAAGGTGAAATGAAGAGGTGAGATAGGCTTTGGCACGAAAGAAGAAAGCACATAGTAAGTGGATGAGAAATGGGCGTGGAGGAAGTTGAGAGACAGAAGAGACAGTTATATGTAGAGAGGAAGAAAGTGGTGAAAAGATTAGGAAGACAGAGTAAGAAGAGATTGGATGAGTATTTTGGAAGGAACCTGAGTGTAAAGTAGAGGAAATGTAAGAAAATGTTCTGGAAAGAGGTAAGAGAGTAAGACAGGGTGATAAAGAAGTACGTCGGGGAGTGAAAGTTAAAAATGGTATATATATATATTGCCAGTGGAGAATGACGAAAAAGTGAGCAGATGGAGAGAATACATTAAAGAGAATGAAAGTAATGTGAGTATAAGTGGCTGAGGAATGACTGAGAGGAGGAGGGAAGTGAGAAGAAGAAATCAGTAGGATGGAAGTAGTGGAAGTAATGAAGAAAGTCAAAATAGGGAAAGCCCCAGGAATGATGGTTTGTGTTGGGAAATGCTGAAGCATGGGGGAGAGATAGTAGTACAGTGAAAGTCCTCTCATTCGGCATCTGGTCTTACGGTATTTCCAGTCTGTCAGCGGTTTTCATAAATAGTCCCGGTACGAAAGTTCTTTGCCTTCTGGCACATGTACTGTGCCGTTCAGCCAATTTGGAGCTGTTGATGCTAGATCTAGTGCTTTCCATAACAATTTAGTGCATTTCATGATAATTAGCACCAATAAATATTAGATTTTCTTCTATACCTGACACGTTTTGAAGTCCAATTTAGCGCGAAAGTATGAACGGTTCACCTATAGATCAGCACGTTTTAAAGTTGAGCCTAACGCTTTTCAAGATTTCTGCTTGCCAACATCGCATGCCATCAGCCATCATGACTCGTGGGTGTCTGGCTTGTAAGTGGGACCTTCCGAAAGTTTGGAAACTTTCTTTTGCAATTTTATGGTCATCCTCTCGTTCCCGTGTTGCGCTATGGGCTCTGCTAGTGGAAAGCCTACTGTTGTTGTGAAAAAACACACCCATAAGGTGCTGTCTATCACCAAGAAGATTGAATTATTGAAAAAAATTGGAAGTGGGTGTTTCTAGGAAGAAGGTAATGGAAGATTTTGATGTGAGCTCCTCCACTATATACGACCTTAAGAAAGAGAAGGCCGATTTAGTGCTTAGGGTTGATCAATAATACTTACTGGACACTGTGATTTCACTGGGGTGACCAATCATGATTGCTAGAAACTGTTTTACAGGTTTTCTCGATCATTTGTCCTTTCTGCTCTTTCGGCACCTGCTTGATCCTGAAGAAACCAAATGAGAGAACTATTACCGTAGAATGGATATGGAAGATGAGCAGATTGGCCTGGGAGGAAGATAGAGTCCCGGAGGATTGGAAGTCAGGTATTATGATTTCCCTGTACAAAGGAAAAGGGGAAAAAGAAGTGTGTGGTAATCATAGGGGCATTTGTCTTCTTAGTTTAATAAGAAAAGAATATGGTAAGATACTTATTGATAGAGCTAGAGAAATAACAGAGGAATTAGTTGAAGAAGAACAGGGAGGTCTTAGGAAGGTAAGAGATTGTGTAGATCAGATATTCATTCTTAGGTCTGTAGTGAAAAAGTTTATAGAGAAGGGAACAAAGTTGCGGCCTTCATGCGGCACGTGAGTCTAATGGACCACAGGAAGCTAATACTGCAGCCCATAACCATCCTCTCAGGAGAATGGAGGGGGGGGGAGGGGGATTGAGATACATTTGTGCATCCAGGTAATTCCTCCGTCCGGGTGAATCTGTGTCACAACAGGAAGGCGTCTGTCTATGCGTGATGGCATGGTAGTAAAGAAATTTACTTCATGATAAAACAATGTGCTCCCATCAATGGATCTCATCTCTATCAGACCAACAACCCCAGCAATTTAAGTCTTTTGGCGGTATTTTATGATTACTTCTACCCGATTTTATTAATATTACGAGAGATTTTGTGAACTGAAAGGGCTAAATATAGTCGTCAGTAATCCTTTCACCCTGTGTCGTCTACCCAAACTGAAAAACAGTCGTCTGTAAGTTGGGAATTGAAAAAAAAAAAGTCCTGAAACTGAAGAGATTAATGTAGTTTTTGTTTGTCCTTTTAATACCAAAAATTTCCCAAATCTTAATCTTTTTTAAATCACAGTCGAGTGGCACGAAATAATTAAAACAATTCGTGGCCTAAAATGGTGGGTAAGGACCACATAATATAAAGATCTACATCATTAAAACAGACTATACAGTTTATTCATAATCTCAAAAGGTTAGCAAAGGACCCATATATGGAAAAACTAAAATCGTATATCGTACACCGAGATTTTTTATATACTAACCAGTGACTGATTTTCGGTGATGATGATAACGAAGGAAGAGCGTTGAGAAGCTGTGAGGATGACGTTCACTGCTTGGATTGTTCCGTTGTCATCAACTGCATGAGAGAGAGAGAGAGAGAGAGAGAGAGAGAGAGAGAGAGAGGGGGTGGGAGAGAGGTGATCGAACACAATGAACTGTTGTATATCAAAAACTGTATTAATATTATTCAGTATTAATCCTCATCACAATCATCATCAGCCTGTGTTCGTCGACTGCGTCGCAGAAAGACTATCCAGATATTTCTCCACCCTGACAAACTGATTGTTTCATTCATTTTATCTACCTATCTTCCTGTCCGTCTGACTCTCTGTCTATCTATCTGTCTGTCTGCCTCTTTATCACTGTATCTTCATCTGTCTTAGGCAATATATCTACCTCCTTACCTACCTCTTTCTATCTGGCTGTCTATCTACCTATCTATCTGTTTATCTATCTATTGCCTGAGACTGCATGCTGTGAGGTGTGGCCTTGACAAAAGAACCTGTAAACATCTCTGTCCCTACTCATTAACAACTTCTTTTTCCACGACACAGCACCGCTAGCTCTTACGTACTTCCACATCTTATTTCTCTGCTAGATGTTGGAGAGGGATTCCTTCATGTGGTGGCACTGATACGACGAGACTGCCCCGATGCCTGGTTACACAAACTCCATCAACTGCCTCTTTATCCCCTTATATGGCGTAATACGGTAGAAGGGTAACCGTGGCCTGCTCTCCACTGGGTTCACATACAAATGGGTAAGAGGTTTCAATTTCTACTACTGCTTCTACTACTACTACTACTACTACTACTACTATCATTTATCCACCAGGCATAGCGTCAGTCATGAAATGAATACGGCAAATGCTACACTAATGATAATAATAATAATAATAATAATAATAATAAAAATAATAATTATAATAATGTAGGTGGGGGCGCTCACCATCCACTCACTCGATGTAGTGCTGCTCTCGGATGTCTGCCCTTTCCTATCCTTCCTCTATTCCTTCCTTCCTCTTCTGTCTTTCCACGTCTTCTGCCTACGGATGACTTTACACTCCCTCTTTTGTCTTTCTGTCCTTCATTCTTCCCTCTTCCTTCTGCCTGTGGGTGAATTAACACTGAGTGACAAGCCGAATGGTTTCCCGTACACCATGCAACCATTTACTACGCTGGGTGGTAACCAGATAACCAAATTATGGCGCCTGGTGGTTTAGTGGGTAATTACGGCGCTCCAATCGGATTGAGCCGGTGAAGGTTTATGCCCAAGGGGTGGTTGGGGTTTATTGCTCACGTCATGCTACTCAGGGATGAGTAAGGCTGGTCACTCTCACCTTAGATGTCAGGACCAACTTACGTAGCCCCGGGCTCCTATGCTCCTCATGGGGAAACGTAGGATTTGATGATGGATGAATAATAATAATAATAATAATAATAATAAAATTATTATTATTATTATTATTATTATTATTATTATTATATCATTCAGAGCTTTGTTTCCATCTTTTTTATTCATTATTCGACAGATACATAGTTTTCGTCCTAAGTACAGTTCGTTTTTATATTATTTTTGCATATTTTACACCCGCACTCATGGAGCGACAACAAGTGTTGTTTTGATCGTCACGTGTGTGTGTGTGTGTGTGAGGGGGGGTGAATAAAAAAATCTGTTTTTGATAATTTTTGTTGAATTTTGTAGAAGAGTCGAAGGCTAGCCAATAAATAAACCTATTGTCTTTGAAGTAGACAGGTCAAAGGTCAAAGTAACAGGCTGACCTAGCAAAATAGACGTAGCATTTATTTTTTTAAACTAAACTTGCTACAAGGGTTGACACTAGTTCAATAATTTTATGATACAAATGTCATAAGTCAATAAAAGGTCAAGCTCACAGGGCGAGGTTACCTCAGTTTTGATCTGATATGAACCAAACTTGGGGGAAGGGTTAAGGGTCATTCAAACGAAGTGATTCAGTTATGAGAACAACCAGACAGTGGTCACAGTCACAAGGCAAGGTGAAAGCTCGACCCATGTGTTTGAATGTGAATAAAATAACATTTTTCATCTGATTTGGATCAAACTTGGTGGATGAGTTGAGCTCACCCAAGGGGTTGACTTTTTTTTTTTTTGGGGGGGGGGGAACAGTAGGAAAACGTCACATGCCAACTTAAACAGTTTTTATCCGATTTAGATTAAACTGTGTAGAGGTGTTTAGGTTGTTAAACATGGAGATTCGATTCTGATAACAATAAGTCAAAGTTCAAGATCACAGGAAAAGATCACGTGTCAAAGTCACTGAAGACATCAAGAATGAATATAAGAAACAGTCAACTCAAACAGTTTTGTTTTAATTTGAGCCACAGTTGGTGGAAGGGTTAAAGGTTAGGTAAGAATGAAGTAATTCAATTTTGAGAGAAATCAGTTGAATATCAAGGGCGCAAGGCAGTGTCATATATTTGGCCCTTTTTCTATCCAAAGACGAAGAAACCAAGAGCTTGAAGCTTGCTACTTGCTCCTTCAAAAAAGAAAAAAAACTATGATAATCGAGAGCCAAAATAAAGATCCTTTCACTTCGACGTGCCTGGACACACTGCGTTTAAAAGACTGGAAGTCATAGGTAATGGGAAATACAGACAGAGACGACAGTTCCAGTGCTGCCGGTTTCATACATGAAGGACTGCGAAGAGACAGAGGTTGAAGGGCGACGGTAAGTGGATGAGAGCTCATGAGAAGAGAAGCCTTTTACACCACCATTTTGAGAAGGGCTGTATGTGAGGAGCCTCCCCATATATGAGAGTTGTACTCTACACAGGGGCGAATAAACCCGTGTATAAAGTCAACAACTGTGCAGGGGTAAAGAAGGCAGACTTGGCATAGCACAAAAAATGTCTTGCAAGCAGATTTTGCAAGAGAAGTAATATGATCTCTCCAAGATAAATCCCGAGAGAATGAAACCTCAAGTATGTTCAGAGATGATGCGATGCAGGATTGACCTGGGTATTGTTAAAAATTAGAGGATATTAATGTGGTAATTTTTGACGAGTCGGAAGATGTAAAAACTGAGGTTATGATGCATTTTACATTTACCCAAGCCAGAGATATGAACCAAGTCAATCATTAAATGTGCCATAGCCTCATCCCTTGTTTATTGAAGTAACTGATGAGATGAACGCCGCGGAATGCGGATGGAATGGTGAAAGATGGAGTCATAAACATGTGAGGGGATATGATTAGATGTACAGCTTAGGTCAATGATGAAAAAACAGAAGAGAGTTGGTGATAGGACAGAGCTTGCAGGAACACCACTATTGATAGCTCTAGGTGAAGAACGGTGGCCGTCTACAACAGCAGCTATAGAACGACCAGAAAGGAAGCTAGAGATGAAGGCACAGATAGAAGGATAGAAACCAAAAGAGGGCAGTTTGGAAATTAAAGATTTATCCCAGACTCGATCTAAAGCTTTCAAGATATCAAATACAATGGCAAAACTCTAGCCAAAGTCCCGAAAGGAGGATGCCCAGGAGTCTTGAAGTTGAGAAGATCGCCAGTGGAGTGTCCCTGACTAAACCAATACTGGCGATCGGAAAGAAGGTTATAATAGAGAAGGTGCTTTATTTTATTTTATTATTATTATATTTTTGGTGATGGTGGTGGGCGTGGGTGTTGCACTATGAAATCTTCTTTGTTGCTGTTGTTGTTCTTGTTATTATTATCATTAACAGTAGTAGTTGTAGCAGAAATAGTAGTAGTAGTAGTAGTAGTACTAGTAATCATCATCACCATCACTCTCAGTCATTTTACCTCTAAGGAAGCTGGGTTCCTCCATGCAATATTTCCCTTTTATCTCACATTTTAACCCGCCGCAACCCGTTGACATATACAGTATATACGTCCACACGTTTTGTCACTGTCAGTCCCGTTGATGTACTGTATATAAATGCGCATCAATTGCAAGGTCCCTAATTTGCACAATTTTCAATTTTCGCGCCTGATTTTTGGTACGTATACACGGGACACCTTCCTCTACAAGATGCCAGGCAGGGACAATGCCTTACTCTGCATGACCTCCCCCCCACCCCGCACGCCATTGTCTTGGCAATTCACCTGTTACCAGTGACCTGGCCAGTAAAGACATGTGCCACGGTACAAAATTCAGGGCCAGAGTGATTCCCCAATCGATGACAATGTGGAGGACAAAGTTTACGTAGCATTAGAGGAAGAAACAGTCAGAAATGATGATCAGGTAATGTCGCCTTAAAAGTTCAGGTACGTTGATGTGTTTGGTGAGTGAAACAATGCTTATACTGCCTATATTGTTGTGTGAAAACCAATATACTCTCGTACTACATATAAATTCGTACCAAATAAATAAATAAATACCGTTTATAAGTGGTGTGGAATAGTTACCCTCCCATAGAACTCGTTTTCTTTGAAGCCCGCCCCAGTAAGGTAAGGGGTACTGCTACCTGTATTGAGTAAACCTCAGGTGAGCGAATTCTCTATGAATTTTCAATGTTTCTCACCAAAAGCTGAGGTTTGAGGAAAAAATTGTTCTTTCAAAATTGGTCGGGACTGGGGGGAATCAGTTGTGGAAAATCGGTTGGGATGGGGCAGGAAAGGCAGTCAATGAACTTCATATGACTTGTCTTAATACTCATATCTCTATACAATTAAAACCCGGCCAAAAGAGATTTGCTGTTAACGGGATTAATGAAGGATACAATATCTAACCCTTCTGTTATTTCATATCTCTCCTGATCTACATAATATCATTTGGAGACACAAAGAATAAATATAAGAAAGAGTCAAGACGTCAAAGTAAATATCAGCTACTCAAATGCCACAATGCCGATTTCACTATCAAGCTGCTTTTAGTCAATTTATGAAACAACTGTGATATTTTTAGGGCTGATGAAGGCTTGACCTTACCCATAGAGTTTTTATAATTGTCTAGAGAGTGCAAAAACATATTTTGAAAAGAAATAATCCCTTAAAGATGTTAATATCACTGTTCGAATCCTCCCTCATGAGTTCCTCATCTTGCTTCGAATCTTCTGAACCACTGAAGCCTCACAGTTCGACTCCTGACTCTTTCATTTTTAGATTATTTTATGCAGCTAAGGATAAATGTCTCATTGCACATGATACTGAAGACTATGTCTAGCATCTTATGCTGAAATATCATCATCATCCAAACTTCCTTTCAGATTCCAAGGTGGGGTGAGGTAGGGTCCAGAGAGAAAACAAATGATAGAATGATATGAATAGAATTGCGTGAAAATAGCAAAACTAATCCAGAGTGAACCATAATTGCTGTGCAATGGGTAGTATCGTCTGTTCGAACCTCTCTCGTTAAGTGCACCATCTTGCTTCGAATCCTCTGAACCAATAGATATTTCCCGAAATACTGAATCCCCTCCACTTCAACTGGAGGAACTTGATGAATGGTCGTTGAGAGCACAGACATGTATTCGCTGATATCTCCTCCAGCGTTCTAGGGCTGCCTCACCGGCATTTGTTTTGTACATAGCTCCAATAAAGTTAGGATAGCTAGTTCTCATATTCCTCCATACCCTTGAGATATAGTAGGAGCCTATATCTGCTTACTGATATTGCCTTTGCTTCTTCACCTCTGGAATGTGTCCTCCGCTGATTGCTCTGGGTTGTGAGTTATACACAGGCGCATCCTCCCGAGAGTGGTTTGAGAGGGTAATCTCAGACTAGGTGTGTCTTCCCCAGGTACTTTGTCCCTTGCTCGTTTTTCTCTGTCTTCCCATTTCCCCGTGAGAGGAAAGTGGTTGCTATGGCAGATGCTCCTACTGCCTCCCCCCCATTCCGTGGCAGAGGTAGTTCTGACCGACCCCCGACTGCTCCACAGACAGACCGTCCCGAGACTGAACAGCCCAAGACACGTGCCCCGCTAGACATTTATGTTAATAACGCATCCTTTGTGCTACTTCATGCGTGTTGGTTCCACTCCCCTGTCAAGCCTCAATCCCTTCATCATCAAGAAGGTGATTGATAGGTGTGTCGGTGAGGTGGAACAGGTGATAAAACTTGTTAGCGGGGACCTTCTAGTAAAGATCGTAAACTCGTGCTAGGTAAAAGATTTGATGAAGTTGAGCAAATTTCATTGATATGACATTGTGCTGAGGATCCCTCATTCCATGAATTCTTGCAAAGGTGTTATCACCCGCAAGGACCTCGTGATAATGGAAGAGGACGACATCATCCATGAACTTGCTCAGCAAGATGTAGTTGATGCCTGCCTTATAACTCGTTTCCAGGAAGGCAAAAGGACGAAGTCAGCCACAGTAATCTTGACTTTTGGAAAAGTATCTGTTCCTACTAAGTAGGATATGAAATTATCAGTGTGAGACTGTACAATCCCAATCCCCTTCTTTTCTCAAAATGCCAGATTTATGGGCACCATGAAAAAACTTGTCGGGCTTCCAACTTGATGTGTGGCAAGTGCACGGCTGTAGGACATTCTGCTGACCACTGTACATCAGAGATGGAGTGTTGCTTTCACTGCAAGGACGCTCACTCAACTACCTCGAGGGTATGTCCCAAGTGGAAGGAGGATAAACAGGTCTGCACAGTGAAGGCAACTGAGGGCATTTCCTGTTACGATGCTAGGATGAAGGTGAAGGAGGTGAATGCAACTCCCAAGTCTGAAGTCTCCTAAGCATCGGTGGTTGTGTCCCGTCCCGTGAGGGCACCGTGCAGACACAGACTGACCATACCTTCACTCCTCAAGCCATGCTCACTACCTCTCAGTCTCACTTTCCTGTATGTTCCAACTCTCTTTCGGACATCCCTGTCGTTACATCATATTCTCAGGCTGACGCTGCTCTTTTGCAGTCAGTGTGGCCAAACCCAAAATCTGACAAGTCAGATACCACCCTCATGAAACCCTCAAGTCCTCATGTCCTTCCTGCTCCTGGTCCAGTAAGGGAGAGAAAGAGTAGCTCTTCCTCGGTGGAGTCTGGGAATCTAGTTATTGATGATAGTATGGAGGTTTCCGTCAGCAAGCACCGGGAAAGGTCCCCCGGTAGCCACTCGCCCGGCCACAGGGGGCATAAAAAAAACTAAGCACACTGGCCACGCTCATAAATCTTAAACCGCCGCATTCACGTCTTACAGTGGAATCATAGGACTCTTGGGAATAAACTACATAATGTAGCAATCTTGCTTTCTATATACAGGCCGGACGTTTTTTGTTTACAGGAGATGCACTTGGTGGTTCATCCTGATCCTCCACAGTTCAAATACTACCACTCGAATAGAAGATATGATGGTCATGGAGTTGCCACATACACACACAAATCACACCAACAAACGAAAGTGATTCTAAATTCTACTCTGGAAGATGTCACGTGCAGAGTAAAAGTTAATAACACGTATCTGTCAATTTGCTCTCTATATTGTCCTTCACATGGCCCCATTGATAGTGATGCTTTGAATCCACCATCTGGACATCTTCTGGGGAACAAGTTAGTGTTGGGCAACTTTGACGCACATCACTATTTCTGGGGTAGCTTGAGGATCGATGGTCGTGGGGAGCAAGTAGCTGAGCTACTACTACAGTTCAACCTCTGTCTTCTGAACGATAGTAGAGTGACTCATGTAGATGATCGTACAGGTAACTTTTCGGCATTTGACTTGTCTCTGGCCCCTTATGACGACTCCTTGGGAAGTGAACATTTACCCATCTGTCTTTCTTATACATGCAACACTGTCTCGGATCCTCCACCTCCAAAATTTAACTATAAGAAAGCAGATTGGTGACCCTTCTCAGGGATCACCAATTTTGATATATTTGGGGAGACCATAGATGTTAAGGTCGAAAATCTAACAGTTCCATAATACATGCTGCTGAGGCTGCTATTCCCAAGACATCTACAGTTCCTGAGAAGCATAGAGCACATTGGCGGACGCCGAATTGCCGGCAAGCATTAAAGAAACGCAATAGGAGATACAGGACTTTTGATGATCAGACTACGGAGGAAAATTTTATTGCATACAAACAGGCATCGGCTGAGGCAAGAAGAATAATAAGAAGGGCCAAACGTGATTCCTGGCGGCATTTTGTGTCCATAGTGACTCGTACAACACCAATAAGTAAAGTCTGGTCCACCAAAAGAATAGTAAATAATAAAGGCCTGTATATCCCTGTTACCACCCTGCATGTTAATAATAACATCTATGACGATCCCGTGGACGTTGCTGGCATCCTCGCCAGGAGTTTTTCTCATGAAAGTAGCTCAGCCAATTATTCTGGACAAATGTAGAAGTGTGCATGGAAAAGTTTGGAAGGAATGAGAGAGTGTTTTTGATCGGTGATATGAATGGTAAAGTTGGGAATGTGAAGGTGGATGGAATAGTTGGTGAGTGGGGTGTGCCTGCTGAGATAGATAAGAATGGGAGTGCGTTAGTGGACATTTGTGTTGGGAGGGGGTTGGTGATAGCCAATACCCTCTTCAGGCATAAAATGATCCACAGGTATACATGGCAAGTGATGAGAAGGGTGGGTGGTGAACTGAATGAAAGGAAGGCAATGATTGATTATGTGTGTGTGGATGAAAGGATGCGAAGATGTGTAATGGATGCAAGAGTTTATG
Organism: Coenobita brevimanus; assembly: GCF_032717465.1. Taxonomy (NCBI): domain Eukaryota; kingdom Metazoa; phylum Arthropoda; class Malacostraca; order Decapoda; family Coenobitidae; genus Coenobita; species Coenobita brevimanus. The sequence goes on from NC_137003.1 coordinate 29,997,382, forward strand.
GAGGTTGGGGGATTGGACTTTCTGACCACTACATGGTGGTGGCCAGAATTAAAATTCAAGTAAGATGGAGGAATAGAAGAAGGGAAAGACGAGAGGAAGGAGTAGTTGCAAGGAGAGTGGAAAGGTTACAAGAGGATGAGAAAAAGGCAGAGTATAAGAGAGAAGTGGAGGAACGATTGGGCAAATATGAATTGGAGCAGATGGGAGACGTGGAAGGTGTCTGTAGGATATTTACAGAAGAAATATGTGCAGCATGTGATGTGGTGTGTGGAAGGAAGAGAAGACAGAGGGGTATGCAAGGAACAGTGTGGTGGACTGAAGAGGTGAGACAGGCTGTGGCACAAAAGAAGAAAGCATACAATGAATGGATGAGAAACTGGGCCGTGGAAGAAGTTGAGAGGCAGAAGAGAGAGTTATATGTAGAAAGAAATAGAGAGGTGAAAAGATTAGTAAGAGAGAGTAAGAAGAGAGTGGATGAGGAATTTGGAAGGAATTTGAGTGTAAAGTGGAGGGACTGTAAGAAAATGTTCTGGAAAGAGGTGAAAAGAGTAAGACAGGGTGGAAGTGAAGTTAGCAGGGGAGTGAAAGATAAAAATGGTAGATTACTAGTGGAGAAGGGAGAAAAAGTGAGCAGATGGAGAGAACACTTTAAGGAATTGTTGAACATAGAGGATGGAAGTAATGCGAGTATAAGTGGCTGGGGAATGGCTGGGAGAAGGAGGGAGGTGAGAAGACAGGAAGAAATCAGTAGGATAAAAGTTGTGGAAGCAATGAAGAAAGTTAAATCGGGGAAAGCCCCAGGAATTGATGGAGTGTGTGGTGAAATGCTGAAGCATGGGGGAGAGATAGTAGTAGAATGGATGTGGAAGATGTGCAGATTGGCCTGGGAGGAAGGAAGAGTCCCAGAGGATTGGAAGTCAGGTATAATTATTCCCTTGTACAAAGGAAAAGGGGAAAAAGAAGTGTGTGGTAATCATAGGGGTATCTGTCTTCTTAGTATAATAGGAAAAATGTATGGTAGGATACTTATTGACAGAGTTAGAGAAAGAACAGAGAAATTAGTTGGAGAAGAACAGGGAGGCTTTAGGAAGGGAAGAGGCTGTGTAAATCAGATATTCATTCTTAGATCTTTAGTGGAAAAGTTTCTAGAGAAGGGAAAGAAATTGTATGCGGATTTCATGGATTTGGAGAAAGCATATGACAGGGTGGATAGAAAAGGATTGTGGAAAGTGTTAAGAATATATGGAGTAGATGGGAAGTTGTTGAATGCTGTGAAGAGTATGTACGATGGTGCAAAGGCTGCAGTGCGTGTGGATGGTGAACTAAGTGAATTTTTCTCTTTGAAGGTTGGGTTGAAACTGGGATGTGTCATGTCTCCATGGTTGTTCAATCTGTACATGGATGGGGTAATAAAAGAGGTACAAGGTAGGGTAGTGGATGTTGGAGTGGACCTGGTGAGAGAGGATAGTGTTTGGAAACTCCCTGTACTGTTGTTTGCAGATGATACTGTGTTGTTGAGTGAAGACGAAGGGGAGCTGCAAGGCTTGGTGGATGAGTTTGGGAGAGTGTGTAAGAAACGGAATGTAAAGGTGAATGTAGGGAAGAGTAAAGTGATGGTCTTTGAGAGAGGTGAAGTCAGTGAATGGACAGCGAGGTTGGATGGTGAGGAATTTGAAAATGCGAGTACGTTTAAGTACTTGCGTAGTGTGATGAGTAAGGATGGAGGTTTGGAGGGTAAAGTGCTTGAAATGGTACAGCAGGGAAGAAAGGTTGCTGGTTCTTTGAAAGCAGTGATAAGAAACAGGGAAGTGAGCATGGAAGTAAAAAAGTTACTACATGACAGTATTGTGATACCAACTCTAACGTATGGAAGTGAAGCTTGGACGTTGTTGGAAGGACACAAGTCAAGAGTGAGAGCAGTGGAAATGAGTTATTTAAGAGGAGCCTGTGGAGTCACATGGAAAGACAGGCTGACTAATGAGGATATAAAGGAGCATTGTGGTGTGGATGTGGATGTGATAGGAAGCGTTAGGAGGAACACACTGAGGTGGTTTGGCCATGTGGAGAGGATGGAGGGTGAAAGACTGACGAAGAGAGTGTATGTGAGTGAGGTGGAGGGGGGAAGAGGAAGGGGGAGGCCGAGGATGAGATGGAGGTATGGAGTGGAGAGGTATATGAGAGAGGGGGGTGTGAGTTGGGAGCAGGGCAGTGAAATGGCGGGGGACAGGGCGACTTGGAGGCGATTTGTTTGTGGCCACCCCAAACGGGATTGAGGCGTCTGGCAATAGATAGATAGATAGTTTTGAACAACATGAACGCATGGCTGAGCTACGAATATTAGACTTTGCCACAGAAGACGTAGACTCTCCGTACAACCAAGAGTTTACACTAGATGAACTGCTCTTTGCCCTTAAATCCTGTAAAGACACCAGCCCTGGACCAGATACCATCATGTACCGTATGATCCAGCATCTTATTCAGGACAACCTGATTAATCTGTTAGCACTGTACAATGAGCTTTGGGCATCTCAAACATTCCCAAACTCATGGCACTTTGCGTACATCATACCGATACCCAGAGAGGCTGTTTGTCTTATGAATCCCACTTCATTTCATCCTATTGTGTTGACTTCTTGTCTATGTAAGGTCATGGAACGAATGGTAAACAATAGGCTTCTTTTTGTTTTAGAGACGAAGAACTTGTTAAATAATCAACAATGTGGCTTCCATAAATACAGAAGTTCACTAGATCATTTAATGAATTTGGACCATTGTGTTTCAGAGGCATTTGGCAATAAAAAATTCATGATAGGGGTGTTCTTGGACATCCATAAAGCCTATGGCATGACATGGCGACATGGTTTACTGATGAAGCTCTATGGTTATGGTTTACGAGGAAATTTGCCTATTTTCATTTCTAATTTCTTAAGGGACAGGACTTTCTCTGTCAAATTGTCCCATAATGTAACATTGCATTTTTAAATCCAGGAAAAAAGGGTGCCATGGGGAAGTGTGCTTAGTCCCACCTAATTTAGTATAATGATCAATGATATCCTATCATTAGCTCCCATCCCGAGGAATCTTTAATACTTGCTCTATGCTGACGATTGTGCAATATGGCACTCTTCCCGTAATGCACAACTTTCGGCTCGGCGGATTCAAGCAGACCTTGGCTCCGTCCACCAATGGGCCTTGCAGTGGGGATTTAAGTTTTCCATCCCTAAGTGTGCCACTGTAGTTTTTACAAATCGTAATGTACCTAATTTGCATTGAACTTTGGGTAATCAAGCGGTACCTTTTCAAAATTCTGCAAAGTTTCTAGGCCTACATTTCGATTGTCATTTGAACTTTAAAATTCATATTAATAATTTGCTTGCTCGTTGTGATAAACCATTAAATGTCCTCAAGTATCCAGCAGGTTCTACATGGGGTGCCAACAGAAAATCTTTATTAATGGTGTATAAGTCCCTCATTTGATCTAAGCTAGACTACGGAGCACAGGTGTATGGCTCGGCATCCAATACCACACTGAGGAGGTTGGATGTATTACAGATTAAATGTTTACGAATGTGTCTTGGAGCTGTCCGGTGTACCTCTGTAGCTCATATGGAAGTGGAAGCGAATGTGCCTCCCCTCCGTATTTGCCGTGACCATCTGGTCTTGTCTTATGGCCCATGGACACATAGGAAATGTAATATCGGCAATGTGGCCTGTATCCCCCTGCGTCAATATCACCATTTTCTGTGGGGTGTGCATTGGCCACTTACCGTTCGCCTCCACTTACTGACTCAGGAGCTTGGTGTGGATCTCAGCGACTGTGACAAGTTGGTGTCCTAAAATATAGCACCTTGCGAGCCACCTGGCTTTACTGTTGATGTTGCCTGGCTCCCAGCACCAAAGACCAAGGTGCTGGAGGCAGAGGTCCACCATTTGTTTCATAACATCATCGTTCGTCACGTGGGGTCCCACCAATTGTACACCATTGACTCCAAGTCAAATGAATATTTGGGTGGTAGTGTGTGGTCGACTGAATGTGCCCTCAGGTATTGGTTGCAGAATCCCACATCTGTGTTTACCTCCGAACCTTTTGTTATTGACAAAGCCATAGACTGTGCTCTAAATTCTTGGCATGACTCATTTGTCATATTTTCGGATTCAAAATCAGCCCTTCAGGCAACTGCTTCTTGTACTGCAGACTCTAATGAGATCCAGGGCCGCATTATTAATAACTGCATTCGTGGACCAAGTCCTTAACATCTAGGTGCCTGGTCATTGTTGTATTTACGGCAATGAACAGGCAGATTTACTTGCAAAGTCGGCTGTAGAGCTCAAGGAGACCTGGGACGTTCCTCGTGATCTACTGTCGAGTCTCTCTTGGAAAAAAAATAAACAAATCTTCTGTGACAAGGTCAGTGGACCAGACTTAATATTCCAACTTGTAAGCCATACCTGAGCGACTGAGATACTGCCTACCGTCCCAGACGCCTTGAGGAAAAAGTACAGGCGCGATTACGGCTTAGTGCCACCATAGTAACTCACATAAAACCGTATATGGAAAGACACTTCCCACCGCTCTGTGACATCTGTGATGTGGTGTTATCTATCAGTCATATCATCCTGCACTGTCGGCGATTTATTCGTGAACGTGCTTCACTTATAAATTACTGCGGCACAGCTGACGTCCCCTTCAGCATTTCCACCATCCTGGGTGATGGGGATATTGTTACAGTATGATTGACAAATTGATGGCTTTCTTGAGAGAGACCGGATTGATCAGAGTGATGTGGCTCTTTTACTATATTGTTTTGGTTTTTATCGACTGTAAATATGTATATATTGTGCTATTAATTAGGGTTGACAGTTGACGTATTATAAATAGGTCCTACTTACGACTGATCTATTTCTAATATAGATGTCCTGCATTAAACCCGGTTCCTCGCCTGGCAGTCACAAGCTGATGAGTGCAAGTGTGCAATATAGAAAGATACTGGGCACTTGCAGTCGATGGTGGTCTGTTGGGCGAGGTACTTCACTTTTTGTACATATTATGTAAATACATTATTCCATTTTGTTGAAGTTTAATTAAGGGCCGACAGCTGACGAATATGGAAATCTTCCTGATTCGTCTGGTTCCCTTTCAAATATTGATGTCCCCTATATTAGGTTGTGCCTTGACTGGCAGTCACCAGGTGATCAGTTCGCGTATGTAATGTAGGCAGGCTTTTCATATCTGCAGTCGATAGTGTTCTCATGATCAAGGTATTTTACCATTAGTATAGGTTTAGTTATTTGTCTCTTTAGGATTAATATAGGTTAGCGATTTGTCTGTTCAGTGATTAGTTTTAGGGCCTTTAGGTTAGGCATTTTTTTTTTTAATAATGTAATATATATATATATATATATATATATATATATATATATATATATATATATATATATATATATATATATATATGGCTTAATGAAAAGGGGCTTTGGCCCCAGTGGTCGATAGGCAAAAAAAAAAAAAAAAAAAAAAAAAAAAAATCAGTTGCCCAACAAAGGTGAGAAAGAAAGGGTATGCGGGCGGAGAACAGGGCTGAGGTGATTCTGAGTTCACATAATACTTGCATTTTACTTTTGTTTGCAATAATTAATAGTTTTATGTTAGGATGCAGTAGAGTTTTCGTGTCTATTGTTAACTAAAGATTATGGACTGATTTTTGGCCGACTTTCACGGCATATGGATTTTTTTTTTTTTTTTTTTGGGGGGGGGATATTTTTTTGCTTGAAGTTCAGGCTTCTATGACTCACCCTGTCGATTGAATAATGTTATTTCAGGAAAAACAGTAGAGATGTTTCAACCATGAAGGAGTTAATGGTGAGCATACAAGCATTAAAGCTCATGTAGTTCACTTCGCTGACTAAAACCTTTTGATTTTAGCTACAGAAAGTACAAGAGATATCACATACCACGAAAAGGGTAATGGTGTTTGTCTTATTTGAATGATATCGTTTGTCGTTAACCGGAACAGGAACTACATAGGACTCTTTATTTTCTTTCTGCGAGAAGGCTTCTTTTTCTTTTTACACAACGCGCTAAGTCTCATTTCACAGGATGATCATTCTTCCTTTTTTACTGTTTTACTCTAACCTATCCTAAACTAATCTAACTTAAATTAACCTAACACACAAAACCTTACCTGATACTAAGAGGACAAACCTAACATAGACTTTCTTGGATATATATAAGCGCAAAAATTATACACCAGAAAAATCAGAGTCCTGGCAGCTGGGCTGTATAAGGGACTAGTGGAGTGAACTGGTGGCAAAATAGTCCTGGGAGAGCATCTACACTACATAGTTATTAATGACTATTGAGTGCCACGATAAGTAGTTGTAATAACTGGCTTTTGACCAAATTTAACAAAATTTTCTGATGCCCTTATTAACTTATATAACGAGATGCTGCTTTCCTTTCACAGACATCTAAAATACAGTCAGGAACAAAAGTACGTTCGATCGTCCTGCCTGCTCGAATCAACAGTGTGTGACGTAGGCCCGTATTCCCGTCTGTTATGGAGGCTCCCTAACACCTCTTCCTTAGCAATTTATTTTGGATGTGTCTAGTTAATATACTTTTATACGTATCTATGCATAGTATGGTGATGTTAAACTAATTTATGTAACATAGAGGATAGCCATTTGTAATAAGTACAGTACGTCGCTTAGGAAAAGGTGATAGGGAGCTTCCTTAACCGACGAAGGTACCGGCCGTAGTGGACAGTGCATATCATCCATCTGTGGGTTACATTATACACCTTGCTTATACAATCAAGCATCTATCGATCCAGCCGTGAAATAGGCAGGAGAGGCGAATGGACTTTTGCATTAGGTGAAGGAAACTCCCTAACGCCTTTTCCTAAGCAACCTATTTTGCTATTTACACCTTACTCTCCTCCTTTTTGCTTCACAAATCATTGTAATATTGCCATACTCTGCACAGATAACGTAACAAAGGATATTAACCATCAATATGCAAAAAATTAATTGCTAAGAAAGGAGTGCTAGCAAGCCTCCTTAACCTAAGAGAATACGGGCCAAGATCACTTACCTCTGGGCATAAGAGATCCAGAAGTAGGCTGCCACAGTGTTACACTACAACTCCAAAACAACCACACCAGTTCCACCTTCATTTCTGCCTCTCACGCTGGACCAGGGGTGAGGGAACGAGTAAACAGTTAACCTTTGAACCCTGAGACAAATTTTCCATACACTGTGTCTAGAGAGATTTATGGAATATAAAGGATTACATACAGCATTCATTAACCACTTCACAACTAGGGTCCTCTCAGCTGAATGAAATAGTCTGATAACAGCAAGAATAATTAAAAGTACATCATTGGATGAGAGTAAGGTGGAGTGAGGGGAGAGGGAGGGAGGGATAGGCCAAGAATGAGGTGGAGGGATGGAGCGGTGAGGTACTGTACATGAGAGGGTGTGTGTGTGAGCTGTGAGTAGGGCAGTGAAATGGCGGAGGACAGGGCGACATAGAGGTTATTTGTCTGTGGCCACCCCTTACGGGATTAAGGCGTCTGGCAATAGATAGACAGATAGACATCATCGGAGGGTAACGGTTGTGTTGGATACTACAGACAAATTACCCTTGTAATACGATAACGTCTTTATTTAGCATATTTTTCCTTCCTTCATCTTAGGGGGACGTTTTGAGGTAGTGGAACTTAAAATCACCTTACAACTTCCTTGTGCTGAACAGAGATGCCTTCATGTGGTGTTATCGATGTTACCAGATGGCTTCACTTTCACTGCCAGGTCACACAAACGTCCCTCAGTTTCCTCCCTATCCCCCAGAAGGAGGAGGATAGTGGACTGCACGGGAGAGGTAGCCAGTCTGGAGTCCACTGGGTTCACATTCAGATGATCGTGGGGTTGCAACTACTACTAATACTACTACTACTACTACTATTGCTATTACTACTACTATATTATTATTATTTTTTTTATTATTATATATTCATTATTTATCTTTTAATTTATTAAAGTGTCTCATTATTATTATTATTATTATTATTATTATTATTAACGTGTAATAGGTCTCCACACTGAAAGTGTGGAACATGTTCGAGCAAGTGAGCGTGCAAGTCAGGCGGTGCTGAATATTGTCTCATGTGGCTCATCATCTTCCTCTGATTTCCTGACCTGAATATACTAAGAACTTATTAGATTACACCAAAAACATTCCCTCACCCTTACTAAAACCAGTACTCCTCTTGTATCAATTTTAGGCCTGGGGCTTGGGAGCTAGCAGGTTAATAATGACTCTGGTTTTTGCTCTTACAAAAATTATTTCTACCAAATCTCTCGGTGCTCTCCGATTCGAGTCAGAAATAAGATAACCAGAGTTCCTTTCGTCGATCAGGTTGTATTAATTTGACTCGGATTCAATAACAAATTCCAGAAAAAACAAACAGAAGGTATAATTTGTTTTGAAAAGGCAACACCTGGTTGTTGTCAGCAATCGTCAGAAAATACTGCTGCGCTACTCACACAGCCTTAGACCATTACTTCTTGCGCAGCCAGCTGTTACGCTAGTCTGACTTATAAAAAATCGTTTCCTCGATTTACGGAAAAACTGACGGGAATTACGGGTTGTCTATAAAATGAAAATAACTGAGGATTTTTATGCGATTTCCAAACTGGTGTCTGTCTTTTTTGTAACTTCAAAATTGGATGAGATATCAAAATAAAGTTCTTTATTGTACTACAGAGTTTTCTTCCCGACCCCTGCCCCCATTTCTTGCTGATACGATAATCTTTCGCTCGGGTACATAATTATGTCGGGGGTCCAAACTGTGACTTTATTTGGTGTTCTCGCTCGCTTCGCTCACTCGAACAATTATTATTATTATTATTATTATTATTATTATTATTGTTATAATTATTTTTATATCATTATATACTTCTACTACTACTACTACTACTACTACTACTAAACCTTCTATTTGCAGAAGTAAAGGAGGAGAGTGGACTGCTGGGAAAGGTTACCAGTTTGCAGTCCACTGCATTCACATTCATTTGAGACTGAGCTGCCCACTGCTAAGCCCTCCACTTGGAGAGACAAATTTTGAATTAAATAACGCGTCTGTTGGATGTGTGATTAAAATTAAGGGTCATCATGACGTTGTGCTAGAAGAATTAAAGGAGATAACAGCACTACCCAACCTTTCACTGAGATGTGCCATGCTGTTAAAGCTTGTGGAGACAGCAGGAGTCATAAAGTTGACGTCAGTATAGTAAAGAGGTAGTCAATCTATCTACAAATTTCTTCAAAAAGGGTATGATCCTCTAACAGTGAATGTATTAGTTATGGCTGTATCAGAACTTCCTAGTTCGAAACGTATCCTTTGATTAAAAAAAAAAAAAATTTGGAGATACCAAAAGAAAAACAAAATTCCTTCCTGGCCTATAACAGATCTATCCTTTCTTTTAATGGATAAGCTTTACCCACATAGGGAAATTCAAGGGTCCAAGTTGCGTCGAGGATGTTTTACTTTAAGTACAGTTTCAATGTGTTTATAAGCATACATTCAAACAATTCAGTGTACGGAAAATTAAAGGTCGTTATGCTTAAACCTTAAATCGCAAAGTGGGGTACTATGTATCCATCTATAGTCAAACGACACAATCTTGTAAGGGTTGGCCGTTTGACTTTGAGTTAGTTGTTTTAAGGGGAGGGACACAAACCCTTCGCCAACCCTCTTGTTGACACGTAAGGACCACATATGGGTTGGTTATATGGTTACCACCCATCACTGTGAATGCTTTCCTGGCTTACAGGAAAACATTAGGCTTGTCACTCAATGTAAAACCACCTGAAAAGGAAAGAAGAGTAAAAAAAAAAGTACCAGGAAAGATGGGTGATATAGGAAGAGAGAATGGCAGACAGAAAAGGAATTACAATGGTGAAGGATGAATTAGGCAGCATTACATCAAGTGAGTGGATGATGGCTGCCACCACCTACCACCAAAGTGGAGTACAAAACCCTAACTTTTTACGGGCATTAATGGAACGGATCAGCCTGAATCCTGTATTACAGAACGGAGCCAGCAAAAATATAGGAAGGCCAGATACGTTCCATGATTGTCAAGTACTTCTGAAACCATCAAAATTTGGGGATCTGCATCCCACCTCTTGATTTCAGTCTTAAGCATATGGCCCTGTGACACAAATCCTTTCCAATCCGTTTTCAGTAAAATATAAATTTAATCGCATCATGCTTTGAATTAGTCTACGTAGCATCTTCATGTACTGTTCATTTTTTTTCTTTTCATTTCAGGCAGTTTTCTTCAGGACAGGAGAACCTGTCTGCAGTGATGGGGTTAATGAAGGTTATATCAAATTTCTGCATTAAGAAAAGTCTAAAACTGAGAAAAAAATCGAGTTAAAGTACCGCAAATGAGTAACATGTCATCCAAGTGAAACAGTTAAATGATTAGTGATTCCGAATAAGCTTTATAAATATTAATACCTGTGTTGTTGTTAAGTCACATTTCTAAATAGTTTTGGAATTTGAGGGGTGAGGTATAGCATTCATCAACACCAGCTGCTAAAATTCTTAAGTTCTGGAGATATTTATCCACTGGTACTCAAATTAAAATAACAAATACACTTGTCCTAGTATTGAGGTTATTTCCCTTACACTTTATTTCATGTACAGTAGCTCAGTGATGGAATCATAACATTACAGCTGTACATCCGTTCCATAACACTTCTTCGTGACTAGCACCATATTCTTGTGTTAATCTGTTATAGTTTACCATTCATTAACCCGCCTCATCCTGCTGACATATATATACGCCCACACGTTTTGTCACTGCCAGTCCCATTGGTGTATATAAACGTGCCTCAATTGCAAGGTCCCTAATTTGCACAATTTTCAAACTTCGCGAGTGATTTTTGGTATACACACTCAGGCAAACCTCCCCTAACTGCCACCAGGCGGGCCTACTCCCAGACCCTGCATAACCCGCTCACTTCCTTGTCTTGGTCACTCACATGTTTGCTGTGACCCAGGTCAGACATGGCGCATAGATCTCTCTGAGGACGAAATTCAATCTGCCCTGGATGCTTTCACAGGTGATAGTGATTCTCCACTGGATGACAATGTGGAGGATAGGGATTGTGTGCAGCCTGAGGAAGAAACAAGCAGCAGTGATGAGGAGGTCCCTTCACCGAGGTAAGTGCAGTATGTGACATACCGTAAGGCAAGGAAAGGCCAGCCTGGACTCCATACACATGCATGGACCTCTCTCCAGCCACTAGACAGAGAGTCAGATGAAGACGAGGACGAGGATGGGGACAAGGACGAGGACGGTGGCGTAGGACATGATATTACCTCGTGGCTGGGGAGGAAGAAAATTTCGCTGCGAGGATCCGAAGGTGCAGCAAGAAGGAAAATCAGGTATGGTCCATCTGTGTTGTCTGGGGAAGACACGAATGGTGTGGAGGGAGTGCTGGATGGAAGGGAAAGTGGTGTGAGGGAGGCAGCATGAGCACGTGGTGTACGTGGGCAGCGGGGAGGTGAGGTGGAGCAGCTCCCTAGCACGTCTTTCACCCCACAATATTCCTACACCTCCTCTCCACAGCCCCATGATGTGGAGAAAGGAAGGAAAGGGAAGGGAAAGGGGAAAGGAAAAGAGAGAGGGAAGAGGAGTGCGAGTGGGGAAGGGCACCGCTCTCCACCTCCCCCACCACCCTCCCGTCCCCACCCTGATGAAGGCGACGATGGGGACGAGGCTGGATATGGTAGTGTGTCGTGGGACTGGGAAGATGGGAGTAATTTCACTCCCATCATTCACCCCTTCACTGAAGAGTGGCGATCTGGCTACACGGCTCCAGGTATCCAGGGTGGATTTCTTCCACCTCTTCTTTGGGGAGGAGTTTGTGGGTTGCATAGTGGAGCAAACAAACTTATTTGCAAGCAGCCAGCCCCGTGAAAGTAAGCGTCAAGGTACAACGAGCAGGAACTCCCAGCAATATGACTATCCCGTAACCCTAGGTGAAATGTTCATATTTTTGGCTCTGGTTCTGTTGATGGGTGTAGTACAAAAAAATCAAATTCCTGCATACTGGACCACTGACCCAATGACCAGCACACCTTTCTTTGGTAAGGTAATGGGTCGTAATCAATTCCAGCAAACTCAGCCACCTCCACTTTTATGATGCAGACGACCCTGCTAATGCCAATAACACAGATAAAATGAGGGGAATTAGGTTTCTCATTGATCACCTACAGGAAATGTTCCACTCGTCATTTTATCCTTACAAAGACCTCGTCACAGACGAGAGTCTTGTATGGTGGAGAGGCAATATTTCCTTTCGCCAGTACTTACCCAGCAAGAGACACCGTTTTGAGTTCAAGATCATTGTTATGTGTGACTGTAAGACTGGTTATGTGCAAGACATAGTCTTGTACACCAGCGCACAGACAGACATAATAAAAGATCGTAGTATTGGACTCTCAGGGGCTGTGGTGAAAACAATGATAGAGGAGTACCTTCATCGAGGTCATGTACTGTACATGGACAACTGGTACACTAGCCCTCTTCTCGCTCGGTTCCTCCACCAACATGACACCGGAGTCTGTAGTACAGTAAAGAGAAACTGTCTCCATATGGTCAAGGTTGGGAGAAAACTTGACAAGAACGATGTGGTTTTCTTCCAGGCAAATAACATCCTTGCCACCCTGTGGAACCACAATAGGGAAGTATGCCTCCTGTCGACTGTACACCACCCTCTGATGCACCACACAGACTCCGTGGATCACCGCAGCGAGAGAGGCACCATGTCTGGAAACCGGAGTCGGTACTGGACTACAACATCAACATGAGGCAAGTGGATCAGTCTGACTCCATGATTTCCAGTGTGGAGTGTGCCAGGACCACGATGAAGTGGTATAAAAAGCTCTTCCTCCACTTGCTTGGTATCATGGTCTTCAAAGCACACTACCTCAATGCCATGACAACGGGAATCTCTGAGACTTTTGAGAGGTTTGTGAGGGAGCTGTCTCGTGAACTTATCACCAGGTATGCACAGGACAGGGCCCCACACTGCACCTGCACCCCCAGTGCCGCCCAGCCTCCCCTACGCCCCTCAAGACGCCACTACCCGAGCAGCATCCCTCCTCAACCAAACTGTCCTAGACCCCAGAGCCACTGCCATTTTATCCAAAATTAGTTGGGATTGGGGGGAGTCAGTGGTGGAAAAGTGGTTGGGACGGGCGGGTTAAGATGGCGATTTTAGGCCAAGTTCCGTTCCATAGCACTTCTTCGTGACTAGCGCCACATTCCAGTGTTGATCTGTTGTTGTTCTGTATGAGACAGATAGACTGCAATTTAGCGATTTAGACAATGATAAAAACAATGTAGTCTTTATATTTCCGCTAACTTCAGACGGCTTCATTCAGGCAACATAGGCCAGTAATCTTGTCATGGAAGGAAGCTTCCTAGCATCTCTTCCTTAGCTATTTATTTTTGGATATAGATTGTTAACATCCTTTTTGTACTCCATTTGTGCAGAGTATGGCAATGTCAGAAAGATTTATATAGCAAAATAGGACAGTAAAATGTAATAACAAAGATAAATCAATTTTAAAAACCGTGTTAGGGAGCTTCGTGAACCAACGAGAATACGTGCCAGAGCATCCTAGCAGTGAAAAAAAAAAATCAAGTCAAGGATGTCACTGTGATGACAGTAGATACACTAGTAATTAATGCCGGTAAATTCCTATCGTTGGTTACATCTCATCCGAGGGAGCTTAACCTCTCATACAGCTTGAGTACTCTGTCGCGGTTGCGTGTATTTCATGTCTTTGAGATAGAAGAGAGTCTCCTTGGTTACTAGTCAAACTTATCTTCCATTTTGACTACATTATCCATTGAGCTGAAAGAGATTAGGGGTCTTCGTCAGATGAAATTAAACAGGCTATAGTAAAAATTTCAGAGATACCCTACACAGTTTGAAGGCTACAATCTCTGCAACGTTTTCATTGCGATGGGAGGACTTGGATATTTCATGCTGGTAATATCCTGGTTATTATATTTGCCAGAGAGAAATTCCTGTACATAGAGGAAGAACTCGCATTGTCCACTAAATTATACGGAAGTTGCCATCTCGGCCAGTCAGTCCAGCCTCAAGAATGTGGATTAAGTTGATGTAGCCTTGCCCTCATACAGACGCACCTATACCGTACTCATTTTGTTCTAACTTGGCCTGAAACTGCCATCTCTTCATCTTGAATGCGGAGTTATCGTAATGGATTAAAACTAGAATATGGCGCTAGTCACGAAGAAATGCTATACAAAGGATGTAAAACCATAACACTGTTTTCTTCTGCCACTGAGCTGTAACGCTAGAGTAAGGCTAAAATACGGTTCTAGTCAGGAAGAAGTGGTATGGAAATGTAGAGTCTTCATCTTGAATGCTGAGCTGTAATAATAGGTTTACTAGAATATGGTGCTACTCACGAAGTGGTCTGGATAGGATGTAGAGCCATAGCACTGTCTCTTTCTGCCACTGAGCTACGAGAAGTAAGCTAAAAAAAGACGAAAATCAAGGCCAAGTTAAGGTGAAAGGGATATAGTCTGTTTATCTAGGCCAGCTCCACACATCTAAATATAAAGCAATGCCAAGTCCTAGCAGCGAAAGAGTTAATAAGACCGAGTTTACCCTTTGTTCCCAGGGACTAACCTATGCAGGACGAAATAATATGCCGGCAGCCACATTCAAATTCCAAGTGTGTGATATTGTTCGGGTAAGAGTTGGTTGGCCGTGGGATGGTATTAGCTAAGTATTTTTTTAAGTGTTCCGTTGCGATTTCTTGTCTTGTTTTATTGTTACCTTTACCTTGTTACCGACATTGTCTCAGTAACTGATATACCATAACGCCAACCCTCTGAATCTAATTACTCCCCTTTATATCATATGTATCCGTTACAACTTGATTTATTTTGCTGGCTTCTGGGAAGATTTTTAGCAATGGAGAGGTTAGACGGTGCCAAAATACTAACCTCCCACGTGCGAGAAATCCTTTGATATGAAGTCATTTTTCAGGAGTAGCAAAGCTAGACAAAAAGAGAGCAGTAGGCCTATTCCACAGAGGTTGGTGAGGATCATTTGAGTCGTTTAGTATGAGAAGCCTGTAAGACGAACAAAATTACTGAGAGAAGTGACTAAAACACATCATACTGAAGACGTATTTAATTTTATCTTCGATTATTTCACTTTAAGAAATTATCTACCCATTAGTTTGAAGATGAAACAAGCTAATGGCCAATAGGTCAGTGGAGAAAAATGGGAGATATTCATTCTTCAGTGGTGTATCTAAGGCTGATGATGGTGATGGTGATGGTAATGTCAGCCTGTAGAATAATACCCCATCCTTTAATGGCGATTATTGATCGATTTCGTAGGGTAAAAAGAAGACAATTTTATTTTATAATTTAATCATATATACGGATCATGCTGCTCCTGCAACAGTCACAAGAAAACGCCACCTAGGTTCCTATTTAATTTTACTGGCATATATATTTACAGAGTTGTGTGGTAGATATACATGAATTCCAGCTATGGTGTGATGCAAGTGCTATTTATAACACTGCCTATTCAAACTTCATAAGTCATTCTTATTTAATGAAGATTATTTTTTTACATCCACCCTCCAATCATTCTCTGCTCCATCAGTAGCGTAGGGACCCGGGGCTAGGCGACTCTCGAAATGAAAGGGGACAGTGACCAGCCTCACTCTTCCGTGAGTTGCACAGTGAGCAATAAACCCCTCAACCTCTCTTCGGATATAAAACCCTTGTGGGCACCATCCAGTTGGAATGTCTTAACCCAGTAGATCACCAGGTGTCACTGGGTTATATAGGTACCACCCAACTTAATCAACGGTTTCCTGGGTTACAGCAAACTATTTGACTTGTGACTCACTGTAGAGTTACTTAGAGGCAGCACTAGATCGAGTGAGTGGATGATGGGAACAGCTAAACTATACACGTTCAAGCCACAGTAAACGGGTCCGGAGGGGCAAAGGAACGCCACTTAAATATGAGATGCCAAGGGAAAGCTTTATGTACAGGTTAAACTCTGCATTGTGAAGCTACAAACTTTCTGACTATACTCCTTTCACCTTAACTTGGCTTAGATTTTCGTCCTTTGGCGTCTTTCTTCTCGTAGCTCCAAGGAGGAGAAAGACAATGTTACGGCTCTACAACCATCATATCCATAGCACTTCCTCTTGACTAGCATCGTCTTCAAGTGGTCATATATTATTACAACTCAGGATTCAAGACGGAGATGTGTCAATTTTAGGCCAAGTTAGAGTAAAAGAAGTATAATGATATTTGGATACTCAGCAGCAGTTGTTAACATCTTCAGTCCGATGGAGTATTGTAAAAATTTATTCTTGCTAGAATCACACTAATTTATTCAACTTAGGAAAGACCTCTGAGAGGCAAGGTGTTATGGAAAGCTGCATCTAAGACTTTTAGTTTGAAAGTGTCTCCATAGCAAAATACAGCTATAAGAATGGAAAGAAACTAGCCGTTAAGGGTCTGGATGGCTTAAATAGTCGTACATTAACTGCAAGATACGAATAAACAGATGAATGTGTTATAACACTGGATTCTACAGACATAATCCTAAAGTCTGATAGTAAGGAGGTGCAGCGGACGGCCATGGAGCGCCAAACTTGGAGCAGGTGTGGAGACAAAAGTGTGGTATACCCATTTATTTTTTTTTCTTTTCTGTCACAGTGTAATCCAGTTTTCATACATTTATTTAACCATCCATACTGAAGCTGATGTTATTGTTTCACGTTACTTGCATATTTACAGACATTTAAGAGGTATTCATGCATTAACTGTAGGATACGAAAGGACAGGTTCATGTACTGATTATACCACTGTGTCCCGAAAACGTACGATTCCATATTCTGTAAGTAAGGAGGAACAGGAGAAGAGGACGGACATGTAGCGACGAATTGGTATACCGGGTTGGTAGGCTGGTATAAGTGGGTATTTTCAAGGGGTGATTTGTCCCCTAGAATCCGTGCACTGTTTTGCCACCTCCTGACCCACCTCCTAACCGTGGTGGCGGTAGTGCCTGTCTGCTCCGCTATGGCACGCAATGACAGCCCACGCGCCCACAGCCAAGTGTACATTCTGCGTTCTGCCAGTCCGGTTTTCTTGAAGCTTCGCCGCTGCTTCATGTTATAGTCTGTTGCAAAAAATAGACAAATAAATAAAGTCGAACAGAAGTGAAAAATTTTGAAAGCTATAATTTTTATTTGTTTAAAAAAATAATATTGTTCGTGTAGTACAGTTTTCGTTCTGCCAACCCGGTTGTCTTGAAGCTCCGGTGCTGCTTCATGTTTTAGTCTGGTGCGAAAAAAAAGAACAAAAACAGTGTCCAATTCGAACATAATAGAAGACTAGAATACTACAGTTTTTGTTATTTTTTTTTTTAAATACGTCTTTTCGTACTGTACATCGTTCGTGCTGCTCCTTGTTTTTGGTCTAAAAAAAAAAAAAACGAAAAGATGAAATTCGAACAGAACGGAAAATAGTTTTGCTTATGGGAATATTTTTTTTCTTCTCTCAGCCAATTATGCTGCGCATTTCATTGTGCCAACCTAGTTTTCTTGAGGCTTCGTCGCTGCTTCATATTTTTATTACGTTGCGGAAAAAAAACAAAAAAAAAACAAGGTACAGTGAAATTCGAACAGAATGGAAAAACTTGGAGATTATAATTTTTGCTCAAGGGGAAGATACTGCAATTTCACTCTTTCTTGCTTCCCCTTTCTTTGTTTTCTGAACCATACGATACCCCATCATTAGATGGGGAGGGGAAAAAAGAGGCTGAGAGATGGCTATGACAACTAAAGGCCTGTAAACCTTGTCCCTTGCAAGGAAATAAAAAAAAATCAAGATCCATTCCAATCGTTGCAGGACACGTTGCATAAAAAAGTTAGAGGTCATGATCAGCTGGAAGATCGACCAAAGAAGCTAGTTCCAAAAGCTTATCTAGGAAGACCAAGGCCTATATTCTCGTTGGGTATGGAAGCTCTCTATCACCTTTTCCTAAACGATGTAATTTGCTCATTACACCTTACTATCCCGTTCTGTTTTAAATATCCTTCAAACATCGCCATCCTCTGCATACATAACGTACAACAGGATAGCAACCACAATATCCCCGCAAAAAATTGCTAAGGAAGGGATGCTAGTGAGGCTTCTTACCCGACCAGAATACGGGCCTAAGAGTACTGACTGACTATTCCAACAGGCGGACAGGGAAGGAGTACTTTCATCCATACATAATACTGTGTTTTTTGTAGTTTTGAAAATCCGAGTAACTAGGGGCGTGTAATCAAATGGTATGCTGTATACAGCCTTCATTGACCCCGTCACTACTAGAGCTCTGTCTTGTTCGATAAAATCGTCTGGAAATAGCGAGAATAAACAAAAGACGTCTTCGGACTGAAGGGCTCAACTAATATCGTGCAGTGGATAGGCATTAACCCATATTTCAGTGTTTGCCTCAGCCAAATAAATCGTATGACGGTAGCCAGTAATATCTAAGCGACTGCTGACGAGGAGCCTACGCGTGGTGGCACTGTGCACCCTGAGTGGAGCAGCTGTGGCGTCCACACAGAACCCAAGCCTCGTCACATTTTCTTACACCTCCCTGTGCGAAAAAATTCATGTCTGAACCTGGTGAGGCGATGCCTACCACAAGGGGGCTCTGGATCCCTACATAGTACTGCACTGTGCCCATAAGTCGGCCTCTTGGAAGCAGGTTGCTTACAGTACATGTTGTCTAGGAGTATGCTCGGCCAGACAGACCGGGATAAAACAAAAATAACAATAGAAACAGCAAAACAAGAAAAACAACAAAAACAATAAGAACAAACAGTAAAATAAACAAAAACAATGAAAATAACAAAAACAATAAAAACTAAACAGTAGCAACCAAAAAATATATATACAACAAAAACAATATAAACAGGAACAGCAACGGCCTAACTGACATTCAGCTCTAAAAAGAGTTAAGCTAAAAGAGTTAAGCTAAATTTTGCTCTTACCTCGGATTGCCACCACCGGCAGGGTAGGGCTGGAGGCACAGGGTCCTCCCGGTCGCCATCAAGCGACTGTGCCGGCAGCGACTGTTGCTATTTCCGAGAATGCTCGTCGGCGAAGAGGTGACGGTGCGGCCTTATTCTTTACCAACATCCGCGGCCTTACCACAAATTTAAACTCAGTTCATTTTTTCCTTCAGTCCATATCCCCTTTGGCCCTTTTCAATCGCCAGGTCCGGACGATATATATGCAAAAATTATAAAAGAAACCAAAGAAGAATTATGTCACCCACTTTTAACGTTATTTAATGACTCTTTAAGTTCAGGAGAAGTTCCAGAGGCGTGGAAAACCGCAAACGTAGTGCCCATCTTTAAAAAGGGTGATAAATCAGCTGCGTCGAATTATCGTCCGATAAGTCTAACGTCAATAGTAGGAAAAATGTTAGAGTCAATTTTGGTAAATAAGATTAGAGAACACTTAGAAAAATTTAATCTTATAAACGAAAGTCAGCACGGATTCAGGCAAGGACGATCCTGCCTCACAAATTTGTTGTCATTCTACTCGGAGGTCTATGAGGCAGTAGATAGCGATAAAGCTTACGATGTTATTTATCTGGACTTTAGTAAAGCTTTTGATAGGGTCCCACACGAAAGGTTAGTTAGAAAGGTTCGAGCACACGGTATAGACGGCGATATCTTAAAATGGATAGAATCCTGGCTGAAAGGACGAAAGCAGAGAGTATTAATAAATGGAACTAAGTCGGACTGGGGATTAGTAACTAGCGGTGTACCACAGGGTTCAGTACTCGGTCCCTTATTATTTATCATATATATAAATGATCTAGACTTAGGAGTCAATAGCAGCATCAGCAAATTTGCCGACGATACAAAAATAGGGCGTATCATTAACTCGACTGACGATTGCCATAACTTACAGAAAGACCTCGATACATTGTCCAAATGGTCTAAAACTTGGCAAATGGAATTTAACGTTGAAAAATGTAAAGTACTTAACGTAGGCAAGACCATTGGAGATACTAAATACAGCTTAGATAACAAAGAAATTAGCAAATCGGAATGCGAGAGAGATCTAGGAGTTATGATTAGTAACGACCTTAAACCTAGGCAACAGTGTATTAATGCGAGAAATAAAGCAAATAGGGTCCTAGGATTTATTTCGAGAAGCGTGAGCAATAGATCATCTAAAGTAATACTAAAACTTTATCTAGCATTAGTAAGGCCACATTTAGACTACGCAGTACAATTCTGGTGTCCTTACTATAGAATGGATATTAATTCGTTAGAAAATGTACAGAGAAGAATGACTAAAATGATACATGACGTCCGGAACCTGTCATATGAAGACAGACTGAAAAGACTAAGTCTGCATTCGCTAGAGAGGCGTAGAGTAAGGGGAGACTTAATTGAGGTGTTTAAGTGGATGAATGGTATAAATAAGGGAGATATTAGCAAGGTACTTAAAGTGAGCATACAGGATAGAACTAGAAATAATGGTTTCAAACTAGAAAAATTCCGTTTCAGTAAGGAAATCGGTAGAAATTGGTTTGGTAATAGAGTAGCAGACGAATGGAATAAGCTACCTAGTAAAGTAGTTGCTGCCTCTTCCATTGAGAGTTTCAAGCATAGGCTAGATAAGCATATGACAAATAAGGGGTGGATATAGAATAAAGAAAATCTTATAACCAATACTAATTCAAAAAATTTTTCTTTTCAGCTTACACTATGATAGTCTCTATTCTCCTTTCACACTTTCCTGTAAAATGTCCACGCCAGTTTTTCTATACGGCGTGGTGTTCTTTCTGACTTTTTCCTGCTGGCTTCGGCTGGAGGGTTTGGAGGGCGGGGGAGAGCCTTCTTCTTTGCTGTCCTTATCTCATTCTAGTAGTTCAGTTACTCTTCTAGGAGCTGCCTAGCATGGGCCAACCGGCCTACTGCAGTTATCCTCTCTTCTTATGTTCTTATGTTCTTATGTTTTCCTCACAGAACCACAAATATCACCCTCTACCGATATATCTCCATTTTGTTTTCCCGGTTACCATCTCCTTACAAACTTTCGAAACAAGGGCGGCACCTGTTGTTATATCAAATCCCAATATGCAGTTGATACTATTTTAAACTTCACTTCATCCAGTTTTGATTACTCATTATATAAATTAAATTGCCAAAACATTACCAAATATATCTCTGTAGTTTATCGTTCCCCCAGTGCTTCTTCGGAACCCAGTGTATTTGATTCCATATCCACTCAGTTGAGTAACCTTGACCTTGGCCTTGGCAATGAAATTACCTTTTTGGGTGATTTTAACATACACAATGTTGAATGGTTATTGCATTCTGCCCGGACTGACGACGCTGGTCTAGAATGCAATCTGTTTGCGGAATCGTTTAATCTCACCCAGTTGGTAAAGCAACTAACCAGAATACCTGATAATCCTGACCATAATGCCCATCTCTTGGACTTATTCTTGACAAATAATCCAGATCAATACAGGATAGAGGTACTGTCACCACTTGGATCCTCTGACCACAATCTCATCAAAGCCTCATTAGTTAACCCTCCTACATCTCCCCATTCCGAACCTGTCAGGGTGACCCGATGGCACTTTGACAGTGCAGACTGGGATGGATTTAGAAATTATCTTGCTGATGTTCCATGGCAGTCTTTCTTCTCTAGTGATCCCAATTCTACCCAGTCCCACATTTGCGACTTAATACTATCTGGCATGGATTTACTCATACCAAGTCAACAATTCACTAAAAGATCAAACTCTCCAAAATGGTTTGATGGCAATTGTGCCAGAGCAACAGCCCAAAAGTCATAAGCATATAACTCTTACTTAAAATCAAAAACATCTGAATCACTCTCCCAATTTAAAATTGCTAGAAATCATGCAAAAGCTGTATTAAATCTATCTAAATCAAACTTTCTTCAAAAGCAAGCATCAAAACTACTTAACAACCCTAATGACAATATAATATTCTGGTCAACTCTTGATTCTTTCAATAATAACTTTAACAAGTCATCTTCCATTCCCCCACTAAAATCTTCAGATGGCAATATTACAAATGACCCACGTGGGAAAGCAGATATCTTTGCTAGTACCTTTGCAAGAAACTCTACCATAGATGATACCAGCCAGAATGTCTCAGTACTGGAACTTGATTCTCCCGAAATTGCCCCACTTAAAATACAGACGAGATTCGTAAAATCCATCCTAGATAATATACCTACCAACAAAGCTCCAGACCCAGATGGAATTCCGCCAATTGTTTTGAAAAAGTGTTCCCCAGAACTTGCCTCTGTCCTAGCTAAATTATTCAGACTATGCATACGTACTTCTTTATTCCCAAATTCATGGAAAGAAACCAATATCCACCCAGTTCCGAAGAAAGGAAGTTCGTCTGACCCCTCCAATTACAGACCAATATCTGTCACATCTTCTCTTGGTAAGGTATTTGAAACTTTAATTAATAAGCATATTGTTAAACATCTTGAATCCAACAACTTAATTAGTGATATACAATACGGTTTTCGCCACGAAAGATCCACCATTGACATACTCAATCTCTTAACTCATACCATCCATCAATCAATTGATCTTTTTGGAGAAACTCATGCAGTAGCTCTTGATATCTCTAAAGCTTTCGACAGAGTATGGCACCGTTCCCTGCTGTCCAAACTCCCTTGCTATGGACTAACGTCTTTTGTTCCTTTGATTTCTTCTTATCTTAGTGACAGGAAAATAAGAGTAAAAGTAGATGATGTATATTCGAATTTCCACTCAATTAACGCCGGCGTGCCGCAGGGATCAGTTCTGGCGCCAACCCTATTTCTGGTTCATATTAATGATCTCTTATCTGTCATTCACAATCCCATTCACTCATATGCAGATGACTCAACACTACATAGTTCATTCACACTCAGACATCCATTTACAAAGTCTAATATCTCTACCTCTCAACTCAGTACAGCCATCTCCATAAATCAAGATCTATCTACAATCAGTGAATGGGGACAAAACAACCTTGTCTCTTTTAATGCTAGTAAAACTAAATATATACAGTTTACTAATAGACAGATATTACCAGATTCGTACTTTACCTTCAGTGCTACTAATAAAACCCACACTTGTAGACGAAGAATATAATTACCAAACAGTTTCGGTGGACACTGCCACCATCTTCAGTGGTCAAGATAGTGAGAGGGAATGACATATTGACTATACAAGAGTTCCTTTTTATGCGTGTGTGTGTGTGTGGAAGGGGGGGTAAAGGTGGGGTGGGGTAGATTGTAAGCGGGGATAAACCCCAGGGGGGACATTACCGAGTAGGTCAGATGTAATTCCTATCTGACCCTACCTGTGTCTTAGCAGGAAGGGACATTTCCACTAGGGACCTCATTATTGGATCTAGCTTGTACATACCTTCACTAAGGTTGAAATTCTCGTATTTCTGGATACACATGGCTTCAATAATCTTTCGTTTCCGAAAGTCATGACTTCTATACAATAGATGGCTACCTTGCCAGTCAATTCTGTGGTTGGCTTCACAAACATGGTTAAATATTGCATTATTTAAATTACATGTTCTTATGGCATACTTGTGTTCCTTAATCCGTGTTTCCAAACTACGACCTGTTTCTCCTATGTAAACTAGTTCAGAATCTTTGCAAGGAATTTTATATATGCCTGCTTCTGAATATGTTGTACATTTGTTCTTTACTAACATTGCTCTGATGGTGGAGGTATACCTAAATGCTATATTTACCTCACTACTGTAACCTATTAACTTTAACATATTCAAGTCTGCAACATAAGGCAAAGTGAGGAAACGTTTCTTTTCTGTGGTGGGTTCTTTAGGTACGTAGTAAGATCGCCTAGCGCGGAGGTATGCTTGTTTAATGAACCATTTGGGATACCTTAAGTTTTGGAAGATTTCCCAAATGAGATTGTTTTCTTCTTGTATATGTTCTGGACTGCATATTCTAAGGGCTCTAAGGAACATTGATGAGATAACAGACAATTTTGTGGCAGAATGATGATACGAAAAATAATGAATGAACAAGTGACAACTGGTTGGTTTCCTATACACCTTAAAGCTAAGTGAATGATTTTGCTTCATCACCAGCACATCAAGAAAGGGAAGAACACCCGTTCTCCCACTCAACTTTAAATTTAATGGAGGAGCAAGATTATTTAGGTGTGTGAAAAACTCGTTAAAATTATCAAGTGCTGAAGGCCAAAATGAAAATATGTCATCAACATAACGAAACCAAATGAGTTGAGGGGGAGAAACTCGTGGCAGTAGTTCCGTTTCATAATACTCCATATATAAATTGCTTAAAATGGGTGAAAATGGAGAACCCATACCCATACCAAAACGTTGCATGTAGAAGTTGTTGTTAAATGAAAAAGCATTCGAAGTCACACATAATTTTACAAGTTCTATGAAACTGTCAGCTGGCATACCTAAGTCAATATCACATTCTGGCAATTTGTTAGCTAGAAATTCCAAAACATCATTAATGGGAACTTTCGTAAACAATGAATCAACATCGAAGCTAACCATTTTACCGGAGAAAAAGTCAAGTGATTTAATTTTCTCTATAAAATCCGAAGAGTTCTTTACGTGTGCTGGGGATACTGTACCTACTACAGGGGCTAATTTATTGGCAAGAAACTGAGATAACTTATACGTAAAACACTCACACTGTGAAATTATGGGACGCAGTGGAATATTAGCTTTATGGGTCTTTGGTAATCCGTATATATATGGTAATTTAGGGTTGATCTGAATGAACTTATTGATATCTACATTAGGCACATTTTTCAACACTTCTTTCAGCATTTAACAAGAAAGTGAAAGAAGTGTTGAAAAATGTGCCTAATGTAGATATCAATAAGTTCATTCAGATCAACCCTAAATTACCATATATATACGGATTACCAAAGACCCATAAAGCTAATATTCCACTGCGTCCCATAATTTCACAGTGTGAGTGTTTTACGTATAAGTTATCTCAGTTTCTTGCCAATAAATTAGCCCCTGTAGTAGGTACAGTATCCCCAGCACACGTAAAGAACTCTTCGGATTTTATAGAGAAAATTAAATCACTTGACTTTTTCTCCGGTAAAATGGTTAGCTTCGATGTTGATTCATTGTTTACGAAAGTTCCCATTAATGATGTTTTGGAATTTCTAGCTAACAAATTGCCAGAATGTGATATTGACTTAGGTATGCCAGCTGACAGTTTCATAGAACTTGTAAAATTATGTGTGACTTCGAATGCTTTTTCATTTAACAACAACTTCTACATGCAACGTTTTGGTATGGGTATGGGTTCTCCATTGTCACCCATTTTAAGCAATTTATATATGGAGTATTATGAAACGGAACTACTGCCACGAGTTTCTCCCCCTCAACTCATTTGGTTTCGTTATGTTGATGACATATTTTCATTTTGGCCTTCAGCACTTGATAATTTTAACGAGTTTTTCACACACCTAAATAATCTTGCTCCCTCCATTAAATTTAAAGTTGAGTGGGAGAACGGGGGTGTTCTTCCCTTTCTTGATGTGCTGGTGATGAAGCAAAATCATTCACTTAGCTTTAAGGTGTATAGGAAACCAACCAGTTGTCACTTGTTCATTCATTATTTTTCGTATCATCATTCTGCCACAAAATTGTCTGTTATCTCATCAATGTTCCTTAGAGCCCTTAGAATATGCAGTCCAGAACATATACAAGAAGAAAACAATCTCATTTGGGAAATCTTCCAAAACTTAAGGTATCCCAAATGGTTCATTAAACAAGCATACCTCCGCGCTAGGCGATCTTACTACGTACCTAAAGAACCCACCACAGAAAAGAAACGTTTCCTCACTTTGCCTTATGTTGCAGACTTGAATATGTTAAAGTTAATAGGTTACAGTAGTGAGGTAAATATAGCATTTAGGTATACCTCCACCATCAGAGCAATGATAGTAAAGAACAAATGTACAACATATTCAGAAGCAGGCATAATTATATAAAATTCCTTGCAAAGATTGTGAACTAGTTTACATAGGAGAAACAGGTCGTAGTTTGGAAACACGGATTAAGGAACACAAGTATGCCATAAGAACATGTAATTTAAATAATGCAATATTTAACCATGTTTGTGAAGCCAACCACAGAATTGACTGGCAAGGCAGCCATCTATTGTATAGAAGTCATGACTTTCGGAAACGAAAGATTATTGAAGCCATGTGTATCCAGAAATACGAGAATTTCAACCTTAGTGAAGGTATGTACAAGCTAGATCCAATAATGAGGTCCCTAGTGGAAATGTCCCTTCCTGCTAAGACACAGGTAGGGTCAGATAGGAATTACACCTGACCTACCCGGTAATGTCCCCCCTGGGGTTTATCCCCGCTTACAATCTACCCCCCCCCCCTTTACCCCCCCTTCCACACACACACACACGCATAAAAAGGAACTCTTGTATAGTCAATATGTCATTCCCTCTCACTATCTTGACCACTGAAGATGGTGGCAGTGTCCACCGAAACTGTTTGGTAATTATATTCTTCGTCTACAAGTGTGGGTTTTATTCACCGTCTTTGATTATCACGCAAGAGTGATTCATCCAGCCAGTGCTACTAATATTCCCATCTCCAAAAATATTGAAATTCTTGGTGTCTCACTTAACAGTGCCCTCAGTTGGACCTCTCATGTCAGATCACTTGCTAAAACCGCCTCAAGGAAACTTGGATTATTGTACAGAGTCCGTAACTTCTTCGCCGATGAACAGTTAGCTATAATTTATAAGAGTCATGTGCGCTCTCAGCTTGAATATTGCTCACCCTTGTGGAATGGTTGTGGAGAGGTTGCATTAAGACAACTAGACAAAATTCAGAATAAAGCTGTTAGAATCATTAACAACCCTGCCATTACATATAAACTACCCTCCATGCAAGTAAGAAGGAATATTGCCTCCCTTGCATTATTTTACAGATATTTTTTTGGCAAATGCTCAGACGAAGTTGCGTCCATGGTGCCACCTCTCCATGCCTTCTCTCGTGCTACACGGGCATCTGGTAGCGCTCATGACTGGAATGTCACTCAACCATATTGCAGAACTTCTGCCTATCAGAATTCTTCCATTCCCCGAACTGCATCTCTCTGGAACTCGCTTCCCCAGAGTTGTTTTCCTCCAAATTTCAACCTACAACTGTTCAAGTCTAACTGTTACAGATATTTTATGAACAGAGGACACCAGTAATCTGGTGTATGGATTATTTTTTTTTCCCCATTTGTTTTTCCTTCCTCCGTTCTGTTATTTAAAAAAAAAAAAAAAATCAGTCACCATACGAGTAGAAACACTCCTGAGCTGCAGAAAGTCATCTGGCTGTGGGAAGATTGAACTTATATAGACATCGTTGTAGTGAATGAATCATAACTAAACATTTTCAATATGACTGCGGGTATATACGAAACTTTTCACTTTTTTCCCCCTTTCGAGAACATGCATCCAATTACTACACCAATGAATGAGAATATTTTTTCTTCGCTTTTATATGTTCAGAAAACTTTAGAGATTCCGAAAACCAGATGAAGAAATTAACGCCTTAAAAAACTATAATCCTTAAACCTTAAATTGGCCCAGATTTTTGTTCAGTTGTACCTAATTCCAAGAGGTATAATGGGAGAATAAGACAATACTATGTCTCAACATCCTTTACATTACACTTCTTCATGACTGGCATCATATTCTATGTTAATTTCTTCCTACAGCTCAGCACTCAAGAGGGGAAAGGGGTATTTTAGGCCAAGATAAAATAAATAGAATATAATAATAAGCAGAAATGTTGATGCACTACAATGATATACTTTTTTTGCTTTGTGCCTAAAATTGTAGGCTATCATGAATACGGAGATGTAACAATAAACTTACACCAGAATATAATGCTAGTCAAGAAGAAGTGCATCGAAAAGCATACAGAGCATTGGCATTGTCTTTTTGGGCCACTGAGCCAAGTGAAATAAGCTTCTAAAGGACGAAACTATAGGCCAAGTTAAAGAAAGCGGTTCAGAAATAATACCTGGACATACTGTAATATAACCAATTTGATCTGATCTGAGAAAAGACAAGCCTAAGGATTTTGTAAGCTGACAGCTGATTGGTTGTCCGGATGCGTTCATTATTAACGACGCAATTTAAAATTATATTTATTATATGGGTTTCAACAGCCGTTTGATGAAAAGATTGCCCAAATATTATAAACAGTTACCTGCGTAGATTAATTCAAAAAAGTGTTCCTGCTAAGTTTATCAGATGGTCTAAATACGTGTGAAATTCTGAAAAGACCAACAACCCCTCCACCAAGCTTGATCCAACTCGGATGATAGCTGTTTAAGTACACACACACACACACACACACACACACACACACACACACACACACACACACACACACACACACACACACACAAGTAAATGAATTACCCCTCTCTCCCTTCACAAGGGGCGACTTATTAAAGACTTTATAGAATCAATTAATTGCGGGGAATATGAAACTGACGAGGATGTGTAAGGAAAGTAAATATTGGACAAAAGAATGCCTTATCAGTCCTTCACTGGGGGGGGGGAGTGTACCTTGACCTGGTGGCTGGGCTGGCAATGCCACCTACCCTGAAGGCCTGCCTACCTTTGTAAGGTTCGTCATTTGTCGGCCTCGTGGACCAAGCACCCCCTACATCACTGACAGAGGAAGCCTGCTGGTAATGTTGCTCATCCCTGCCCATCCCCCATCTATACTCAGTTTTTTTTTAATGAGGCGAAGATGCACTTGACAGGTTAGTGATGATTGGCTGAATGCAACATGTCCAAATAACATTTACCAACCCAAATTTCCCCCTCAGATATTGTTGTCAATTAATAATCCTAATGAGTAAAGAGAGTATGAAGTAATGTTGCTTTCAGCCAGTCATCACCAACCTGTCAAGTGCAACTTCGCCTCGATAAAAAAAACTGAATATAGGCAGTGTTTTTGCCTCTCCACGTGATTCCTCTGCATAGCGCCCCATCATTCTGGGAAACGGGAGTCCTGGAGGTTGAGCAATGCAGCACGATGAGCTCTGCAGCTAGCAACACACCTCTTTGATCCCCTATTCTGGCTAGACAGCCGACCTGATTGGGCACGACCACGTCAATCGGCCGGTCACTTGTTGGCAAGGGTCAAGTGGGCATTGGGGGGCCTGGTGGCTCCCATCGTCCTAGAATCACTCTTGCATAGGGCCTCTGGTGGATATCTGCATATACTTTATTGTTACACTTGGGTTTGCAAGTGTTCTTATCCCTGACATTTTGCCTTCCCATGTTGGCTCCGTGGTGGATGAGAGGGCAGGGGAGTGAGGATTTGTTTGTCTTTAAGTCTGTTTTCTCTCCAAGGATTGGTTCTTGTGTGGCTGGTGATCAGGATCACAAGATGACACCTCCTGGTAACACTGTTGACATCCTTAGTTTTGTCCTTGTTGTAACCCTATTGCTTTTCCATGTCACTGGGGACTGTCGTTCTTCTCTTCAACGTCCTGCGTGGCGTTCCCGCCAGGTTGGTGCTCAATTACAGTCACTTGCAGTTCTGTCTGATACTCTTTTCATATGTGAAATAACTAATGTTGAAATCTGCCGAGGGTGGGTCGACATCTTTGACCTTCACCTGGCAATTGTTTCTGCTTGTGGCCATGAACGTATAATCACATCTCAGGGGGATGGTAGCATCGTTATTGAGGTGTCCTCCACAGAAGACAGATCCAGTCTACAGGCTCACACTTCCGTGTTTGGTAACAGTTTTACTGTAACAGTTTTACTTGTATTCCTCATGGTGCCTTAACCAGTGCAGAGGTTTAGTTTTTTCTGCATGACTTGGTGCGATACCCAGAGACATGACTGTTTATGGAATTGCAGACTTCTGGTGTGGTGACTGTTGAGCACCTGCAGAAGATAATAGATGGCATTCTGACTCCACCTCCGACCTTATTCCTGACCTTTGACAAGTTGACACTGTCTGCTTCTGAGAAATTCACTTGGCTCTCACTTCCATATGAAGCTCTATGTGTCGACCCCAAAATGTTGTTTCCACTGACAAGGGTATGGATAGTCACTTTAGCTTCCAAGCACAGGCTAGCCTTCTTTGCATCTTGATCTTCTGTGGTGGCTCAAGCCATACTGGTGACTGTCCAGACTCCCTTACATGTGCTTACTGTGCGGGTGCTCATGCTGTAACTTCGTGACTCTTCTCTACTGCCTGAAGAAGGAGATTTTGTTGATTGGTATCCATGAGGTTTTGTTTCCTGAAGCAACGAGGAGAGACCAAACTTGCTTCTTCCAGCCCGGGGTTACTTATATTTCGGTCCTCTTTGGTACTCCTGTGCATCGTCCTGTGTCTCAGAAGCTCCCTTGGTCTATCCTATTGCCCACATCTTTGTCTGATGTATTACAGGATGCTTTTCCCAGGTTGGTACAGCTTGTGAAACTGGTGTTCACCCACCCTCTTCTCCGAATGTTTCTACCTCCACTTCTGTGGCAGAGGAGTTGCCCACTTTTGTGATCATGGCAGATGTCCACACTGATGTGTCTCTTTGTTCTGCCATGTCCAGCCTCCTCACAGTCCATATGTACGTAGCACGTATCACTATGGTTCTTCAGACTCCTCTAAGCCTGAAGACCTCCCACCCAAAGTCTGAAATGTGGAACCTCGTGTGAACCTCTCTTCTCTTCCCCTTATCTTGGAGTTTCTGGAGTCAAGCCACGTACAGGCCTATATTGGAGTTGTGCCAGTGATTCAGCACCCACTAGGAGAGGGTGCTGCATGGATTGCTGGTGCTTCAGTTCTGCTGCATAGGATCTCATCTTCACTGAGTTCTGGTCCTGTATAGTCTGCCACTTCTGAGGCATCTGATGGTGGCTGCCCTACTACACGCAGGGCAGAAGAGGGATACCGTAAAATTTTCTTCCTTGTCCTGACGTTTGCCTTCGAGTGGTAAGCAAAATGTGCAGATTCCTGGTACTAGGCTGTCTCTCTCTGAGGGCCTTCCTAACCAGCAATCCAAATTGTTCACTTGTCAAGGGCCGTACAATCCCACACCTTATCTTGATCCTCCCTCCACTATGGGCTCTATTAGTTGGTGAAATTGTCGGGGATTATGTGCCAGGTGGGAGAAATTCAATAATCTTTTTGCACAATTTTTGCCTCTATGCATGCACATTCAGGAAAGCATGGTTGGTAATGCTGTTCCTTCCAGTTCTTCCGATTACCATGCCTTTTACTCTTATACTACTCGTATTCCAGGTCAAGGTTGCCATGGAGATACTGCTATCTTCCTCCGTCATGATGGTCGATTTGCTCATCTGGACCTTTCCACTCGCCTGCAAACTGTTGCTGCTCAGGTTTTTCCACATTGTCGATATACATTGTGTAGTGTTTATCTTCCTCGTAGTAATACTGTCGAAAGGGTGGATGTGGAAAACTTTCTTCATAGCCTTCCTTCCCCTTTCCTTTAATGGGCGATTTTTTTTTTTTTATGTGTCCGACACTGGGCATAGGCTTCACAGCCTGCTATCAAGGCCCAGCAGTCCTCCTACATACCATACACCCCTACATGTCACCACTTCGGCGCTAACACCCACCGTCCATATTGAATACATGCTAGGGCTGTCTCATACAGGACTGGTGTATTGGTATTAGCGGGGGTATTTTTACGACATGTCGGTGGGTCTTCTGGTAGATCAGTAAAGCCTGATTTAATGAAATTCAAATCCTTAAACTGTTCCCAGCCCCAGCCGGGATTCGAACCTGAGTCCGTTAGGACTGCAGGCCATCTCTCTACCGATTGAGCCACCGCCTCCCCCAATTGATTGGTCGACACCTACTGTGGAGTGACTGTGACGGCAATCCTTGGGGTGCTCTGCTGGCTTTCTTAGTGGAGGATGAGGAGTTGGGTGTTTTGAATAGCAATGACATTATGTACATCCTTAGTCAGACTGGCACTTTTACTGTTACTGATTTTACCTTTGCAGAGCTGATGCTGTTTTAGATTTAATTTGAGTGTGTTGCCAGGCTGGTATGGCAGCAACCATTTCCCATTGCTTTAAACTGCTACTAAAGGTGGACCTCAACCTCATCCTCCTTGCTAGTGCCTGGATAGGGCAGACTGGCCACTATTCATGGAATTAAGTTCAATTGACTCTTCTGTGAATGATTTTTGGCATTGTTAATAAGGTGGTGTCTTATTTCATTTATGTGTTGCATTCAGCAGCCCTGTTATCTATTCCAAGGACGATGAGCCATTTTCCTAAACTTTTGGTTCTTTGGTGGAACCCTGAGTGCAGTTCTGCAATGAGAGCCAAACAAGTTCCCTTTTCCCTGTTTCATAGCCACTGTCGGGATCATCAGCATTTGGTGGGATTTCAGAGGTGCAGTCTCATGAGTGCCGAGTTTTAAAGGAGGCCAGATGTTCATCCTTCCACGAAAGGGTTATGTTCCATCCATCAACTCGAGAACTTCCCTCACTCGGATGTGGAAATGGGTGAGGAAAATTCAGATAAATTTACCATTCCTTTCCCCTCTGTTTTATCCGTGGCTAGTGGGACTGTGGCTGATCCTTTTGCTGTTGCAGAGTTGCATCTCTATCATTTTGCCGGTGTGTCACAGAAGGATGTAGATTTGCCTTTGGCATGCCTCCATTGGAGCTTAGAGTTTCATGGTCTGTTTTGCCTTTTCTGGGGGAGATTCTTATAATGTCCTGTTTTCTATTTAGGGACCTCAGGTGGCTTTGCCACAGAGCCATGATTCCTCTCCTGGCTATGATGATATTCCTTATACTGTATCTTTTAACATCACCTGTGTAATTAGTCCCTTTCATTTTTTTTGTAATTGTTTAATAAGATCTTGTGTTCTCGTGAATTTCTGGCTTTTGGGGATGTTGTTGTTGTTATCCCCATCCCCAGGCCAAATAAGGATCATCTACAAGAACAAATTATTGGCCCATTTCTCTTAATTCTTGTTATTGTGAGGTTTTGGAAAAGATGGCTGATAGTTGGCTTCTGTGGTTTTTTGGAAGGTTGACTCCTAATCCCCTGTTCAGAATGTTTTTTTGTAGAATGCAGGCTACCTCTGATGCCCTACGTTGCTTGGAGTGAGCCTTTCTCCAGTAACCAACACCAAGTCACTGTTTTCTTCAATCTGGAGAAGGCTTATGACACTATCTGGCGTTATAGCATTTTACTTTCTCTTCATGTGTTTAGTGTTAGTGGGCGCTTGCCTATTTTTAGTCGGCAGTTTTTACTTAGCCATTTTTTAAGGGTCCATGTGGGGTGAGGGTTGTTTTCTAATGTTCATGCAACTTAAAATGGGGTGCCACAGGGGAGTATCCGATGTGCTAATCTCTGTGCTGTGGCCATAAACAGTGTAATCAATGCACTCCCAGATAGTGTACATGACTTTTTATATGTCGATGACCTTTAGATTTCTACCGCTGCATCTCAAATGTCTGTGCTTGAGAGAAAGCTGCAACTGGCTCTTAACATTGTTTTCCAGTGGGCTGCGTCTCGTGGTTTAATATTTTCTTCTACAAAGATTGTGGCTATGCATTTTTGTCATCTCACTGGAGTTCACTCAGACATGGACCTGTAACCATATGGTTGCAGAATCTCCTGTGTGTGTCTTACATTTGATAAACAACTGACCTCGGTTCTTCATATACGTTGTCTTAAGGCAGCTTGCATTAAGGCCTTCAGGCAGTCTTCTTAGGGTTTTGTCTGATACCTATTGGGGTACTGACTGTCAGACCCTCTTCCTCTTGCATAGGTCCCTTATTCATGCCAAACTTGAATATGGACATGAGGTCTACTCCTCTGTTACAGATCTCCAGATTTTAGATTTGGTGCTTCATGCTTGTGTTCGTCTGGCAACTGAGGCATTCATGTCTTCCCCAATTTCAAGTTTGCTGGTGGATGCTGGTGTCCTCCCTTTGGATTTACGTCACCAGTTGTTGATGATATGTTGATATTGTCTTCACTGCCTCCCGGACTCAGTGCCTTGTGCTGTATCTCCCAGGATTCCTGGAAATCAGAAACTGTCTTCTTTTTATGACACTCTTCCTAGTTTCCTGAGGCCTTTTGGTTACAAGGTCCGGTCTGTTTTATTCTTCTCTTTTTCAAGATTGGTAGTTTGTCGACATCGGATCCCGAGGGTTGGTTTTTGGTTATTCCCTCGTGTGACAGTCCGTATGTCCATTGTTGGTAAAAAGAGCTCACCTCCCTCTCAGATGTCCTTGTCTCTTTTTAGAACATACCTCTCCTCATGAGGGCTCTGTCCCCGTTTATACTGATGGATTGACGACTGATACTGGAGTAAGTTTTGGTTTTGGTGTCATCTTTCCTTTCTTCAGTCGGGATGGTAGCCTTCTTGGTAATGGCTCCATTTTTACAGCGGAACTGACTGAGATTTTATTTGCTTTCCAAATAATTTTTCTTTCCTCAGTCAGATTTTACAATTTTAGTGGCTCCTTCAGTGTTCTATCTCCACAGGAGTCTTTAAATTCATCTCAACCACTGGTATTACTGGTTTTAGAGTGGCTTTTCTTCCTTGGCCGTCGTGGCTGTCATGTAGGGTTTGGCTGGGATCATGCCCGTACGAGGGTGTCCGGGAATGAATGAGCTGATATGCTTGCTAAGGCAACATCAGTTCGCCCTCCCGCTGCTGTGGTACCCCATCCTCCTCTGTAACGGCTACCTGCATATGATTTTTACTCTTTTATTATTGGACGGATTCTGTATTGTTGGCAAGACCTCTGGGATGTGGTGGAGGCTAACAAGATGCATGCTGTTTGTGGTAAGGTTGGCTACTTTGAAGTTTGTCTTGCCAATGGGAGATGGCTTTATGCCGGGTGTGGAATGCAGAGTAGCTACACCCGACTCTTTCATGAATTTTGATTTTTAATGCAGGGCACTCCCTCTCCTTTCTGTGAGGATTGCTTGGTCCCCCTGACTGTACGACACTTGGTGATGGAGTGCCCCAGTCTTGGAGATTCACTCCATCAGTACCTCTCTGAGTACGAGGCAGGTAACGGCTCATGCTTTCTTTCGTCGGTGCTTTTGGAGGTTGCCTGTTGTACTGGAAGGGGAACTCTCTCACCCTTATGAAGGCAGCAGAAATGATTTATAAGATTTAGTATTCGGTGTGTGTGTGTGTGTGTGTGTGTTACTTCGTTCTGACGTTTTTAGTAATACTATTATTGTTTTGTTAAAATTTTTACTTGTGATTTAGATTCTTGTCTGAGTTTATTCTTTGTTGTCGTTTTTTACCTTGATTAATTATCTTGCATCATAGATTTTCTACCACTAAGCATTTACTCGGCTCGCTATAGACATGCCATACCAAAGAGTGTCCATGAAGGCTATACCTGATCCCGCCATTTTGGAAATAGCAAGAATATCATGACATAAGGGATTGAAGTCAAGCGTTTTATTCTGGTTCTTTTTCTTCTGGTGGATGATTAAGTCAGTTAATTTAGATATGTAAAAAGACTTTAAACAACAATTGATGTCCTAGACGGTATTATATTTTCTTTTTGGTCTTAACCCGTGGAGTGCGAACCACAGCTCAGGTGGGCAGCATGGCGTTGCGAGCCACAGCTCGGCTGTGCTGGCCGTGCATCACTGCTGACTACACCCCTACTGAGACATGCATTGCGCTACACAAAGACGGAGAGAGAGATTTTTTTTTTTTTTCCTTTTCACCAGATGGTGCCCTGGATGTTTATCTTCAAGATTATGGTAAACAAAAAAAAAAAAAAATTGTTTAATCATTTTGTCACAACCCCCCTACGTAAATTTACGCATGGTCCTACGCAGAGAGAGAGAGAGAGAGAAAGAGAGAGAGAGAAAGAGATTTTTTTTTTTTTTCACCAGATGATGCCCCGGATGTTTATCCTCAAGTTTATAATAAACAAAGTCAAAAAGAAAAAAATTTCATTTTTTGCCCTCCATGGGGTGGGATAAAAAAAAGGTGATTGCGCAATCCACGGGTAAAATGACTTCTTTGCTTTAGTAAACTATGAGCATTTATTTTTTTCATGCATTGGGTACTGCTTTAACTTCCCGATATATTACGTAAACAGCAGAACCAAAAAAGCCATCATAGGAAATAATCAAGCTTTTAATTCGAAGTGACTGAGTATACGTACCTCACTCAGTAAGCTTTTCTTACAAACTGCGATGCTAGAGTTTTCAGGGCTTAATACTTGATAAATTTGGCAGAAAGACTTAGGTTACCACAAAATGGTCAAATGTATTCTGAACCAGAAAGAGAGCCAATTAAAGGCGTACCATGCAAAATAAATAGCTGAGGAAAAGGTTTTACGAAGCACCAAAAACAATTCACTAGGATAGAGGTTTTCCAAGTCCCCCAAATTTAAGGAAAATGTGTTACGAAATGTACTAAGCCACTGCTTTTCAGTCACGGGGATCTGGCTAGGTGCGGTGAGTCGCCAGATGAAAAATTTAAATCTCCATAATAAGATACATTAATTAAACCGAAAAAAAGGGAGGTGGCGCCAGTTTTCAAGTAGACTGCCGTCGCCAAAGTGTGAAGCGAACTGACTCTTATTTTATACATTGTAATACTCCCGATTTTGTTCTTTTCCAGGCTGATGAGAGCTCAGAATGTTCTTTTAAATGTAAAAATGCGGGAAAAGGGGTCAGTTCCAAAGTAGTGACACGGGATACTTCGTGTGTGTGATGCCTAAGTTCAGCATGTCTGGTTGGCATAATGTGGTGCTCCAGCTTATGATCATCTCCGAAGAGAAGTGAAAAAACATTGTCCTACACCACTGAAATTACTCACGGCTTACACTGTGGGATGGTGAGAGAGGCAGATAGGAGGATGTGATCAGCTGGAGATGCGACAGCCGAATGACATCTCAGGCTTCAGGTAGGCCAGCTTAAATAATCTATACCCACACACCTCCTGCCACTCCATTGGCTGACGTGGAGGGGGAAGACGGAGGGGCCTTATTATTATTGGTGGCTTAGATACCATAATCCGATTTCTTCAGCCCACACAAACTACAGGATTTACAGTATTTTTTTCTTGTTCTTTCTGGGGATTTTGTGGCGCCTTACTCGCCGTTTAATTTTTACTCAACAACAGCCTTAACTCCTAGTATTAGGCAATTTATTTTTGTAGTTAAGTCCTTCTGCATCTGTATGTCTATAATCTGGTTGGGAAATCATCCCTAATGGTAAATGTGTTAATGATGGCTGTTTTTAACCCCCATGTTGGGAAAGTTTTTTCTAGGCTAAAGTTCTCTATGGAAGGAAAGAGTAAAATCGAAACTGTCTCGTTGAACTGAAGAGGCTAATATATTATACTCAGCACACCAGAACAATAGAATTTCTCCAAGCCACAGAAGCTAAAGATTTATAGCATTTTATAGATAGAC
Source organism: Coenobita brevimanus (assembly GCF_032717465.1). Lineage (NCBI taxonomy): Eukaryota > Metazoa > Arthropoda > Malacostraca > Decapoda > Coenobitidae > Coenobita > Coenobita brevimanus. The sequence goes on from NC_137003.1 coordinate 30,035,028, forward strand.
AGGTAGACTGAGAGATAGATATACAGACAGAGAGAGACAAATAGATATATAGGCAGATAGACCGATGGACCTATAGATAGATAGTGAACAGATACCCAAATAGATAGACTGACAGATAGATACAGATATACAGATATAGATCGATTGACAGATAGACAGATAAAGATACACAGATAGACAGATATATTGATTCGTATTATTTATTACATCTACTGACATCTTCTCGGCGTTTTATTTTACATGTTAAACCTATTCTCCTTTTATGTCGTGTTATCTGTTTTCTTACTTCTATGGTCAGGCATTTTTTGTGAAGCTTAACACAGCACCTAGTGCCCCAATTGACAACAAAAGCAAAATCTATCCCATACAGGACTAAAAACCTCTCTCATAATTGCTGTAGTCCTTTCACCTTAACTTGGCCTAGATTTTCGTCTTTCAGCAGCTTATTCCATGTATTTCAGTGAAGGAATAAGACAATACTGTGACCCAGCATCTTTTCCATAGCACTTCTTCGTCACTAGCATCATGTTCTATTATAGTGTTCACCTTTTTTCACAACTCAGCATTCAAGATGGAGAGACGAAAACTTTAGGACAAGTTAGAGTACAAAAGGATGTAGTTGTCAATTTTATTAAAAAAAAAAAAGTCTAACCCCTTCAGGTCTAAAATTCTCTCTGACTGAATACAGTTGTTTGCTATAGTTCTTTCGCCTTTACCTGGCCCATATTTTCGTTCTTTAGCAGCTCATTCCATTTAGGTCAGTTGCAGAAAAGGACACTGCAGCGCCTCTAAATTATTTCCACAGCAATTCCTCGTAACCAACATCATTTTCTAGTCTTAATCCGTTGTTACAACCCATCATTCCCAATGGAGAGATGACGATTTTAGGCCAAGTTAGAGTTAAAACGGCTATAGTAGTAAGGACAGTTAAAAACAAAAGGAGGCCATTGGATTCAAAGGCATAATATGCTGGACTCAAAATAACGATACCATACATTATCTCCATCACACAGAAAAACTAAGATTTAGAATAGTGTTCTAGATATTGTGACAATGGCAGGTATTCTTGTCGGCAGTGACGCACCGAGGGGGGGCGGTATGCGGCCGTGGTCCCCCCTTTATTATTTACTGTATTTAATAATGTATATATATATATATATATATATATATATATATATATATATATATATATATATATATATATATATATATATATACATTATTAAATACAGTAAATAAACATTAAAATTATAATTTTTCAGATTACTTAAATTCCCCCTACCTACATATGCTGACAAAAAAAACATTTTTAATATCCAGCTTAAATAATGCATACCTGAATAAACTGCCTATTTATTATACTCAGTGGTATCCCAAAAATGACAGCTTTCTGATTTGATCCAGTGGTTACTCTGAGAACTGCTCATCACCTTCATCTGTATCAATTGAATTATCAACAAGAAATTATGTTAGATATGTCTTGTCTTTGATTGTAATTGAGACTAATACAGTGATTAAATTATCGTAATTTTTTAATGTTATTGTTATTAGTTTATTAGGGTTGTAAAGTTGTTTGATCGAAATGTGAGCGTTTGAATTTTAGTATTATAAGGTTATTGGAGAGACTGAATCATAACTCAGTGGCCCAGAGTACTTAAAAATGACCTTAGAATATGTTATATTTAGTCGTATACCCATTCTATATGGCCTCAAAATAATAATGAAATTGGCCAAAATGCAAAATTTTCTTAGGGGAGAGGGGGGCTTACAGAGCCCCCCCCCCCGAACCCCCAGCTATACGGGCTCGCTGCGCTCGCCAAAGTCATGGGCTGCACAGTTAAAAAGATAACCCCTCCCCTCCTTTTCAACTTTCTGGGTACGCCACTGCTCGTCGGTTAGGGAAGTTCCTTAACACTTTTTCCTAGTTGATAAAGTTTTGGATGTGGCTTGTTTAGTAATCTTTTGCACATTATTAACGAAGAGTATGGTGATTTTGGACAGACTAATATAATACAGCACAGCCCTTGACTAAGCTCTCATTGATCGGTATTTGCGTTCGTTATGTAGTACTTTTTTATACGGGTGCTTAGTGTAATTCTATATACCAATTATGCAGAGCATGGCGATATTAGATTTATTTAGATGTCAGAATACGATAGTAGGTCTAAAAAGCAAAATAAATTGCCTACGACGAGGTGCTAAGAACTACGGATCCTCGACACACACGGCCGTATTCTTGGTGGCATATGAGGCTTCGTTGCACCTCTTCTTTAGCGATTTATTTTGCATATTATATTTTAACCTTCTCTTGTGGTGCTGGAGAGGGACGCCTTCACTTGGTGGCACCGATAAAGTTGGGCGGCTCCACTGCAGTTATACAAACGTCCCTCAGTTGCCTCTCTATCCACCAAGAGGAGGATGGTGGGCTGGATGGATCTCATACAGCCTTCATTAATTCCTCCTTTACTGGGGTTCTCTTCTGAGCTGAGAATTAAGCAGTGAAAGACGTCGTTTGTTTTAATAGGTTTATGGACCCATAACCATTATAACTATAATGTCAAATAAAAACTAAAATATTTACTAGATTTGTATAGACAGTTGATGCATTATTGTTGACGTTGCTTTCCTAGCACCTTTTCTTTAGTGACTTAATCCAGAAAATTGTCACTTCAGCTTTGTATTCTTCCAGCCTCTTGTTATAATGGGTTAATATCGTGAAAACACGATATCAATCCGATTTTACACAAAGGTTTAAAGTATTTACTGGTTTCTTCCGGCTGCTTTAAATATTCTCATTGATTTTGCTTTCCTAACACCTTTTCTTCAGCGACTTATTCGGCAAAGCCACCAGCTCAGGGATTTATATTCCCCATTAATGAACTCAGCATAATACCAAAGCCATGAAAGATGCAGTATTGTCAAGGTTTTCTATATAACTGTTGATACATGGTAATAGGAGTTGAATTGGGGCCATGTTCTCACTGACCTGGGTCTGTATTTTCGTCGGTTAAGAAAGCTTCCTAACACCTCTTCTTAGCAATTTACTTTTAGATACGGCTGATTAATATTCTTTTTGTACGATCCTTATTCAAAGTATGGCAGTGTTTGAAAGAATTCTAAAAGAGAATAGGACAGGAAGATGTAATAAGCAAAAGAAATCACTTAGAAAAGGGTATTAAGGAACTTCCTTAACTGAAGAGAATATGTGCCTTGCGGTCTTGGGTTCGTATTCTTGTCAGATTGAGGAACCTCCCGAACACCTTTTTCTAAACGACTTATTTTGTTTATCGCACCTAACTGTCCTCTTCTGTATTACAGAAATTCTTCCAGTGCAGCTATGCATCAATAGCGTACGAATATATATATATATATATATATATATATATATATATATATATATATATATATATATATATATATATATATAAAGATAGATAGATAGATAGATATAGATACATAGATAGATATAGATACATAAATATTGATAGATAGATAAAGACAGATTGATAGATAGATAGATAGATAGATTATATATATATATATATATATATATATATATATAGACAGATAGATAGATAGATATAGATATTAACCAGCCACGTCCAAAAATAAATCGTTTAGGAAACGATGTTAGGGAGCTTTCTTATCCGGAAAGAATACGGGTCTTGGTGCCTTTATTGAGACCTCTTCTTCTGCCATATGTAGGACAGTCCATACATAACGCTCCTCTTTCACTCCAACAGGCAATTCTTGTGTGTTGTGGGGACAGCTTAGTCAGGGTTATGAGTGGCAGCCTTACATTATCTATTCATTCCCTATTCCCACTGCCACACCAACGCCAACGCAAGCAGACTGAGCTGTCCAGCAACACGAAAGGCAAGTGTCCAGTGAAGCTCCATTTACGGATCACCCTGTACCTTCATTAACTTCATGTTATCGCCCGCCTTCAGAAGGCGGAGCGATAATGTGTTTGCCTGCGTGTGTGTGTGTGTGTGTGTGTGTGTGTGTGTGTGTGTGTGTGTGTGTGTGTGTGTGTGTGTGTGTGTGTGTTGTGTCATTGTTCACATTATATCTCATGAACGGCTTGAGCTATCAACATGAAGCCTTCAGGGTATCAAGACATGGTCAAATCTTGGCCGATTCGAAAATAGGCACACGGGAACAAGGTCAAGGACACCAAAATGGCTGGCAAAGGTCAACTAGTTTTTATCGTCCGCCTTTAACACCATTATATCTCATAAACGACTTGAGCTATCAACATGAAACCTTCAGGGTATAAAGATATGGCCAAAATCTTGGACTTGGCCAACAGCATATTCTGGCCGGCGATTAGCATTCGGCTCCCGAATGCTTTTCTTTCATATGTTAGTGATGCAAACACTGTCCATACTGAAAACATGTATATCGAATGATAAAATATGTATAAATGGATTAATGTATGTATAAAAAGACTGACTTTATCGGATACGTTTATGTGAAGCTACAGAAAGTGATGAATGTTTTTGGCATATCAGAAAAAAACAAAATTCCTGGGGCTTGAATGATGAGTGAATGGAAATGTGGCTCACTGGATTGGGCAAATTTGGGCTGTCTGGACACTGTTATTCCTCACCCTGCCCTAAGGTGGGAAAGGAGGTCCGGATGATGATTACTGAAAAGATGCATATTAAATTATTGACACTTTCAGACTGCTGTGACTCGCCCTCAGATCAGTAAGATTTGTTAGACGTTGGCTGAAATAAAATAATAGAATGGTACTGGCCGTGAGTTTTTTTGTTTTGTTTTTTTCAATAGTTTGTCTCGGTATATCATTTAAAAATCCGTTCCCCGAGATACAGGTGTCCTATGAATCATACACCTCCACATATTACCGCTTGGCGCTAACACCCACCGTCCATGTTAAGTACATGTTGGGGGTGTCTCATACAGGACTGGTGGATTGGTATAAGTGGGGATGTTTTTACGGTAGGTCACCACTTCAGCGCTGACACCCACTGTCCATAGTGAATACATGCAAATGGTGTCTCGTACAGGTACTGATGTACTATTATTAGCGGGGGTCTTTATACACGTAATCGGGTCTGACGGCAGATCATTGAAGTCTACCTTAACGAAATTGCAACCATTAAACTGTTCCCTGCCCCTGCCGGCATTCAAACCCGTCCCCATGATCTGACGACTCTCGGCGAATAAAATCGTCTGCCGTTAGACAAAATACTGGGACTGTCTTGGCCTTGGGAATTGTAAGGTGTTATGTGCAGAATTATTCGCTACTTGACTTGCGCTACGAAGACTTGCATGCAAACGAGATTACAGCTTTTAAAGATACATAATTAAGCTTCCTGAGTGGCATAAATTTCCCGTTAACATGATTTTGAGTTATTCACGGCAGATGTGTCTCATGTCCTAACACACACACACACACACACACACACACACACACACACACACACACACACACACACACACACACACACACACACACACACACACACACACACACACACACACACACACACACACACACACACACAATCATTACCGCTCGCTGGTGCAGTGGTAACGTTCTCGCTTGCCAACTGGTGGACGGGAGTTCGCGCCTCGCTCAGGTTGCGAAAAGTTTCACTGACGAAGTGGGTGGTTACTGTCCTCCTGGAGCAAGGGGACGGGTGTGTGCGTGTGTGAAGGTCACAGCCTTGCCCTTAGATCGGACTATATGAGCTCTCAGCTCCCTTCCGGGAGGGTAAAAAGCTGACGATCACGACCATCAAGTGATCCTGACCGACCTTGTTAATTACACACACACACACACACACACACACAGGATCGAAAACAAAACACCTCTGGCGTGATAAAGCCAAAGAATAATTTTACCTTGTAGGCTTAAAATGTTTATTGATCTTACCAGGCAAAGTGCTGGTAGATTATATTAATATTTGGTCCGGCAAGTGAGCTTTAATAACGCAAATCTGTTAGCTGTTGAAAACCTGTGTCCTGATGTTAAAGTGTCAGCGGGCATTAGACATTTTATAGAATTCAAACCGCAACACTTTTATTACAATGGAGAACATTCTAAACTAGCTGAATACGCTGGGATAAAACAATATCAGATGACTAGTGTAGTGAGTTCTTGAAAGTTCGTGTGGTTATGCTGCCAAAGGAGAAGCGGAGCAAGGTCAGCTTTTGCTGTTCAATGGCACAGATAAGATTTTACTAGTAACTGGAGTGATGATGATTGGGCTGGTGGAAGACTGCTTAACCTGCCCCGTCCCGACCACTTTTCCACCGCTGACTCCCCCCAATCCCGACCTATTTTGGATAATTTTTTTTTTTTTTGCTCAAACCTCCGCTTTTGGTGAGAAACAATGGAAAATCTCAAAGAAAGTGGTCACTGGGGTTTATGAGTGGCCTAGACAGGCATACTTTCGTTACACTTGGTACCGTGTTATATGGCGGTGCTTTGTGGCTGTCAAATTTTCAATGGCAGGGATTAATATAGGAAACCTTTCACAATAGGTAGATATTTATTTATTACAAACAAAAAAACATGTAGTACAAGATTATATTGTTTTTTATACAAAAATAGAGGTGAAATAAGCATTGTTCTATCGGGTGAACCTAGTGAAATCACCTGAACTGTTCACCGATGATTGGCTAACATTGTTGTTTCATCATACTTTTATTTTTTTCCACTTACATAATACTTTTCCAATAACATTATACCCTTTTCCACTTTAGAGAACTGTTTTCACTTATTTACAAGCCTTAAGCAATGTTGGGTCTGGTTAGTACTTGGATGGGTGACCGCCTGGGAACACCAGATGCTGTTGGCATAACGTTCTCCCTACGTGTCAAGTGGGGTTGGTGGAGAATTAGTGTCCCTCCCTGTAAAACAGTTAACTCTAAGCCCTTGGCCACCCCGTTTGGGATACATGGCGTCTGGCAATGAATGAATGAATGAATGAACGATAGTATTTAGCGTAATATTAGCGCATAATTACATAGAGAGTCAAGTTGCTATGACTGTTTTTTTCAACTTACGCTCTATTTTTCAACTTATACTTTTCCACAAACATTACACCCATTTCCACTTTATATAATTGCTATAACATATTTACAGACCTTACTATTCTACTGAGCGTCATATTATCGCATATTTACACGGTGAGTGAACTCGCGATATCATTTGTTTCAACTTGCACCATTTTTCAACTTATATAATACTTTCCCACTAACATTACACCCTTTCAACTTTATATAATTCTTATCACATACTTACAGACCTTAACATTATACTGAGCATCATATTACTGCATATGTACAGGCCTTACTTCTGCAGTGAGCATCATATTATCGCTACCATATACAGTATCAGTAATGTAGGAAGTTGTAATATTCCTTGAAACATGGCTCAAGCCACAACGCTACATTGCAGTCTACACACTCGTATCTTGTGTCTTTTCTCTGAGTGGCTGGTCTTACTGTTGAGTGCTTGCATACATGGCAGTGGCTCTGGGGTCTACGACAGTTTGGTTGAGGAGGGATGCTGCTCGGGTAGTGGCATCCTGCGAGGCGTAGGGGAGTCTGGGCGGCATTGGGGGTTTTGGTGTGGTGTCGGGCCCCCCTGTCCTGTGCATACCTGGCGATAATTTCACGACACAGCTCGCTTACAAACCCCTCAAGGGTCTCAGGCATTCCCGTTGTCATGGCATGAACGTAGTGTGCGTTGAGGACCGTGATGTCAAGCAAGTGGAAGAAGAGCTTTTTCTACCACTTCATCGTGGTCCTGGCACACTCCACACTGGAAATCACGGAGTCAGTCTGATCCATTTGCCTCATGTTGATATTGTAGTCTAGTACTGACTCCAGTTTCCAGACGTGGCGCCTACTCTCACTGCGGTGATCCACAGAGTCTGTGCGGTGCATCAGGGGCGGTGTACAGTTGACAGGAGGCTAACTTCTCTGTTGTGGTTCCACAGGGTGGCAAGGATGTTATTTGCCTGGAAGAAAACCACTTCATTCTTGTCAAGTTTCCTCCCAACCTTGACCATATGGTGACGGTTTCTGTTTACTGTTAAGGGACTGAACAGGGAGGCTGCAATGGATCGTGCAGCGTGGAGAGCCGCCATTAGGTGACCAAGGCCGACACATGCAAGCATGTTGGAGCCTTTAAAAACGAAAACGAAAACGAAAACGAAACGAAAACGTACCACAGACTCCGGTATCGTGTTGGTGGAGGAACCGAGTGAGAAGAGGGCTAGTGTACCAGTTGTCCAGGTACAGCACATGACCACGATGAAGGTACTCCTCTATCATTGTCTTCACCATGGCCCCTGAGAGTCCAATACTATGATATGTTATGTCTGTCTGTGCGCCAGTGTACAAGACCATGTCTTGCACATAACCAGTCTTAGAGTCACACATAACACTGATCTTGAACCCGAAACGGTGTCTCTTGCTGGGTAAGTACTTGCGAAAGGAAATACTGCCTCTCCACAACACAAGACTCTCGTCTATGACGAGGTCTGTATGAGGATAAAATGACGAGCGGAACATTTCCCGTAGGTGATCAAGGACAAACCTAATTCTCCTCATTTTATCTGTGTCATTAGCATTAGCAGGGTTGTCTGCATCATAAAAGTGGAGGCGGCTGAGAATTTGCTTGAATCGAGTATGATCCATTACCTTACAAAGAAAGGTGTACTGGTCCTTGAGTCCGTGGTCCAGTATGCAGGAATTTGATTTTTTCGTACTACACCCATCAAGAGAACCAGGGCCAAAAATATGAACATCTCACCTAGGGTTACTGGATAGTCATACTGCTAGGAGTTCCTGCTCGTTGTACCTTGACACTCACTTTCATGGCACTGGCTGCTTGTAAGTTTGTTTGCTCCACTATGCAGCCCATAAACTCCACCCTGGTGGAGCCCGCGTGGATACCTGGAGCCGTGCAGCCAGACCACCACTCCCCAGTGAAGGGGTGAATGATGGGAGCGAAATTACTCCCATCTTCCCAGTCCCACAACACACTACTGTCTCCAGCCTCGTCCCCATCGTCAGGGTGGGGAGGGGAGGGTAGTGGGGGAGGTTGGGGAGGTGGTGAGCAGCGCCTTTCCCCACTCGCACTCCTCTTCCCTCGCCCTTCTCCTTTCCTTTTTCCCTTCCCTTTCCTTCCTTCCCCCACATCATGGAGCTGTGGGGTGGAAGTGCGGGAATATTGTGGGGCGAAAGACGTGCTAGGGAGCTGCTCCACCTCGTCTCCTCGCTGCTCATGTACACCACGTGCTCGTGCTGCCTCCCTCATACCATTTTCCCTTTCACTGCTCACTCCTGTCACACCACTTTCCCTTTCAGCCCTCACTCCCGCCACACCACTTTCCCTTTCACACCTCATTCCTGCCACACCACTTATGCCTTCCCCAGAAAACACAGAAGGACCATACCTGATTTTCCTTCTTGCTGCACCTTCAGATCCTCAAGGTGAAATTTTCTCCATCCCCAACCACAAGATAACATCATGTCCTATGCCACCATCCTCGTCCTTGTCCTAGTCCTCATCTGTCTGTCTAGGAGCTGGAGAGAGGTCCATGCCCCTTTTTTGGGGTTCAGGCTGGCCTTCCCTCACCTTACGGTACGTAACATACTGCATGTTCCTTGGCGAAGGGACCTCCTCATCACTGCTGCTTGTTTCCTCCTCACGCTGCACATAATCCCTATCCTCCACATCATCATCCAGTGGAGACTCACTATCGCCTGTGAAGGCGTCCAGGGCGGATTGAATTTCGTCCTCAGAGAGACCTCTATGTGCCATGTCTGACCTGGGTCACTGCAAACAGGTGAGTGACCGAGACAAGGGAGCAGGCAGGTCACGCGGGGTCTGGGAGCTGGCCTGCCTGGTGGCAGTTAGGGGAGGCTTGCCTGAGTGTGCGTACCAAAAATCAAGCACAAAATTTCAAAATTTTGTAAATTAGGGACTTTGCAATTAAGGCGCATTTATATCCGTCAATGGGACTGGCAGTGACAAAACGTGTGGACATATATATATGTCAACGGGACGTGGTGGGTTAATGTAACAATATTTAATCTGATATGTGTGCACTTCTTTGGTGGAGCTCTAGATGTCTTGCTAACTGAAGCAGTAGAAATAAAAACAGAGGCTCCAATTTCTTCTATATTGATTTCAGAAGGGATTCCATAACAGGTAGTTCCTCGGTTTCACATCATCTTGAAATGTGAACCTGAAATGGATGCCAGCAGTAATGTTCCCATGTCTTCATATATTTCAAGTCTTTTGTCGGTGGAGTTCATGGTAATGGTAACAGTCTTTGATTTTTTTTTTTTTTTTCGTTCATGGCTAATTTTTTGGCTCTGCTTTTCTTCCTACAATACATGGAATAACATCCAAAGATGTTATCCCATTAGTTCCTTGACACTCCAAAATTGTCATCTCAAAGATTGTGAGGATATCTTTGGTTTGTTTGATGTTGAATTTATATCTGTTAAACTTCCCCTCCGTAGTTCATATAATTAAACTTAACTTGGTTAGGACTTGATGTAAGAAGGAAGTATTTTTTGGCAGATGATCAGTCTGGTAGTGTTTTTTTGTCTTTGGGTCCATATTTACCCTGGATAATGTGTGGGGCAACAAAATAATGAAGAGTGTGAAAATGTGATATATCAAACAAAAGGCTTTTGCAATGATACGAGAGTGGTTGACAGTTTTCCCTGGAACAGCTTTCACAGTGTCTTATAAGCTATGAAAGAAACAGTGAATGTGCTTAAGCAAGAGTTCCAAACCCCAAACTTTTATCATTGTTATGCTGGTACTGGTATATGAACCGTATCTCCTCCTTCTCTGTCACATTCACCCTCGCTTACATAATCAGTATCCTCTGTATCAGTCCCTGGAAATGCTACAACCGAGGGTACTACATTTCAAGTTGAAGCTTGTGATAATTTCAGTGAATTTGGCATTAATCTTTCGACAGTGTGAAGCCATTAAAAGCTTCTTGTAGTTATTACTGCACTTCAGAGCTTGAACTTTCAATTAAACCCCATGTAATTCTGATGTTGGAAAGCACATTCTTTCCAGCTAGATCCACTGGGACACAAACATGACCAACAGAACTAAGGTGTTTGGTGCGGTTTCTTGAGGTCTTGAGTGTGCACAAGGAGCTTCCTGGTAAGGTGCTTGGAGTTTTGGATACAGGGTCGGTCACAAGTGGCATTTCCCGAGTTCATAACACTTCTTTTCTCAGGTAAATATTCTGCCCCTTTCACCTCAATATCCAATTTTATGTTACTGATGCGATCTATGCGGATAACAAAACAAAATAAATAACATACCGGAGAGTGCCGAGTTACAAAATATAATTCTAGCAGTGTATGTATGTGTGTGTCTGTGCGTTTGTTCGTTTCTTTCATGAGAACGACAATAGATAACGACACAATTCTTGTTGCATTAGGCTGGGATACGTCCAGAGTCAGAAAAACACCAAAGCAAAATTTAGGCGATGGTGCGCGACGCAACGGGGCGAAAAGGTCGGATATTGCAGCATGCGAAAGTGTGTGTGTTTTTTTTTTTTTACAACTTGTCATTGTGGGCTTAACAACAGCAAAGAAACATAGATAATGATATTTGCAAACATTACAGTGATAATGGTATTTGCAAACATTTTGTGATGGAAAGGCTATTAGTTAGTCACATTATGTAAAATGTAAGTTCTGCTGATAATCTTATTATTTACAGAACATATAGCTGGGGAATATCGTCTAAGCTGAAGTATAAATATGAGAACATAACTTCAGTCTTAAAGTACTGCGACAAGTAAGTACACAACATTTGCTGCACATGGAACTGCAATAAAGACAGTTTTTTGCATCCGCATGGCTTGTTAGTACACCCATCTTCTTTGCACCCACAAGAAACCATGTTCAGTAGAGAGTCAGGTGCAACAGGAAGGTCTGTTTCTACCGGCTTAGGAAGCAGTCTTGTGCTTTCCAACCCCAATTGTTTGGTGGTAAGTGTCTGCCAATTCTTTCCTGAACTGTATGAAATGTGCGATAGGAATGTTGCTGTGCAGCAGCGGTAGTTGGTGGCAGACTTGCAAAATCAAACGATGAAGCCAAGGACGCTTTACTAACAGACCGCTTGTATGCAGTATAACGGAACTTGTTTGATGAAATGTTTTTAGAACTACCAAAGAGTTTGAGCATGAAAACTTTTCCAGCTCGCTTGATAGCATTATGTGCACTCTCATCCCTTGTAAAAGCCTGTAGTAGATAATAGTTCTTTCTCTTAATAACTAGAGTGAATTATTTCCGTTTTCCTTGGAGGTAAATGGCAAACACCGTGTCACATCCAGTGACTGCATGCAAGAACATAATATGTTTGCTGGTATCTCCAATGGCAAGCTGTACGGTATGTCATTTACGTCATACATAATTGTAGGAGTAGGTGAACACAGAAAATAAATATCTGTAGAAGGTGTTACCTGGGCTACTAGCATGGCCAACGCATCTGTAACAGTTTCGGTAACAACTGTTGAATGTTTCGCATTCTCAGCACTGCGTAGGGCTGTTGATATAATAAGAGAGTCGGCATCTGCTTTTGCCTGCTTCACACGTAGTCCCCTTGAGAGCAGCTCTTCACATAGAAACTGAATTAATCTCTTCTAGTTGTTGATGTTTGAAAGGAAAACTGCTTGAATGGTGGTTGTGTGCATGTTTGCAGCAAATATGATATCGGGAGAAACAAATCATTGCACTCTACGCCTTTGTTCACCTGCCTTTGTGGAGATGTTGCTGTCATAACCATCGAACACATCGGTTGCCTCTGCACCAAAGTTTCTAAGTGTATAAGCTAAGTTTGCCTGGTATACCTCTCGATACGTGCAGGGATGTGGCCACACCACTTTGTGCAGGTGACAGCCATCATCAACAATCACAGTTTTCTGGTAGGTTGTTGTGCTGAACAGCATATGTCTTTAAAATATGCTCTTAGTTGGCTTGCGCATAACACCATCTTTGAAAAGTGAAATTGGCTGATGAGCAATCTCATAAGCTAGGAATGTTCCCATGTCAGAACTGTTTTTCAAAACACACAGAAGTCTGTTGAACAATATGCCTGGCTTTACATCCACACGTTCTGCCGTCACTTTGACAGATTAAGTCTTTTGCGCCAGTTGCCTTCACCTTGTCATTTCTGTGCAAAATTATGTCAACTTATTCTAGTCACCTCTGAAGCTGCTGCATAACTAACTGTTGTGGCATCATCACTGTAAAAGCGAGAGAATGTATGAGAGAGGAATTGGGTGAAAAGTACTTTTTTTTTTTCCTTTTTTTTTTTTTTTAACACCCTCCGGATGGGTCAAGCAGTTTGATTAAAAAATGGAAGTTGGAATTGTGTGAAATATCGAGTGCACATAAACATCAAACATCATAGAAGTTGCGAATGGCAAAGCAATGCAGATTTTGAATAAGCTGAGTATGCTTGATAAGGATAGGCTATAAAAAAAACAAACTTTGGCTTATTATTTATTGTTTTATTTACTCATTTTTTACAGAATAATCTTACCGAAATCAATTAAATCACATTCCTAGCCCAGCTTCATCATCTTGTTTGTTTTTGACTACATGCAGTTTCTCTTATGACTTAAGGCTTTCATGAGCAAGGTTTAGTTGTAATACTGTGCATAGTATTACAAGTCACATTGTAGGTTTCGTAGTTCCTTTTCGAAGCGTGTTATTATCGTTACTAGTGCTTACCAGCAGAACTTTGCGGGACTAACTAATAGTCTTTCCATTACAAAATGTCTGCAAATAACACTATCTCTGTTTCCTTGCCATTGTTAAGCCCACAATGACAAGTTCTAACAAAAAAAAAATCTCATACTCTCGCGTGTCGCTATTTCCAACCTTTTCGCTCCGTTGCGTCACGCGTTATCACCAAAATAATTCTTTGGTGTTTTTCTGGCACTCTCCTGACCTAATGCAACAAGAATTAGGTCAATATCTATTATCGTTCTCATGAAAGAAATGAACAAATGTGCAGACACACACACACACATACACAGATAGAATTTATCATTTATTTGGTAACTCGGCATTCTCTGGCATGTTATTTCGTTCTATTATCCGCATAGATCGCATCAGTAACATAAAATTGGATATTGAGGTGTAAGGGGCAGTATCTACTATACTATAGCACTAGCCGTGTGTGTGTGTGTGTGTGTGTGTGTGTGTGTCTATTTTGGGCAGCCGAAACTACACAGTCAAATCGCACCAAAACTGGCACAAAAATTGCAAAAAATTCGCTAATATGAAAAAACTTGCTCCCATCACAATTGAAAAACTTTTACTATATTTAATGAGCGATCACATTTTGACCAAAAAAGCCGCTCTCGGCGCCCGGGATAGGATCTCCATAGAATTTTTTGCCCATAGCTACAGCAGCGCGAGAGCCCTCCGCAGGAGCAAGTGCAAGCACTTGTATTCACCTGAGAAAAGAAGTGTTACTAACTCTGGAAATGCCACTTGTTACCCTGTATCCAGAACTCCAAGCACCTTACCAGGAAGCTCCTTGTGCACACTCATGACCTCAAGAAACCGCGCCAAACAACTTAGTTCTGTTAGTCATGTTTGTGTCCCAGTGGATCTAGCTGGAATGTGCTTCCCAACATCATAATTACATGTGGTTTAATTAAGAGTTCAAGCACTAGTGTGCAGTAATAACTACAAGAAGTTTTAAGTGGCTTCACACTGTCGAAAGGTTCATGCCAAATTCACTGAAATTATCATAAGCTTCAACTGGAAATGTAATACCCTTGGTTGTAGCAATTCCAGGGACTGATAAAGAGGATACTGATTATGTAAGCAAGGGTGAATGTGACAGAGAAGGAGATACGGTTGATATACCGGTACCAGCATAACAATGATAAAAGTTTGGGGTTTGGAACTCTGCTTAAGCACATTCACTGTTTCTTTCACAGCTTATTACAAGACACTGTGAAAGATGTTCAGAGGAAAACTGTCAACCACTCTCGTATCATTGCAAAAGCCTTTTGTTTGATATATCACATTTTCACACTCTTTATTATTTTGTCGCCCCAGACATTATCCAGGGTAAATACGGATCCAAAAAAAAAAAAAAAAAAAAAAAAAAAAAAAAACGCGAACAGACTGATCAGCTGCAACAAAATACTTCCTTCTCACATCAAGTCCTAACCAAGTTAAGTTTAATTATATGAACTACGGAGGGGAAGTTTAACAGACATAAATTCAACATCAAACAAACCAAAGATATCCTTACAATCTTTGAGATGGTAATTTGGGAGTGTCAAGGAACTAATGGGATAACTTCTCTGGATGTCATTCCATGTATCGTAGGAAGAAAAGCAGAGACAAAACAGTTGCCACGAACGAAAAAAAAAAAAACCAAAGACTGTTACCATTACCATGAACTCCAGTGACAAAAGACTTGAAATATATGAAGACATGGGAACATTACTGCTGGCATCCATTTCAGGTTCACATTTCAAGATGATGTGAAACCGAGGAACTACCTGTTATGGAATCCCTTCTGAACTCAATATAGAAGAAATTGGAGCCTCTGTTTTTATTTCTACTGCTTCAGTTAGCAAGACATCTATAGCTCCACCAAAGAAGTGCACACATTTCAGATTTATTGTTACATTAAGCAGTCTTCCACCAGCCCAATCATCATCACTCCAGTTACCAGTAAAATGTTGCCTGTGCAATGAACAGCAAAAGATGACGCTGCTCCGCTTCTCCTTTGGCAGCATAACCACACGAACTTTCAAGAACTCACTACACTAGTCGTCCGATATTGATTTATCCCAGCGTATTCAGCTAGTTTAGAATGTTCTCCATTGTAAAATAAGTGTTGCGGTTTGAATTCTATAAAATGTCTAACGCCCGCTGACACTTTATCACCAGGACGCAGGTTTTCAACAGCTAACAGATTTGCGTTATTAAAGCTCACTTGCTGGACCAAACATTAACAAAATCTACCAGCACTTTGCCTGGTAAGATCAATAAACATTTTAAGCCTACAAGGTAAAATTATTCTTTGGTTTTATCACCCCAGAGGTGTTTTGTTTTCGACTCTGTGTGTGTGTGTGTGTGTGTAATTCACCGGGTCGGTCAGGATCACTTGATGGTCGTGATCGTCAGCTTTTACCCTCCCGGAAGGGAGCTGAGAGCTCATATAGTCCGATCTAAGGGCAGGGCTGTGACCTTCACACACGCACACACCCGTCCCCTTGCTCCAGGGGGACAGTAACCACCCACTTCGTCAGTGAAACTTTTCGCAACCTGAGCGAGGCGTCCACCAGTTGGCAAGCGAGAGCGTTACCACTGCACCAGCGAGCGGTGTGTGTATGTGTGTGTGTGTGTGTGTGTGTGTGTGTGTATGTGTGTGTGTGTGTGTGTTAGGACATGAGACACATCTGCCGTGAATAACTGAAAATCATGTTAACGGGAAATTTATGCCGGTCAGTAAGCTTAACCCCTTAAGACCGCAATTATTTCAGGCAGGGAACCTCCCACAACTGCAATTCGGGGGTGTTTTGGTGACTTTCACCAAGGGCAAATTGATTGTGTTCTGGCTAAAGAGGAAGAATTTACACACCTATCAACTCTATTCGTACCCCCGTAGGCCTAATGGTTACCGCATAATCGCGCGTCAAAGTTCAAAAAAGTTTATGATAGTTACCCCTCGAATATAATCGAAAACGTGAAAACTGTGATAACTACATATTTTTCTTACTGACACAGGTCATTTCAAAGTGTTTTGTCACACCAGCCATGAAAACAGGTGTATGTAGGTGTGGGGAGATTACTAGACTGTGGGGAGATAAAGTAGGCTGTGGAGAGTAGGCCTATATGTACAGTGGTTGAAAATAGCCAGCTTTTCGCATGGAAAGAAAGCACTTCATTGTGTTCTGTAACATCTACCATGAAAACAGGTGTCTACGTAGGTGTGGGGAGATACCTAGTGTGGGGAGTAGGCCTACAAGGCCTTGGTGGTACTTGGGCAAAAATATTTTGGCAACAACCAATTTCTCTTGCGGAAACCCGCCATTTCAATGGGATTTGTCATACCAGCCATAGAAACAGGTGTGTATGTAGGTGTGGGGAGATAAAACAGGTGTGGGGAGTAGCCCTACAAGGCCTCATAATCATTCCAGAACTAACACAGACCCATATAAATGTTTATAACCATCAAGAACATCAAAATAAAGTTGAATAATGCTATAAATGCATGCATAAGAAAGGAAAAAAAAAACAATAATTTGTTTCCGATTTGTCTTTTTACTGTCCCAGCTTCTCGTTACACATTTATCACACTTACCATTACAATTATCACGTTATCGTTGCACTGCATCACACTTATCATTACAGTTTCGGCAACAACCAAATTCTTTTGTGGTAACTCTCCATTTCATTGGAAAATGTCAAACAAGCCATGAAAACAAGTGTGTTTGCAAGTGTGGGGAGATGAAACAGGTGTGGGGAGTAGCCCTACAAGGCCTCATCTATCTATCTATCTATCTATATACCTAGGCTGCTTCCCCCATGGAAAGGGAGGTAGCCGAGACAGGACAACACACTCCCCATTTGCTCATCCATTCAAACACAGTCATTCGCATCTTAGCCCCAAAGGGGAGAAGGGACAGATCCTCACCGCACCACACCACACAAGGGTCAAATGCACAGTGCAATCAGTGACATCCGCAGCAGGGCCCGACAGCAGAGCTGGTTTACCCCTGCCACATCATAATAGACCCATCCCCTTACTCGCACCTGACCTGACTAATTATCATAGTCTTTCGAAAACTGACACAGACGGACACTACTCAGATGTGCTGATCTGGGCAGGTAGGGAGAATGAAAAAAAAAATAATAATAAGGTGCGTCGTATGTAGAACAACATACAACATTCTCCAACTACATACGTACAGAAACTGGTAGGTACGAATTGAGAAATGAACAGAGTGAGGTGTCAAAATATTGGAAGTGCAGAAATAATATGAAACAGGTACGTACAGTTACCTCCATTTTTAACGAGTACAGCGGGTGGTGTGCTTGGTGAAATGTGGCACCACATTGTAGTATTAGTAAGTGAATGGGCAAACCCGCCAGAGCTTCCTCTCCGCTACAGTATCTAGTACCAACAGTAACAATGTTCTGTCAAGTTATGCTGTCTACAAATACAAGTGTTTGCCACGTATGTATAGTGGAAGGAAGAGTGAAAAACAAATAGTAATGCCACTGGCTCCCATTCTTTCTCTGACAGGAGATGACTGTGAGGCGAGGTGGAACGGAGGGGAGGGAGGACAAGTGGTGGGGGCGCATGTATCGAAACTTTGTCGTGTTTCGTTTAGAAAGATGAAGGGTGTGATTATACAGATGTTCTGAGGTGATCTGTAACTCCGTATGCAATAACCTGCATTGGATGAATGTTGGAGTCTTAATGTTCGTCATACAATGTGGTGAGCAACTGAAGCTGAGCATAAATGTTAGAATGACCTTGTGTCTGGTGTCTCGAAATGTGGTTCACCTGAGTCTAGTGAGTGTGCAACTCAACTGCTGTAACATTTTTGTTGCTGAATCAGGGAGGCCACAAATGATTCATGACAGTGCATGTGACACAACGGTCATGCTATGATGTGCATCATGCAGTCTGTTTTACTGTGAGGAAAACAATCATAATTCTTGCAAACCATGGTATAAGTCCTGTTGCATAAGATTATAGCTACTTTGAGTGTTGGGCAACTATTGGCTTACTGGGCGAAATGTTGCGCAGTCTTCATACTGATGGATCAAGCGGAGGTAATGAGATACTGTATTTGCATAATGAATGCATATCTTTTATTATAATAATTGAAATAAAGGTGTTTCAGATGTTCAGTCCAAAAATGATGTCGCTTTCTTCGAGGTGATATTGCATTAGTCTGGATAGCTGTGACACAACATCCACAAACACTGATCATCGTATATGATACTCTCTTTATAACATTCATATACTAGCTTTCATACAAGTATGACACATTCAGGCCCTCCTTGGCTTCAGACGCATTCTACTATTTAATCATGAGTCTACACTCACACACTGTTCATCCAGAGGGACCAAAATTCCCGTTAACATGCATGTCTGTCCGTTGTCTGCCATTATAACACAAGGTTTGAGTATGTGGCCACGGCTACACAAAATATATCGGTGGCGTGGTGCTGCTGGCAGAGTGTAAAATTGCATAATTATAGTCTACGAGTGTTTGTGCAGGGTGTCTGGTTATACACTTCACCGACTTATTCACACTCATGCCAAGCTAGCAGCCAATGTCGCGGTTTTTGTGACTATAATGTCTGCCCATTGAACACACTTTCACCTCTCAGCAGTCTGAATGAGGTCCTGTTTTCAGCCAATAGAAACATTAAATAGCACAGTGAACAATGCAGTTTTAAATGTAAAGTAATGAGTGTTTTAAGCACCATATCATCATACTGGCATATACTGTAAAGTATAACACAACAATGGATAAGCTGGACGTACGGTAGGATAAGGGTTGAGTACTGCCGGAGCGTTCAAGTAAACGTAACTAAACACTGACATACCAGCACCTGCATGGTAAAACCCAACCACCGCGCTTTATGCATAATACCCCCGGGTTCTGAAGCTACGCCACGTCATCAAGTAGATTTACACAAGGTCATTGATAGGCAGCTATCTTGTCGTAGTGATGCGATATGATAAAGTCAGTATCAGGTCTCATTACCCATTAAACGAGAAAGGGCCGGAATTTTGTGTGTGTGTGAGAGAGAGAGAGAGAGAGAGAGAGAGAGAGAGAGAGTCTCTCCATCCTTATATATATATATATATATATATATATATATATATATATAAAATCATCATCATCATCCGGACCTCCTTTCCGACCCAAGGGCAGGGTGAGGAGTAGGAATGTCCAGACAGCGCAAACTTGCCCAATCCAAATAGGCCACACTTCCATTCAATCATCATTCAAGTCCCCGGAATCCTGGCTCCACCGGATACGCCAAAAACATTCACGCCATTCTGCAGCTTCACACAGCGTATCCAATTGAGTCAATCCGGACGCCGCCATGCTCACAAGGGGTGCCAGAATCCCTAATCACTCACTTCTACTCACAAAATTCATCCAGCCAGCTCGATCTCTTGTCAGGTCCCTAGCCTCACCGACTTCCAAACCTCTCTTCCTCACACTCAAACACCATATCTTTCCACCTTCTCTTTGGCCTACCTCGCCTCCTCCCTCCTTCAAATTCGCTCAGGTATATCTTTTTTACCACTCTATTGTTATCCATTCTTTCCACATGACCATACCATCTCAGGACACTCTCTTCGATTCTGGTGTCCACCGACTTCCTCACTCCACACCTTTCACGAATCACATTATTTCGTATCCTATCCACCCTCTGTACTCCACATACACTCCTCAGCAGTCCCATCTCCACTGCTCTTTCTCTTGACTTTTCATTTTCATGCCACACCATAGTCGCACACCCATATGTTAGAGTTGGCACTAACACTCCATCATGTAAGCCTCGTGCAGCTGCAACACTCAAGCCTCTGTTTCTTATCAAGGCCTTCATTGCACCAGCCACTTTTCTTCCTTGTGCCACTCTCCTTTCAACTTCTTTTGCACATTTTCCTCTCTTTTCTATCACTATACCCTAGTATTTGAACTCTCTCATCAATTCCAGTCTCTCTCCATTCACTGTGACATCACACTGGGAGTCACCTTCTCTCTCAATAACCATCATTTACCCTTCTCTACATTTACTCTCAATGCACGACGCTCACAGACATCAGCAAAACTCTGCACTAGCCTACTGAGTTCTTGTCCGGTACTTGCAAGCAGTACTGCATCATCAGCATACAACAAATTTGAGATATTCCATCTATCACCCCTTCATTACCAGCGCCATCCCTCTCTCCATTACTCGTGTTTTTACTTCTGTCATCATCCCATCCATAAATATATTGAACAACCAAGGGGACATCACACAACCTGGTCGCATGCCCACACCGATCGTGAACCACTCAGTTAGATGCCCATTAACCTTTACACATGCTTCGCTACCATCATAAAAACTCTTGACAGCACCTAACAGCTTACCATCTAAACCACACATGCGCAAAGCTTTCCACATTCCCTCTCTGTCTACTTTGTCGTATGCTTTTCCCTGATCCATGAATGCCATAAACACCTTATGGTCCTTCTCAGAAGCCTTCTCTGCTACCTATCTCACTGCAAATACTTGATCCACACATCATCTGCCACTCCTAAAGCCACCCTGTTCATCATTCACTAGGACTTCTGATAACTCTCTTACTTTCTCTATAATAATTCTTCGATATACCTTCCCTACCACACTCAATAAACTTATCCCACGATAATTCTTGCACTCACTTCGCTCATCTTTATTTTTGTACAGGAGTACAATCACAGCCTTTTTCCACTCTGCAGGCACAGTTTCACTCATCCATGCCTTCTTACATTTCTCCAACAAGCACTTCATTCCACTCTATCCACTACACTTAAGCATCTCTGCATACACGTCATCAACCCAAGCTGCTTTCCCATTTTTCAGCCATTTCACAGCGCTCTTCACCTGTGCGAGTGTCACGTCTCCTGGCACTGCATTCCTTCTCTGCACACCCCCAAAACCAATCATGTTTACAGCCGCTCTGCTCTCTCTATTCCCATTCATCAGGCTTTCAAAATATTCTTTCCATCTGGTCCTTTCTTCATCTCCATGGGTTAGTAACCTAAAGTACTACCTGCATCCTTCACACCATCACATTTCTTTCCGCTTTCACTTCTACATTTCCACACCTCTTTCCAGAATAACTTCCTATTTTCAGAGTAATTCGCATTTATTTTTCTTCCCAGATCATCATTTACCTCCTTCTTTTTCCTCTTCACTAGTCTCTTTATGTGCTTGTTGCTGTTGATATACTGTTCTTATTTCAACTGAACTTCTATCATGTAACCACTTTAGCCACTTCTTCCTCTTTTCCTCCACTGCTCTCTCAACCTCCTCACTATGCCGTACCATTCTATATATATATATATATATATATAAAACGAAAGAGAGTGTGAGACCCTCTCTCTCTCTCTTTCTCTCTCTCTGTGGACGCTTTATACTATTTAATCGTGTGTCTACACTCACATACTGTTCATCCAGAGGGAGCAGTATTTCCCCTACCAACACCAAAAATCACATAATATTATGTTTGTGATGACCCTACTCCTACCTGCCCACCTCCTCACTCGCTTCTTCACAGTAGTCCACTTCCACACACACCTTGCCACCACGCAGGGTGGTCAAGTCCACCCCCACCCCCGCTCAATTCCTTTAACATTTCCATTCTCTCCTAATACCCCGTCCCACTGACCAACCTCTCCTCAAATCCCCCCCCCCCCATCTACCAAATATTCTGTTCTATTTCTAACTGTCTGGGGAGTATCGTTTTCAATGTTCAGCGTCAGGGGACATGGCATCACAGATATCCCTAATATCAAAATCTATTGTCGAGCTTGAGGTTACTATGAAGCTCGTTTGATGGCTCTAAACAACTATACCATAACGACATTTCGCTTCCCATCTACAATCGCCACCACCACAGTCCCCGGTACTCATTACACGTCATGATATTTTAGGTCCTGCTTCTCCTTTTCCAACGATTGATATACTATGTGAGTCCATTGTCATGAAATTGCAAGGATAGTTTCGGGCCAGTATTCTTGGTTACAGAGGCATTTCGGTGGTGCCGATTTGCTTGGAAAATTGCATAGTCTAGCCTTTTTTGTGCATGAGTCCAATAATGCAACTGGCCAATCCGGATCCATGTTAACACAGTAGATGACGTCTGCAACGATTGTGTGTGATAAACGGACATGTAACGAACTTCAACACTAGCCACTATATGCATGTTTGTCCGTTGTCTACCATTATAATACAAGGTTTAATTTTTTTTTTTTTTTTTTTTGCTCGACTCTGGCCATAGGCTTCACAGCCTGCTCCCAAAGCCCAGTAGTCCTCCTACATATCATACACCTCCATATGTCACCACTTCGACGCTAATACCTACCGTCCATATTGAATACATGCTTGGGCTGTCTCATACAGGACTGGTGTATTGGTATTAGCGGGGGTGTTTTTACGACATGTCGGCGGGTCTTCTGGTAGATCAGTAAAGTCTGTTTCTATTAAATTCAAATTCTTGTATTGTTCCCTGCCCCAGCGGGGATTTCAACCTGGGTCCGGTAGGTGTGCAAGCCACCTCTCTACCGACTGAGCCACCGCCTCCCCACAGTTACAAAAAATGGCGTGGTGCTGCTGAGATAGCGTAAAATTGCGTAAAGTCTACGTGTGTTTATGCAGGGAGTCTGGTAATACACTTCACCGACTCATTTCACATTCATGCCAAGATAGCAGGCAAAGTCGCGGTTATGCCGTCTATACTGACCGAGCATTGAACACATTTTCACCTCCCAGCAGTCTGAATGAGGTCCTGTTTTCAGCCAATAGAAACATTAACTAATAAAGTAAACACTGCAATTTTATTTGTAACGTAAGGAGTGTTTTAAGCACCATGTCATCATACAGGTATATACAGTATAACACAGCAATGGATAAGCTGGACCTACGGTAGGATAAAGGTTGAGTACTGCCGGAGCGTCCAAGTAAATATAACTAACACTGACATACCAGCACCTGCATGGTAAAACCCAACCACCTAGCTTTATGCATAATACCCCTGGGTTCTGAAGCTACGCCACGTCATCCAGTAGATTTACACAAGGTCACTGATAGGCAGCAATCTCGTCGTAGTGATGAGGTATGATAAGGAAGTCAGTATCAGGTCTCATTACCCATTAAACGAGAAAGGGCCGGAATTTTGTGGAGAGAGAGAGAGAGAGAGAGAGACTGGTGCATTCATGGAGTCATTACAAGTTCCTGCTATACGACATAATTGACCCAGGGAAGGCCCTTGTCTCCCTGGGTGTCCTTCTACAGTGACGGTAGCCTCTTATCACCCACCTGTGTAGTGTGAGTATACCCTTGTTTACATGCTATTTGAAGAGAGAGAGAGAGAGAGAGAGAGAGAGAGGCCTGTCTCTGTTTGTCTGTCTGTCTGTCTGTCTCTCTTTCCTTATATATATATATATATATATATATATATATATATATATATATATATATATATATATATATATATATATATATATATATATATATATATATATATATATATATATATATATATATATATATATATATATATATATATATATATATATGTGTGTGTGTGTGTGTGTATAAATATATCTATATCTATATCTATCTATTTATCTATCTTTCTATATATATACAGTATGTACTGTGTATATATATATATATATATATATATATATATATATATATATATATATATATATATATATATATATATATATATATATATATATATATATATATATATATATATATATATATATATATATATATATATATATATATATATATATATATATATATATATATATATATATATATATACAGGGTGTAACAGAAGGTTATGTCATAACTTCACAGGGTGATTAATTGGGTTAATACGAATATGAAATGTTATGACTATTTGTATTATTTTCAATAGTAACAAAGTTATGGCACTGGAAGGTAGAGTACAGGTATAACAGGTAGAGGAAAACACACACGTAACACCAAGCTTTATTGTAACACACGTGTATGGGTTTTATACTCTTATGGAAGAGTTAGTTTAGTAGGTGTTCAAAGTGGCCACCATCTTCTTGCATACACATCTCAACTCGGTGCAACATCGACCTTGTAACAGTGTGGAGAACAGCAGGGTCATTCACACGTGTTGCTGCATCAAATATCCGACGTACTAGATCATCTCGCATGTCTACTGGACGTTCATACACCAGCTCCTTCATGTATCCCCATACGTGGAAGTCTAATGGGCTGTGGTCTGGGGAACGTGGTGGCCAACTCACTGGGCCACCACGGCCAATCCATCGGCCAGGAAAGTGTTGGTCTAGGTAATTCCTCACGATTAATGCGTAATGTGCGGGTGCTCCATCATGCTGGAAGTACAGTCACGCGTACTAATTTGTGCTCAGGGGTTACCCCTTCCTTCCCCCCTCTACCCTGAACAGAGGGAAGGGGGGAATCGCGAACAAGTCTACCCCCGCCTTCTGACCTCTGGGCCATAATACTGTCTTATTCCGCCACAGAAATACGTGAGAAAAGCTGCTAAAGGACGAAAATATGGGCAAGTTAAAGTGAAAGAACTATAGCAGTTATATTTACTTTGGGAGAGTTTTTAGGCCTTTAGATTTTGCTTTACTGTAAATTTGGGCACTAGGTGCTGTGTTAAGCTTCCACAAAATGCCTGGCAATAAAGGTAAGAAAACATATAACAATACATATTAATGAAAGGAGAATAGGTGTAATAAGGAAAACAAAGCGCCGGGAAGGAGACGACAGTAGATGTAATAAATAATACGAATCAATATATCTGTCTATCTGTATATCTTCTGTGATAAGTACACTGTACTCTGTTATTATACTAAGTTGTAGATAGCGTAATTTCCTAAAATTTATCCCTTCTCACAGTTAGCATAAAATCCACTGGTGAAGTTAAAGATATGACGCTTTAGGTAGAGGTTGAAAAAAAAAAATCATTTCACTGCAAATTCTGACAGTTTTTTTACTAAAATGTTTCCAGACAGTTCTGGCCCAGCTAACATCACACATCATGCTCCCTTTTCGCCCAAGAGCTACGGGGAATAAGCTGCAAAAGGACGAAAATCAACACCAAGTTAAAGTGATGGAAGTTAATGTAAAGGAAGTATAACTGTTCATCAGGCTTTTGATCTTCAAACATAAAACATTGTTCGGCATATTTTTAATATCCAAGCAACAGAATGGGACAAATGTGCTGTTGTCCAAGTTCTCAGTCGTGTACAAGGGTCATATAATGTTAGCTCATTGTTCTCGCACCACATGCCCAGACTGAGCTTAACCCTGATACTATGCAGGATGTCCACAAGGTACTGGTTTTACAAATTTTGTTGTTGGTAAACAACTTACGATAAGGATATGTGTCTTTTATTAGCATGACTGAGTAGGCTTTACTGTTGCGGAAAAAAAAATGCAAATTTATCTGCTAATATTGCATGTAAATATGTTAAACCATATATACCAAGGATTTCTGTGTGTGTGTGTGTGTGTGTGTGTGTGTGTGTGTGTGTGTGTGTGTGTGTGTGTGTGTGTGTGTGTGTGTGTGTGTGTGTGTGTGTGAACTTTGAAGGGTGAGTGTGTGTGTGAACTTTGAAGGGTGACCTTATACAGATAGGTATAATGAAAGCTAATTATGACTCCATCCACATCAAAAACTTTTTCTTTGCTGAATAAAATTATGGCAGGTATAAGACCAAATAAAAGTATCATAGAACTGAAGGGGCAAAAGCCTTCAGTTCGGTGACATCTGTTTTATTGTTGCAATATAATAGATAGGTGGTGGCAGCTATCATCCACTCACTTGATGTGCTGCCTACTTCTTCCTTCACCTTTATCATTCTTTTACTGTCTGCCCTCCTCTCTTCCTGTGTCTCCCATCTTTTCTGTCACTTTTTTTTTATTACTTTTCGTTCCTTTTCAGCAGGCTTTACATTGGATGACAAGCCAAATGGTTTCCTGTAAGCCAGGAAACCATTTACAACACTGGGTGCCAACCATATAACCAACCCATGCGTGTTTCCTACGTGTCAACCAGCGGATTAGCGAAGGGTTAGTGCCCCTCCCATAAAATAACAAACTAAAAGAAAAACGCCACCCTTCACGGGTTTATGGCGTCTGGCTATAGACAGACAAATAGGCATATTAGAAGTGCCTATATGACGTAGGGGGAAATTAATCGTTTCACTAACAAAGATCCTTTGTTTATAAAACTATTTTTTGGTAGCCTAGTGATAATCTGGTAAAGGAGTTAATTGCTTTGATTCCGTGATGTATTTTGTATCTTATTCTTGCTGCCACCAGGCGATTCAAAATGGAAAGTTTAGACAGAGCTTCTTACCCAATCTCAAGAATTAAATTCTCTCCTAATAAGGAAAAGATCCTAGGGGCAGCAACATTGAAGACATGCAGAGGTGTACGATATGTAGGAGGACTACTGGGCCTTGGGAGCAGGCTGAGAAGCCTATGCCTAGAGTCAAGCACATAAAAAAAAAAAAATACAGAAAGACGCCATCCTTTCAAAATGATTAGGGGTGATGCGGTTTGGGTATCAGAAACTTCTCCACAATAAAGACCATTCCTCCCAGACCAAGTCCCAGCAGTAGCAGCAATAGTGGGCCCTGAACATGAGCAAGCGTCAGACTGCTATGCTTTGTGTTCTGACTCTCGATTTCTGTATGATCCTTCTGCTGGAGAGTCCTTAGCTCCTCTCGCTGTTTAATGCGGTAGTCTCGAGCAGCGGCAGCCAGTTCCTCCTTTTTCCACTGCTCGTATAAGCCAGCCTGAGAACGAAAACAAATTCTAGTTTAATCTTTGGCAAGAGTGAGTTTACCAACTTAAACAGTAAATATATAATTGATTAATTCATCATATTATTCTCTTCTGACTGATCGTACCAGACCACTCTCAGGCTACTCTGGCCAATTATTTTAGGCAAAAGTGACCAGCCACACGCGAATAGGTGACATTATGTGAGCAACATTCCCAACCACACCTTAGACTTTGACTCTTAATGGGCCACTTCGGTTAGAGCCACAAAACTCAATAAACTCCCAAGAGTCTTAAAGTTTAATTTGTGAGAACAAGCATTTTACCGAGTAGTATGACGCTATCAAGCAGCATCAACAGATAATCCCTTTCAATTTCTCCTGACTAAGCTAAGGATGAGTTCTTGATGTGTAAAATTTAATCAGCCGAGTAGGTTCACGTATAGAGTAAAATTTTTGTCTAAAGAGGAATTATGCAACTTAGTAAAAATTTTCCGAACTAGAAAGATTTGATAAAGACTTTTTTTAATTTATCTACACTCAGGCTCCCCCAAGATGAATATAACAAATATTAACTTAGACAAAAAAAGTAGAGTCCTGTTGAAGGTGTTAAGCTCACTACAGCCAGTAAATACTCGCTTAGGAGGGAATGGACTACGAGAACATATGATTTTGACTTACCTGTAATATGTACCCCAAAACGCCATCCACTGCCGGCTTATACGGTGCGTCGTGTATGACGGGCCATCCAAACAGGGTTTTATACATACTCTCCTTCCCGATGTAAAGCGGGGAAGTGCCGTCCAACCGAGAAAATTGGTTGGTTATTGTCCGGCGCAGGTTCAGTTCGTCTCCAAGGTGAGCTTGATTTCTGTCACGAGGATAAAGTAACTATCAAAATACGAGATACATATTCAGATCCACAGTATATATATATATATATATATATATATATATATATATATATATATATATATATATATATACACTAGAAAACAAAATTTTTCTTCTACAGTGATTGTTAAGACGTATAATGGCAAAAGTGCACAGATAAAAGACGAAAAAATCACAGAAACAAGAGAGCATTCAGGATGGGAGGAGATTTGGAGACCTATACCCATTACTACATTCCACACGTTAGCCAGATTTGTAGCTGGTGGAATATAGTAATGGGTACAAGTCTCCAAATCTACTCCCATCCTTAATGCTCTTTTGTTTCTGTGCTTTTTTCATCTCTTATCTGTGCACCATTGCCATTTCTACTTAACAATCATTTTAGAGGAAAATTTTTGTTTTCTAGTTTATGAAAGCATACAGTATAGGCCTAGTGAGTGGATGAGAAACAGGGGCCTAGAAGATGTTGATAAATGGAAAAGAGATTTATATGCAGACAGGAAGAGATGTGAAAAGATTTGTAAGGAGAGTAAGAAGTGAGTGGATGAGGAATTTGGAGGGAATTTGAGAGTAAAGTGGAGGGAATGTAAGAAAATGTTTTGGAAAGAGGTAAAGAGAGTTAGACAAGGTGTCAATGAAGTTAGTCCGGGAGTGAAAGATCAAAATGGTAAATTACTAGTGGAGAAGGGAGAAAAAGTGAGAAGCTGGAGACAACACTTTAGGGAATTGTTGAACATAAAGAAAGTAATGCGAGTATAAGTGGCTGGGGAATGGCTGGGAGACGGAGGGATGTGAGGAGAAAGGAAGAAATCAGCAGGATGGAAGTTGTGGAAGCGATGAAAGTCGAAATGGGGAAAGCCCCGGGAACTGATGGAGTGTGTGGTGAAATGCTGAAGCATGGGGAGGAGGTAGTAGTAGAATCGATGTGGCAGATGTTTAGATGGGACTGGGAGGAAGGTAGAGTCCCGGATGATTGGAAGTCTGGTACAATTATTCCCCTGTACAAAGGAAAAGGGGGGAAAAGAGTGTGTGGTAATAACAAGGGCATTTCGTCTTCATAGTGTAATAGGAAAAGTATATGGTAGGTTACTTATTGACAGAGTTAGGGAAATAACAGAGCAATTAGCTGGAGAAGAACAGGGAGGTTTTAGGAAGGGAAGAGATTGTGTAGATCAAATATTCATTCCTAGATCTTTAGTGGAAAATTTTCTAGAGATGGGAAAGAAGTTGTTTGCGGCCATCAAGGATTTGCAGAAAGCATATGACAGGGTGGATAGTCAAGGACTGTGGAAATTATTAAGAATATATGCGTAGACGGGAAGTTATTGAATGCAGTGAAAAGTATGTGTGAGGGTGTTAAGCCTGCAGTCCATGTGGATAGTGAACTGAGTGAATTTTTCTATTTGAAGGTTGGATTGAAACAGAGATGTTTCATTTCTCCATGGTTGATCAATCTGTATATGGATGGGGTTATACAAGAGATACAAAGTAGAGCAGTGGATGTTGGAGCAGCCCTAATGAGAAAGGGCAGTGTTTGGAAACTCCTTGTACTGTTGTTTGAAGCTGATACTTCGTTGTTAGGTGAAGACAAAGGGGAGCTGCAAAGCTTGGTGGATGAGATTGAGTGTGTAAGAAACACTACATGACAATGTTGTGATACCAACTCTAACGTATGGAAGTGAAACTTGCACCTTGTTGGAGGAACACAAGTCAAGAGTGAGAGCAGTGGAAATGCTATTTAAGAGGAGGATATGGAGTTACATGGAGAGACAGACTGACAAATGAGGAAGTGAAGGAGCGTTGTGGTGTAGATGTGATAGGAAGCGTTAGGAAAAATACATTGTGGTGGTTTGGCCATATGAAGAGGATGGAGAGTGTGAGACTGACGAGGAGAATGTATGTAAGGTGGAGGGGGGGAGAGAGAGGGGGAAGCCAAGCATGAGATGGAGGGATGGAGTGGAGAGGTATATGAGAGAGGGAGGTATGGAAGCAGGGCAATAAAGTGGCAGGGGACAGGGTGACATAGAGGCGATTTGTTTGTGGCCATCCCTTAAGGGATTAGGGCGTCTGGCAACATATAGATAGATAGTTTATGAACTTAATGTAGAAATATAATTATGCATAAGTCAAGTGTTAGAGTTGGACTGTTACATGCATAGCATATTGAAAGACCAAAATGAGAATGTCTTCCCGTGAAAAGAAGTGTTTTGATACGTTAATAAAACGTAGGCGAGCTGTAGCAAATCAATATTGCGCAAAATGGCGTAACTGCGAGTGACCGCGATGCAGTTATCAGGCCGTAACTCGCGAACCGCAGCCTGAATGCATTACTAAACATGAAACACACACACACACACACACACACACACACACACACACACATCTACAACTGACAAGCAGCGTTTTGGTGTACAGTATGCTTGCATACGCCTGTTTGATTTGGAATTATGACTGATGAAGAAGAAAGAAAGAAAGAACAAAATCGATAATTCTGTGGTTCGATTTTGCGACTCTTATGATATATATATATATATATATATATATATATATATATATATATATATATATATATATATATATACGTGTGTGTGTGTAGAAACTTTGTAGCTTCTTGTAATGTGTTCTGTAGATCAGTTATACATATATTAGGCCCGTGGACGAGCGGTTATTATATATGAGTAGTTATGTAAGTAGATAGGCCTAATCTTCGTTCCCTTTGTCATGCAGTGTCAGTAGAGGTAAAGATTAATATGGGACTATTTTTATTTGTCTTGGAAATATTAACAAAGTCTCTCACACACAAGTGAAGTATAGAGTCCCGCTGTTACCTCCCCACTGTCTTACTCTATCTCTCTCTGCCACCCTCTCATTCCTGTTGCTAGCCTCCTTCTCCCTTCTTCTCCTCTTTCTTTCCGTATATAAGAACTTCCATCACGTAGGCTACACTGTCGTTCAAATGTTCTAGAAGCATGTGTGTGTGTATGTGTGTGTATATGGTCAAGTGGCGCTGTTTGTGGGCTATTGTGAGACATTCAGGAGAGGTGCTAACGTCACTTCCTCTGGCCCCTAGGTTTGACATTGACCTAACCTCTAGACTTTATTATGTATGTTGCTAGTTATTATGTAGTAAGATATGTTACAGTCCTGACATCGCTCGGTCACGCCAGCTGGCGATCCTCCGACAGCATTCATCAGTGATACACTCTAATCTACTAATACACAATATTGATTATAATATTGTATTGACAAAATATTCATGAGAATATTGTACCGGCCTAATAATATTCTAGAAACATATTACATTTTAAACAAATTGTATACATAACTGAACAAATGCACTACAGATAAATTGATTATAGAATATTGTATAACATATTGTAAAAGGTGTATGCATAACAGGCATCCGCATACAACTGTGCAATGGTAATGCTGTTAGGTCATTACATTATATATGGAGTTATCCCTTTTGTAATGCCTAATATTTCACCTAACTTGTATGATGATTCCGATAATACAGAATTATAGTAACATTATATGAACTGTTACATAATTGAATTTTTATTGTACATAATTGTATTATAATTGTTACATACTGTTTGTAGTTACATAACTGTAGCAACTGTAAAATATTTGTATTAACATTGTAGTAATACTGTAGTAACATTGTAGTAATATAGAATTGTACTAACATTATATGAATTGTTACATAATAATTGTATTGTACATAATTGTATTATAATTGTTACATATCGTTTGTAGTTACATAACTGTAGCAAGTGTAACATAATTCTAGTAACATTGTAGTAATACATAATTGTAACATTGTATGAATTGTTACATAATTGTATTGTTACATAATAATTGTATTGTAATTGTTACATATAGTTTGTAGTTACATAACTGTTACAACTGTAACACAATGAATCGTTTGTTGTTACATAATTTTAGTAACTGCTGTAATATTGTAGTAATTGCAGTCCTGACATCGCTAATCCGGTCATGCTGCAGTCGATGATAGTGATGTGCCTTGCCACTGGCTCAAGGAGAACAATAATTTGCTTCTTGTTTCACTTATAGAAGGAGTTTATGTGGTATTTTGGCATTCCGGGTTTTCCTTGTAATTTAATTTGTCTGTTTCCACTAGGTAACTTTAATTAATAAATGTTTAATACAGTTCTTTTAATCGCTCACTGAGTAACTGTGATAGTATATTTTCTTTATTACTTTGTAGAAGTAATAATGCATAGCTGTATGTATGAAACACGTATTTTATGTAGGTATAAATGGTGACACTCGTTGGTAGTAAATAAATGCTATAATAAATGAATGGATATATACAGTGTAGAATATTTATTGTTGGTGCAAGTATTTAGTGATTGATTTATGCAGATAATTGAAGTAGGTATATGTATTTAAGTTTTAACTATACGGCACTTTTTATATGTTTGTGCAAAAGGTGTCGTCTACTACTGTGTCTATTACTGTGTATTGTAAAAATGAAGTAACTATGTAACTCACTAATTTTTACTCTGGTGAGAATGGTGTTAGTAATGGCGCAGGTGGTGAGTTGATTGACGTGTTGTGATGTGTCCTTAACTTCTCAGCAAAAAGCTAGCAACGTCGACTTCTCACACTCTGGTAGCTGTGGTGAGTAAATGAGTAACTGTGAGTAATGCTGAGTAACGATGAGTAAGGTGAGAGGTGAGTGAGGGTTCTGGTATTTCCTGCCGTCGTCACCCTGCCTCAGCGTTGTGGTGATGGTGGAGGTGGTGGGTAGGTTGGAGAGAAGGATGGGGTCAGGTGGGGGATGATGTAGTTGTGGGTAGTGAGTTAACTCTCGTTCTTCGTTTGCTTGTTTAGTTTTTCTTTCTCGATGAATTCTTGGTCCTTTTTTCTTGTGATTTACTCGTTGTGGGATGAAGAATGTCGCTACTTGTAGGTGCGTGTAGAAGATTATGGAGATGTCTTGTAAACCTGTTACTTGCAGTTGATCGTAGATGGTTGTAAATTCGTTGGTTCGTCGTAAAAATTGGAAGATTGTTTGTATCAATATTTTGTTAAACTACTGGCAAGGCATCGTGTGACCTCTTCACCTCTACATCGGCGTGATGATTGGGTAGATTGAGGGGGGGTTGGAGAGAATACTGTCAGGACCTGGTTGTGAGTTGCTAGTTTTAAGAGGTATTGTGTGTTTTCTACCTTGATAATGTAGAATCACCTGTGGAACTAAAGCTGATCTTAGTTACAGTCTCGCCTGCTTTTGCAGAAATTCACTTTAGATTCGTAGACGAGGTCCGTACTTTTGCTGCCACCATCTTTTGTAGAAACTTCGTAGCTTCTTATAGTGTGTTTTGTAGATCAGTTATACATATATTAGACTCGTGGACGAGCGGTTGTTATACGTGAATAGTTTTGTAAGTAGATAATCTTCGTTACCTTTGTCATGCAATGACAGGAGAGGCAAAGATTAGTATGAGACTATTTTTATTTGTCTTGGAAATATTAACAAAGTCTCTCACACACGAGTGAAGTATGGAGTCCCGCTGTTACCTCCCAGCTGTCTCACTATATCTCTCTTTGCCACCCACTGGCCCCTGTTGCTAGCCTCCTTCTCCCTTCTCCTCCTTTTTCTTTCCGTATATAAGAACATCCATCAAGTGGGCTACACTGTCTTCCAAATATTCTAGAAGCATGTGTGTGTGTGTGTGTGTGTGTGTGTGTGTGTGTGTGTGTGTGTGTGTGTGTGTGTGTGTGTGTGTGTGTGTGTGTGTGTGTGTGTGTGTGTGTATGGTCACGAGGCGCTGTTTGTGGGCTATTGTGCTGGTGTGAGACATTCTGGAGAGGTGCTAACGTCACTTCCTCTGGCCCCTAGGTTTGACATTGACCTAACCTCTAGACCAGTAGTTCTTAACCTTTTTTGAGTCACGGACCCCTTCGCGAATCTAGTGAAAGCTATGAACCCCTTCCATACAAAAATGCACATAAGCAAAAACACAGCATTTTGCCTGCAATGAATGTACTTTTTTTTTTTTTTATTGAAAACTACCTCACGTGTGTATGACACACGCAAAGCATAAAACTGTCTTTACAAAGAATTGTTTCCCACTCTTTCATGGAAAAGCTAATGGCCACTCGATGAAAAATGAAATACATCCAACTTGTGCAAATTAAATAAAACAAAACACTAATTCTGCTCAAAAGTTCATTTCAGTGACAGGGTTGTTGTTTGGCTTGAATAAGATGAATTTGTGGAGTGGTCTTTGACAAGGAAACACGCATGTCATCGTTGACATCCAGTTGATTTCGACTTTTCGTTTTGATAGAAACAATCGCTGAAAACCCTGATTCACAAAGGTATGTAGTAGCAAACGGAAACACAGCACCCATAGTTTGCTTTTATCAGACGGGGGTAGGGTTGTGTCAATGAACACCAGAATTCTTCAAGACTCCTCGATTCTTTTTTTTATTTTTTGCCAGTTAATGATGCCAAACGGCATCACGAAATTGTTCCCAATTATTCTGACCTTCACGGACACCCCCTGAAGGTCATCCATGGACTCCCAAGGGGTCCATGGGCCCCAGGTTAAGAACCCCTGCTGTAGACTATATTATAGATGTTGCTAGCTATTATGTAGTAATATCATTTACAGTCTTTATATATATATATATATATATATATATATATATATATATATATATATATATATATATATATATTCTTAATGCAAGGAAGAAGGAACTAAAGGCCAGGAGCCCAGAAACCGTTCCTTCTAAGAAAAAAAAAAAACAATACAAGAGAGAGCCAAATTCAAGATCCGATCATTTCGAAATGCGTGGACACACTGCTTTTCAAAGACTGGAGGTCATAGGAAGTATGAAATACAGACAAAACTTTTGGATTAGAGAGTTTGACAGGAAAGGGATTAGAGTTTGTTGCTAGACGGGTGCTACGCGCCCTTTGTAGAGGTGGAGGGATGCAAACAGAAAGTTCAGAGGGGCAATGACCACTGAGGTAGAGATAGAAAAGAGATAATGATGCAACAGTGTGGCGAAGAGAGGGGTTGAAGGGAGCCAGTAAGAGGAGGAGAGTTAATGAGACGAAAAGCCTTTGAATCCACCCTATTAAGAAGAGCTATACATGGGGAGTTTCCCAATACACAAGGTCGAATAAAACATATGTACAAAGTCTACAACTGTGCAGGGGTAAATAAGGTATGGAGTCAGCTTAGCACACCTAATCACTTGGAAGCAGATATTACAAGAGATGTAACATGATCTTTCCAAGATAAGTCCCGGGTGAATAAAACCTCAGGCATGTTCAAGGATGATGCAGGATTGAGCTGGATACCATTAAACATTAGTGGGTACTCCTGTGGAAGGTTTTGTTGGGTTGATAGGTCTAAGAACTGAGTGTTTGATGCATTAAAGA
The DNA here is from genome assembly GCF_032717465.1 of Coenobita brevimanus. Lineage (NCBI taxonomy): Eukaryota > Metazoa > Arthropoda > Malacostraca > Decapoda > Coenobitidae > Coenobita > Coenobita brevimanus. Next base: position 30,070,956 of record NC_137003.1, read on the forward strand.
CGACACGATTATTTTTTCCTCGGTCAGAAATATGAGCCAAGTCAGACATTAGGTGTGCCCAAGCCTCATCCCTTGTTTGTTGAAGTAACTGCTGAGAGGGATGTTGCAGGAACAGACTGGAAAGGTGAAGGGTGGAATCATCAGTGTACGAGTGGATAGGGTTAGATGTACAGCTTATAAGGTCATTGATAAATAAAAGGAAAAAAGTTGGTGATAGGACAAAACCCTGAGGAACACCACTGATGATAAATCTAGAAGAACGATGGCGATCTACAACAGTGGCCACAGAACGACCAGAAAGAAAGCTATAGATGAAGGCATAGATAGAAGGGTAGAAACCGTGATAGGGCAGTTTGGAAATGAAAGATTTATGCGAGTATCGATCGAATCCCTTTGTGATGTCAAGTGCAATGGCAAAGCTTTCGCAAAAGTCCCGAAAGGAGGATGACCAGGAGTCTGAAAAGTAGGTGAGCAGATCGCCAGTGGAGCGTCCCTAATGGAACCCATACTGACGATCAGAAAGAAAGTTGTGATAGGAAAGATGCTTTAAATTTTTCCTGTTAGGAATGAACTGGAAAACTTCTGAGACACAAGATGTTAAAGCAATTGGACGATAGTTAGAGGGTTGGGAATGGTCACCCTTCTTTGGGACTGGCTAAATGAGAGCAAATTTCCAGCAAGAAGGAAAGTACAAGTTGATAGACAAAGGGAAAAGAGTTTACCTAGGCAGAGAGTAAGCACAAAAGCACAGTTTTTGAGGACAACAGGAAGGACTCCATCAGGCCCATATGTTTTGTTAGTATTGAGGCCAGTGATGGCAGGAAATACATCAGCTGAAGAAATTTTAATGTCAACCATGAGGAAGTCAGAAGAGGAAGTGATGGAGGAACAGCACCGGAATCGTCTAAGGTGGAACTGGCGGTGAAAGTCTGAGCAAAGATATTTGTTTTATAAGAAGAAGAAATAGCTACAGAGTCATCAGAATAGACAAGAGGAGGGAAGGATGATGTTAGAAAGGTTTTTGGCAAGGTGCCAGAGGAGTGGGAAGAATTCGAGCTGGAGAGCTCAGAGCATTTCGTACAGATGAAATTGTTTTTAGCAGAGCAAAGAACAGACTTAGCATGATTCCGGGGCAGAAACATAAAGAAGATATGATTCAGGAGTGGGTTGGCTCTGGTACATTTTATAGGCCCACTTCTTGTTGTGGACAGCACTAGAACAAGCATGATTAAACCAAGGCTTTCTTGCATTAGTCAAAGGATATGAGAAAGGAATGTATGCTCCCATACCTGAAAGAATAACCACCGTAATGCGCAAGGCACACTCAGATGGCTGCTGGCCATGGAAGCAATAACCATTCCAGGGAAAATCAAAGACGTACTGCCAGAGGGCGTCCCAATCCGCAGCCCCAAAGTGCCATGATTGACGTTTCTTTGGAGGTACACAGGCTGTACCAGAGTGATAGGGCGGGTTAAGGTAATAAGGTTGTGATCAGAGGAACCCAAAAGAGACGAAAGGTTAACAATGTATGGAGAGGGATTAGTTGTAAGGAAGAGGACGAGTACAGTATGTTGGAGCTCTCTCCAAGGCGGTCAGGGATACAGGTAGGGTACTGTACAAACTGCTCTAGGTCATTCAGGATAGAAAACATCTAGGCTTGTTCACCAGGTGGATCAGTGAAAGGAGAGGAGAGCCAAAGGTGGTGATGAACATTGAAGTCGCCTAGAATGGAGATTTCAGAAAATGGAGAAATGGATAGAATCTGTTCCATCTTAGATGTAAGATAGTCTAATATCTATCTACCTATCTATCTATCTATCTATATCTATCTATCTATCTATCTATCTATCTATCTATCTATATATATATGTGTGTGTGTGTGTGTGTGTGTGTGTGTGTGTGTGTGTGTGTGTGTGTGTGTGTGTGTGTGTGTGTATGTATGTGCAATGGACAGCATGGTGGAATGATGAGGTGAAACGAGCTGTGGAAAAAAAGAAGAAGGCATATAGTGAATGGTTAGCGAGTAGAGGTAGGGGAGAAAATGAGAGAGAGAAGAGAGAGGTATATGTGAGCAGGAGAAGGGAGGTTAAGAGACTGGTGAAGGCGAGTACGAAGAAAGTGGATGAAGAGTTTGGCAGGAATCTGAGTGTGAAATGGATGGAGAGTAAAAAATTGTTTTGGAATGAGGTAAAGAAAGTAAGGCAGTGTGAAAGAGGAAATAGTAGGGGAGTGAAAGATAGGAATAATAGATTGTTGGTGGAGAAGAGAGAGAAATTGAGGAGATGGAAGGAGCACTTTGAGGATTTGTTGAATGTAGAGAGTGAGAGCAGTGCAAGTATAAGTGGTTGGGGAATGGCTGGGAGAAGAAGAGATGGGAGGATTGAGGAAGAGATCAGTAGGGCGGAAGTAGTGGAAGCGATGAAGAAGATTAAATTGGGAAAGGCCTCAGGAATTGATGGAGTGTGTGGTGAAATGCTTAGGTATGGGGATGAGATTGTTGTGGAGTGGATATGGAAGTTGTGTAGATTGGCTTGGGAAGAGGGAAGGGTTCCAGAGGACTGGAAATCAGGTATAATTGTTCCTTTATACAAAGGAAAAGGGGAGAGAGAAGTATGTGGTAACCATAGAGGTATTTGCCTTCTTAGTGTGACTGGTAAAATATATGGTAGAATACTCATTGATAGGGTTAGGCATATGACAGAGGAGCTAGTTGGAGAGGAACAAGGAGGATTTAGGAAGAGAAAAAGGTGTGTAGATCAGACATTTGTTCTAAGAATTTAGTGGTAGGTGGTGGCGACCATCATCCACTCACTTGATGTAGTGCTGCCTACTTTTTCCTCAGCCTTTATTTATTTTTTTTTCTGTGGCTGCCCTCCTCTCTTCCTATTTCTCTCATCTTTCCTGTCTCTTCGTATTGCTTTTCTTTCCTTTACAGGTGGCTTTACATTGAGTGATAAGCCAAATGGTTTCCTGTAAGCCAAGAAACCATTTACAACGCTGGGTGGTAACCATATAACCAAACCGTACGTGCTCCCTACGTGTCAACAAGTGGGTTGGTGGAGGGTTAGCGCCCCTCCCCGTAAAACAAATAACTCAAAGTCAATGGCCACCCCTTACGGGATTATGGCGTCTGGCAATTGATTGATTGATTGATGTTTCGTTGAGAAGTATCTAGAGAAGGGAAGGAAAGAGTATGCTGCTTTCATGGACTTGGAGAAAGCTTATGACAGAATAGATAGGCAAGGTATGTGGAAGGTATTAAGAATATATGGAGTGGAGGGGAAATTGTTGAGTGCTGTGAATAGTATGTACGAGGGAGCTAGGGCTACAGTGCGAGTGGATGGTGAGCTGAGTGAGTTCTTTGATCTCAATGTGGGACTGAAACAGGGTCGTGTGATGTCTCCATGGCTGTTTAATATATACATGGATGGCATTGTAAAGGAGGTGCAAGGTAGGGCAGTGGATGTGAGGATGGCTCTAATGAATGAGGGTGAGATTTGGAAGATTCCGGTGTTGCTGTTTGCTGATGATACAGTATTGTTGAGTGAAGATGAATGGGAGTTGCAAGGTTTGGTGAATGAATCTGGGACAGTGTGTAGGAGGAGGAATCTGAAAGTTAATGTAAACAAAAGTAAAGTTATGGTGTTTGAGAGGAATGAAGTCACAGAGTGTGCAGTGAGGTTGGATGGTGAGGATATGGAGAATGTGAGTGCATTCAAGTACTTGGGTAGTGTGATGAGTAAGGATGGAACTTTGGGGGATGAAGTGCGTGAAAGGGTACAGCAGGGAAGGAAGGTTGTTGGTACACTGAAAGCAGTGATGAGAAATAGGGAGGTGAGTATGGAAGTTCAGAAGTCACTGCATGATAGTATTGTGATCCCTACCCTGACGTATGGAAGCGAGGCGTGGACCTTGCAAGAGGGGAACAAGTCAAGCGGGAGAGCAGTGGAAATGAGTTACTTGAGAGCAGCATGTGGAGTGACGTGGAGGGACAGGTTGACGAATGAAGAAGTGAAGGAACGTTGTGGGGTGGATGTGGATGTGGTTGAGAAGATTAGGAGAAATACACTGAGGTGGTCTGGACATGTGAAGAGAATGGAGAATGAAAGACTGACTAAGAGGGTGTATGTAGGTGAGGTGGAGGGAGGGAGAGGGAGGGGTAGACTTAGGATGAGGTGGAGGGATGGAGTTGAGAGGTATATGAGGGAGGGGGGGCGAGTTGGGGGGAGGGTAGTCAAATGGTGGGTAACAGAGCGACTTGGAGGCGTTTTGTCTGCGGTCACCCTTTGCGGTATTAGGGCGTCGGGCTGTAGATAGATAGATAGATAGATGTCTGTATGTATAAGTAGACTGTAGCACCAGTCAAGCAGGGCAGTACTCCCAAGGTTTATGGAAAGCTGATGACAGGGAGAGCTGGAGCTCCCATTTCATCAGCCCTCGGGACTACTTCCTGACCATCCCCCTTTGCTGAACTTTTTCAGTGTTTCATTAACACAGAAAGTAGGCCAGCATGCTCTCCATTACAAGTTTCTCTAACTGTAAACACCAGTCTACATGCACAGTACACACTACACTTCCTTTTCAGAATAAAATAAAAGTGGCACAGAATAACCAAGCCTCGGATTCCACGGGGGGGGGGGGGACGATAAATGCCCTCATCCGCCCCTCTCCCAGTGACCACTCAGCGACATACCTGGAACCACTGTTTGACTCACTTCTTCATTTCTGCAACATTCACAGTCTTTCCTTTAACTTTCTCTCTGTCAAACACCACCTCTCCTCCTCTAAACCTCTCCTTCTCTTCGTGACAGAAACTCAGCTGTCTGAGGCAACTGAGAGCAAACCCTTATCAGTTTCCTCTTACTTTCTCTACACTCATTTCAAAGCCGTTGTATATATGTACACAACGACTTATCTTGCTCTCGTGTTCCTGAACTTGATTCTTCTGAATTTTCTACTGTCTGGCTTCGGCTTTCCTGTCATTCTTTGACTAAATATATCTGTGCTGTTTATTTATCTCCTAATTCTACTGACTATGACAATTTTTTTGAGTATATTAGTTCTATGATGGAACACATTTTTTTCCATTTCTCCTTTCTCTGAAATCTCCATTTTAGGAGATTTCAAAATCACCACCACCTTTGGCTCTCCTCTCCTTTCACTGATCCACCTGGTAAACATGCCTACATCTTTTCAATCCTTAATGACCTCGAGCAGCTTGTACAAGACCCTACCCGTATCCCTGACTGCCTTTGAGAGAGCTCCACTTGACCTCTTCCTTGCAAGTATTCCTTCTGCTTATGCTGTTAATCCTTCCTCTCTGTTGGGCTTCTCTGATCACAATCATATTACCTTAACCTGTCCTATCTCTCCGGTACGGCCTGTGGACCCCCCAAAAAAACGTTGACTGTGGCGGAATGGGAGGCCCTCAGGCAGTACTTATGTGATTTTCCCTGGAATGATTACTGCTTCCATGGCCAGGAGACATCTGGGTGTGCCTTGCACATTACGGAAGTTATTCTCTCAGGCATGGAAGCGTACATTCCCTTCTCATATCCTTTGACTAATGTAAGAAAGCCTTGGTTTAATCACGCTTGGTCTAATGCTGTCCGCAACAAGAGGGCCTATAAAAGGTACCAGAACCAACCCACCCCTGAATCACATCTTGTTTATGTTTCTGCCCGGAATCATACTAAATCTGTTCTTTGCTCTGCTGAAAATAATTTCATCCGTACTAAATGCTCTCAACTCTCAAACCCGAATTTTTCCTACTCATTCTGGCACCTTGCCTAAAACCTTTCTAACAACTTTACCTCATCATCCCACCCTCCTCCTTTCTACTCTGATGGCTCTGTAGCTATTTCTTCTACTTATAAAACAGATATCTATGCTCAGACTTTCTCCTCCAGTTCCACCTTAGACAATTCCGGTGCTGTTCCTCCACCATTTCGACCATCTGACTTCCTCATGGTTGACATTAAAATTTCTTCAGCTGATGTATTTTCTGACATCACTGGCCTCAATACTAACAAGTCATGTGGGTCTGATGGAGTCCCTCCTGTTGTCCTCAAGATCTGTGCATCTGTGCTTATACTCTGCCTAGGTAAACTCTTTTGCCTTTGCCTTTCATCTTGTACCTTTGTTTCTTGCCGGAAGTTTGCTTTCATTCACCCAGTCCCAAAGAAAGGTGACCATTCCCAACCCTCTAACTATCGTCCAATTGCTTTAGCATCCTGTGTCTCAAAGGTTTGCGAGTCTATTCTCAACAGAAAAATTTTAAAGCATTTTCCTATCATAACCTTCTTTCTGATTGTCAGTATGGGTTCTGTCAGAGACTCTCCACTGGCGATCTTCTCACTTACCTTTCAAACTCCTGGTTATCCTCCTGTCTGGACTTTGGTGGAAGCTTTGCTATTGCACAAGACATCTCAATGGCTTTCGATCGAGTCCGGCATAAATCACTAATTTCCAACCAGACCTCTTACGGTTTCTATCCTTCTATCTGTGCCTTCATCTATAGCTTCCTTTCTGGTCGTTCTACGGCCATCGTTGTTCTCCTAGGTGTATCAACAGTAGTGTTCCTCATGGTTTTGTCCTATCACCGACTGTTTTCCTTTTATTCATCAATGACCTTCTAAGCTGTACATCTAACCCTATCCACTCGTACAATGATGATTCCACCCTTCACCTTTCCAATCAGTTCTCGCAGTGTCCATCTCAGCAATTACTTCATCGAAATAAGGATGAGGCTATGGCTCATATCTCTGACTGGGGTAAAAATTATTTTGTTGTTTTTAATGCATTAAAGACTCAGTTTTTACACCTATCAATCCAACACAATGTTCCACAGGAGTACCCACTATTGTTTAATAATATCCAGCTGAATCTTGCATCATCCTTGAACATGCTTGGGGTTTCATTCACTCGGGACTTACAGTATCTTGGAAAGATCATATTACCGTACATCTCTAGTAAAATCTGCTTCCAAGAGATTAGGTGTGCTAAGCTGACTCCATACCTCCTTTACCCCTGCACAATTGTTGACTTTATACACGGGTTAAAATCGTCCCTGTGTAGAGTACAACTCTCATGTGTGGGGAGGCTCCCCACATACAGCTCTTCTCAATAGGGTGGAGTCAAAGGCTTTTCGCCTCATTAACTCTCCTCCTCTTAGTGGCTCCCTTCAACCTGTCTCTTCGCCGCACTGTTACATCTTTATCTCTTTTCTATTGCTACTTCAATCGTCACTGCTCCTCTGAACTGTCTGCTTGCATCCCTCCACCTCTATGACGTGTGCATAGCACCCGTCTAGCAAGAATCTCTCATCCCTTTTCTAACTCCCTAATGCAAGAGTTAACCGGTTCTCCCAGTCTTTCATTTATGCAACAGGTCAACTCTGGAACTAACTCCCTCTCTCTGTATTTCCTACTTCCTATGATCTCCAGTCTTTGAAACGCAGGGTGTCCAGGCATCTCGAAATGAACGGATCTTGAATTTGGCTCTCTTTTGTAATGTTTTTTTTTTTTTTTTTTCTTGTAAGGAACGATTTGTGGGCTCCTGGCCTTTTCCTTCTTTCTTGCATATATAATATCCCATTGATGGCCACATTTCCTAAGCGAAGGATTATGCTGGAGGGCTTCTAGGTGTACCGCCCTCTGCCTCTCGGCTCATAGTCGCTAGACTCATACTGTAGGTCCCTACCCCGGGGTTCCCTCCTTTATCAAAATTTGAAAATGCCCAGTTCCGTCCTATACTGAGGACACTGGAAGCCAATGGTATATATATATATATATATATATATATATATATATATATATTTTGCCAGACGCGACGATCCCTTAAGGAATGGCCATTTGACTTTGAGTTATTTATTTTACAGGGAGGGACGCTAACCCTCCCCAGACTCACTTGTTGACGTGTAGGCAGCACGTATGGTTTGGTTATATGGCTACCACCCAGCGTTGTAAATGGTTTCTTGGCTTACAGGAAACCATTTGGCCTGTCATACAATGTAAAGCCACTTGCAAAGGAAAGAATAGCAATGAGAAGTGACAGGAAAGATGGGAGAAATAGGAGGAGAGGAGGGCAGGCACAGAAAAAGAACGATAAACGCTAAAGAAGAAGTAGGCAGCACTACATCAAGTGAGTGGAAGATGGTCGCCATCACCTACCCCTAATATATATATATATATATATATATATATATATATATATATATATATACAGAGAGAGAGAGAGAGAGAGAGAGAGAGAGAGAGAGAGAGAGAGATACAGAGATATATAGATAGATAGATAGATATTTAGATCGATAGACAGATATAGATAGATAGATTGATTGATTGATTGATAGATGTATCTATCTATCTATCTATCTCTGTCTATCTATCTATCTATATATGGACGCATTGCTTGGCATTCTTGTAGTCATTTCGTTCAACCCACGTGGATGGGTCGACATCCAGGAACCCATTGAAGGAGCCAAGGAATGATGGGAGGCAGTGAATGGAGCTCGTTATGAATGAGAGCCACATACAGCTCCAGAGTCCTTCTCTTCTGAAGCTTACCACCTTCTTTGTTCTCAAAAGCTGTGACCATGGCCCTCTTCATTTCCAAGTTTAGGGACTCGTCAATGAATGCCAGGGCAAACAGCTCCTCAGAGAGGTATCAGTGATGAGGACTGAAGGCCTTCACAGCAGTGGATGGAAAGTCCAAGTCAATGTAGTCCAGGATGTCTTGTAGAAACATTAGGTCGTTCAGAGACACAGACGTGGCAACTGGTGCTGTGAACCAGTAGCCTACGGGACGAAAATCATGACAGCAAATATGACAAACCACTCGAATTGGTAAGCCCTCCTGCGGAAGAGGTAAATCTTGAGTAAGCAGATGATTTTGGCCATTCAACGGGCAAAGTGGTAGGTGCTAGTCCGCAAAATGTGGAAGCCACAAGGAAGAACTCCACTAAGGATGGTCAGTTTGAGCTTGAGCAACTCCCAGTAATCTTCCCGTGGCTGTTGGGCAGTGAGTTGAAGATGGCAAAAGGTGATGTCATATATATATATATATATATATATATATATATATATATATATATATATATATATATATATATATATATATATATATATATATATATATATATATATATATATATATATATATATATATATATGGAGCTTCTGTGGTACAGCAGTAAAGTGTGCGTTTTCGTACACTGAAGAACGAGGGTTCGAACACCGCCAGGGTAATAAACTTTGGGAGCGTTCTTCAGGCAACATACTGTTTTGGCGGACATAAGGGGTGCTGTGGTTGAACCAGTGTCCCATACTGTAAAGTATGCTTGCACCCAGTCGGCTTGTGCGGGCCGATTACACTTGGTTCACAGACTACACACACACCCAAAGCCACTATAACACTACAGTTACACTTACAAGCACCTCTCTCCCTACATACAATCTCTACCAGACAGCCTAAGCCACTTGGTAGAGATACATTGGCTGTATCGTCCCCACTTCGGTTGGGATAGGCCGGTCCTGCAATGGACACTCAAATAGCTGATGAGATGAGATTATATATATATATATATATATATATATATATATATATATATATATATATATATATATATATATATATATATATATATATATATGTATCATCATCAGCCGTTTGAGTATCCACTGCAGGACCTGCCTATCTCGACCGAAGTCGGGACGATTCACCCAATGTATCTCTACCAAGTGGCACTTGATATATCAAAAGCATTTGACAGAGTATGGCACCGGTCCTTATTGTCTAAGACAGGGGTTCTCAACCTTTTTAATCTTATGTACCCCTTGAAGTCTTTCAGTATTGGTCACGTACCCCTTACCCACAATACAGCATCAGGAAGGGTAAAAAGAAATGCATGGTTTATTGACTTAGTTTATTAAGTTTAAATTGTGTTATATATGTGGAGCAGACAAACTTTTCAATTAATGTATGTCACTATGAGGTAGTGTTGATAGGAACTACAAGTTACTGTCATAGAGAAACACTATGTGACTGGCTGCTAGCATGCAATACATTTACTAAAACAGAACTATAGCAGACAGTTTTCGATCATTGTTACAGTGAACTAGTGCTGCTTGCAGCTAGTTGCAACTTGTAACTAGTAACAGTGATAGGTAAGTCACTGTATGTGTGAATAGCATAAAAATAATAATAAAACAGAACTAAATCAGACACATTTTTCCAATAACTGTGACTGTGAGGTAGTGGTGCTATATACAGCTTATAACTAGTTACTCATGGGGAAATTACTGTGTGTGTGACTAGCATCACTGGCATGAAAAAAAAGTAACAAAATAGAATTAAGAAGGCTTTGTGTTCCACTGACTGCGAACTAATGCTGATTGTTAAGCCTCGCAACTAGTTATTAGTAACTAGTTACTTACTCATAGGGAAGTCAGTGTGTGTGACTGCATTAAAATACAAGTATATACTAATTGAGTGAGATGGTTGGGCCTGTTTCTTTGCTACCAACAAGTCAATCCTCGGCACAGTCTTTGAAAGAGCCACTCTTATGTCGTCTTTGACTGCAAGACGTGAACGTAACTTGTTTTTAATCAAGCTCAGTGCTGAGAATCCCTGCTCACAGCGGTATGTAGAAGGAAACCATTACCAGTTGTTATGGCTCCAGTGTAGGCACATGACTTCGTAGCCACAAGCAAAATCCATGACAACTTAAACGAGGAAAAAAAATCAGACTACAAATACACTGGAAACCTGAGGGTGAGGGTAGTGAGGGAAGAGTGGTGAGTGGGTGACAATGAGAGGCCAATAGTGCATCTCACTTTGGTACCTGCTCGGTACGCGTGAGGAGAGACGTGATCGATAGAAAACGAGCAAGGGTGACTACTGTATTATGGGTTTGCAAGGTTGTGTGGCAAGTGTAGTCCAAGACAGCTTTCTCATAAATGACATAACTCCAAGAGTTTCCTTGTTAACGTTGTCACTTAGTGTCCTGGTTCTAGTGGAGGACACATCTAGCCTAGCACATGTAGGCCACTTTCTACAAACAGGTTTGCAGTTATTCAAAACCGAAGTATTTTGAGAAACCTGTCACGTACCCCCAAAATTCCTCTCACGTACCCCTGGGGGTACGCGTACCCCAGGCTGAGAACCCCTGGTCTAAGATGTCACACTATGGCCTTGCATCGCTGGTTCCTCTAATTTCTTCTTACCTTCATAATAGAAAAATACGGGTCAATGGTAGATGGAATTTATTCTCAGTTTCATTCCATAAATGCTGACGTACCTCAGGGATCAGTTTTGGCTCCAGCCCTCTTTCTCATTCATATAAATGACCTCCTATCTGTCACTCACAACCCAATACACTCTTATGATGATGACTCGACCCTTCACAGTTCTTTCACAATTAGTACATACTTTACACAGTTTGATATTATAAATTCCCATATAAACACAACAATTTCTCTGACCCAGAACCTTTCTAACATTAATCAATGGGGACAAACAAATCTGGTCTCATTTCATGCTCAGAAAACTAAATACATTAGTTTCTCCAACAGACAGAATCTCTCAGACTCTCACATAATTTTAAATGATGTCAATATTCCCATATCCACTACAATTGATATCCTAGGTGTTACTCTAAACCCCAACCTAAGCTGGACAGCGTAATGTTAAATCCCTTGCTAAACATGCTTCCAAAAAATTGGGACTTATGTACAGAGTTCGTAAGTTCTTCACTGACAAGCAGATGGCCACAATATACAAAAGTCATATGTGTTCTCAGATCGAATACTGTTCACCACTGTGGAGTGGATGTGGAGCGGTTTCACTGAGGCAGTTGGACAAATTTCAAAATAAAGCCATTAGATTAATCAATAATCCTGCCATTACGCAGGATCTTCCTCCACTATCAGTACGTAGAGATGTTGCTTCTTTAGCATTATTTTATCGATATTTTTACCGTAAGTGCTCTGACGAACTGGCTTCAATTGTGCCTCCCCTTCACATTTTCTCCCGAAATACTTGGGCAGCTGGGAGCGCCTATGAACTCACACTCTCTTCCCCGCAATGCAGAACCTCTTCTTATCAAAATTCATTTATCCCCAGAACTACTACTCTCTGGAATTTGCTTCCTGGGAGTTGTTTCCCACAAACATTTAATCCACTTCAATTCAAGTCCAGCTGTTATAAATATTTTATAAATAGAGGATGCCTTTAGGCACATGGACTTATTTTTTTTTCTTTGTTTTTCCCTCCTCCATTCATTATCCATTAAAAAAAAAAAGTCCAGTTCTCATGAAACACCATCGCAAGCTTCAGCAAGAACTGCTTTCAACATACAACAGTGTCAAGATGTTTTACCCAATAAACTGGAAGACACTAATGGAATTCATCCAATTTCGTTAAATGACTGCATGGATTATTCAACTGGCATCTGGGTTGTACACAAATACACAGAAGGGGGTGGGAATTCAACCAATTTCTTTCTTTTAATGCTTTGAGTATGACGGAGATGTGTTCTATCCCCCATATTTTTCTACAGGTGCATGGACTGGGTACTGGGTCGGTCTGTAAGTAGGAATCTAAGTGAGTACCATCTATCAGTTCTAATGTTAGGGATCTTGACTTGCAAATAATTCATTGCAGAGTCGCCAGAGACACTTCTGAGTGCCCTCGAGGCCGTTCATGAGAGAGTAAAGGTATGGGAGGTCAGGGTCTTCTGTACTAATAAGTACGTCCAGGTATTCGGTATTTTGTTAAATGATGCAGTACAATCACTTCGGAAATGTTATTAGAACAAACAAGTCCTAAAAGATCTAACTGGCTGTGTGATCCATACTAAGATGGTCAGATAAGAACACCTTTCATCGCTCTGGCCTCATATATGATGTTTTTGGTTGACACAAGTACAGTAATTGGCATTAGCTATTTTTGTAGAAGAATGGAAATACACATCATCATATTTCTGGTGCTCCCTATCATACTTATTGACTGTAGCCTTGACAATGAGTACTACATTGGAGTGACACACTATTTTGGTACTAAGTTCCTTCGTTGGACCACAAAGTATTGCTCATACGAACAGGTGTGTAACGAGCGATTATTCCACGAGACTATTTCCCACAGAATACATGAACGTCCGCCCCGTTTATATGGGCAAGTGGCGCGTTTCACCGAGGCTGACCCTGCTCAGCCGGATGGAGAAGACCAAAGGAAGTGTGCGACTCAGGGATAAAGCATCCTAGTCAGGAGATACTTGAGGAATGCAGTCACTGCCAGAAGTGTTGGTACAAGGAATGCAAAGGGTTTCACTCAAACAAAATCATTTATGGTGCTTCATTTAGCTCCTTCAGGATTTATACATGCAAGTGGTTTCACCATAGTGAAGTGCCATATGGAGATTCAATATAGTTCCCTAAGGAAGTGGTTACCAAACTGTCTTAGGCAATTTGGACAATACCCAGTGTTCACTGGTAACGCAAGAAGATGCCAGTAAAACCAGAAGCCAACTTACTTCTTAAGGGCAGCATTAAGTCCGTCTGCAAGATCCACACCTAAGTGCATCAGTTCTCCCACAGCACGGTAGGTGGGTAAGTCAGATGTAGTGAAGACGTCTTTCCAATATACAGCCCATTGCTCCATCGTAATGCTGTTGACAAAAATTAATTTAGCTTTTCTATCAATTGCATGGGTGACTGATTCATTTGTTTCTGTCTTAAGACGCTTCCATTCAGTTCAGGGGTGCCTTTTAGTACTAGAAAGTTTGGATATTGCTTTCATATACCTCTTTGCTATTAAAGTGCTCTCTTAAGCTTTAATTTAGCCGGGGCAGAGGAAAAAAGGAAATCGGTAAGAGAAGTGCATGGCAATCATAAGGGTATTTGCCTTCTCAGTGGACTAGTGTAATATTCGTACAGCATATGGTAGGATACTGAAAGATACACAGTATTTCACAAGCAATGTGTGCTGCAATAATCGTGTGTAGCTAAGGTAGATTGCTGTTGCTTCCTCTGTGTCAACGAAACAGGACTGTAAACGAAGTTCGGAACAGTAATCACAATAGTATCAGAGAGAGAGAGAGAGAGAGATCCACCCTAATTTAGATGTGTCGAGTGTGATATGCCCCTTCTTCCTGCGCACACACACACACACACACACACACACACACACACACACACACACACACACACACACACACACACACACACACACACACACACACACACACACACACACACACACACACACACACACACACACACACACACACACACACACACACACACACACACACACACACACAAAGCTGTATGCCACAAAATAGCAAAGTAAGTACCTTATATAAATTCAGCAAATGATTTGGCTCAGCTCATCTAATCTCTGCAAAGCTTATTTTTTTCTTTCTTTCTTTTGCCCGTCTCCCCCTCCCCGGAATATAAGTCTTGCGAAGACAGAGGATGAGAAGATGGGAAGAATGTATTAACAGAAGATGAAGGTCTAACTTCCATTTAGCTGAGGGTAAGGGAATAGCTATGTGGAAGACTGTCTCGAGTTGAAAAAGAAAAGAATTCAGAATTTGAAACTTTATATACAACAACGTATCTTTCGTCCATGTCAGAATTATGAAACAAATTAATCTGTTTAGTAAACTGCCTCATCTTGACCATGGAAAAGATCCTCTTGCATGGCAAAGAAAATTGCTAATATTCATCTCTTTTTCTTTGCTGAACAGTACTTCATTAAGCTTATTAAAGAATGTTCTATACAATTTCTCCAACACTATGCTTCTGTAACATTATCCCAACACTATGTCAATAACATTATCTTACAAATACACTAGTAAGTTGAATTTACTTATCTGTACTGAGTTAGTCCTTACTTGTCCACGGTGTCGACAAGTTCCTCGACTGTCTCTGGTTTGGGTGGCAGCCTGGGAAGGGTGAGAGATGCAATAAGGCTGCTGCGATATGCTGTTCCCAACACTACAACGAAGAGCAGCCAGGTGCCGACTAATGTGTGGTTTGAGTGCCTGGTTGAGACGCGGCCATAGAGTCCCTGGCCCAGCAGGTTACCCACAATCTCCAGCACCACCAACCCAGTGCTCAGTCGACCGTGATGTGACCTCCACATCTCGCTGCCTGTAATCTGTATACCAATAGATGTACATGGTTGATTAGGTAGGTTAATTTATATGAATAAAATTTTAACTTCCAGAACTTTTTTTACTGCAACCTCAATACTTAATTATTACGCTAAATTTATTGTTAATTAACTGAAATATGGTGTTCTACTGAAAATTCTTCATATGAAAGGTTTGTGATTTAGTTTTTCAATCTGCCTTTCAGAGTGGTAACCCTACTACGTTTTGTGCAAGCATCTGAGATGAACTACCTCACGGCTTACTGAAGGACTAGCAGGGTATGTCCCATTACCCTGATAAAAGCCATGACCATACATTCCAGCGTTGCCTGGGACCCAGGTGGAGCCTCCCCGTGGGGAGATGGTCTCAAGGATTCCATTATACCCATGGTATCTATGTTTCGCTTTGGAACCATTTCGCTAATGATACATTTCTCATGGAAGTATTCTTACCATGGACTGATTCATCCCATGAACTTATCTATCTACCAATTGTCAGACGGCTCAATCCTGTAAGGGGTGGCCACAAACAAATCGCCTTCATTTCGCCCTGTCTCCCACCATTTCACTGCCTTGCTCCCAGCTTACACCCCCCTATCTCATACCTCTCCACTCCATCCCTCCATCTCGTCCTCGGCCTCCCCCTTCCTCCCCCAGACTCCACCTCACTCACATACACACTCCTCACTAGTCTCTTACTCTCCATCCTATCCACATTGCCAAACCACCTCTGTGTAGTTCTTTTAACGCTTTCTATCACATCCACATCAGTTCCACAACGCTCCTTCAATTCTGCATTTGTCTGTCTCTCCATGAAACTCCACATGTTCCTCTCAAATAACTCATTTCCACTGCTCTCAGTCCTGACTTGTGTCCTTCCAACAAGGCCCAAGCTTCACATCCATACATTAGAATTAGCATCACAATACTGTCATGCGACGACTTTTTTACTTCCATGCTCACTTCCCTATTTTTCATCACTGCTTTCAAAGAATCAGCAACCTTTCTTCCTTGTTGTACCCTTTCAAGCACTTTACCCTCCAAACTTCCATCCTTACTCATCACATTAATCTTCATCAACTTAATCTTCATAGATTTATTTTCTCACTAAGCCCACCTACCCACGCTGCTCAATCCAGCCCAGCCACCTTGTTCTTCTGGCAGTCCCACCCATCCAGCCACCGAACTGACCCATCCAGCCACCCAGCCGATCCATCTGCCCATCACACAACCCGCCCGGCCATCACGTTTCACCATTGATATGGCTGTAAGATGAAATTAAACACTGCTAATACTGGGCAGCAAGCACAACCATGTTGACATGATAAGCTATACTTCTTGGCCATCAGGTGCACCATTTCAGCAGCTTTAAGCCACATCATTAACGTCCTCATAAAATGTTATCCCTGTTGGACCCTTGGAGCCCTTGAGATCGCCCACCTTAATTTGAATACTGGACAAAAAGACATACAGGCAGACAGATGGACAAGCTTGTAAAAATATATATTTCACTATCCATCAGGTTAATGCCCTTGAGTCAGGCAGAGGTCACTTACCCTTAATGTTTTGGACTGCAATAACCAAACCTAACTCCACTTTGCCCCAAAGACGGTATTATGGACCTGGCGGTTAATCAGCAAATATTGGAATGTGTCGATTTTTAAAACAACGGAGTGGTGTCCTCTTAAGCTTACTAAAAGTTTTGGCTTATTCACTAGAAATGTTATCGCCGTTTGGTTTGACTCTCTATGTTAAATCAAGGCCAGCAGGCAGATCATTAAGGAACAGTTTACTTATCAGTGTTTCGTATCTTTTTTTTCTGCTTGTTTCAGAGTATGTAACCGAAAACTTTGTAAAACAATTATAAGCCCTATGTAACAGACGGCTTGTTGAAAATATAAGCAAATCTCAACGGCGTTAACAGCCATGGGTAGTTGTACTGGAGACAGTATTGATATTTTGCTATGCAGACACTAAGAAAATAAATGCCAATCATATTGGCCACTCAAAGGATAACAGTAACGTACACGCCTTATTGTTGTACAGCTGAGAGCTATGATGCTGTATGTAATACATAATTCTTATTCCTTACCTTAGCAAGTAGAATGCAGACAACAAAGGTAGAGGCCAGAACACCTATCCATACTTGACCACTGAGAGGGTAATAAAAGCTCAGCCAGTTGGGAGTAATGTCTGGAGTGGCCATCACAAATAATAATCCACTTTGTTCGAAGAGAAGAGTGTAATCCCACCTGTAATAAATTATACATTGAACAGAAGTTACTAAGGAATATAAAATAAAATTGATTCAGTGCTATTTTCTCATATATGTTAATTATACCTGTCATAGGAGTAGGTCAAACATTATGATGCTATTACTGAAATCTAAGCGATACACAACAAATTGGAGAGATTTGGTACCAACTCCAAAATCCCCATCACATCTACTAGTTACTATGAAACCCTGTACCTCTGTAAAACATTCATACACACTAATGAGGTGCAGGAACAGTGTTGCACTAAAGGCCTAAGAACATTTTATACCACTCTTTGAAACTGCATGGATAACAATTCTGAATAGAAAGACTGCATCACACTCCTTCATAAGATTCCATATCTGCCACTCCTCCCCAGGCACCTGGACTGCTTCGAGAAATAGCGTACGTGTGTGTGTGTGTGTGTGTGTGTGTGTGTGTGTGTGTGTGTGTGTGTGTGTTACAAACTTAGCTATATTTCTATGGCGTTTTCAGTTGACTACGGGACCATGATATACATAATCGGTGTGAAACCAGTGGAGCACTGAAGTAAGAAATCTTAGAGCTTCATGATAATTTTGCAAGTTGTCTGATATCAATTTTTCACGAAGGTTATGATGATAAATAAAAAAAAATGTTTGGCACTAAAAATATGATATAGAAAAAGTGTCTAGTAAAACTAGTGATCATATGTTTCACTTGGACCAACATAACTTGAAGTTTTCCATTATATTCCTTGTAATTTGGAATTATTATTACACGCTAATAATGGTCTAAAACGCCTTAATCCTGTAGGAGTTGGCCACAAACAAATTCCCTCCATGTTGCCCTGTCCCCCACCATTTCACTACCCTCCCCTCAACTCACACGCCCCTCTCCCGTATAGCTCTCCACCGCATCCCTCCATCTCATCCTCCATCCTCCCTCCCCCCCTTCCATCTCACTCATGTACACTCTCCTCGTTAGTCTCTCGCTCTCCATCCCCTCCACATAGCCAAACCAAGTCAATGTATATCTCCCAACACTTTCAATCACATCCACATCCACACCACAATGCCCTTTACTTCCCTCATTTGTCAGTCTGACTCTCCATGTAGCTCCACATGTTCCATTTAAATTAACTCATTTCGACTGCTGTCACTTTTCACTTTTGTACTACCAACAAGATCCAAGATTCATTTCCATACGTTAGAATTGGTATGACTACCTACTGTCATGCAGTGACCCTTTTTTTTTTTTTTCCATGCTCACTTCTCTATTTCTTATTACAGCATGAAGAAGAAGGTCATCGATTAATATTGATTCATCGTACTTCAACTTTCATATTCACCTAACTTAGCTGGAAGTGTAAAAAGTGTCATGAGCGCAAGGAAAAGCCCTGTACATGATAAGAAAGAACAGTTTCTTTATCAGTGTGGTGTTTTCTACCATTTCATAAGAGTACTGAAGATTTCTGAAAGACTTTTAAAATGCTAAACTATTACCACAGGTAAACTGCTGAAGTTCTTATATTCCTTCAGTCATACATGGGTGTCTTTGGTAATTAGAATACTCCGATCTTTGCCTTCTCATAGTCTTTCATTGATATTGACGAACTACCACCGAATTTTGGTGCAGTTATCTCATGATTAAGTGCTGGCTGCTAGCACTGTTTACAGAATCTCACTGGGTGATAGGTGGCAACCATCATCCACTCACTTGATGTAGTGCTGTCTACTTCTTTCTTAGTCTGTGGGCTTCTGCAAAATGGTTGCAAAACAGGCTCTATGGTGTGACAACATGGCCATTTTAGTGACCACCTCAGTGTGACTTCAAACGTACATAATCTTCCTTGAAATGATATTACACACCTAACCATGAACTCACCTAGCCATAATGACGGAATTATTATGGTCGGAAACTTCCTGGTTGACGGAAAACTGTCGTCTAGACAAGCTGGACTTAGTTCTGTCAGGGACTCGGTTAGCTTGCCATTTGGTTCGGTAAGTCATAACTTAGGTGTGTCGTGCTAATTTCGACCAGTTAATCTTTCCCTCTCTTCCCTTAGTCTATGTTGGCCTTGCACTTAATATATAATTAAAAACCGTTATTACCTCGTCTGGGACGGAGTCAGGCGAGGCGTTGTTTTTGGTCGAGTTTCTTTGCCTGTTTGTTTGTTTGTTTCTTTGATTGGTAGCAACATTACGGAAAAACGGCTGATGAAATTACTTGAAACTTTCAGGATATGTGGACAAATATCCCAAAAGGATGTGATTAAATTTTGAGGGCAATCGAGTGACCCAGAAAGGTCAAAATCAAGGTCACGGATTTTCAGAGGGCTATAATTTGAAAGTGGATGAAGTTAGAGATATTTACTACATCAGCATACAAGAGCTCCCACATGCCCTTTTATTTGGCACCAAGACCTTTGATCCTGAGTGACCTTGGAAGATCAAACTAAAGGTCATAGATATCAGGGGGATATAGCTCGAGACTGGTTGCAAGTACATATTTACTATTATCAACATTCAGGAAGTCCCATATGGGCTTACTTTGGCACCATAGCCTTTGGCCTTGAGTGACCTTAAAGGATAAAACGCAAGATCATGGATTTTTAGAGGGCTATGACTTGAAAACGGTTGAAAATTAAGAGATATTTACTATCAACATACACAAAGTCTAATATGGCCTTTCTTTTGGCACCATAAACTTTGACCTTCAAAGGTCAAACACAATGTTACAGATTTCCAAAGTTTTATAAGTTGAAAATGGTGGAATCCCATATGGTGTTTTAAATTGGTACCATGACCTTTGACCTCAAGTTACCTTGAAAGGTCAAATTCATGGTCACGAATGTCGGGTGCGGTTTGTTGTGCCTGGCACCGTTTGCTTCGAGACAGGTTTGAGCCTTGTGTGGTAACACCCTGGTAAATGGATCAGGCAATGAGTGAATTTCCTTGATAGTAGCCACTGTTAGTTTCTGATCTCAAGCCACAAGATGGAGATGAAAAATGATAGAAAGCCTAATATCTCATAAAAACTGCGTAACGCTGCTCCTACAAAACACTTCGTGATGCATTGTTGGTTCAAATGTGTTATGTCGCATGCCACGGGTTGGTGACTACACTTGTGTTAAGCTTGCGGTTTCCTGTAACCCAGAGAGCCATTCATAATGCTGAATTGTAAATATTAAATTAAATAATGGGATGACGTGGAGTCCAAGATGCTGCCCCTGTTAACTGGGCAGAGACACAAATGCGACATCCATCCAGGAACCAAATCTCCATATTCTTCCCTAATGCCTCGCCATGGTGAGAAACTGTCCACTGCAAGGGAACATTGTTTCACTGCACAGGTCAGCCATACAGTGAGTATTGCTTGACTCTTCTTGATGTGTCTGCCCAATCAGATATAGCAGGATTACTCTACAAACTTTTACAAACTTTTGCACTATGAGATTCACCTAGCATTGCTATGTCATTTAACTGGTGAGTTCAGTCACTCACGATGTGGCCTGTTTCTGTCTTGTGCTTATGTCCTCTAAGACTTCTTCGGGCTGCTCCTTTGGATTATCCTTTCATCAGGACAACCAATATATCAAGACAAGTAAATACATGTTCCCACCCAAGCTGTCCATTTATGTGTTTGGAACACATTTTCTTCCACTTTTTTCCATTTGATCTTAATACTGTATTATTGTTCTATTTCTTACGATGAGGATGGCTTGTGTATATTCTTTTGATATTTTGCGGGATGGTAGCCATCTTGGTAATTGTTCTGACTTTATGCCGTGGCTATAAAAATCAAATTTCCTTCCAGAATGTTTTTGTTTTTTCCTTATGTGATTATTAATGATTGTTGTAACACACTTTCATCATTGGAGTCTTTTGGTAAATCACTTCTTTGGTTTATTAATTTTGGAGTAGGTCATTTTCTTTTCTTTTTTTTCCTTGGGGAGTGTTGCCGGGTATTTGGATCTTTTTGTGTGTTCTGGTCATGTTAGTGTGTCGGAGAACACTGAGCTGATTCAAGGCTAAGACTGCAGTTGCTGTTCTCGTTACAAGTCTGTAGCCTACCCATCATCAGTGCAGGATCTTTCCTTTTGGGGTGGAATTGGGGGGATAGGGTGAGGAGGGAACTCACCTCTCCTTTGATGAAAATGCCGGGGGTGATGGTGTGGGAGTTTATAAACTTCCTAAAGCCCATAGTTGTTTAGGGACTTTGAGTTATCAGGCGTTGTCTAGCCTGCTGCATCGTGACTGATTTTCACCACTGACCCCCCCCCCCCCAATCCCGGCAGATTTTCAGAAAGTTTTTTATTTTGGCTAAAACCTCCGCTTCTTATGAGAAACATCAGAAAATGCCCATGAAAGTGCTCAGCTGGGCTTATAATTGCATTATACAGGTGTCCCCTTTGAATACATGGTACCGTCTTCCATGGGCCTTGCTCCAGAGAAATAGATTTCTATGGGAGGAGTAACTATTTCAAACCACTCATAAAAGGTTAGATATTTATCTATTTGGTATGAATTTATGTGTAATACAGGAGTATATTGGTTTTCAGACAACAATATAGGCGATATAAGCATTGTTTCACTCACCAAACACATCAACATACTTCTCTTTCCTTTATGATGTTACCACCTCATCATTTCTCCTTCTTTTCATCCTCTGGCTTGTTTCTTCGTTTGTCCTCCACCTCAGGAATAATTTTCGCCTTGAATTTCGTCATTGGAGAGACTGGAGCACGACACTTTACTAGCCAGGTCATTGCTAACAGGTGAGTTGCCGAGAAAATGGCGTGTGGGGAGAGGGGGACTTAGGTGGGGTAGGCAGTACCTCTGCCTGACGAGGGGTAGAGGAAGGTCTCCTACATACGCCTACCAAAAAATCACTCATGAAACTTGAAAAATGTGCAAATGATGGACCTCACAAATGCAAAATGTATGGATACGTCATCGGGTGTCACCATGACAAAACGTGGGAACGTATCCATACGTTGTTGGGGCACCTCGGGCTAGAGAGCAGAAAATAGTACTGGTCCTTCACCTAACTAGCAATGTTCATCCTACATTTAGGATTTTTTTTTGGGGGGGGGCATATAAGGGAGCCTTCTAATCTAATCTAATAACTGCTCGGCTTTCTTCACTGTGAGACACCTGGTCAAGTGCCTCAGTCTTGGGAATATTCTGTATCGTTTTCTCTACATACTGGTTAGGAAGTTTTCTTTTTCTTTTTGGTTCTGGGAGGTTGGAAGCCTTGTAACACAAAGGAAATCAAAGAAAAGCAACCAGCAACAGTCCTTTTGGTTCTATCGTGGCTGTTTGGTATAGGGAAGGCTATAACTAACAAAAATATTTATATCAGTTAAAGACAAGGATAAAAAAGCAGGGACGCTCCTTTTCCACCCACCAAACCTTCCAGCTGGAGCTGGCAGGAAATACTAAGGACCACCTTGCAGATCAATGCTGTCATGGAAATTTCATAGGAATGAGGGAAAGGAAATCTTATTCAGCAACATCTTCCTTAAAAGGAAAGTCACATTAAATCGGCAATATTTATCAATGATATTCTGCAGTTGTATCCTCCAGGCTGTGAAAAAAAAAAAAAAAAAAAAAGGTATATACAGTACTTCGGAGATGTACTATTCGGCAGTGAACCCCAAGTGATTTTCAGTGGCTGGTGCTTTGTCACAGTTTAAAACACTGGAAGGCAGTTTTTTCCATATATAAACAACTCTGTTGAAGTAGAAATGCGTGGCTTCATGTGACTGAAATCGCTTGCTAATAATCTTGTTCATTACCTCTGGTCCAATTTGAGGGATCATCTGTTAAATATTTATTGACAGCCATATTATTATGTCGTTTGAATATATTGAATTCTTGAATTATATTTCGTCATAACTTGCGTTTAGTTAAGATAAGGAGATTCAGGGCTTCTAAATGCTGCGGGTAAGGTTTATTTCCCAATGTAGGTATAATTTTTTCACCCTTCGCTGTACTCCCTTAAGATTCTCTCTCTCTCTCTCTCTCTCTTTTTTTATTATTATTTTTTTTTTTTAATGGGGAGGCCAGAACTGGACACAATACTCTAAGTGTGGTCTTAGTAGAGAGTTATACAAAATGAGGATGGTATTTTCTGATTTATATTCGAATGCTCTTCCAGTAAATCTGATTAGTTTGTTGCCTTTTTTTAACAGCCTATGTACGCTGATTGCTTGATTTAAGATTATTTGTTACTCCAGTTCCTAAGTCTGTTTCATGACTGAATGAATCTAGTTGAATATTATTCATAGTGTCACTGGCTCTTCCATATATATTTCCAATGTTTGGCACTTTACATTTACTTATATTTAACTCCATCTGCCATGATTGGACCCAATTAATAATTCGATCGATGTCACTCTGAATTGCCTGCCTCTGTAAAGAAGTATCTGCTATGTCTAAAACTTCACAATCATCAGCGGATTTTTTTTTTTTTTTTTACAAAATAAACTATCATCTATATCATTTATATGTTAAAAAAGAAAAAGAAAGAACAGAACCCAGTACTAAGCCCTGTGGCACGCCACTTGTAACATCTTTCCAGTCCGATTGTTCACTATTTATTACAAATCTGTTTCCGCCCAGCAAGCCAGTTATCGATTCACCCGAGCACATTGCCTCTGAACCCACCTGCCTACAATTTCTGAGGTAGTCTTTTATGGGAAACTTTAGCAAAGGCTTCTTGAAAATCAAGATAGATAATGTCAATGGTTCTGGTCTCATACTGTATGTACATATACCTACTGTGTGTCTGTATATGTATATATATATATATATATATATATATATATATATATATATATATATATATATATATATATATATATATAAGTATATGTATATGTATGAATGTATGTATGTATGTATATATATTTTTTGTGCAATGAAGAACGAACAAAAGGTCAGGAGCCAGCAAATTGTTCCTTCCAGTAAAAAACAAAAACAAGATAACAGAGAGCCAAATTCAAGATCCGTTCATTTCGAGATGCTTGGAGACACTGCGTTTCAGTGACTAGAGATCATAGCCAGTAGGAAATACTGACAGAGGGACACACTTCCAGAGCTGCCCTGTTGCATATATGAAGGACTGGGAGTAACGTTCAGCTCTTGCATTAGAAAGTTAGACAGAAAAGGGATGAGAGTTCTTTGCTAGACGGGTGCTGCGTGCCCGCTGTAGTGAAGGAGGGATGCAAGCAGACTGTTCAGAGGAGCAGTGACTATTGAAGTAGCGATAGAAAAGAGATAAAGATGCAACAGCGCAGCGAAGAGAAAGAGGTTGAAGGAAGACAGTATGAAGAGGAGAGTTAATGAGATTAAAAGCCTTTAACTTCACCTTGATCAGATGAGCTGTATGTGCGGAGCCTCTCCATACGTGAGAGCTGTACTCAGCACAGGGGCGAATAAAATTTGTGTATAAAGTCATCAACTATGCAGGGGTAGAAAAGGTACATACGTAGTCAGGTTACCTCACCTAATCTCTTGAAAGCAAATTTTACAACACAGGTAATTTGATCTTCCAAAATTAAAAGATAAAGCTCGAGAGAATGAAACCCCGAGTAAGCTTAAACATGATGTAGGACCGAGCTGTATATTGTTAAGAACTAGAGGGTGCTTCTGCGGAAGATTATTTCAGGTTGATAGATGTAAAAATTGAGTATTTGATGCGTCAAAAAAAAAAAAAAATCACTTTTACCCCAGAGACATCAACCAAGTCAGACATTAGGTGTGACATTGCCTCATCCCTTGTTTGATTAAGTAACTGCTGAGATAGATGCTGCAGGAAGGGAATGGAGGGGTTGATTAGTTTCACCAGCTGGAGGGGAGGCAACATCAATGAGACCCTGGGCAACAGTGGTCCCAGACTGAAGATTGTTACTCTGATTCACACTGTTCCCGACGGTGCTAGCAATAAACTCCTCTAGTGGATCTCTGTAAGCGAGGATGTTAATTTTGTTAAAAGGTCAGGATTGCTAAGGTCATTACGGAGCTTGTTCATCCGGCAAACAAAAGAGTCTGCAAAATAACATCAGGTAAAACTACTGTAGCAGACTCTGTACAATAATGTCCGGGGCAATTCAAAATTTAGGAGTTTCTCAAAAAAGACTTACAATGAATATCTGTCTATTTATCTACTGCCAAAAGTCTTAATCCCTAAGGGGTGGCCACAAACAAATCGTTTCCATGTCGCCCTGTCCCACACCATTTCACTGTCCTGCTCCCAGCTCACAACCGACTCTCATATTGTTCTCCAGTCCATCCCTCCACCTCATCCTTGGCCTCCCCCTTCCCTCTTCCCCCCCCCCTCCACCTTACTCATATACATTCTCCTCGTCAGTCCCACACTCTCCATCCTCTGCACATGACCAAACCGCCTCAATATGTTTCTATTAACGTTTTCTATCACATCCACATCAGCTCCACAACGCTCCTTCACTTCCTCATTTGTCAGTCTTTCTCTCCATGTGACTCCACATGCTGCATTCGGTTAATAACTCATTTCCACTGCTCTCACTCTTGACTTGTGTCACTCCAACAAAGTACAAGCTTCACTTCTATGCGTTAGAGTTGGTATCACAGTACTGTCATGCAGAAACTTTTTCACGTCCCATACTCAATTCCCTGTTTCTTATTACTGCTTTCAAGGAACCAGTAACCTTTCTTCCTTGTTGTACCCTTTCAAGCACTTCACCCTCTAAACTTCCTCCCTTACTCATCACACTACCCAAGTACTTAAACGCACTCACATTTTCCATTTCCTCCTTATCCAGCCTCACTGTACATTCACTGACTTCATTTCTCTCGAAGACCATAACTTTACTCTTCTCTACATTCAACTTTAGATTCCGTTCCTTACACACTCTACCAAACTCAACCACCAAGCTGCGCAGCTCCCCTTCGACTTCACTTGACAACACAGTATCATCTGCAATCAACAGTACAAGGAGTTTCCAAACACTCCCCTCTCTTATTAGGGCCACTCCAACATCCACTGCCCTACCTTGTATCTCTTTTATAGTCCCATCCATATACAGATTGAACAACCATCTAGAGAAGACAAATCCCTGTTTCAATCCAACCTTCAAACAGAAAAATTCACTCAGTTCACTATCCACATTCACTGCAGTCTTAACACCCTCATACATACTCTTCACGGCATTCAGCAACTTCCCATTTACACTATGTATTCTTAATACTTTCCACAATCTTTGTCTATCCACCCTGTCATAAGCTTTCTCCAAATCCATGAAGGCCACTTACAGCTTCTTTCCCATCTCTAGAAACTTTTCCACTAAAGACCTAAGAATGAATATGTACTATAATCTACACAACTTCTTCCCATCCTAAAACCTCCCTGTTTTTCTTCAACTAATTCCCGTTATTTACCTAACTCTGCCAGTAAGTATCCAAACAAATACAGTACTTTTCCTATTACACCAAGAAGACAAATGTCAATATGATTACCACACACTTCTTTTTCTCTTTTTCCTTTGTACAGGGGAATAATTATACCTGACTTCCAATCCTCTGGGACTCTATATTCCTCCCAGGCCAATCTGTACATCATCCACATCCATTCTACTACTATCACTCCCCCATGCTTCAGCATTTCACCACACACTCCATCGATTCCGAGGTCTTTCCCCATTTTGACCTTCTTCATTGCTACCACAGCTTCCACCCTACTGATTTCTTCCTCTCTTCTCACATCCCTCCATTTCCCAGGCATTCCCCCGCCACCTGTACTCGCATCACTTTCTTTCTCTATGCTCAACAATTCTTTAAAGTGTTTTCTCCATCTGCTCACTTTATCTCCCTTCTCGACTAGTAATCTACCATTTTTATCTTTCACTCCCTGACTGACTTCTTTGACCACCCTGTCTAACTCTACTTACCTCTTTCCAAAACATTTTCTTACATTCCCTCCACTTTACACTCAAATTTCTTCGAAATTCCTCATCCACTCTTTTCTTAATCTCTCTTACTAATGTTTTCACCTCTCCCTTCCTCTCTACATATAACTCCCTCTTCCGTCTCACAACTTCTTCCACACTCCTGTTTTTCATCCACTCACTATATTCTTTCTTCTTTTGTGCCACAGCCTGTCTCACCTCTTCATTCCATCATGCTGTTCCTTGCACCCCCTTTCGTCTTCTCTTCACCCCACACACCACCTCACATGCTGCACAGATTTCTTCTGTGAATATCTTGCATACACCTTCCTTCCACGTCCCCCATCTGCTCCAATCCGTATTTACCTAGTTGCTGCTCCACTTCTCTCTTATATTCTGCCTTTTTTCCATCCTCTTGTAACCTTCCCACCCTTCTTGTATACACTATTTCCTCCTGTCCTTCCCTTCTTCTATTCTTCCATTTCATTTGAACCCTGATTCTCACCACCAGCAAGTGGTGGTCAGAAAGTCCACTCCGTCAACCTCTGTATGCTCTTGCATCCATTACACACCTTTTCATCCTATCATCCAGACACACATAATCAATCATTGCCTTCCGTTCATTCAGTTCACCACCCACCCTTCTTATCACTCGCCACGTATACCTGTGGATCATTTTGTCTGAATACGGTATTGGCTATCACCAATCTCCTCCTGGCACAAATATCCACTAGGGCACTGCCATTCTCATCCACCTCTGCAGTCACACCCCACTCACCAACTACTCCATCCACATTCACATTCCCTACTTTTCCATTTATATCTCCCAACAAAAACACTCACATTTCTTTCAAATTTCTCCATGCACACTTCCACATTTGTCTAGAACTCTTCTTCCATCTTGTGTTGGAGCATACACACACACAATCACCCACATTTGTAGCCCAACTTTCAATCTTACTCACACAATCCTTGAGCCAACTGATCCATATTGTCTTATACTTTCCTTCCATCTCTTGCACACAACAATATACACTCCTTCTTTTGTCCTCTCATTCTCACCCACTCCCACACATATACCCCATCCATACTCCCATTCTCTCACCTCGCCATTTAGTTTCAGTTAATCCAAATACATCCACTTTTGCACCCTCAAGCACCTGAATAATCTCTCTCTCTCTCTCTCTCTCTCTCTCTCTCTCTGTCTCTCTCTCTCTCTCTCTCTCTCTCTCTCTCTCTCCTCATCATTTGCATCCCCTACATTCCATGTCGCAATCCATACCACGTCCTTTGTTTGGTTCTTAGTCATCACCTGTTGATCAATCCTGGTCCGAGGCTTCTTGTTCGTATTTCTAGTTAGTTGTTTTCCGCGGAGGGGCACCAACCCTCTGCGAACCCACTTGTTGACACACATGGAGCACATGTTGGTTGGTTATAAGGTTCCCACCCAGTGTTGTTGATTTCCTGGTTTACAGGGAATCATTTGGCTTGCCACTCAATGTAGAGCTACCCTAAAAACAGAGTACCGCTACACTAAGTGGATGGATGATTGGCGACCTCACCTACCACCATTTACAATGAATAAATGAAACAATAATCTAAGACAGTGACACTTAAATAGAAGTATGTAATAGGGATTATGCAGCAGCTTTGCTTATCAGTATCACATAGCAGGAATTTGTACAAAGGTTTTTACTAGTAACATTGGTTATTCTCTCCAAGAAGTAGAGTATGTTTTCACTCCTGTTTGCATAAGTGGGCAGTACCGAGGTACAAAAGTACCGAGTTACAATTCGAGTACCGGTAGCAGTACTGACACTACTTTTATCGTCATGTACCGAAATTGGTACCGACAGTACATTTTTAAGTATATTTTGTCGGTACTCGGTACCGGTACATTTAATTTATTTATATCCACGCATCGTGATTAAAATAAAATAAAAAAGTGAGAAGGCCTACATGGGAGTGCTGCTGCCGTCCCTGGCCATGTGCCTCAAGATATTAAAAGAGGTGAAGGAAAGCACCGATCTGACGGTGTGCTAGCCTCTAGTGAACGCAGTGATTGGGGGTGTGGACGACAGGTTTGGCCATCGTTTCGAGGACAATGACTGCCTGCTTGCTGCTGCCTTTCATCCCCAATTCAAACTATCGTGGTTAGCGTGGTTACCTGAGTCTGCCTCTTATGACACAGAGAGAATGAGGAGGAGGGTGGAGAAGATGGTGTCACTACTGGAGAGCAAGCTAGCGGACGCGGAGAGCAGTACCACAGATGATGACGAGCAGGATGTCAAGGAAGAGTTTTTCGAACCCCTCTATGTAAAAGGGAGGACCAAAAGGGAGACAGGGATAAAGCTAGTAAAGGAATTTTTGGAGAAACCCCAGAAACATGAAATCAACAAGGACTGCTTTCCTTGCAAGGTTTTCAGAGACTTATTTGCAACTTGTAACACGCAAATACCATCCAGTGCTGCTGTGGAACGACTGTTTCCACTGGGGAAGGACGTACTCAAACCAAAACGGTCGGAACTCAGCGACTATCGTTTTGAAGTGCTCATTTTCCTCAAGGGCAACACTGGAAAAGAAAAGTAAAGTGCACTGTGTACTTATTAATCAGATTATTGTGCATGTAATGACACGATGTAGTCATAAAATTGTGTTTCATTTTTTATAAACACTAAACTAGGTGTATAAGAATGTGAATTACAGTGGCCAGTTAAAGTTTAGCTATCTATGTATTGAAAGTAAAGGACTGAACGGTCGCAAAACCTTGTGCTTTAGTCACCCCATAGTTAATGTGACTGTGACAGTTGTCTGACAACATCTTTCATCTCTCCTCAGGTCCGCCTCTGCTGACATGACTGGTCTCTGGGTCCACAATGAGGTAAAAAAAAAAAAAAAAAAAAAACAATGCTGAACAAGTTTACTTTATTCATATTCATATACCGAGTACCTCGGTACTTCTTTTTTTTTTTTACCGGTACCGGTAGTGACACTACAACTTTAGGCAAGTACCGGTACCGGTACCAACGGTACTTTTTGTGTACTGGGTGCGCACCTCTATTTGTTTGTTTGTTTTTTAATTTAAAAAGGAGAGATTTGGACCAAATTTGGTGGGCTGATAACCCATGTCCCAGGGAACAATCGATTAACTTTTGGGACCGATCCGAATCGTAGTACAGATTCTGAATCCGGAAAACTTTCTGCGAAACCTTAATCAGTGATGAGAAAACCTAACCCATTATGAAGAGTGGTAGGGAAAACACGTTGCTCTTGTCGGAGAGATAAGCCCACTGAGTGTCCCTTTAGTTACTGTTCAGTTTTTGAATTTCACACTGCTCTATCTACGGGGAAGTTATAACACTAGTACTATATATATATATATATATATATATATATATATATATATATATATATATATATATATATATATATATATATATATATATATATATATATATATATATATATGACAATTTGCATATGAATAATATTACTAGAAATTTGCGCTTTGCTTTATAATGCTTTATTTTTTCTTAATCTGTTGTCAAAAGTGAATTTTTTTTTGCCACCTACTGTAGAATGAAGATATAGAAAATTCGCAAAATCTTGGAATGCATGGGCATAAAAATAATAACACACAAATTGAACAGTGCCTGTAAACAGAGAGAAAAATTACCTGTAACTTAAAAAAGTGCTATCTGCAAGCAAAAATTTTCGCAAGTATGGTAAGGTGGACCTTTAAAACAAATATTCATGGTATTATGTTGTAATGAATGCTGAGATACGAACTGTCTTTCCAAGTGAAGCATGGAAGGAATCAACCTGCTAAAATATGCTATTTTACCATGAAAAAAGAAATGGTTGTTAACCAAGTAACCCAAACAAAGGTAGGCTAGTGGCGGGAAACTGCAATGAAAACAAAATTATCCTCACTAAGTAACTGTATACACCGAATATAAGCTCTTTTCACTGGTGAAAACAATGAACAAACCCAAGAAAACGATACTCACTTACCTTTAGCACCGTGCACAGGGGATGCTGAACACTAAATACACCAGGTATAATGTACCAGACACTTGTTTACATCCATGAGCACAAAGGCGGCAACCACAGTCGGAAAGGACTGCGACAAACCGCTAATCGCAAATCGTTTCCACACTACTGAAACACACAGTAATACATAGAAGCGCTGTGTCAATCAATATTAATGCTCATCTTGAACAAGTTGTCAAAAAATATAATCCACCCGACCAACAAGGTCAGCTAGAATCAAACAAGTGAAAACAAAACAAAGTTCCACTCGGTTCTGAGTGCCTATACAGATTACGAACTGTTCTTACTGGTGATAGGTGACTTAGTGGCAAATTTTGCCATTATCGTTATACGGAGGATAAAAGCACCGAATTTGGTATACGGCTTCCTTAGGGTCTACTGATGAATTTTAGAAGGGGTGCCCTCCGGAAAATTTAACAAAATATATAGATACCCTATACTGAAGGTGGAAAAATTGCATTTTCTTAGATAATAAAAATCGTGATTAGAAGATATTGGTTGAAGATACATAAAATTTGATACCCCACTTCTGAAAGGAAATTAAATTTTACATCTTTTTTGTTCCATGCACTTTGTTTTAATCCGATTCACCGTTTATGAGAGAGTTTTTTTGAGTTTTTGAGTGATTTTTTTTTTTGAATTGTAATAAAACTATATTGGTTAAAGATACATTAAATTGGAAATCACTGTTAGAAAGGAAATTAAATTTTGCATCTTTTTTATTCGTGACACTTTTTTTTTTTTTTTTAAATCTGATTCACCGTTTACGAGATATTGAGGGTTTTTTAGGTTGTGAGTAAATATTTCATAACATTTTTCCATTTTAAAGATTATCATCATTATAGGCATTACATGGAAAGGAAATTGCATTCTGTCCTGTGATATTATATTATTATTATTGAAACATCCTTTAAAAATACATATTTTCCACGAAAAATGTACTAGACTAAACTTTCATAAAAGTAACTACAATCATTGTAGGGAAAGACCTTAAATATTTTTTTTTTATTGTAAATTATGATGTTTATGAAAACTTGTTGAAATCAAATCAGTATCTCCCACAGCAACTAATAGGCAAATGCCTGCACTATATCCCCCCGTGCCGTCAGCCTCTCCTCTTTTAGACTGTTGTCCTATTTATCTAATATATTCACTCTTACAAAATGGTGAACAATCTACATTTGTTTTAACACACTTGCAGACGGAGCAGTCCCCTTTGCAGGAGCATTTGATCAGTTCCCTGCACGATCTGGACACTTCTGGAATGGTCATCCAAACTGGTACCCATGACCCACATACCTTGGTCCAGGCAAAATCCTGTGGGGAAGAGACCACAGGCTGTGTTTGTCTGCTGGTCGTCCAGATTCCTGCTTGATACACTGTGCGGTGGACAAGCTGCAGAAGCGCATCACTGGTGGGTGGCAGTCTGTCCATTGCTCGATTCTTCTGACAAAAGAGCTCCCTTCTTGTTTTGTTGCTGAACTCAAAGGGCTGGTTCTGTCTTACAATATGACAGTCAGTCTCTGTAGCTTCTTGAAATGTTTGTCTTCAACATCCAGCAATTGGAAGGGATGACCAGCGAGATACACAAATATCACGTTCAACTTACGACTGCAAAATCCTGGATGGTGCTGTCATCATCCACTGCCTGCCAATTACTAGTGTCAGTACCTTCAATGTGTATGCAGACACGGTATTCATACCATACCTGAAGAAGCAGCTACAGGTTGCCACGAGGTTGGATGTTGTGCAGGACACACACACACACACACACACACACACACACACACACACACACACACACATTTATATATATATATATATATATATATATATATATATATATATATATATATATATATATATATATATACCAGATAGTTTGAACGAGTCTACACGGGAAAAGAGAGGCAAGGGCTTGCGCAGGAAAGTTATTAGGCAACACAAAACTGCCAGGCAGTTGGATGGACTTCCTTCATGACCCATCAGACAAGGCAGAGCTATTTTCCTTTTTGACTGCTAAAATTAAAGAGTTCAACTGGCCACCAGCCAAAGCCATATATGTCACCTCAGGGGAAACTGTGGAGTCTATCGGTGCCAGCATCCCCATGCAAAACTGCAATCATGAGGAGGCAGACACCTGAATAGTGGTCCATGTAGTGGATCCATTGAACCATGGAGCAAAGAATATTCAAGTGCGTTCTGTAGACACAGACGTTATAGTCATCCTTGCAGGCATATTTCATGACCTGATTGCGACTTGTCCTTTGGTCAACATATGGGTAGCCTTTGGTATGGGCAAAAACTACAGGTTTTACCATATAATCTTCAATTGTGCAAGTCTCGGTGAGCCAAAATCACAAGCATTACCTGTGTTCCGTGCATTTTCAGGTTGCAACACAATCTCTGCCTTCAATGGCAAGGGTAAGAAGTCGGTTTGGCAGGCTTGGCAGGTTTATGAAGATGTGACAGAGACATTTATGTATCTCGCTGGTCATCCATTCCAGTTGCTGGATGTCAAAGATGAACATTTCAAGAAGCTTGAGAGACTGACTGTCATATTGTATGACAGAACCAGCCCTTTGAGTTCAGTCAACGAAACAAGAAGGGAGCTCTTTTGTCAGAAGAATCATGCAATGGACAGACTGCCACCCACCAGTGATGCCCTCCTACTGCCTGTCCACCGCACAGTGTATCAAGCAGGAATCTGGACGACCAGCAGACAAACACAGGTTGTGGTTCCTTCCCCACAGGATTTTGCCTGGACCAAGGCATCTGGGTCTTGGGTACCAGGTTGGATGACCATTCCAAAAGTGTCCAGATCGTGCAGGGAACTGATCAAATGCTTCTGCAAAGGGGACTGCTCCGTCTGCAAGTGTGTTAAAGCAAATGTAGATTGTTCACCACTTTGAAAGTGCAAATGTATTAGATAAATAGGACAACAGTCTAAAGAGGAGAGGCTGACGGCACTGGGGGATATAGTGCAGGCATTTGCCTATTAGTTGCGGTGGGAGATACTTATGTGATTTCAACAAGTTTTCATAAAAATAATTTACAAAAAAAATAAAAAGTTTTTTCCCTACAATAATTGTAGTTACTTTTATCAAAGTTTAGTCTAGTACATTTTTTGTGAAAATATGTGTTTTTAAAGGATGTTTCAATAATAATAAAATATCACAGGGCAGAAAGCAATTTCCTTTCCATGTAATCCCTATAATGATGATAATCTATAAAATGGGAAAACTTTATGAAAAATTTACTCACCATCTAAAAAACCCTCAGTATCTCGTAAACCGTGAATCAGATTTTAAAAAAGTATCACGAATAAAAAAGATGCAAAATTTTATTAACTTTCTAACAGTGGTTTCAAATTTAATGTATCTTTAACTAATATAGTTTTATTACAATTAAAAAAAATCACTCAAAAAAACAAAGAAACTCATTATCTAGTAAACGCTGAATCGGATTTAAAAAAAAAAAAAATGCATGGAACAAAAAAGATGTAAAATTTAATTTCCTTTCAGAAGTGTGGTATCAAATTTTATGTATCGTCAACCAATATCGTCTAATCACGATTTGTATTATCTTAGAAGAAATCCATTTTTCCATCTTCAATATAGGGTATCTATATATTTTTTATAAATTTTCCGGAGGGTACCCCTTCTAAAATTCATCAATAGTCCAAATTTGGTGCTTTTATCCACCGTGTACCGAAAATATTGGTAAGCCACCTGACTTTGAAACAACACAGAGTTAACACTCACCCAGGCACAGCTCTTCATCAACCAGAACAATAACCATCCACCGCAGGCACCCTCTTATGGCGCCAAATGTTAACAAAGGACAGGACAAAGCTTTTCACACTTAATATACACAGAAGCCTCTAACATAAAGCTGGAGTTGCATGCTTTACACAGGAATAATACTTCCAAGACACTTGTACAGTATAAGACACAGCTCTGTTCCCACTTTTGTCCAATGCATAATACCTGATGAAACAACATACGGCTTGCCACACCCACATCGTCTCATGTGGCAATCCTGATGGCAGTACAGCCCCATCTGTGGTGCTGTTTCAGGACTAGGCTCGAAAACTGTCATGCAATGTTAAACATCCATATGCTCTACACTTCGACATCTGATGAGTTATGGGACTCATAATCCGTCATGCGTCCAATATGTTCAATTCATCCAACATTTGTGGCAACACAACAGCGATGGAGAGAGCAAATGGTAACCACGAAACCACCAGAGAGATGAAAGGTGGTATAATCACTAAGCATCTGAATGGAGAACCACAAACTATAGTGGAGAGATTTGGAATATGCAGAAAAGAAGGTGAACAAGTGAAAAAACTGATATAAACACAAAGACCACACGAAGTCTCTTCAGTGCTCAGGCCACCGTCAGGTAACCTCCCAGGAAGAAAACCATGATATAGGCTAACCACAGCCATGGAAGATCGTCCGATAAACAGTGCACATATGGTGAAGACGGCGTTGCAATTAAAGGCTTAACCAAACCCTGTTTCAGAGGCCTGCCACCAGGTTGTCTAGCATCAAATGGCTTCAATTCAATATTTTTGCAGGGTTTTAAAGACCTCTGTAATTGATGCTAATACTAAGTTAATAATAATATTGCCATTTATATGATTTTTTTTTCCTATTCAATCAAGTGCATATATATACCAGTAAAGTAAGAATAACCAGGCTTTCAGAGAATCTTAGCTTGGGGACTAAAATAGTGTGCTGTCTATTTACATATATTTGAATAAATCTTGTACAATAAGTAAAAGGAAATTACCTTCAGCACTTCTAATGTAGGCATTTTAGACTGGTTTAAGGAAATAAGCAATTCCACTGAAAATTATGTGCAGTAATCCTTTTAAAACCCAGACGTCCAAGTCCTGGACACCCCAATTTCCAGACATATTGGGCTCGGGTCCTTGAACACCAAAAATGACCAAAAATACATAAAAATGCAAAAAAGAAAAAAAAAAGGCTGATGTGTTCATCCCTACTTTAAATTTGCTGCACTGGGACAAACGGTTGTCTTTTCACGTGTAGTAGAGTGCCTCCCCCCCCTGCATCCTTCCCTCCCCAGTTCCCGCCTAACTACCATCGTGACTAGACGCTCGTTGCAATGGCTGCCCCACGTGCTCATTTTTGTGAATAAAATGCAATACTTTGCCACAAGACCACATTAGAATTTACAGTGTTGTGCAGTGTTAAGAAATTAGAATTCAGAGTGCAAAGGATTAGGTGCAGAGTGCAAACTGGCATGTTGCAACTGGCGTGATGCAAGTAAGAAGAGAATGTACAGTGTTAATTACAATTCACAGTGCAAAGGATTAAGTGCCGCACAACACTGGATTACTGTACATGCTTCAAGAGCATTTCACCACTGTCAGAACCTTAGAGGAGGCAGGTTAATCAAGATGACCACAACCCTGTACACTGCTAAATTTTTTCCATACCTCTAAATCCTCATTCTGTGGTTCCTTTTCATTTATTTCCTGCTTTCTGTCCCTTATTTGTGTGAATAGGATCTTAAATAGGTGCTGTGCATGTCCTGTAGGGAGTTATTTAGGTGGTTTTCAGAGTTAGATTGGGTTAAGGTGAATAAGTAGCCTACCAGTCCAGGAGGCATTTTCCCAAGTCCCTGACAAACCCAAGTCCCAGACATACCTTTGGCTATATTATGTCAGGTCTTGGAGGGATTACAGTATATACTTAATGAATGCTTAGCTAGGCCCCAGTCACATTGCAGGTACGACTTATTGCAAACCACCCGTGACCTGCAAGTCATGGGTGGTTTTGGTGAGGTTTACAACCGGTCTTCATATATTTCGGTCTAGCCGCAGGCCACAATAGCGACCAAAAAATCGTCGTGAGGTTTTTCGTGCTGCACGAAAAACCTACCTGTGACCACCGAAGTCGTGGCACGGAAGCCACCCGGTGGGCAGCTGGACTGCGTCTGGCCAGCAACACCTGATTTTTAAGCGTGGTTGCCATCCAGATTGGGTCCATTCGCTGCCTGCTCTGTGCGGTGGCTGTCCGCACTCTGTCAAGGTGAAGACTGGACTGCAGTGGCCGCCGTCCACAAACCTCCTGTCCTGGGTAGGGTTGAAGTCCGGCCGCCGTCAAGCCAGTGATTGGTCGAGCAACAGGTGGTGGGCCGGACCAAGACCAGCCACCGGCCAATCCGCAGCTGGTGTCGGTCTAGTGGTCGCAGTCTAAACTGTGACAGGACACGGACTGGCCGATCACTTGTCGATGTCTTGACCTGTATGTACCTGGCCGTGGTTGCCGTTCAGCCGCCCACTGGACGGACACTGGATGACCACCAGCAGCTGATCGGTGCCACAACTGCTCGGAGACCTCCATGGTCGGGGACTGATCTCGCGATTTTCAGGTTTGCGACAAGTTTTACCTGCAATGTGACTGGGGCTTTACTGAATCAGTCATATTAAACAAAACAAAAAACACCAGCGTGGCATGACACTTTAACCACAGCTGAGTGCTGGGAGGAGTTAGGTGTAGTACACTTACCAAACTGTGCAATGGAGCCAGGGAAACATTTAAAAGAATGGACCACTCCAGAAATACGGAATTGTCTCAAAGAATGAGGTGTACCATATTTGGGGTTCAACAGAGAAAAGCTGAAACAGGTGGAGAAAAAGGGCAGACACCCAAAAGCAGCACGTCAGGCAGGACAGCATATGGAAAGGTGTTGCCAAATCTGCAGCTACATACCTATTTTCTTTTGTGGATACTGACGAGTGACAAATATTTTAATCACTGTTATCTTACTTTGACGGTTCTAGTAAAAACCCCTAGGTTTGTCTTTGTGTTATGCTTCCAGAGATGAGTAAATTGATGAAAGCTAAGTTTACATAATAACACTTATATATAATCAAAAGGCTCCCATACATTATTTTTTTTTTGTAGCATATGCCATCTGAGTAAGTTCATGAGTAAAATATGTTTTGGGGTGTTTTAATTAGTGTCAAAATTAAAAAGAAAATAAGCACTGGCTACTTTTTCAATGCCTACCTCTGATTAAAGCTGTCAAAATTAAAAAGAAAATAAGCACTGGCTACTTTTTCAATGCCTACCTCTGATTAAAGCTGGGCGACGGAAGCAAACCTAGGGGAAGATTTCTGAAACAGAATCTGGTGAAGTGTCTAATTACATGCTCCACATGAAGAGTAATGCGTCGACTGTGGCTACCAGGTATTCATGCACGTATCTGAGCACGTATCTCAAAACGCTAGGGATATATCGTGTTTCCTTTTCTTTGTGGATACCAGCACAGATA
This sequence comes from Coenobita brevimanus, assembly GCF_032717465.1. NCBI lineage: Eukaryota > Metazoa > Arthropoda > Malacostraca > Decapoda > Coenobitidae > Coenobita > Coenobita brevimanus. The sequence goes on from NC_137003.1 coordinate 30,109,650, forward strand.
TATATTTATATATATATATATATATATATATATATATATATATATATATATATATATATATATATATATATATATATATATATATATATATAATATATATATATATATAAATATATATATATATATATATATATATATTAAATATATATAAATATATATATATATATATATATATATATATATATATATATATATATATATATATATATATTTGCGATTATGCAGTATTAAAGAACAATATTCAATGATACTTGAGAACAGGACAAAGAACTGACTTGTTAAAATCAAGCAATGATTACTTTATGCTTGCTTACTTCGCCGATTCTCTAAGAACGAGAATTTATAAACTTGCTCAACAGTACACAGTAGAGGCTAATTATTCACACGTGCTGTTTATAACTGTTGGCCTCTGGAGAAAGTGACTCCACCCTTGACAATCAATAACTAATGCTATTAATGATAAACAGGTTCTTGCTGGTGCAATTAACTCCTAGATGGAACAACGGATTTAAGTTAATAAAAAGGACTGGCCTAAGTACCAGTTGTGAATAATGCAAAGCGTTTATGCAAACTAGGAGCTATAACTAAAATAAGCTAAATGTGGAGTAATAAAACACGAGTTTACATTACATTAAGCTCAAGAGAAAAGAACTGTAAATTTATTGATTACAATGAGATAAATTTACGTTACATGTTTCAAAATGAATTCAAAATAAGGAGATTGCACTCACTCGCTCACTCAAAAGCTAAACTCTTAAACCTAGGAAAAACGAAAAGAAAATATTGGTCAGAAAAGTGGGCTAAGCGGAATGGACTGGGCGTCATTGCTGAGGAAGGACACTGCCACACTTGCTGAACCTCTCGCCGGCTCACACTAGGTGGAGACTTCAGGAAACCACTGAAGAACGACCTGGTCTCACGGCGCTTCAATCCTAACTGAGTTCAAATTTTGAGAGAGAGAGGCGAGAGTGGGTCGCACTTGGTAACAGCTTAACGAATTTAGTGTGAGCGATACACACTCACAATAAATCACTCAGCGGAGGTGCTAATGTCACGCACTAAGACGATCACTTATGAAACAGTGAAAAATGGTTCTGAAAACACTCCTGATCAGGTGAATACGTGGCGGTTGACTGAGTGATACATACTGGGATTCCACTAGAATTCGCGATCTCCCACCAAGTTCAATGTCACGAGTTTATTTAAATAGAAAATCGCACCGACTCGTGACATTACGCCCCATCAAAATGATTTTTTTTTATCTCAGGAAAAAAAATTTCATTACACATACATATAAATCCTACTCAGTCACACAAGATTCACACTGTGGTGCTTGTGTGCTATCCTGCTACAGAAGAAAGTCACAGTTGCCAGTGACCAAAAAAAACTCATATTTACGTTAATAGAAGCAAGCTTGAGGAAAAAACCCCATGACGATGGTGAAAAATCCTGTACTCAGGTCAAACTGAGCGAAAAATTCGTTACATTTACATTAACAACTAATTGTTATGTAGCATGATGTATGTAATACATGGTGTAAGTGTGACAGCTGTGGTGTAACTGTACCTACGTGTAAAATCATGTAATACAAATTTATAGTATATAATGACAACGAGGCAGAAGAGAAGAGGCGGCAGCATGCGGCAGGGACGGCCAGTTAATCTGCATGACAATGCTGCACCCACCACCTGCACCTGCAAAAGGAATCAAGGTGGAGCATCAAAAGTGTCATTTCTCTCTCTCAGCCTAGCAATCAGTACTTATGTCATTATTAACCAGGAAACAAGTCTTAGGATTTACAAATCTCTCAGGACCCTTGTAGTTTACTGGTTAAGCTAACTTATTAACCAAGAAACGTATCAGTTCTTGAATTGCTCAGATCTCTTAGAACGGGCAGTTTACTGGTTAACCTAACTCTACACTTACGATTAATGACAGGAAGCTGAGAATCGCTACGCAATCTTGGGCAGGTCACGTTTCATACACAGCCTCGGACTGTCTCTGCAGGGTTCTCAAACTTCCCCCCTTAACTTATGGTACATATGTATGTATAGGCCCTAGACATACTGTGTCCTGTGGGGCCAACGGGCAAGACGTCAGGTCTACACCCACATTACCACTGCCCTGTCTCTCAACTGACTCATAGATTACGAGTGTAGTTTCAAATGGTGCAGGAAGGACATGTCCCTGATTAGTGGTACTTTGACACACACTGCAGGAACGCACAAAGCTATCTATTTCTCGTCCCATCCTTGGCCAGAAAAAGTCAGCACGGGTACGGCCCTGGGTTTTCCTTTTACCCATGTGACATCCTGAAGCTGAACAATGACCCCATTCTAACACTGCTTGGTGGTACTTCGTGGGAACTGCAGTCGAACCTCGCCCTGGGGTGTTCGTGACTCACAGTACAGCCGTCCTTGTTTATGAAGGAATTTGGCTTGACCTCCCCGTGAATACTTTATCACTCTACCCTTTTGGTTCTTTCGCATGGCAGCAAGTGTTGGGTCAGAGTGTTATTCTTGGACAACATCTTGGCTACACATCAGATCTTGTGGCGATTCAATGGTCACCGGGGTGACACAGTTAGGAGCCTCAGCCATGGCTCATGTTACTGTAGCCGAAGTTTGAGTAGCGTCATCTTCAGTGCGACTATCCTTGGCACTGGGAATATTGCCTATGATAAGGTCAAATAAAGGTTCTGGCATGACAACTGCGAGTGTTGTACCAGTGTAAAATGGAGATGCCACCTGGATACGTGCCTCAGGGAACAATCACTGATCCATCAATAAGGTTAGCTTGGACCTGTGTACTGCTCAGGCCGAACTAGACTCTGCCTGACAGAGCAACCTGAGAACCCATTGTCTCTCAGGACCTTCACAGGAATGTCTCCCACAAACCCTGGCTGAACAAGGAAGATACTGTCACCTGTGGGAGGGCCTGTAGAGGAAGCAGCCAGCCACTGATTAGGCTGGTGAATAAATGATGCGTCAAACATGGTGCCCTGAGAATTTGACACTTGAGGGGTTGTACTCACTGTCAGGGTAGATGGAACATTGACCTCCTGTGGCAGAGGGTTCACTGTCGCTGAGGGACTAGAGAACTGTGGGGAAGTACCTGTACTGCTAGGGATGACACCACCGTGCTGCTGCTGAGGAATGAAGGCTGCATTCGCCTCCTGCCTCCGATACATGGGCTGGTGCTGAAAAGGTTTGTCCTGTCGGTCGGTTGCGTGGCTGATACTGCTGCTGGTTAGGGCACTGGTTGTACCACTTCCACTCAGGTTTCTGAGTGTTTTGCCCCTGGTCCTTCTTCTGTGGTTTTGGACCTTGGCCATTATTCTGAGAACGGCCTTGTTGCTGGGGTTCAGTCTGAGACGGTTTCCCAGATTTATCAGCTTTCCTCTTCCAGGTATGCTGCTTGCGAGTTTGGTACCCGTATGTAGTGAAGAATGCATCAGCCTTCTTCACCATCTGGGTGGCATCTCTTACCTGGCAGATCTTAAGCTGATCTCTAAGTTCAGTAGGCCACGACTTTTCTAGCTGCGTGTGCAGCATAAGGTCAATTATCCCCTCACGTGTGGAAGGAGTTTCATCTTTCTCCATCCACTCATCTAAGAAAGCAGTAAGCCGGTCAAGAAACTGAACGGCAGTCTCTTTTTCCTGTAAACACACCCTCATGAACTGACTCTTGGCGCCATCAATTGTGAGGCCGTACGCTTTGACGAGTGCGGCCTTCATCATCTCATACATGAGATTGTCTCCACGAATTCTGTGAAGAATATCGAGGGCAGGACCCTCAAACAGGCTAAGAAACTGAAGCCGCTTAGCTGCATCATCCAGCTGGTACAGTTGAGCCATGTCTTCAAAACGAGCTATGTATGGCTCGATTCACTCGCCTTCCTTGCATGGGGGAAGCTTGATGTGTGGGGTCACAATATGTGCAGGGAAAGCCCTCGTGGAGCTTGGGCCAGCTGCACCAGAAGTTTCTAAGCCAAGGAATCTCGCTTGAGCTTCAACATTTCAAATTCATGTTTTTCATGTGCTTCTCGCTCGGCACATTCGTGTTTTCGTTCTCTCTCTCGTTCCTCACACTGTTCTCGCTCATGTTCTAACTCGAGTTTGCGTTGTTTTCACTCGTGTTCTCGTTCTCTCTCATGTTCCTCTCGCTGTTCTCGCTTGTATTCGCGCTGAATTCTACGCTCTTCACGAGCATCATTCTCGCGTTGCTGCTTGTAATTAAACCGAGAGAGGACGTAATCCTTTACTTCTTTGAGGTCTGCAAGCCCCATATCTTTAGCTTCCTGTACATAGACGTTGGTAGTCATGATGCTAACTCAGTCTGGGTTAACTAGAGACTCAGTACTGACTGCAATTTTGCAGAGAAAGATGCCAATAATCGAGAATAAAGAATATAGGCACAGGTTAGTGGTGACCAGCTTTATCAAATTAAACTGGTCTATCTATCTATATACCTAGGCTGCTTACCCCAAGGAAAGGGAGGTAGCCGAGACAGGACAACACACTCCCCATTTACTCATCCATTCAAACACATTCATTCGCATCTTAGCCCCAAAGGGGAGAACAGACAGATCCTCACCGCACCACACCGCACAAGGGTCAACTGTGCAATGCAATCAGTGACATCCGCAGCAGGGCTCAACAGCAGAGTTGGTTTACCCCTGCCACATCATAACAGACCCATCCCCTTACCCGCACCTGAGCTGACTAGCTGATCAGACCAAATGCGGGAGAATATCCCATTTATTTCTGTCACACACAGCCACTCTTCCTTGCTCAACAGACATCCCTCTCACATCCAGCACTCTCTTCACACTGTCCATCCATCCTATTCGTGGTCTTCCTCTCAGTCTTACACCTCTCACATCAGATCTAGTTATCTTTTTCACCAGTCGCTCATTATCCATTCTCTCCATATGTCCAAACCATCGCAACACCCTCTGCTCAACTCTACCAGCCATCTCCCGAACAACTCCAGTTCTCCTTCGCACTTCATCATTTTGCACTCGATCCATATGCGTCACTCCACACATACTCCTCAGACACCTCATCTCCATTACATTCAAACTTTTCCTCTCTGCTACACCCATATTCCATGTTTCAGCCCCATAAAATGCAGTCGGTACCACAACACCCTCATACAGCCTTCTCTATACATCCATTCTAAGCGAACGACATCTAAACACTTTTTTCATTCCTCCCAAACACCTTTCCTATTTCATTTATTCTAAACTTCACTTCTGCATCTATTCTTCCATCCACAGCAACATGTGACCCTAGATATTTAAAACACTCTACCTTCTCAAGCAACTCGCCATTCAAAACTATATTCATCCCCCTACCATCTACCAACCTTGCACACTTCATCACTTTACTATTATTCTCATTTACTTTCAATTTCCTCCTTTCACACACCCTTCCAAACTCCTCTACCAAACGGCTCAATCTCTCCTCTGAATCAGCCACCAGTGCAGTATCATCTGCAAACAGCAGCTGCTTCAGATTCCACTCTCCACCATCAACATTCACCAGACTCAGACCTCCACCTAAAACTCTTGCATTCACCTCCCTTACAACACCATCCATGTAAATAATAAAACAACCAAGGCAACATCACACATCCCTGTTGCAGCCCCACTCTCACGGGAAACCAATCACTCACAGCATTTCCCAATCTTACACACGCTCTACTATTTACATAAAAACTTTTCACTCCTTTTAGTAACCTACCATCAAGTCCATACAATCTTAAAACAGTCCACAAAGCCTCCCTATCAATTCTATCATACGCTTTCTCTAAATCCATAAATGCCCAAAACACATCCTTGCCTTTCGCTAAATACTTTTCACACACTTGTCTCACAGCAAACACCTGATCCACGCATCCCCTCCCTCTCCTAAAGCCACACTGCTCATCACCAATCACTCCCTCTGTACCCTCTCTAATTCTCATAATTAACACACTACCTTAAACCTTACCTACAACACTCAACAGTCTTATACCCCTAAAGCTAGTACATTCATACTTATCACCCTTGCCTTTATACAACTGGACCACACAAGCACTTGCCCAGTCAAATGGCACCATACCTTTCACAAAAGGACACATTCAACAATCTTACTAACCAGTCAACAGTAGTCACTCCACCACCCTTCAGGCATTCCACAGCACACCCATCCATACCTGCAGCTTTCCCTGTTTTCATCTCCTTTATTACCTTCTCCACTTCCTCCTTCGTGATCAAAGAATCATTCAACTCTCCCAACACATTTATTCCTTGCACCCTTCCATCTGCCACAATCTCGGCCACCCTTTCCTCCTCTACATTTAACAATCTTTCAAAATACTCTGCCCATCTCTTCCTACTGCATCCATCTTAATTAACATCCTTCCATCCTCTGCCTTTACTCGTTCCTCCTTCCCAAACTCTCCCTTTCGCACCCTTTTCACCTCCTTCCAAAACATTTTCTTATTCCGTTGAAAATTCTCTGTCAGCCACCTACCCCACCTCGCATCTGCTGCCACTTTAGCATCATGTACAGCCCTTCTCGCCCTATTCCTCTTTTCCTTATACCTTTCATATGACATCTCATCCTTCCTCTGCAGCCACACTTCATTTGCACGTCTCTTCTCAGCCACAGCCATACTTACTTCCTTGCACCACCATTCACTTCCTTTTCTTACACCACCACCCACATGTCTCACACCACACACCTCTTCTGCATGCCCCACCACAGCACTCTTAAACAACTGCCATTCCTCCTCCACACTGCCATTTTCCTGATCTTTCACTGTGTTCCACTCATCTTTCAATTTCTCCTGATACTCTATCTTTTTCTCTCTTTTATCCAACTCACTCACTTTCAAAACCTCCCTGCCACACCTGACCCTCCTAGCTCTCACCCATCTCTTACCTACTCTTAACTTTCCCTCCACCAGGTAGTGGTCAGACATATCTCCACCCTCCCCTCTCAGAACTCTCACATCCAACAATCTTCCTATTACATTCCTAGACACAACCACATAGTCCACCAAAGCTCTATCAACAACCCTTCCACCCTCCTGTCCCACCCATGTATACCTATAAATATCTTTATTCTCAAACAGCGTATTTCCAATCACCATCTCTTTGCTCAACACACATCGCTATCATTTGTTCCCCATTTTTATTTCTTCCATGCACACCATGCATACCAACTACATCTTCAACTGCGACATTTCTCACTCTAGCATTGAGATCTCCCATCATTACCACATTCACATTCGCTCCAAAACTCTGTAGACACTCATCAACATCATTCCAGAAAGACTCCCTCTCTTCTTCATCCCTTTCACTACCAGGCCCATATGCACTCACAAACACCCACAACTCACGTTCAAATTTTGCTTTCACCCACATCAGTCTCGATGACACCTCCTTCCATTCAGTCACACACTGCTGTACTTCTGGACACACTAACAAGGCCACACCTTCTCTTGCCCTTCCTCTATCAACACCTGACAATCTTCCATTCACACTTCCAAACATAGACTCACCCTTCCCTTTCATCTTCGTTTCACTCAAAGCAAACACATCCAAATTTCTTCTCACAAACATTCTCCCAATCTCCTCCCTTTTAGCCTCAATCGTACTACATCCATGCACATTCATAGACCCAATCTTCAGGGTACGGGGATATTTCCATCCCCCATCCCTTTCTCTGGCCTGTCTCTTTTTAGGAACTAAAAAACAGAGGAGGGGGTCCCTAGTCCCTTCACCCCGCCCCTTTTAGTCACCTTTTATGACACGCAGGGAATAAGGTGGCAGTAATCTTCCTAACACAACCTGGCCGCAGAGTAGTAGTACCACCCCATAGTGCGGCCAGATTGTGTCCCCCCCGCCACAGGGGGGGACTCGTAAAGAAAGAAAATTAAACAAACAACTGACTGTGAAAACTATTACGTAAATTAATAGAACTGAATCAATAATCACCAGTAAGATAGTACCTATAGACTTTAATGATAAATACCTAAGTATGAGTGAGTGAGTATTATCTCATGAATAACTATAGAGCTAGGAGTTAATATCCTGGCAAGGTCGCCAGATGTCACTGGGTTTTTGTGATTATGCACTATTAAAGAATAATATTCAATAATACTTGAGAACAGGACAAAGAATTGACTTGTTAAAATCAAGCAATGATTACTTTATGCGGCTTACTTCGCCGATTCTCTAAGGACGAGAATTTATAAACTTTCTCAACAGTACACAGCAGAGACTACTTACTCACACGTGCTGTTTATTAGTACTGTTGGCTTCTGGAGAAAGTGACTCCATCCCTGACAATCAATAACTAATGCTATTAATGATAAGCAGGTTCTTGCTGGTGCAATTAACTTCTAGATGGAACAACGGATTTAAGTTAATAAAAAGGACTGGCCTAAGTACCAGTTGTGAATAATGTAAAATGTTTATGCAAACTAGGAGCTATAACTATAATAAGCTAAATGTGGAGTAATAAAACATGAGTTTACATTACATTAAGGTCAAGAGAAAAGAACTGTAAATTTATTGATTACAGTGAGATAAATTTACGTTACATGTTTCAAAATGAATTCAAAATAAGGAGATCGCACTCACTCGCTCACTCAAAAGCTAAACTCTTAAACCTAGGAAAAACGAAAAGAAAATACTGGTCAGAAAAGTGGGCTAACGGAATGGACTGGGCGTCGTTGCTGAGGAAGGACACTGCCACACTCGCTGAACCTCTCGCCGGCTCAAACTACGTGGAAACTTCAAGAACCCACTGAAGAACGACCTGGTCTCACGGCGCTACAATCCTAACTGAGTTCAAATTGTGAGAGAGAGAGAGGCGAGAGCGGGTCGCACTTGGTAACGGCTTAACGAATTTAGTGTGAGCGATACACACTCACAATAAATCACTCAGCGGAGGTGCTAATGTCGCGCACTAAGACGATCACTTATGAAACAGTGAAAAATGGTTCTGAAAATACTCCCGATTGGGTGAATACGTGGTAGTTAACTGAGTTATACATACTGGGATTCCACTAGAATTCGCGGTTTCCCACCAAGTTCAATGTCACGAGTTTTTTTAAATAGACAATCGCGCAGACTTGTGACATATATATATATATATATATATATATATATATATATATATATGCCCGTCTCACACTGCCACCGGCTCCAGCAGCAGTAGTACAGCATAGGAAGGGCGTTGCCCAGTGAGTTGTTCTTCCTATGGTGACCCTTTCGGTGTACAGCACACAAGATCAGCTCAAGCGTCGCATATAAACACTGACTTCTTCAATTGACTGTCTTTACTTTCCAATTACATTTAATGTTTTACAGTTTCACTTCATTGTTTTCACAAGCACTGGAGCTATACAAACTGTACTAACTGCAATTACACTAAATGCTTGCCAACAACACTTCACCATTTTCACAAGTATCGAAAATATACAAACTGCACTGACATTTAACTACACTTATATTGCACTGAAAACTGACTGACTGCTCTATTTTTTTTTTTTTTTAATAAGTTATTGCCTATCCACGAATGGGGCCGAAGCCCCTGGTGATTAAGAAATATCTATCTATCTATCTATCTCTATACTTTTTTTTTATTCCATTTTATCTATATTTATATATACATATATTTTTTGCAGATATCATACTTAGAAAAAACTAAACTAACAATACTACAACTTGTAAACCTAATAGAGAAATCGTTAATCTATACTAAATCCTAAATATAAAAGTATTTAGCCCTACAGAACACTAATGGTACAAACACCTTGACCAAGAGAACACCATCGACTACATATATCTAATCCCTTTCTGCATTACATACCTGCACTCATCACCTGGTGTCTCTCAGTCGAGGCACAACCTAATATAGGGGATATCAATATAAGAAAGAGAACCAGATGAGTCAGGAACATTTCCATATACATCAGCTGTCAGCCCTAATTAGGACAACTTAACCCCTTAACCACGGGGCGTCACTTTCGTGACGCTTTGGTGCAATGGATCATACTGTGGGGCATCACTTTTGTGACGGTTGGGTGCAATGGATCATACTGCAGGGCATCACTTTCGTGACGCTTGGGTGCAATGGATCTTACTGCGGGGTGTCACGTTTGCGATTCTGTGTTATTTTGAATTTGCCTAGGCTTTGAAGTTTTTTTATTTTATGTGAGGAAGAAGGAACCAAAGGCAACGAGCCTGCAAAACTATTCCTTCCAAGAGAAAAACAAAATATAAGAGAGAGCCAAATTCAAGATCCGATCATTTCCAGATGCCTGGACACACTGCATTTGAAAAACTGGAGATCATAGGATGTAGGCAATACAGACAAAGGGAGACAGTTCCAGAGTTGACCTGTTGCATAAATGAAGGACTGGGAGTAATGGTTAACTCTTGCATTAGAGAGTTGGACAGAAAAGGGGTGAGAGTTTGCTGCTAGACGGGTGCTATGCGCCCGTCGTAGGGGTGGAGGAATGCATGCAGACAGTTCAGAGGAGCAGTGACCATTGAAGTAGCGATAGAAAAGAGATAAAGATGCAACAGTGCGCGAAGAGACAAAGGTTGAAGGGAGTCAGTAAGAGGAGGAGAGTTAATAAGGCGAAAAGCCTTTGACTCCACCATATTGAGAAGAGCTGTATGTGAGGAGCCTCCCCACACATAAGAGTTGTACTCTACACAGGGGCGGATAAAACCCCTGTATAGAGTCAACAGTTGTGCAGCGGTAAAGAAGGAACAGAGTCGGCTTACCACACCCAATCTCTTGGAAGCAGATTTTACAAGAGATGTAATATGATCTTTCCAAGACAAATCCCGAGTAAATGAAACCCAAAGCATGTTCAAGGATAATGCAGGATTAAGCTGAATATTATCAAACATTAGTAGGTATACCTGTGGAAGATTTTGTGGGGTTGATAGGTGCAAAAACTGAGTCTTTGATGCATTAAAAACAAGAAGATTATTTTTACCCTAGTTAGAGATATGAGCCAAGTCAGACATTAGGTGTGCCATAGCCTCATCCCTTGTTTGTTGAAGTAACTGCTGAGATGGACGTTGCGGGAATCGAATGGAAAGGTGAAGGGTGGAGTCATCAGCGTATGAGTGGATAGGATTAGATGTACAGCTTAGGTCATTGATGAATAAAAGGAAGAGAGTTGGTGATTGGACAGAGCCCTGAGGAACACCACTGTTAATAGATCTAGAAGAAGAACGATGGCCGTCTACAACAGCGGCTATAGAACGACCAGAAAGGAAGCTAGAGATGAAGGCACAGATTGAAGTATAGAAACCGTAAGAGGGCATTTTGGAAATTAAAGATTTATGCCAGACTCGATCGAAAGCTTTAGAGATGTCAAGTGCAATGGCAAAGCTTTCGCCAAAGTCCCGAAAGGAGATGACCAGGAGTCTGAAAGGTAGGTGAGAAGATCGCCGGTGGAGCGTCCCTGACGGAACCCATACTGACGATCAGAAAGAAGGTTGTGATAGGAAAGATGCTTTAAAATATTTCTATTAAGAACAGACTCGAAAACTTTTGAGATACAGGATGTTAAAGCAATTGGACGATAGTTAGAGGGTTGGGAATGGTCACCCTTCTTTGGGACTGGCTGAATGAGAGCAAACTTCCAGCAAGAAGGAAAGGTACAAGTTGATAGACAAAGGCGAAAGAGTTTGTCTAGGCAGGGTGTAAGTACAGAAGCACAGTTCTTGAGAACAACAGGAGGGATTCCATCAGGCCCATTTGCCTTATTAGTATTGAGGCCTGTGACAGCAGAAAATACATCAGCTGAAGAAATTTTAATGTCAGCCATGAAGAAGTCAGAGGGGGGAACTGATGGAGGAACAGCACCGGAATCGTCTAAGGTGGAATTGGAGGAGAAAGTCTGAGTGAAGAGATCTGCTTTATCAGGAGAAGAAATAGCTACAGAGCCATCAGAGTAGAAAAGAGGGAAGGATGATGAGGTAAAGTTGTTAGAAAGGTGTTTGGCAAGGTGCCAGAAGGAGCAGGAAGAATTCGAGTTAGAGAGTTGAGAGCACTTAGTACGGATGAAATTATTTTTAGCAGAGCAAAGAACAGACTTAGCACAATTCCGGGCAGAAACATATAAAAGATGTGATTCAGGGGTGGGTTGGCTCCGATACCTTTTATAGGCCCTCTCCTTGCTGCGGACAGCATTAGAACAAGCGTGATTAAACCAAGGCTTTCGTGCATTAGTCAAAGGATATGAGAAAGGAATGTATGCTTCCATGTCCGAAAAAATAACCTCTGTAATGCGCAAGGCACACCCAGATGGCTCCCGGCCATGGAAGCAATAATCATTCCAGGGAAAATCAAAGACGTACTGCCTGAGGGCCTCCCAGTCCGCAGCTCCAAAGTGCCACAGACGACATTTCTTTGGAGGGTCCACAGGCCGTACTGGAGCGATAGGACAGGTTAAGGTGATAAGGTTGTGATCAGAGGAGCCCAACGGAGAGAAAAGATGAACGGTGTAAGCAGAAGGATTAGTTGTAAGGAAGAGGTCAAGTATGTTGGAACTCTCTCCAAGGCGATCAGGGATACGGGTAGGGTGCTGTAGAAGCTGCGCTAGGTCATTAAGCATAGAAAAGATGTAGGTTTGTTCACCAGGTGGATCAGTGAAAGGAGAGGAGAGCCAAAGGTGATGGTGAACATTGAAATCTCCTAAAATGGAGATTTCAGAGAAAGGAGAAATGGATCGAATGTGTTCCATCGTAGAAGTAAGATAGTCAAAGAATTTTTGATAGTCAGTAGAATTAGGAGATAAGTAAACAGCTTGTATCATCTGTCAGTACTGCCAGTGTTTAACAATAGTCAGTGCTGCTATTGTCATCTGTACTCCCATTCATTGTTGACAATTTAGCCATTCTCCCAGTTCTTGACTCCTCTCCCTACCTCGCCTCCATTACCCTCTCCTCCCGCCTGCCCCAGCTGTGCCGGCACTAGGCAAATCTTGCCTTGATTTTTTCACTCACTTCATCCATTGGAATGAGCCCTATGCCTTATTCTCATACAAAATAATATAATTATATAAAAAAGAACAATGGTAATTGATAGTGCCATACACCTGGAATTGGCTAATTATCACCTGGCAACACACCACATGCACTCGTTCGCTAATTTTCCCTGTTTATTTCCCCTTTAAATATGCTGTATGACCTGTTCTCATAATAAAAATATATATAAGAAAGGAAGGGAGAAGCCTAAGTGATATTTACATTCACCTGGAACTACCTAATTTCCTGCCAATCATTTCACAGCATATAAATTAGCAGCTGTCACCTCGCTAACGTTGTCAACCCTTGGTGGCCCCATATCCGCCTCGTCATTCAGTTCAGTGTTGTCTCTTGAGATGAAACCATGTAGCACTCGCGCCCCTCCATTTCTGCTGCTTCTAGAGGGCCCTGGGACCTCTACCCCTACTAAACCTCATGTGGGAAGGGGTAAAGGACTAAGTGACTCTGCTGTGGACAGTGACTACAATCTTTCTGGTGAATCGTGTGATGAGCCAGTGGAGGAAATAGTGATAAACTACGAATGCTTCAGTGTCCCACGTTCATCCTGGCTCCAAGGGAAAGGAGCCCTTAGTTACTGGAAGTGACAGTGTATAACGTAGTGTAAATAAAATAGAAATGTAAATAATTACTAATGTAAAAATATGAGTACAAGTACTTCGAGTAATGACAGTGAAAGGTTGCTCTCTATGCTAGTTTCCTGAACGAGAAAGTTAATGCCTGGAGGAAACTTATGGATAAATACTGTATATATGTATATAAGTGTAATAAAGTAATAGGAATATAAAGTATGAGTGTGTTCATGAATAATAAAAGACAGAATACCAGCAGGGAACGAGCGCAAGTGGGAAGCTCGTACGCGCTCGTAATTTTCATTGCTTTCACAGTGTTTTTTTTTTTTGGTGTATGGATTCCAAAATACATAAAAATCATAGAATAGTGTTTCTAGTGATAATATCAAGCTGTGGTAGTCATAATACGGGGTGTCGGAAGTGTAAAGTGGAGACTTCATTACCCAGCTTCAGAAGTCTCCACAAGTCCTATGCTAGTGACGAAGGCTCAACAAACATCCCAGGAGAAAGCTGAAGGTATGTGCCATACGGATATTTAATTATAATATTCTAGGACTAATAACTGATTTGTGGCAAATATTTTTAAAAAGTCAGTCAGAGCGCGAATATCCTCGCGGGACGCACAAGGAGCGCAAAAACATCCCCGCGGTGCAGGGATTAAAAAATGATGGTTTAAAGTATTTCCATAATATGTACAAAAAGTGAAGTACCTCACCCAACAGACCACCATCGACTGCAAGTGCCCAATACCTTTTTATTTTGCACACTTGCACTCATCAGCTGGTGACTGTCAGACAATAATGGGGTTTAATATAGGGGACATCAATATTAGAAATAGATCAGTCATAAGTAGAAACTGTTTCAAATACGTCAACTGTCAACCTAATTAATAGTACAATATACACATATTTAGTCGATAAAAACCATAACCATACAGTAAAAAAGTCACGTCACTCTGATCAATCCAGTCTCTCTCAAGAAAGCTATCAGTCCATCAGTCATAACAATATCCTCATCATCCAGAATGGTGGAAAGGGTGAAGGGAACGTCTTCCGCGTCGCAGTAATTCATAAGTGATCACATTCACGAATAAATTGCCGACAGCGCAGGATGATATGACTGTTAGATAATACAGCATTACAGATGTCACAGTGTGGGAGAAAGCGTCTTTCAATATATGGTTTCATGGGAGTTATTACAGTGGCATTAAGCTGTAATTGCGCCAACACTTTTTCTACCAGGACACTGGGACAGCTGGCAGTATCCCAGTCACCCAAGTATGGCATGCATGTTGGAATATTTAGTCTTGTCCACTGGCCTTACCACAGATGATTTATTGATTTCTTTCCAAGAGAGATAGACTCGACCATAGATCACGAGGAATGTCCCAAGTCTCCTTGAGATCTACAGCTGACTTTGCAAGTAAGTCATCCTGCTCATTGCCGTAGATACGACAACGACCAGGCACCCAGATCAGTGTGAATGACTTGTTATGATGCAGCCCTGGATTCCGTCCGAGTCCATAGTGGAAGATGCAGTTGCCTGAAGGGCTTATTTCGAATCTGAAAGTATGACAAATGAGACTTGCCAAGAATTTGAAGCATAGTCTGGTGCTTTATCAATCAAAAAGTTCGGAGGTAAACACAGATGTATGAGTCAGCAATTGATACCTGAGGGAACATTCAGTTGACCATACACTAGCACCCATACATTCACTCAACTTGGAGCCGTCAGTGTACAATTGAAGGGACCCCAAGTGAAGAACGATGATATTATGAAGCTAGTGGTGGACCTTCGCCACTGGCACCTTGGTCTTTGGTGCTGGGGGCCATGAGACATCCATGCTAAAGCTGTGTAGCTCCCAAGGAGCTAATTTTTTGACACCAACTTGTCACAGTCTCTGAGATCCACACCAAACTCCTTAGTCAGTGAGTGGTGGCGAACGGCAAGTAGATGACGGAACCCCAGTATAAGTTGGTGGTATTGATGCAGGGAGGTAAAGGCCACGTTGCCGATATTACTCTTTCTATGTGTCCATACACCATAGGACAGGGCCACGTGGTCTTGGGGAATATGGAGGGGTGGCACATTTGCCCTCACTTCCATACGAGCTACATGTGTACACCTGACGGCTGCAAGACACATTCGCAAACATTTATTCTGTGACACATTCAACCTCCTCAATGTGGCATCAGATGCTGAGACAGACACCTGTGTGCCATAGTCTATCTTGGATCTAATAAGGGACCTATACACTATTAACCCGTGGACTGTGCAATTACCTATTTTTATCCCACCTCGTGGTGTGCAAAAAATGAAGAAAAAAATTTTGGTTTTTGTTGATTATAAACTTGAAGATAAACATCCGGGGCATCATCTGGTGAAAAAACAAATTCTTTCTCTCTCCGTCTTTGCGTAGGGCCATGCTTAAGTTTACGTAGGGGAGTAGTGAAAAAATTAATAAACAAAAAACTTTTTTGTTTTTGTTTATTATATACTTGAAGATAAACATTCAGGGCATCATCTGGTGAAAAGAAAAAAACTCTCTCTCTTCGTCTTTCCGTAGTACCATGCATAAGTTTGTGTAGGGATGGAGTAGTTAGTGGCGATGCATGGCCAGCACAGCCTGAGCTGTGGCTCGCAATGTGACACTACCCAGCCTGAGCTGTGGCTCACAATGTGACACTACCCAGCCTGAGCTATGGCTCACAATCCACGGGTTAATGAAGATTTTCTGTTCGCACCCTAAGTAGTTCCTGCTATGTAGTTGAGGACATTTAATGATTTATCACAAAGAGCAATCAAATTATGAACGTTAAGTTTAGAATTCAATCTGCGATCAAAAACTTTACAGATTTTGGAAAAGGTACCGCCTGATGATCCGAAGATAAACGCAGATCATAGACATTACGATTAGTGAAAAAAACAGCGGCACACTTAGGGACAGAAAATTTAAATCCTCATTGCAAGGCCTGATGGTGGACACAGTCAAGGGCTGCTTGAATCCACCCAGCTGAAAATTGTGCATTACAGGAAGAGTACCATATTGCACATTGCCAGCGTAGAGTGAGTATTTAAGATTCCTTGGGATGGGAACTGATGACAGAATATCATTGATCATAATACTAAATAAGGTAGGAGTAAGAACACTACCCTGAGAAACCCCGTTTTCCTGGATATATTTGATGTTACATTACGGGGCAAATTGACGGAGAAAGTTCTCTCCCTCAATAAACTGGAAATAACAATGGGCATATTACCTCTTAATCCATAAACAGAGTTTCATTAGTATACTGTGTTGCCATGTCATATTATAGGCTTTATGGATGTCCAAGAACACTTGCATCATGAATTCATTATTGGCAAGTGCCTCCGAAATACAATGCTCCAAATTCATTAAATGATCTTGTGAATTTCTGTATTCACGGAAGCCACATTGTTAATCATTTAACAAATTCTTCGACTGTAAAAACAAAAAGAATCATATAGTTAACCCTTTGTTCCATGACCTTACATAGACAAGAAGTCAACACAATAGGACAAAATGAAGTGGAATTCATAAGATGATCAGCCTCTTTGGGTATCAGTATGACGTGCACAAAGTGCCATGAGTTTAGGAACATTCGAGATGCCCAAATCTCATTGTACAGTACCATGCTAACATCTTAATCAGGTTGTCCTGATTAAGATGCTGGATCATATTGTATGTGATGGTGTCTGGTCCAGGGCTGGTGACTTTAGAGGATTAACCCCTACACACTGGGGGTTTTCCAATGTTGCATGCTCCTCCCTATGGGGGATATCCGTGATGGAAGAAAATAACCTTTCTTCAAACCTTAATATCTGCCAACCTATAACAGCTACAGAAAAAATTAAAGATACATTACTTCAAACCCTAATATCTCCCAAACTAGAGAAAACTAGAGAAAAAAAAAGATACATAAGACTCATCAATGCTTCCTCTTTCAAATGAATGTATCCCCACGTCTCCAGGTGGTCCCATCGATGAGTAGGGATAAATTTAATTTCAAAGGGTGGGGGGAAGATGCAACTATACACGTCAACTGACGTTGCTCCACGCCCAAAATCATGATGTCTATACACGCCAGCCAGCTGTTAGGGGTTAAAGGGCAAGAAGCAGTTCACCTAAAATAAACTCTTGGTTGCACGGGAAGTCTACATCTTCTGTGGCAAATTCTAATATCTGTAGTTCAGCCGTGCGTTTATGATGTTGGAAACGCGGATCATAATTGGTTGAGCTAGTTGCATGAGAAAAACTCCTGGCGAGGATGTCAGCAACTTCCATGGGATCGTCATATGCGGTGTTGTTCACCTGCAAGGTGGTCACCGGAATATATGTGCCTTTATTATTTAATATTCTAATGGTGGACCAGACTTTAAGTGGAGTAGATCGATTCACTGTGAACACAAAATTCCGCCAGGAGTCACGTTTGGCCTTCTTATTATTCTCCTTGCCTCAGCCCATGCCTGTTTGTATGCAATTAAATTTTCCTCAGCAGGCCGACTATCAAAAATCTTGTATTTCCTATTGTGTTTCCTTAATGCTTGTCAGCAATCCAGCAATCCACCAATGTGCTCTATGTTTCACATGAACTGTAGAAGTCTTGGGAATAGCAGTCTCAGCCGTGTGTATTGTGGAATTGGTTAAATTTTCGACCTTAACATCGATGGCCTCCAGATATATCTAAATTGGCGATTCTTGAGAAGGATCCCCAATCTGCTTTCTTATAGTTAAATTTTGGAGATGGAGGCTCCGAAACAATGCTGTGTGTATTAGAAAGGTAGATGGGTGAATGATCACATCCCATGGAGTCGTCATAAGGATCCCACGAGAAATATTGATGTATACCTGGGGAGGCCAGAGACAAGTCAATAGCCAAAAAGTTACCAATACAGTCATCTACACGAGTCGCTCTACCATCGTTCAGAAGACAGAGACTGTACTGTAGCATTAGATCAGCTACTTGCTCCCCACAACCATCGATCCCCAAGTGATAGTGATGCGTGTTAAAGTCACCCAACACTAACTTATTCTCTGGAAGATGTTCAAAGAGTAAATTCAAAGCATCACTATCAATGAGGCCATGTGGAGGACAGCAGAGAGAGCAAATTCACAGATACATGTATTAAATTTTACTCTGCACGTGACAGCTTCCAGAGTAGAATTTAGAACTACTTCCGTTTGTGGGTGTCATTTGTGTGCGTATATGGCAACTCCGTGACCTTCATATCTTCTATAAGGGTGGTAGCATTTGAACTGTGGAGGATCTGGGTGATCCACCAAGTGCATCTCCTGTAAACAAATAACGTCTGGCCTGTGTATAGAAAGCAAGATCGCTATATTATGAAGTTTATTCCCAAGAGTCCTACAATTCCTTTGTAACACAGTGAATGCGGCGGTTTAAGATTTACGAGGGAGACCAGTATTCTTAGTTTTTTTATGCCGCCTGTCAACAGGCGAGCAATGACCAGGTAACCTATCCCAGTGAATGCTAACGGAACCCTCCACTTTGTCATCAATAATGAGGCTCCCAGAGTCCCCGAGAAAAAGCTTACCTTTCTCTTCCTTGCTACACCAGGAGCAGGAAGGACATGAGCACATGACTGTTTCATAAGGGTGGTCAAATTGATCTTATCTGACTTGTCAGACTTCGGTTTTAGCCGCAACGACGGCGAAGGAGCAGCAGCAGCCTGAGAATATGATATAGCGATAGGGATGTCCGTAAGAGAGTTGAAATGGACAAAAGGGTGAGACAGAGAGGTAGGGCGCACGGCATGAGGAGCAAAGGTAAGATCCGTCTGTGACTCCACGATGCACATAACGGGACGGGACACAAGCGCCGATGCGTAGGAGACATTAGGCCTGAGAGTTGCATGCAACTCCTTCACCTTCTTGCCATCATAACAGGAAATGTGCTAAGTTCCCTTCACTGTGCAATCCTCTTTCTCCTCCTTCCACTTGGCACAAAACCTCGAGGAAGTGGAGTGAGCACCCTTGCAGTGAAAGCAACACTCAGTCTCAGATGTACAGTGATCAGTAGAATGACCTACAGCCACGCACTTGCCACACACCAAGTTAGAAGCTCGACAAGTCTTTTTGTGATGTCCATACATCTGATATTTCAAACAACGAAGGGGGTTGGGATGTAAGGTCTAACATTAACAATTTTATATCAAATTTTTATGCTGGAAGGTAAAGAAACTGCCAAAAGTCAAGATAACGGTTGCAGTCTTCGTCCTCAAGCCCTCGGAAAATCTAGTAATGAATCTTGCATCGATTACATCTTGATCCTCCTCCATGACCACGAGATCCCTGCAGGTGATAACACCCCTGCAGCAATTCATGGAGTGCAGGATCTCGGTCTCAACATCATAACAGTGGAACTTGCTCAGTTTTAGCAAATCCTTTACCTGGGCTGAATTTACAGTCGTTACCAGAAGGTCTTCACTTGCAATTTTTTTCACTTGTTCCACCTCACCTGTACATCTATTAATCACCTTCTTGATGATTAGGGGATTGAGGCTGGACAGGGGAGTAGAACTGACCTCATAAATTAATATGAAAGTGGAGTTATGTACACTGTTTCTAGCGGAGTGCATGTCTTCAGCCATTCAGTCTGGGGATAGTCTGTCTGTGAAACAGTCGGGGGTCAGTCAGGATCACCTTCCCCCTGAGGGGAGGGGAGGTGGAAAGGCCATCTGCCATAATAACCACCTCCCTCTAAAGGGGGAAGTAAGAAGAAGGAGAAAGACGAGCAAGGGACCAAACACACCGGAGTGAAGCATCTAATGTTATGACTTTTCTCTCCAACCACTCCAGGGAGGCCCGATCATGTCAGTTCACTCCCCAGAGCAATCAATGGGAAGGGGGAACCCTCTGTAGGCAGAGGACAAAGACAATCTCAGTATAACGGTACAAACACCTACTGTACCAGCTATCAGAAAGGGGAGGAATATGAGCAACTAGCTAGCCTAACATCACCAGAAGGGTAAAAAAAAAAAAAAAAAAAAAAAAAAAAAAAGCTAATGCCGGTGAGGCAGCCCTGAAAGCTAGAGGATTGCTCAAAAGAGAACATGTCTTTACTCCCTGCGACAATGCATAAAAGTCCCCTGACTGCTTTAGTCTCTTCTCCATCCTTATATAGCCTTACAATACTCTTAAAGCATCTACTATACTCTAGCACCTACAGTGGCCAAATCAGAGACATCCAAAATATCCAGTGTTTTCTTACAGTGCACAACACTCTAATTTATTTAGCATACAAACTTAAATTATATTACATAATTTAACAAGCAATCACATATGTAAAACGCTATTGAGAAGAAGATCATGAAAATTAATGTACTACTTACGAAATAACTACGCTCACAATAGCAGGCTAACTGACAACTCTGACACACAATGGTAAAATACCAGGTTCAAGAAAATTCCAGGCTACCTAACTAGCAAATCCCGATTCTCAACACTACCCCCTCCCTAGTCCTTTTGTTGTCCCGACAAAACTACACAATATATAAAAACATTGTCCTTAATCCTAATTAAACATTAAATTATACACAAATAAACCTTCAACTTATTTGGTCTTCTTCTATGCTGCTTACGACGAAGTCCCTGCTCATCCACACAGTCCACTCCTTCTGGAATGGCTTGATACTCCTCCTGATGCACTTCTTCTTTTGGGAAACTGTCACCATCCTCTTGTACATCAGCTCCTTTGTCCTCCTCAACATCCTCAGCTACGGGTGAGCACTATTCCATGGAGATGTCCCAGCTGTACTCTCCTGGCCCATGGTACTACCACGGACGATTCATATGTATCACCTTTGGGCGAGACTTTCTACCTCCCCGAATCTGATACATTACGTCTGATAGGCAGTCCAACACAGTGTAAGGCCTATCCTATGGACTATGCAGCTTCGGTGACTTCTTATGCTGAGGATTGTATAACCAAACTCTGTCGCCATCCTCACTTACCTTGGCATCATACCTGCACTTCATCACTTCTGAAAACTTAAGGGCTCCTCACACTTGGTGATATACCTCAGCCATCCTTTCCTGAAGATGGGACACATAGCTGGAGATGTCTGTGGGGATCTCTTCACCAGGCAGTCTACTCACTAACAAGTCAACAGGTAAGCGTAACCTATGGCCCAAAATCAGTTTTGCAGGAATGTAGCCGGTAGACTTCCCACATACAGCTCTTCTCAATAGGGTGGAGTCAAAGGCTTTTTGTCACATCAACTCTCCTTCTCTTACTGGTGCCCTTCAACCTCTGTCTCTTCGCCACACTGTTGCATCTTTATCTCTTTTCTATTGCTACTTCAATGGTTGCTGCTCCTCTGAACTGTCTTGCATCCCTCCACCTTTACGATGAGTGCATAGCACCCGTCTAGCAACAAACTCTCATCCCTTTTCTGTCCAACTCTCTAATGCAAGAGTTAACCGTTACTCCCAGTCCTTCATTTATGCAACAGGTCAGCTCTGGAACTGTCTCCCTCTGTCTGTATTTCGTACTTCCTATGATCTCCAGTCTTTTAAACGCAGTGTGCCCAGGCATCTCGAAATGAAATGATCTTGAATTTGCCTCTCTTTTGTATTGGTTTTGTTTTTTCTTGGAAGGAACGGTTTGCGGGCCCTTGGCCTTTGGTTCCTTATTGCATTATAAAAAAAAACAATGCAGGTAATTTCTGGTCCCATTCCATTTCTCCCTGTATGCAATACTTGGCCAGGTCTTGTCCCAGGGTCCAGTTGAATTTCTCCACCATCCCATCTGACTGTGGCCTTAGTGGGGTCATCCTAGTCTTCTTGATCTCCGGTAACTTGCAGCACTTACGGAACACAGCAGACTCAAAGATTCTATCCTGGTCTGAATGTAGCTCTTGTGGCATCCCAAAACGACAGAAAAACTGGTCAACCGACACCTGTGCAACAGTCGCAGCCTCATTGTCAGGGAGAGCATAGGCTTCTGGCCATTTTGTGAAGAAGTCCATGGTGACACATATATACCAGTTTCCTCTTTCAGTGAGTCGCCGGTCCAGCAATGTCCACTGCAACTCTTTCCATCGGTGCATCAACTTGGTACAGCTGAAGAGGAGCGCAATCACGTTTCTTGGGTCCCTTCTTGGCATAACACACATCACAGACCTGACACCACTCTCCAACATCCTGACACATGCCAATCCAGTAGAACCTCTGTTGCAGATGGCTTAGAGTTTTCGTCACACCCAGGTGCCCACTAGTGATCTGGTTATGAGACTCATCCAAGATCTTAGACCTCATTTACTTCAGAACACCAGTTGCCAGTACTTGCTCTGGCTACCAGGTGTCTCCCACTGACGCTCCGTTGTTCAAATGAAGAAGGTCCCACTGACTCCAGTAGCTCTTAGTCACAGGGCACCCTTAAAAGACGGGCATCTGAATGTTTTGACAGACACTCGGGACGGGCATAATTGGCGGGTGCGATATGGTGGGGGATTTGTGGGGGGAGGTATGAGGGGGGTGTTGGGGTTTGTGGGATGGTGCAGGGATGGGAACTGGGTGCTTGGGGGAAGTGGGGGTGGGGGTGATGGATGGGGGTTGTAAGTGCGGGGGTGGGGGCAAAAGGGTTGGGGTGGTGGTGGAGATTGGAGGGGTGGGATGGTTTTAGGGGTCTGGGAGGTTTGGGGGTAGGGGTGTGGGGGTGGGAGGTGGAGGGTAGGGGGTTGGGGGTGGTGGGGGTAGGAGGTGGGGGATAGGGGGTGATGGGTGGTGGGAGGATGGTGGTGGGATGGTAGGGGATGTGGGGGGTGGTGGGGGAGTGGTTGGGGGGACTGGGGGAGGGACATGGGAGTTAGGGGGCGGTGGGTGGTGGTGGTGGGATTGTAGGGAGTGGAGGGTGGTGGGGGAGGGGTTGGGGGGGTTGGAGGTTGTGGGGGGCGTGGGGGATGAGGAAAGGGGTGGGGAGGGTATGGGTGGGAGGGTGGGGGTTAGGGGGTGGTAGGGAGCTGTGGGGGTATTGGGGGGATGGTGGGGGGAGTTGGAGGGCAGTGGGGATTTGGGGGTGGGGTGGTTGGGGGTGGTGGGGGGAGGGCAGAGGGTCGTGGTGGGGGTGAGGGTGGGGGTGGTTGGCATGGGGATGTGGTGGAAGGGTATGGGGTGGGTTTGGGTGGTGGTGGGGGTCGTGACCCATCTTTTAGGCCCTAGTACCCTTGGACAGCATATGCGGACACCTGCCTTTTAGAGGTTAACCTGGAAACTTCTTCCCAAGATGGTCATGTTGTACTCCATTGCAGGCACTTTAGCACTGGTTGTAAATCTGCGTCCTCCATATGCATCTTCTTCATGTCTTCTGCATCTGATGCTGGCCGTCACTGCAGTACGGCTGCATTTCTTGCAATGGTCTACTTTTTTTACTACACTGCCAACACTGGGTCACAAGGCCAACGACTCAGGCTGTCAGCATCGCCATATATCAGCCCAGGACAGTGCTGCACCTCATAACTGTGCTAGTCTAGATTCCTGAGCCAGCATTGCCAGTTGTCCTTCCGGATTTTTTAACGTCTTCAGCCACTTCAGTGCTGCATGGTCTGTCCTGATTATGAAAAACGACCCATTCAAGTAGGGATGGAAGGAATCAAGGCTCTTCATCACTGCTAAGAGCTCCTTACGGGTCACACAGAAGTTTTGCTCAAATGGGCTGAGCTTCTTGCTGTATTACGCCACCACATACTGCTTGTCATCTTTCTTCTGTGACAGGACTCCACCAATACCATGGTCACTAGCATCATTGTCTAAGATAAATATCTGAATCTGATCAAGATACGGCAACATTGGAGAGCTCGTACGTCTCACAGCCGTGACAGGAACCAACTTCCCTTGAACCTTCATCTTCATGGAGCAGAAGTCCAGCTCATCCCATGGACATCAGATATTTCAGACCAAGAAGGCAAGGATCCTCCATGTCGGCCACATAGAATGGAAGAGTAGCCTCTTGCCCTGGCACTTTAGTCTGGACATCCAGGGGTCCCCTCAGTTCTGTGCAGTTGCCCAGTTATGCCACGCAGTTGTTTTCATGACTGAGGCAGATACCAATGATGTAACACATCAGGCCTCACAAAAGTCTGGTCTGAGGCTGAATCAATCACCAGGGAACACTTTTTTTTCCATCTATCCTTCCATCTACTTGCACACTGTCGATTGCAGCTGTCTTGCATTCTCTTGATAGTGGGGCTTCTTGGCAAAAGCCAGCTGGTGGTTGCCCCTTAACACCAGCCTCCACTAGTTTTCTGCTTCTTTCTGGTCTTCTGCAGCCTTCATATCCTCCTTTTTCTTCTTTGGACACCAGAACTGAAGTGACCCACCTCACTACATGCCCAACACGCTTTGCTACAATTGTAGATTTCCTCACTCCCGTTGCTCCTTCTTCCATTTCTAACAATCGTCCTTCCTGTGTCCCAACTTCCTGTAGAACAAGCAACCTCCTCTGGTCTTCTCTTGTTCCCTCTTCCACTTGTAGCAGTCCTCTTTTCTATGTCCTGGCTTTTCACAGGACTAGTAACTTCTTTCAAATTTTCTGTTTCATGAACCTGGCCCTTTCCTGCCTTAAATCCTGCCCTATAACATGCCTCAAAAGTGGACGTACTGAACCTGAGGTAGGACAAATTCTAGAGCCCTCGCTATGCTTCTTGCATGCTTCTGGGTTGTGCCTACTTCACATGCCCATTCAACTCTGCACTATTAAGAGCATCGTTAAACTGGTCCCTCAGAAGTACAGCCAACAGGTTTGATGCTGTTCCAGGGTACGCCTTGTATGCCACTTCCAGGTCATGAGCAAGCTGCTGTAGTGATTTGCCTCGAGCCCGTACACGGGTCCGGAAGTGTGCTATGTAAACCTCAGTCTGGTACATGGTCCCATATTTGCGCTCTAGCACTTTTACAGGGGACTAATAACTGTTCCTCTCCATCACTGATATCTAGCCCAAAATTTCCATTGTGGCACCCTTAAGGTTAGTAGCAAGCTGCACTCCCCTCTGCCTGTCATCCCAACCATTCTGATCAGGAAGTAATTCAAACTTTGCAAGGCAAGCTTCCCAGGATTCTCTGCTATCAAATTCATGAGGTTTCTTTTTAATAGTACCCCCATGAAAGCCATGCAGTTCACTGGATTGGGACCTAAAAACTGGGGCATCATAATTAAGCCCAAGACTTAAATCTCCTACATTCTAATTATGCAACCCTGTAATGCTACCTTTAGATGCTTGGGATTCATCCAGATCCACCATACACTGTCTATTTTTTTCATATGCTCCCTGGGCAGTAACCTGAGACTTAGCAGTGCAGTATTTCTCTACAACCTCAATTCTCTCACTAATTATCTTCACATGGTCGATGACATGCTGCAACTGGTTATCCATCCCTATTCCCTCACTAATCTTCAGCTGGTTGTCTAAACGCTGTCTGAACTCATCACGTTTTTGCTTACTTCACGCTTCTGCTGCTGTAGCTCAGCATATACTTCCTCCTTCAACTGCTGCTGCTCTTCCTTCATTTTCCCCATGAAAACATCCAGCTGTTCTTGCATCCTTAGTTGCAACTCCCTCCGTTGCTCCTGTAATGCCTCCTGAAGATGTTTATATTGTTCTTTCTGTTCTTCACTCTGTGCCTGCAATTGTTCTTTGATTTCTTCATTTCGTGCCTGTAATTATCCTTTAAGTTCTTTCCTTCATTCTGTCTTTAATTGTTCTTTAAGTTCTTTCCTTCATTCTGTCTTTAATTGTTCTTTAAGTTCTTTCCTTCATTCTGTCTTTAATTGTTCTTTAAGTTCTTTCTTGTAATAGCTTCACAATTGCAGCAATTGACACCTTGTCCTCCTTCCCACCTCAGGGTCTTGTCTGCACACCCACTTGCTCCATGTCGAAGACCCCCTCCGTGGGCAGCCACCTTGTCATGGTTGGGGGGGCTTGCATACCCCTGTGATCCCACAAGCCTGCCCACAGATATATTGACATCTGACAGGGTCTCCCATGTGGGTAGGGTTGTGGGTGAGGGGTCTGACTAAACCTTGCCCGAAACATAGGTTACCCGTATGGGTCATCGGTGCCGCCCTCCAGATGGGTCGCCTCGGTGCTGTCCTGAGTTGATTGATTGGGTGTCTGGGCTGGGGGATGTTGGGGAAGGGAGTCTTTGCACTGGTGGTGGTGAACTTTCGTATCGCGGGGTATCCTTTTTTGGGTCACCCTCTGAGGACTAGGTACTCCGCTCCCATCAGTCTGCGCTCAGTCTCCTCCCTATTAGGCGGCTTCCCTTGTCTCCTGGTGCCTTTTTGCCCCTGATATATGTATATATGAATACATTAAACACTTCTTTAACCATCCATGTGGTCGGTGACCAGCCACTCGAGTCGGCACCACCTGGTTATTCTCTGGCCGGCGATCCTGTACCTTCTGGGTCATCTGCCAAAACTGCGAATCCAGAAGTCCTTTCGCTGTTACCTGGTGTCTTTGTGCAACAATCTTATACATAATACATAGTACTCAAAACAGATGATGGTACTTCCTTCCGGAACCTGAACTGCTTTCAGTTTCACAGTGGTCTAGTTACAGCATGGCGATTTACCCCCAAGGTCTCCTTGCAGGGCAATGGTTCTTTGTTGCTAGAGGTCAGGAATGAAAAGTAGACTTCACGCATCCGGTCCCTTTCTATGGTTGCCGGTTATTCAGTGTCTGCCTTTCATCACTGGGTCCTAAATCAGTCCCGTGGGGTTTTGCATTCTCGTGACTTGGTCTCTTATACTGATTCTTCCCTTCTGGAGGGGCTGGCTCCTCAGGGAGTTGTAACAGTACAGAGAAGTATGAAGAAAGTTCATGGGGTTTTAACACCCATGCCCACTCTTATCTTGACATTTGATTCCCTTACTTTGACAGAGGTTGTCACTGCTGCGTGGTGGAAGCTTAAGGTTAAACCTTATGTTTCCTGACCTTGAAGGTGCTATTATTGTCAAAGATTTGGTCATGTTCCCGTGCTTGTCGGCGAGAAGCATCTGGCCTGCCTGATCTCTGTGGAAACTGTGGTGGTGTTTCCCATGGTATAGTTGATTGTTCTCAACCCTCTGTTTGAACTGTGGAGGAACACAAGCAGCCTCCTCAAGAGATTCCGATGTATACAAGTTTGAGTATGAGGTTATTTCTGTCTGAACAAAGGAGAAAATTTCCTTTTCTGAGGCAAAGGCCAGGGGAAGGGAGAAGTTTATTCGCCCTGGGGCTACCTTTGCTGCTGCCTTA
This sequence comes from Coenobita brevimanus, assembly GCF_032717465.1. Lineage (NCBI taxonomy): Eukaryota > Metazoa > Arthropoda > Malacostraca > Decapoda > Coenobitidae > Coenobita > Coenobita brevimanus. The sequence continues at coordinate 30,137,574 of NC_137003.1, forward strand.
TCTCGCCCTAAAGCTACCCGGCAGGTACCCCTACCATCATACAATGCCCTATCAAACTCTCGGGGTTCTACTTCCCAGCCTTCTCAGACGGAGGGTTCCACTGAGGGAGTGCAGCCTGGAAGTGGCTGTGCTTCCTCTGGGGAGGCACCACCTGTCTCTGGGGGTGTTCACTCTGGAGTGGTGCTTTCTGCATCTGGGAGAGCCTCCCTCATTCCGGTTCCTCCTGTGGCAAATACCCATGTCAATGCTACGCCTTGCTTTGACACATTCAGAACTTCCAATGTTCCTCCTGTGCACCGTAAGCGTCGCTGTGGCTCCTCAGAGTGCTCATAGATTGAAGCACTGCTACCAAAGATCTCTGCAGTGGAGCCCACTACTCTTCCTGCTCGGGATGCTCAGGGGTCGGGGAGAGTGCAGGCTGAGGATGGCGTTTCACTGGCAGCCCAGCCACCACCAGATAGTGGTGGTACCCAGATCGTTGATGCGCCTGCTTAGTTGCATGAGGCCTTGCCCTGTCAGGGTTGGGATGTGCTACCAATCGTGTTCCTTGTGGTGGCACTGCCTGCTCTATTCTGACTGGGGCAGCTTGTGGTCCCCCTGCCAACCCATCTCTTGCTCCACCACAGAAGAAGGCTATTGTCCGGCCTTCGTCTTCTTTCTCCAGGTTATCTTCAGCCGGGCAGCACACTGTGCACCATAACGATGCCAGGCAGTCCTTTTCTAAGGGCAGTTCTAAGCAGCAATCTAAATCTGGTTGCTTGTCTCACCCCTTAACCTGATTCTTCCTTGCTGTGGATACTATGGCATTCTCAACCAGTATACTACAATGGAATGGTAGAGGGCTGCATGGTAATTGGGAGGAGTTGTGGACCCACCTGACTTATTCCTCTTTGTGCGTGTGTCTCCAGGAAACTCTTGTAGGGTTTGCCAATCCTCATGCAGCACCTGGGTACAATGCTTTTGCATTCAGCACCAACCCAGGGTCCTGTTGGAGGTGGTGCTGCTTTGGTGAAGGCTGGCATCTCTCATCGGCCAGTCCACCTCCAGTGTATTGCTGTGTGGTTGTATGCCCACCACTGGTATACAGTTTGTTCCATTTATTTACTGCCCAACACAGCAGTTAGTAGGGTGGAACTTGAGAACCTTTTTGATCAGTTACCTACTCCCTTTCTTCTCTTGAGGGACTTTAATGGTCGTCACCCTTTGTGGGGTGACTGTCTTGTTAAACAACGTGTGAGTTTGCTGGCATCCTTAGTGGAGGATGAGGATCTGGCCGTATTCAGTACTGAGGCGTTTACACATTTTCACCCCCCAGCAGGTTCATTTATTGCAATCGACCTCTCTGTCTGCTCTCCTGATTGTCTTCTGGACTTAACCTGGGAGGTTATGGAGGATCTCCAGGCAAGTGATCACTTTTCCATCCTCCTTACTGAAGCAGTATTTAGTCCCTGTTCCCGGCTACCAAGGTGGAGATTGGATAAGGCAGAATGGTCCCTTTTCTCTTCTCTGCTTTCTATTAATGTCTCAATGGAAGAGTTTCCGAATATTGATGAAGCTGTTTCAATCTTTACCTCCATTCTACATTCTGCTGCCCTTCATGCTGTTCCTAAAACCTCTGGCAAGTATTGCTATTAACCTGTCCCATGGTGGAATGAGGATTGCAGTGTAGCTGTACATAAGAAGTTAGCTTCCTTCTGTTATCGTAGATGCAGGACAGAGCATTATCTTGTCGAGTTCAGAAGGGCACAGGCTAAGACTCGTCGGGTACTCCAACAAGCTAGACGGGACTCTTGGATGGCTTATGCATCATCTGTAAACTCAAAGATGTCAGTGTCTCCGGTGTGGAAGAGGGTGCAAAAGATTTCAGGAAAATTCACTAAAGGCAGGTCCCCTGTGCTGATGTCGAATGGTTCGCCTGTTGGTGACCCTACAGATGTGGCTGATATTTTTGCATCTGCCTTTCCAGCAGTCAGTCATACAGATACTAGCTCACCAATTTTTGCCAGACAATGGGAGATAGAGGAGGCAAGGGTACTGGACTTCTGTTCAGAGAATGTGGAGTCCTACAACCTCCATTTCTTTTATCGTGAACTCCAATCTGCCCTTTCCCTCTGTCATGACACCTCACCAGGGCCAGATAATATTCCCTACACGATGCTTTGGCACCTGGATGATGATGCACTACCTCTTCTCCGAAGCCATTTTAATAGAATCTGCAGGGAATCTTCTCTTCCCACCACTTGACATGAGGCTATTGTCCTGCCATTCCAGAAGCCGGGGAAGGCGGGTTACAGTCCCCTGGAGTATCAGCCAATTGCCTTAACATCTTGCTTGTGTAAATTATTTGGGAAAATGGTCAACATTCGCTTAATGTACTTCCCAGAAAGAATTGAATGTCTCTCTCAGTGTCAGTCTGGTTTTTGAAAATGCCGCTCAACAACAGATGCACTTGTCCATCTTCAGGCCGCAGCATGTGATGCTTTTGTTAGACAGCAGCATCTGGTGTGAATTTTGTTTGACCTAGAAAAGGCATATGATACTACATGGCGGTTTGGTGTCTTCCAACAACTCCATTCTTTTGGTTTATGTGGCAGAGTACCCCTATTTTTATTAAATTTTCTACGTGACAGTTCCTTCAGGCTTAGGGTTTGTGTCACCCTGTCTCCTTCGTACCCTCGGGAGAAAGGGGTGCCTCAAGGAATTGTCCTCAGTATGACCCTTTTTGCTATGACAGTAGACGGTATTGTGTCCTCTGTTCCAGAAGGGTTGTCAGCCTCACTGTATGTTGATGATTTGGCTCTATGGTATGCTACTTCCTGAATGTCCATGGCTGAATTTCGCATGCAGCTCACTCTGGATAGGGTGTCTCAGTGGGCCACCATGCTCAGCTTCTATTTCTCCCCAACAAAGATGGTGGTCTTGCATTTCTGGTGCTTGAGAGGTGTTCACCCAGACCCAAATCTCCAGGTATATGGCCACAGGGTGCAATGTGTGGACGAGACAAGGATTCTTGGATTTGTTTTTGACAGGAGACTGACGTGGGTACCTCACATCGGTTCTTTACGACTATCATGCATCCGTGCCATGTCTTTCCTACAGACCCTATCTCACTTGTCATGGGGCGCTGATAGAACCATCCTGCTCCACCTTGACTGTGCCTTAGTAAGGAGCAAATTAGATTATGGATGTGTGGTATACTCTTCTGCTTCTGCTACTGAGGCACTGCTGCAGCCACTAAACTTGGTCCATCATGCCGGGATTCGTCTGTCAACTGGGGCTTTCCAGTCTTCTCTGACTGAAAGTCTTTTTGTTGATTCGAATGAACAGCCACTGGATAAATGGTGCAATGTTGGCACCGACTTCCCCGTCTTCCAGCCTCACTGGGTTGTAAGGCTGTCTCTAAGGTCACTCTTCTCCCCTTTTATAACACCCACCCTCGCTATCCACACCTGTTTGGATACAAAGCAAGGGCTGCCATGGGGGAGTTGGCTGTTCAGTCCTCCCCTGTTTGCCCCATGAGTGTCCCCCAAGTGGCTCCCTGGCTTCTCCCAGAGACAACCATGTGATTACTTCCTTGACAGGAAGGCCTCTGTTTCCTCACAGGCAGCTTTGTCTTATTTTTTAGAACATGCCTCTGCACACAGTGACTCAATCCCTGTATATACTGATGGCTCTAAATCCTGTGTGGGGACAGGCTTTGGTGTCATTTTTCGTGATTTTAGTCGTGGTGGGAGTCTCCCTTCTTCTGCGTCTGTCTTTACTGCTGAACTTACTGTCATTTGTCTCAGTTGAGTTGATTTTTAGTTTTCCTCCAGCTTCCTTTACCATTTTTAGTGACTCAGCCAGTGCTCTACAAGTTTCGTCCCATGGCTTGCCATCACATTCCGTAGTCTTAGAGTGGCTGTTCATATTATGTAGGCGAGGATACTCTGTACAACTGTGTTGGGTCCCTGCACTTGTGGGGGTTCTAGGCAATGAGCGTGATGACTCTCTGGCGAGGGCTGCTGCCTCTTGCTCTTCCTCTCGTCATTTCCATGTCCCATCCGATTATTTATGTACAGCCACTGTGCAGGCTGTCCGTTTCTGCTAGCAAAGGAAGTGGGATGCAGCCTGGGTGAACAAACTTTGCTGCATTCATCGGAACCTGGGTAATGGGGGGTATGTGGGACTGTCCTGACAGTGGGAAACAGCTTTGGCCCATCTCCGGATTGGCCACATTAGGTTGACTCATGTTTTCTTATTGGAGAGGGTGCCTCCTCCCTATTGTGATGACTGTCTGGTTCCTTTGACTGTGCAGCATCTTCTTGTGGAATATCCCAGTCTTGGGGACATTCGTCTGTGGTACCTTTCTGGGTGCCGAGCCGGCAACAGATTGCATCTACTCTCCACAGTGCTTGGGGAAGAGACCTGTGCTATGGGGGAAGGCACCTTCTTTGTGTTGAGTTCTGGCCTTCTCCACAAGCCGTAGGGCTTTACCATATTTTACTTTGTGTTTTAATGATAATACTCTCATTTAACCTCTGTCTTTCCACCATGTATTTGTTATGGTTGGTTTGTTTTATGCATCATTTTTCTCTGCTTTTTATGTTTTAGTAGGGTTTCACCATAATTAAGTTTGTGTTTTAATGATAATGTTCTCGTTTAGCCTCCGTCTTTCCACCATCTTTTTGTTTTGGTTTGTTTGTTTCATACATCATTTTTCTCTTTGCTATTTATGTTTATATATATATATATATATATATATATATATATATATATATATATATATATATATATATATATATAATTTTAACTTTAGTTTAATGTTTGTGTTCGGCGGCATATGACCTCTGCTGTTGTGCTGCCATGTCACATTTTCATTCATTCATTCATTCCATGTCGAAGACTTGACTCACTGCAGCACTTGATCAACACTCCTGACACCAGTGTTACGTTCCCCGCCCAACACTGCCACAGGCTCCAACAGCAGTCGCACAGTATAGGAAGGGCATTGCCCAATGAGTTGTTCTTCCTACGGCCAACCTTTCGGTGTACAGCACACAAGATCAGCTCAGACGTCATATATAATCACTGGCTTCTTACGTTCACTTTATATTCCTAGTAATTACACTTAATGCTTTCCAATTTCACTTCAGTGTTATCACAAGCACTGGAGCTATACAAACTTTACCGACTGCAATAACACTGAATGCTTGCCAACCACACTTCATTATTTTCACAATTACCGAAAATATACAAACTGCACTGACACTGAACTACACTCAAACTGCATTGAAAACTGACTGAGTGCTCTAGTTGTTGTTGTTGTTCAAAGAATTCCTGCACATATAATGCAGGCCAGGCCATACATTAGCCCGGTCAGTGGGGTATGGGCTGGTTAAAAAATAGTAAGTGGGGAGGACAGGACCTGGGGATTGCCCAGCACACACGTCCTGCCTCCTGGCTGGCTTTGTGGTGTGTGTCTCTTCCCCATCCTTATATAGCCTTATGTTACTCTCGAAGCATCTACTATACTGTAGCACCTACAGCTGCCAAATCAGAGACATCCAAAATATCAACTGTTTTCTTATGCCGCACAACACTCTAAATTTTTTAGCTTACAAACTTAAATTAAATTACATAATTTAAGAAGCAATCACACAAATCAAACATTATTGAGAAAAAGGAGCATGAAAATTAATGTACAACTTACATAATAACTACGCTAACAGTAGCAGGCTAACTGGCAACTCTGACACGCAGCAGTAAAATACCAGGAACATGGAGAAACTTTCAGACTAGCTAACTAGCAAATCCCTCTTCTCAACAAATATATATATATATATATATATATATATATATATATATATATATATATATATATATATATATATATATATATATATATAATGTTTATCATATTTTGTCTCACATAACATTCCAAGGTCACTGCCTACCCGACCTACCATTTCCTCTTCTCTTCCGATGTCATTCCATCCTCCCTGATTGATGGCACATCAAGATATCATTGGCAGATTTGACGAACGTTGTAGGGTCTCGAAGTGGCTGCATCACACATGGAGTGTGAGTCTCGATAGCATGGAGTGGTGTGGGTGGGCTGACACACATTGATCATCGTCTCACAGTGCAGGGATATGTAGAAATCATGGGAGAAGTATTTTTGCCATCTGTGACAGTGATGCTGATTGGTGACAGACAATATATCTGCATGGTTCAGGACTACAGTCTACTCCATAGTGCAAGGATATAAAAGATTGGATTGCCATGCATCCCCAGATAACAGTCCTTGACTGGCCCTCATGTTCCCCAAACATCCCATAGAATTTTTTTTTTTTTTTTTACGTGTCTAACTCTGGGCATAGGCTTTGCAGCCTGCTCCCAAGGCCCCAGTAGTTCTCTTACATACCACACACCTCCACATGTCACCACCATCCATACTGAATTCATGCTAGGGCTGTCTCAATATCGTCTGCAAGTAGTTAACTGTTGTTTCACATACCAAACTACTTCGTATGAATAATTATGGTAACGACTAGCACACTGTCGATCGAACAAAAACTAAAATAATAGAGAGAGAGAGAGAGAGAGAGAGAGAGAGAGAATAATTTGAATGTGAGGATATTGGATCACTTAGCTAAAGAGAACATTTTATCGAAGAAACTGATGATACATTAATATCTGGCGCAGGCCCCGTTCAATGAAAAGACTTGCTGTTGCCTTCGTGACACTGACTCTACAAGACGTTGCGGAAAAACAAGGTTAAGGCGAAGGCTCTCCCACAACTTCCTCATCTAGTTAAACAATACTCTCAGATATCGTCCTTCTATCAATCCCACTTTCTAACCATGTGGCTCCACTTGGTTAGAAAGGGGAAGGCGATGGCTCGATCGGTAGAGAGGTGGCCTGCAGCCCAACCGGTCCCAGGCTCAGATCCCCACTGGGGCAGGGAACAGTTTAACCCAAGGCATCCCGTTGACATATGGATACATCACCACGTTTTGTCATGGTTACACCCGATTACATATTCATACGTTTTGCAATTGCGAGGTCTGTCATTTGCATGTTTTTCATGTTTCGCGCGTGATTTTTGGTAGGCATATGTGGCAGACCTTCCCCTACCCAACGCCAGGTGGGGATGCTGCCTTGCCCCACCTGACTCCCCTGCCCCCCGCACGCCATTTTCTCAGCAACTCACCTGTTAGCAGTGACCTGGCCAGTAAAGACATTGTCACGAATCAATTCGCGACATTTCCCTTTTGTGAGAAGCCACGAACTATTAGTGGAAAACTCACTGTGTATCGCTCAGCTAACCGTTTCTCCCTCCCTTTCGGAGTATACTTTTCAAAACATTCGTCACTTTCAAAAGTGACCGATTTAATGCACGTCACTAAGTGCGCTACTGAGCGATACAATTGTTTCTTTATCGTTCGCCTCTGCTTCCCTCAACCGTTAGCCACGCCTTGCGTCCTGCCCATACAATGTATTTGAATTCAGTCTTGTGTTTGCTGTGAAGGAGAAAGATTCTGTGCTCAGAAGTGGAGAGGTCAGCTAGCACCCCAAGCTCCACTAGTTCAGTAATCCCAGTACTCCCACCTTAGTGGTGATACATAGCATTCATCGACTGGTATTTCTTTTGTGTATTTTGTAGTTTTAAGAGTTTAGTTAAGGTGTTTTTTCCTAGGCGTAAGTATTTAGCTTTTGTGTGAGTGAGTGAGTGCGTCTCATTTAATTTGATTTGAATTGTAACGTTAAATTTATTTTTTGTGATTAATAAATTTAACAGTTCTTTTCCTTGAGCTCAGTGTAAAGCAAAATCTTGTTTCATTTCTCCATAATTAAGCTTATTTTCCATACAGCTCCTAGCTTGCATAGACGTTTTACTATTCATAACTGGTACTTAGACCAGTCTTGTTGTATTAACTTAAAATCCGTTGTGCCAGGAGTTAATGCATCAGCAAGAACCTGATGTTATTATTATTAGTATTAGTTATTTATTGTCAGGGGTGAAGTAACTTTCTCCAGAGGCTAACAGTACAGTAATTCAGCAATTGTGAGTAATTAGTCTCTGCCGTGCACTGTTGAGAAAGTTTATAAATTCTCGTTCTTAGAGAATCTTAGCAAGTCAGCGTAAAGTAATCGTTGCTTGATGTAGCAAGACAATCATTGTCTCTGCTCTTCAATGTTATTGAATATTATTATCAATTTAAATAATAGTAAAGCATTTATTATAAAAACACCGTGATATTATAAAAACACCGTGACAATTGGCGACCTCATTCCAGGATATTAACTTCTAGCTCTAAAGCTATTCACGAGATAGTGCTCACTCATTCATATTTAGGTATTTATCATTAAAGTTTATAGGCACAAGCTTACTGGTGTTTACCCTTAATTTAGCAAGTGAATTTTGCTTTATCAATCCATAGAGTACTTAACTCTAGTTTATTCTTGGTAACGCCAGACGATTTTATTCGCTCCTGGGAAGTCGCCGTACCATTGTGTTTATTATTGAGTCTTCCCAGTCATTTACATTTTTGATTTATTCTTTGCCAGTTAACTGGATAAGACTGGTCACCACTAGCTTGTGTCTGTACTCTTTACTTGTGTTTATTAGTATTCGTCGCTAAGCAGTCAGTACTCAATTTCGGTTTGCTTAATAAATTAGCGCCATGGCTACTACTGTATTTTTACAGGAAGCCAAAGATATGGGTCTTTCGGATCCAACCGAAATTAAAGAGTATATACTCTCACGGCATAATCAGGAACAGCAGCGCGAGAATGATGCCCGTGAAGAGCGTAAGATTCAGCGCAAATGCGAGCGAGAACAGCGCGAATACGAGCGAGAACAGCGCGAATACGAGCGTGAACAGCGCGAATACGAGCGTGAACAGCGCGAATACGAGCGTGAACAGCGAGACAAAGAACGAGAACACGAACGTGCCGAGCGAGAAGCACGCGAGAAACATGAACTTGAAGTGCTGAAGCTCAAGCGAGATTCCTTGGCTTCAGACACATCTGGTGCAGTTGGTTCAAGCTCCACGAGCGCTCTCCCTGCACATGTTATGGCGACCCCACACATCAAGCTTTCCCCATACAAAGATGGCGAGCGAATCGAGCCATACATAGCTCGATTTGAAGACATGGCTCAGCTTTACCAGCTCGATGATGCAGCTAAGCGGATTCAGTTTCTTAGCCTATTTGAGGGCCCTGCCCTCGATATTCTCCACAGAATTCGTGGAGACAATCTCACATATGAGATGATGAAAGCTGCACTCATTAAGGCGTATGGTCTCACAGTAGACGACGCCAAAGTTCAGTTCATGCGAGCTCGTCTCCAAGACAAGGAGACAGCTGTTCAGTTCCTTGATCGTCTCACAGCTTACTTAAATGAGTGGATGGAGAAAGATGAAACTCCTTCCACGCGTGAGGGGATAATTGACCTTATGCTGCGTACACAGCTAGAGAGGTCGTGGCCTGCTGAGCTCATAGCACAGCTTAAGATCTGCCAGGTGAAAGATGCCAGCCAAATGGCAGACAAGGCTGATGCATTCTTTACTGCATACGGGTATCAAGCTCGTAAGCAAAACACCTGGAGCAGAAAAGATACTGCCAAGTCTGGGAAGTCGTCTCAGACTGAACCCCAGCAACAAGGCCGTTCTCAGAGTAATGGCCAAGGTCCAAAACCACAGAAGGACCAGGGGCAAAATACACAGCAGCCTGCTTGGAAGAGGTACAACAAGTACCCTAACCAGCAGCAGTATCAGCCACGCAACCGACCGTCGGGACAAACTTTTTCACCACCAGCTCAAAAGAGGCAGGAAGCGAATGCAGCCTTCATTCCTCAGCAGCAGCCTGGTGGTCACGTCCCTACCAGTGTGGGTACTTCCCCACAGTTCACTAGTCCCACAGTGACAGTGAACCCCCCTCCACAGATGGCCAATGTTCCATCTCCTTATAATTCTCAAGGCACAATGTTTGCCACATCAATTCAGCAGCCTCATGAGTGGCTAGCTGCTTCCTCCACAGGCCCTCCCACAGGTGACAGTACCTTCCTTGTTCAGCCAGGGTTTGTGGGAGGCATTCCTATGAAGGTCCTGAGAGACAATGGTTCCTCAGGTTGCTCTGTCAAGCAGAGTTTAGTTCGGTTTGAGGAGTATACAGGTCGACAGATCCATGCAAAGCTTATTGATGGATCAGTGAGATTGTTCCCTGAGGCATGTATCCAGGTGGCATCTCCATTTTATACTGGTACAACACTTGCAGTTGTCATGCCAGAGCCTCTATTTGACTTTATAGTAGGCAATATTAATGGAGTCAAGGATAGTTGCTCCGATGACGCTACTCAGACTTCGGCTGCTGCGGTAACACGGGCCATGACTGAGGCTCCAGACTGTGTCACCCCAGTTATCATTGAATCGCCGCAAGATCTGATGTGTAGTCAACTTGTTGTCCAAGAACAACATTCTGACCCAACACTTGCTGCCGTGCGGAACAAACAAAAGGGTCAAGTGATTAAGTATTCACGGGGAGGTCGAGCCAAGTTCCTTCGCAAACAAGGACGGCTCTACCGTGAGTCACGAACACCCGAGGGTGAGGGTCGACTGCAGTTTGTCGTTCCCGCCAAGTACCGCCTAGCAGTGTTACAATGGGGTCATTGTTCAGCCTCACGAGGTCACATGGGCAAAAGGAAGACCCAGGGCCATATCCGAGCTGACTTTTTCTGGCCAGGGATGGGACGGGACATAGATAGTTTTGTCCGTTCCTGCAGTGTGTGCCAAAGTATCACCACTAATCAGGGACATGCCCTTCCTGTGCCATTCATAACCACACCTGTAATCTCTGAGTCAGTTGAGAGACAGGGTAGTGGTGAAGTGGGTGCAGACCTGACGTCTCGCCCATTGGCCCCACAGGACACATTATGTTCAGGGCCTGTACATACATATTATGTACCGTAAGTTAAGGGGGAAGTTGAGAGGTGACTTGATGCTATGGAAGACCCAAGTTTGCACAAGGATTCTCAGCTTCCCTGTACTAATATAAGTACTGTAGGTTAAGGGGGAAGTTCGAGAGAGAACTCCGCAGAGGCGACTTGAGGCTATGGAAGACCCAAGTTTGCATAAGGATTCTCAGCTTCCCGGTACTAATAGAAGTACTGTAGGTTAAGGGGGAAGTTAAAGAGAGAACTCCGCAGAGGCGACTTGAGGCTATGGAAGACCCAAGTTTGCATAAGGATTCTCAGCTTCCCGGTACTAATAGAAGTACTGTAGGTTAAGGGGGAAGTTCGAGAGAGAACTCCGCAGTGGCGACTTGAGGCTATGGAAGACCCAAGTTTGCATAAGGATTCTCAGCTTCCCGGTACTAATAGAAGTACTGTAGGTTAAGGGGGAAGTTCGAGAGAGAACTCCGCAGAGGCGACTTGAGGCTATGGAAGACCCAAGTTTGCACAAGGATTCTCAGCTTCCCGGTACCAATATAAGTATTGTACTGTAGGTTAAGGGGGAAGTGAGAATTCCGCAGAGGTGACTTGAGGCTATGGAAGACCCAAGTTTGCAAGGATTCTCAGCTCTCCGATACTAATATAAGTACTGTAGGTTAAGGCACAGGTTGAGGACCCGTGTGCAGTTCGAGGCTATGGAAGACCCGAGGTTGCACAGGGATTCTCAACTTGCTGACATAATCGTGTGCTATAATTAATGGCGACCTCGAATGTACGAAGCTTAGGCTGTCACTCGTATTTTTCAGCCAGAGTGTACTTTTCGTAGCATGTACTGATTGCTAGGCAGAGAGAGTAATTGTAACATGATAAAATTTTGTCTCATTGACACTTTTGATGCTCCACCTCAATTGGTTTTGCAGGTTCAGCAATGGGTGTAGCAGTTTTGCTGTGCGGACCAGCTGATCGTCTGCCGCACGCTGCCGCCTCTTCTCCTCTGCCTTCGTCGTCGCCATGTTATTATTTACTATGTCATTTTACACATAGGTACAGTTACACTACAACTGTCACACCTACACCGTGTATTACATACACCACGCTACACAACAATTAGTTGTCAGTGTAAATGTAGCGACTTTTCGCTCAGTTTGACCTGAGTACAGGATTTTCACCATAGTCATGGAGTTTTTCCCTCAAGCTTGCTTCTATTAACGTAAATACGAGGTTTTTTCGCTCACTGGCGACTGCGACTTTCTCCTGTAGCAGGATAGCACACACACCACAGTGTGAATCTTGCGTGAATGACTTAGGATGTGTACATATATATATATATATCCACAAATTTTTTCCCATAAGGAAAAAATTTAATCTTGTAAGGGCGTAATGTCACGAATCAATTTGCGACATTTCCCTTTTGTGAGAAGCCACGAACTATTAGTGGAAAACTCACTGTGTATCGCTCAGCTAACCGTTTCTCCCTCCCTTTCGGAGTATACTTTTCAAAACATTCGTCACTTTCAAAAGTGACCGATTTAATGCACGTCACTAAGTGCGCTACTGAGCGATACAATTGTTTCTTTATCGTTCGCCTCTGCTTCCCTCAACCGTTAGCCACGCCTTGCGTCCTGCCCATACAATGTATTTGAATTCAGTCTTGTGTTTGCTGTGAAGAAGAAAGGTTCTGTGCTCAGAAGTGGAGAGGTCAGCTAGCACCCCAAGCTCCACTAGTTCAGTAATCCCAGTACTCCCACCTTAGTGGTGATACATAGCATTCATCGACTGGTATTTCTTTTGTGTATTTTGTAGTTTTAAGAGTTTAGTTAAGGTGTTTTTCCTAGGCGTAAGTATTTAGCTTTTGTGTGAGTGAGTGAGTGCGTCTCATTTAATTTGATTTGAATTGTAACGTTAAATTTATTTTTTGTGATTAATAAATTTAACAGTTCTTTTCCTTGAGCTCAGTGTAAAGTAAAATCTTGTTTCATTTCTCCATAATTAAGCTTATTTTCCATACAGCTCCTAGCTTGCATAGACGTTTTACTATTCATAACTGGTACTTAGACCAGTCTTGTTGTATTAACTTAAAATCCGTTGTGCCAGGAGTTAATGCATCAGCAAGAACCTGATGTTATTATTATTAGTATTAGTTATTTATTGTCAGGGGTGAAGTAACTTTCTCCAGAGGCTAACAGTACAGTAATTCAGCAATTGTGAGTAATTAGTCTCTGCTGTGCACTGTTGAGAAAGTTTATAAATTCTCGTTCTTAGAGAATCTTAGCAAGTCAGCGTAAAGTAATCGTTGCTTGATGTAGCAAGACAATCATTGTCTCTGCTCTTCAATGTTATTGAATATTATTATCAATTTAAATAATATTAAAGCATTTATTATAAAAACACCGTGATATTATAAAAACACCGTGACAGACATGTCGCGCCACGGTCTCTCCAATGACGATATTCAAGGTGATAGTTATTCCCAAGGTGGAGGACAAAGGAAGAAACAAGCAAGAGGAAGAAACAAACATAAGTGATGAGGCGGTAACATCGTAAAGGAAAGTGAGGTATGATGATGTGTTTGGTAAGTGAAACAATGCTTATATCGCCTATATTATTGTCTGAAAACCAATATACTCTTGTACTACATGCAAATTCGTACCAAATAAATAAATATCTAACCTTTTATGAATTGTCTGGAACAGTTATTTCTGCAATAGAAAATGTTTTCTCTGGAGCAGGGCCCACAGAAGATGGTACCAGGTATTCAGAGGAACACCTGTATAACACAATTATAAGCTCAGTTAAGCACTTTTATGGGCGTTTTCCAATTTTTGTCGTGAAAAGCGAAGCTTTTAGGCAAAAAAAAAAAAAATAAATAAATAAATAAAAATCTGCCAGGATGGGGGTGGAGGGTGATAAATCAGTCGGGATGCGGCGGGTTAAGGATTTGAATTTCATTAAAAAATGCAGACGATCTACCGGAAGACCCGCTGACATGTCATAAAAATACCCCTGCTAATACCAATACACCAGTCCTGAATGGGACATCCCAGTAACATAATATTATGTTATGCACTGCAACAACTCTGACATTGTCTGATCAACTTTCATGTCAATGGCAAAAAACGAAGCTCAGCCATACTTTATCGATTTATCTGATAAACTATGTAATCAACACAATCTTGTACTGATGAAACGCCTGACGTTAGTGAGAGGATTTCAGGAAATGACTGGGACCCAATGCCAATTGTAAGCATGATGTAGAGTGAGAGAGAGGAACGTCATTTAGATCAGACACAGGGTTTGCTACACATGTAGTTGATATACAACGATTAATTATGTGAAGAGGTCAGCGGTCACGCTGAACAACTGCTAACATTCTGTGGCAGAGTCTCTGGAGAAACTGGCATTTATCCTTAGACACCAGTACCAACTGTTCCGATCATGTCAAGGAAGCGAGTACCGTAATGTTCGTCCTTCACGGCATGTTTTCACCAGATTTCAGTAAGAGAAATGTGTCTTATACTCAGGTGTTTTGTTCGCATACAGAATATTCACTCAAATCGTATAAAAACTGGAAGGTGATAAGAGTGCCAACAAGTGGCGTTTTAGCAGGGCAACAGAAGTATTGGAAGGGTATCCCATTATTCATGGAGGGAGCAATTTTCATCTTTAAATATGAGTAGCCATTACTGTTACTGTGCCATTCGTGTTAATTTTAGGTTTTATATTAGAGTTTTACTTAGTTATATAGTGGTTATTGATGTGATGAATATATATCTGCACTAATCCATTTCCATACATTTTTAATAGTTTTGTATATTTCGGCTAAACATTTTAAATGCTTTAATGTCTTTGGTTGTATAGTCGCATTCATGATTCCTGATACACATGAGGGCGTGTTGTCCATTGTAGTGCTAACTGCTTCTGGAATATGGAGCTTTTGTGCTTACTGTCTGATACATTCAACATAATTTGACCAGGTAGCAAGTGAAATAGATCAGCATCCTACCAGCAATGGACACAGCAGTATGCAGCACGACTAAATGTGTATCGGAACTCATGAACGCGACTGTACATGGCAGAGATTATTCTGCTTTTGGAAACGTATGCCTTTTTAATCAATAATCTTTCCCAATATTATAAGTACAACTCACCTCTTCAGTCTGTTTGGGAGTACTGCGTAAACTACAGGCGTTAGGAAGGTTTGCCGAAGTTCCAACAAATCTTCCACCTGCAAAACATCCAACCTTTACTACTATGAAGGTATATAACACAATATAATACGCTGATAAATCTTCTTTACCGTGTATATTCTGGTACTGTTTTGACTTATAAATTGTTTCTTGGTTAAGAACGGCGTTGAATCAAATCTTGTCTTAAATGTAAGAAAAATCTTATCATAATTATCACCATCATCATGTGATGCGTAATCTCAGTGTGATATTCGAATGACATGTTTTTATTAACATAACAATTCTTCTACAATAATCTTTAAAAAAAAAGAAGATGAAGAAGTCAAATTCAGGCCCTGATGGTGATGCTCCTGTCAAATCATGGTAATCACTGTAAAAACTTTGTTGCTAAGCACGTTCAAAAATGTAATTTTATCATATTTTCCTTCTTTCATGGTAGCTAAATGGAAAAATATTTGGGAAGATTCGGCGATGACAGTTATGTGATAAGCATTACGAGTGTAAATGTGGATGGTAGAACATCAAGATAAAGACTTAAGAAGGCTTGCCATAAGGTTCAACAAAATGACCCCATCGGTAAAGGGCTTAACAGAGGCTTAACAGAGACCACGAAGAAAGGAGAACCACCAATAAAGAAACAAGGATCACACACACCGTCACGTACTACGTCTAAAAACACAGCCAACGAACCTCTGCCCAGTTCCGAGTTGGAAGTTTTCGAAAAGTGAAGTTGAGGGCCTGACAGATCGTATTCAGCTGGTTGTAGTTGATTCCAGAGTGGATGGTGGTATTGCCCATCACTGTTGTTATCCAATAAGGCTCATAGGGCAACGCAGCGACGTTCACTGTAGCACCATGGAAACTGTAGAAAATTATGACATTACTTCCTTTCTATCAGACCTCTGTATTGCCACTGACAGAATAAGATTTTGCTTTAGTTTACTCCTGTTACTATCAAATTACGCAATTCATCTTAGGATGTACTTTCTGACCTAGCCGTTCAACTTCCATTAACACCATCACTAACAAACGGTTCTCTAAAGCTGAATAAATAGTTAGGTATCAGAAAGAACTACAAGAGGTCCAACTCATGCAGAAAACTCTGATAAATACAGGAGCAGATCCTGTGTTTACAGTCCTATAACTATAGGCTATTTCTTCTCAGTTAATGCATGCTCCATGTTCACCTTTTTAGTCAAATTATACTGAACAGTATGTGACAGCATGATGACCCAAAGAACATAACATTTCTCATTCCACTTTCTTCAGTTGTACTGCAGAAGAAAAACTCTGTAAAGAAAGAACAGAATAATTCATATTTTCGTTTGTGTTTAGCCACCATACTTCAGGAATTTCTCTGGGAAGTTTTTGAGAGGGGAGAGGAAGCGGAGGCCTCTGCCGGAGGTCCACGAAGCCACCTTCACTATCTGAGCTCCGTCACGGCTGTACGGCAGGTGAACCAACAAGCAGCACCTGTACAACATATTTTTATTATGGTATATTTTAAATGAAAACTCGAATATAAAGGTTAGGAATTTACATCCACCTTTTAACTAACATTTATATATATATATATATATATATATATATATATATATATATATATATATATATATAGAGAGAGAGAGAGAGAGAGAGAGAGAGAGAGAACTATTCATGACTATATATAGTTATACAACTGTACAACTCTCTCTCTCTCTCTCCCTCTCTCTCTCTCTCTCTCTCTCTCTCTCTCTCTCTCTCTCTTGTTGCATATAATATTTTAAGGTAGGTATGAGAAACTGGCATACGTGAACTCGTTGACGTCAGTCAACATCATCAAAAAGGAAAAAAAACATCAATGTACAATATCCAGGATTATCAATTATGCCAACTGTCTACGCGCACCATTCCCTTGCCACCCATGCTGTAATCATGTTCAGTTATATACCTGTATACTTTATGTACACATACGAGTATATTCGTATCTGTTTATCATATATGCCACACATTACTTATTTGAATATGCTGAGATATTTGTGAACAATACTTCTCACTCTCACAGCGTGCATCTAATGGCAGTTAGTCTCAGAATATTAACACATAGTACGTATAATTACTAATGTAATGGTGCATGCATGTCTGTCTTTGTACTGTATATACCTAGGCTACTTTCCCCCCAAAAAGGGGGATTGTCGAGACGACAACACACTCCCAATTTACACACACACACACACACACACACACACACACACACACACACACACACACACACACACACACTCATTTACTCGTATCTTAGCTCCTAGTACATGTATTGAATATTAAGAGTACATTTTCACAGCGTACATATTAAGGCATTTAGTCTCAGAATATAAACACATAGTTCAGTTATTAATGGTATGGTACGTAATGTACATTGAAATTTATAGAGACCAACAATTTTATTTTCTATGGCACTACGACATTTATCATTGTCATTGTTTTGGACACTCTGAGATGGCATAACTAAACATAATAAAGTATCTGGAATTGCTTTTACAATAATATCTGTTACACTATACTTGCCCAAGAGTTCGTGAAGGTGGGTTGATGTTCAGTGTCATGGTGTTCATCATGGAGAGGATCCAGTGTGAAGTAAGTAAAGCACCGAGATCCTCCCTGGGCAGCCGTGTGACCACCAGGAGCCTCGTCGACCACATCTGTAGACGACTCTTGAGGGATAACTTAGCGAATGCATCGAGGAAGGCTGAGTCTTCACTAATCACCACCACCATCACGCAACACGACATTCTCCGCATCTATTAAGAGTACTGTGCATTAAGTATAATAGATCTTTGCCTCTTGCTTTAACAGTGATAGGATTCTTTACGTTATACTTATGCAAGGAAACTATATTCTATCACTGTGTGGCCACAACTATTTAAATCCTAATATATCCTACACTTTATCAGATCAGTTACTATATTAGGGTAACAAATTTCCCTACTTCCCCGATCATCGGTACGGGGCAACTATTTTCTTCCCGCCAGATAATTTACAATATATGGCTATTATTTTCTAAATACCAATAGATCATTGACTTTACTAGGGTAACAATATTTCCGGACCCCAGGAGATTATTTACTGTGCAGGAATAACAATACTACTAACAACTGAATGCGTGGAGATATTGTAGATTAAGAAATACCGGTATATACCAGATGAATCCCTTAAGGCTTGAGGTAGTCCAGGTGATGGAAGTTGATTGATCATACGGTGCCGTCCAGTACCAAAGTGGTTGAATTCATCGCCTAATAAATGTCTGGACTAAAGAGGCTCGCCCCACGTAATAGAGGGGTGGAAGGTGGATCCAAGAGTGGATGATGTTAATTATATATATATATATATATATATATATATATATATATATATGGAGCCTCTGTGGTACTGTGGTAAAGTGGGCGTTTTTGTACACTGAAGAACGAGGGTAATATATATATATATATATATATATATATATATATATATATATATATATATATATATATATATATATTACGCCAAGGTAATAAATTCGCGAGCGATCTTCTGGCCACGTACTGCATTGGCGGATATCAGGGATGCTGTGGTTGAACCAGTGTTGCATACCATAAAGTATGCTTGCACCTAGTCGGCTTGCACGGGCCGATTACACTTGCTTCACTGACAACACACACATCCAAAGCCACTCCAACACTACAGTTACACTTACAAGCACTTCTCACCCTACATACAATCTCTACCAGAAAGCCTAAGCCACTTCGTAGAGATACATTGTCTGTATCGTCCCCACTTCGGTAGGGATAGGCTGGTCCAGCAGTGGACACTCAAACGGCTGATGATATATATATATATATATATATATATATATATATATATATATATGAAGCCTCTGTGTTACAGTGGTAAAGTGTGCGTTTTCGTACACTGAAGAATGAGGGGTCACGCCCAGCCAATGTAAGAAACTTTGGGAGCATTCTTCTGGCCACATAATGTTGGCGGACATAAGGGGTGCTGTGGTTGAGCCAGTGTCGCATACTAAAAAGAATGCTTGCACCCAGTTGTTTTGCGCGGGCCGATTACACTTGGTTCACAGACTACACACACATCCAAAGCCACTCCAACACTACAATTACACTTACAAGCACTTCTCACCCTACATACAATCTCTACCAGAGAGCCTTAGCCAATTGGTAGTGATACATTGGCTGTATCGTCCCCACTTCCGTCGAGATAGACCGCCTGTGCAGTGGACACTCAAACGGCAGATGAGATGATTATATACTGTATATATATATATATATATATATATATATATATATATATATATATATATATATATATATATATATATATATATATATATATGTGTATATATATATATATATATATATATATATATATATATATATATATATATATATATATATATATATATATATATATATATATATATATATATATATATATATATATATATATATATATATGCCAGGTAGGGGGACCACTGATGCCATATTCATTGTTCGACAGCTTCAGGAAAAATATATTGGTAGGAGAAGGGATCTTTATTTTGTTTTTGTTGATTTGGAAAAGGCCTTTGACAGAGTCCCTAGAGAGGTGGTGAAGTGGGCAATGAGAAAGCTTGGCTTGGAGGAGTGGCTGGTTAGGGTGGTTATGGCCATGTATGTGGGTGCTCACACCCAGGTGAGAGTGAATGGAGATTTGAGTGATGAGTTTTCCGTGAATGTTGGTGTGCATCAGGGGTCAGTCTTGAGTCCCATGTTGTTTATCATGGTACTTGAAGCCCTTTCATGTGACTTTAGAAACGGACTCCCGTGGGAGTTGTTGTATGCTGATGATTTGGTGTTGATTGCAGAAAATGAAGGGGAGGCGGAGGAAAGGTTTAGGAAGTGGAGAGATGGTATGGGGCAAAAGGGTTTAAGGATAAATGCAGATAAAACAAAAGTGATGATATCTAGGGTTGGTGGCGGTACTGTCAAAGACGAGGGAGAGTGGCCATGTGCAGTTTGCCACAAGGGCGTGGGAAGTAATTCCATCTTGTGCAGTGTGTGTGATAAATGGGTGCATAAGAGATGTAGTGGTATCAGAGGTAGACTGCGAGATAATGCTGATTTTATGTGTACGGCGTGCCAGGGTGAGCAGGTGGAGATTGTCAGACGTGAAAGAATTGAACTTGCTGGTGAATCTCTTGAGTATGTGGAAGAGTTTTGTTATTTGGGAGACATGTTGTGTGCTGGAGGTGGGGCTGGAGCTAGCTCTGTGGCTAGGGTGAGAAGTGGTTGGAAGAAGTTCAGGGAGCTCTTGCCTCTCCTGACATTGAGAGGGCTCTCCCTACGTGCTAAGGGGTCTTTGTATGAAGCATGTGTTAGGAGTGTAATGCTGTATGGCAGTGAGACCTGGGCAGTGAAGGAGGAAGATATTCGCCGGCTCAGACGTACAGAAATGACAATGATTAGGTGGATGTGCAGTGCGTCCCTGCGTCCAAGGCCTGGAGGGGCTGGGTTTACAATGGAAGAGTTGAGAGGTAGGATGAGACTTGAGTGTATTGGTGTTGTGATGAGGAGAGGTAGATTGAGGTGGTTTGGACATGTGGAGAGGATGGGGGATGATAATTGGGTGAGGAAGGTGAGAAGTGTTAATATTGGGGGTGGGGTTATGAGGGGTAGACCGAGAAAGACATGGGACGAAGTCATTAAGTGTGACCTTAGGGTTAGTGGACTGAACAGGGAGGCTGCAATGGATCGTGCAGCGTGGAGAGCCGCCATTAGGTGACCAAGGCCGACACATGCAAGCATGTTGGAGCCTTTAAAAACGAAAACGAAAACGAAAACGAACGATATATCTATCTATCTATCCATATCTATATATCTATCCATATCTATCTA
Source organism: Coenobita brevimanus (assembly GCF_032717465.1). Taxonomy (NCBI): domain Eukaryota; kingdom Metazoa; phylum Arthropoda; class Malacostraca; order Decapoda; family Coenobitidae; genus Coenobita; species Coenobita brevimanus. The sequence continues at coordinate 30,158,606 of NC_137003.1, forward strand.
TCTATCTCTATATATATATATATATATATATATATATATATATATATATATATATATCTATCTATCTATATATATATGTATGTATACTATATATCTATCTATCTATCAATAGATAGATAGATAGATAGATAGACATAGATAGATAGATATATGTATATCCATCCATCCATCATCCAATCCTACGTTGCCCCATGAGGAGCGTAGGAGCCCTGGCCTAGGCAAGTTGGCCCTAGCATTTAAGATGAGATATATACTGTATATCTATATCTACATCTATCTATCTATCTTTCTATCTATCTATCTATCTATATATATATATATATACACATATATATATAGATAGATAGATAGATATATGTAATCATTATCATCAGCCATTACAATTCCACTGCTGAACAAAGGCCTCCCTCAACCTTCTCCACGAATTCCGTGACTGAGCCATCTTTGACATCATTTCCTGCAAATTTCTCTATATCATCTCTTCACCTCTTGTCTGGCCTTTTTCTGCTATGCTTGCAGTCTCTTGGTGTCCAGTCAGTCAGCTACTTGTTCCATCGGTTCTCCTATATTCTTGCTACATGGCCTGCCCACCGCCATTTCTGTTTTATCTTCTATAATATTGTTTACTTTAGTCTGCTCTCTCGTCCAAGTTGATCTTTTCTTGTCTCTCAAAGATATTCCCATCATTCACCTTTCCATTGAGCTCTGAAAACGGATTATTTTATTTTCCATCGATTTTGTCAGTTTCCAGGTCTAACAACCATAAGTCATAGCTGGAATTGTACATTCGTTATATACTTTGCGTTGAGAGACGGAAGAGAGAGTTGTATGTAGAGAGGAAGAGAGAGGTGAAAAGATTAGTAAGAGAGAGTTAGAAGAGAGTGGATGAGGTACTGCATTTTGAAGGAATTTGAGTGTAAAGTAGAGGGAATGTAAGAAAGTTTGTGGTAAGAGGTAGAATTAGACATGGTGCCAAAGCAGTTAGTTAGGGAGAGAAAGATAAAAATGGTAAATTACTGCTGGAGAAGGGAGAAAAAGTGAGTAGATGGAGAGAACATTTTAAGGAATTATTGAACATAGAGAATGAAAGTAATGCATGTATAAGTAGCTGGGGAATGGCTGGGAGACGGAGAGATGTGAGAAGAGAGGAAGAAATCAGTAGGATGGAAGTTGTGGATGCGATGAAGAAAGTTAAAATGGGGAAATGCAAGTATAAGCTTTTGGCGAATGGCTGGGAGATGGAGGGATGTGAGAGGACAGGAAGAAATCCGTAGGATGGAAGTTGTGGAAGCGCTGAAGAAAGTTAAAATGGGGAAAGCCCCAGAAATTGATGGACTGTGTGGTGAAATTATGGGGGAGAGATAGTAGTAGAATGGATGTGGAAGATGTGCAGATTGGCCTGGGAGGAGGGTAGAGTCCCAGAGGACTGGAAGTCAGGCATAATTATCCCCCTGTACAAAGGAAAGGGGGAAAAAGAAGTATGTGGTAATCATAGGGTCATTTGTCTTCTAAGTGTAATAGGAAAAAGTATATGGTAGGATACTTACTGACAGAATTAGGGAAGTAACAGAGCAATTAGCTGGAGAAGAACACGGTGGTTTTAAGAAGGGAAGAGATTGTGTAGATCAGATATTCGTTCTTAGATCTTTAGTGGAAAAGTTTCTAGAGAAGGGAAAGAAGTTGTATGTGGCCTTCATGGATTTGGAGAAAGCATATGATAGGGTGGATAGAGAAGCATTGTGGAAAGTATTAAGAATATTTGGAGCAGATGGGAAGTTGTTAAATGCCGTGAAGACTATGTATGAGGGTGCTAAGGCTACAGTGCGTGTGGATAGTGAACTGGGTGAATTTTTCTGTTTAACCCCTTAACCGCGAGGCGTCACTTTCGTGACGCTCGGCCACAATGGATCATACTGCGGGGTGTCAGTTTTGTGATTCTGTGTTATTTTGAATTATCCCAGGCTCTCAAGTGGTGGCTTGTATCATCTATCAGTACTGCCAATGTCCAACACTAGTCAGCACTGCAAATCTCATCTGTACTCCCATCCATTGTTGACATTTTAGCGATTTTACCCCCTTCGTGACTCCCCTCCCTACCTGCCCTCCATTACCCTGTCCTCTCACCTCCCACGCTGCGCTGCGCTATGCAAATTTCCCCCAGATTTTTCCACAGATTTCATCTGTTGAAATAAGTCCTATGCCCTATACTTATACAAAATAATATATACCAAAAAAAAATCAGGTAAGTGATAGTGTTATACACCAGGAATTGGCTAATTATCACCTGACAACACCTCACATGCATTCATTCGCTACATTACCACGGTAATTTCCCCTTTGAATTATGCCTTGTAATCGATGTCTGTAATAAAAATATATATCAGAAAGGAGGGGAGAAGCCTAAGTGACATTTACATTCACCTGGAACTACCTATTTCTTTATGTATTGCGAGATATTCTACCTATAAAAAATTAGCGTGTAAGTTAGCAGCAGTCAACCTAAGTGTCATTGTCAACCTTTCCCTTCTCAGATAAGCTGCGGCATTTAGTTCCTTGTCCTCTGCTGTAGTGAAACCATGTCACACTCGCGCCTCGCCATTCCTGCCGCTTCTGCGCCCATTGCAAAGGGTCCCGTGACTTCTACCCCTAAGAAAAGTAGTGAGGGAAGCAGGAAAAGCCTTAGTGACTTTGCAGTGGCACGTGAACTTGCAGAATTGTCCATGGTGATATGGACAGTGATTTTGACGATTCGGGTGAATCGTGTGATGAGCCAGGTGAGGTTATAGTGCCAGAAACTGCTACAACGAGTGCTTCAGTGTCAGAAGTAGTCTCTAGCTCCAAGGGAAAGGAGCCTTTAGTGCAGCAAGGCAAGGAATTTGGGAAGGGAGTGAAAAGGCGGCGTGTTACCCCCAGAACAATGCCCCCACGTGACCCAGCCCGCCATGAGTCACGAGTGCATCCACCTCCCCATTCCCCAAGCCCCACTTCACTCATTTCTTCATCATCGTCGGCTGAGTTATCTCCGGAGTCTTTGTCGTCGGAGTCACCACCAGCATCAACAGTGAAGGCAGGCCGTAGAGGAAGAGGCAAATCAAGGACAGTGAAAAGTAGTGTAGCTAGTAGGGTAAGGGCTGCTAGTGCTGTACGGCAACCCAGGGTCAGTGCGAGTGACCTTGAAAGAGATAAATCTGCCTCACAGCCAACCTCCACCACCACCACCACCACCCGCCCTACACTGCCACAACAGGGAATCCTGGACGCCTTCGCGTGGACGGAAGGGTCAGATTTTGTGCCTGAAAATTTAGTATTTGATGAGAGCTCCTCAGGAGTTCAGCTTCCCTTCACTATTGACGAAAATGCTGAGTGTGTGGACTACCTTTTGGCTTTCCTAGATGACGAAGTCATGCAGCACATATGTGATGAGACCAACAGGTATGAAATACAACGTGCTGCAAGTGGTACAGGTGCAACCAAGATGCAACAGTGGTCCATGCTGGGAGTGCAGGAGCTGTATGTGTTCTTTGCCCTCATGCTTCTCATGCCACACTCCAAGAAGCATGAGTTGGAAGAAAACTGGTCCTTGGATCCCTTACTACCCTCACCCACCTGCAATAAGTACATGGCAGAGATCGCTTCCAGAACATCATGGGAAACCTGCACTTTGCCGACAACGATGTACCTTCTCAAACCGACCCACTCTGGAAGATCCGGGAGATTCTGAGCAGAATGAAGGATAAGTTTATGTCATTCTTCCACCCCTTCCAGAAGGCTGTCATTGACGAATCCTTGGTTTTGTTCAGAGGACGTCTTCGGTTTGTTCAGTACATTCCAAGCAAACGCCATCGCTTTGGAATTAAGTTCTTTGTACTGTGCGACTGTAAGACGGGGTACATCCTTGACTTCGTCATATATTCAGCCAGCACTGTCGATCTGGATAAAACACACCCCCTTGGCTTCTCAGGCTGTGTAGTGAAAGTGCTCCTAGAAAAGTATTTTGGTGGAAATCATGTGCTGTATACAGACAACTACTATACAGCACCGAAACTTGCCAAATACCTTTCTGAGCACGGCATTGGCTCCTGCGGCACTGTGAAAAGTAATTGTGCCCACTTCCCCAAATTCCCAGAGGCAGGAACCTCGCAGCGAGGAGAGTGCACCTACGCAAGTCTGAGAAGATGCTGGCAATACGGTGGCATGACAAGAGGGTCGTGCACATGCTCACCACCGTACATAAGGGGGAGATGACAGACAGTGGGAAGGTCGACAGTAGGACAGGCGAACCTGTGATGAAACCTGATGCTGTGTTGGACTATAATATCAACATGCGGCTGGTGGACAAGTCTGACATGATGATTGGTGAGATCAACTACCTCAGGAAGAATACTAGGTGGTGCAGGAAAGTTTTTCTGCATCTCATAGATATGACGATGCTGAACGCCTTCATCCTGTACAAGATGAAGGTCAAGCCACCCAAGTCCTTCTCCCTGAGGTTGTTCGCCAGGACTTGTGTCCAGCAACTGCTGGAAAGATATGGTAGGGTGACAGCAGCAACTCCAAGGCGCCATCCAGTAACACTTCTCGACCGACTTGAGCAGAGGGCGTATATGGATCGGCACAGACTTGAGCTTATGCCTGCCACAGGGAAAAGGAAGGCTGCGATTCTCAGGTGTCAGGTGTGTGCACATACCACCCGCCGCACATCTGAGCACAAACGCACCTCTTGGCAGTGCGCTGAGTGCTCTGTGTTACCTGCTTCTTCTATTACCACAGCCAGAAGCAGTTCTAACAGTGCAAGTGTGAAAGTAGAATAATTTGGAAATAATGTGTAAATAATGTGTAAATAGCAAGTGAAAGCAATGGATGTTCAGTACATATGACTGAACAGTGTATTATATAGTTTTATCTTACTGAAAGTGACAGTGAATAACATAGTGTAAGTAAAATAGAAGGGTAAATATTGAAAATAGAATAGAAAATGTAAACAGTAATGTAAGTAATTAGTAATATAAGAATATGAGTACAAATAATTTATGTTATAACAGTGAAAGTGAATCCGTGGCTCTCTATGTATTTTACTGAATGAAAAATTGAATGACTTCAGTGACAATAAACTAATACGACTGAAGGAAACTTATGGAGAAAGACTCCAGATATATATAAGTGTGATATAGTAATAGAAATATAAAGTGTGAGGGGTTTTATGAATAATAAATGACAGAGTACCAAGAGCGAACTAGCGCAAGTGCGACGATCAGACGCACTCGTAATTTCCATTGCTTTCACAGTGGGTTTTTTTTGGAGTATGGATCCCAAACTACTTGAAAATCATAGAGTACTGTTTATAGTGTTTATATCTGGCTGTGGTAATCATATTACGGGTTGTCGGGAAGTGTAACGTGGAGACTTCGTTACCCAACTTCAGAGGTCTCCACAAGTCCAACGGTAATGACGAAGGCTCAACAAACATTCCAGGAGAAAGCTGAAGGTATGTGCCATAAGCATATTTAATTTTAATATTCTAGGACTAATAACTGATTTTTGGCAAATATTTTTTGAGAGTCTCTCGGAGCCCGAATAACCCCGCGGGACACGCAAAACATTGGTAAACATGCCCGCGGTGTAGTGGTTAAAGGTTGGGTTGAAACAGGGATGTGCCATGTCTCCATGGTTGTTCAATTAGGATATGGATTGAGTTATAAAAGAGATACAAGGTATGGCAGTGGATGTTGGAGTGGCCCTAGTAAGAGAGGGCAATGTTTGGAAACTCCCTGTACTGTTGTTTGCAGATGATACTTTGTTACACCCACCGCAAATTGACTTAGGACCTACACACACAAAATTGCTAAGGGAGAGTTGTCTGTCTTTGCTTTTTGTTTCCACCTCCACCAAGTGAATTTTTTGAGCAAGAAGTAACTGGCAACTCCTCTGGTGTTGGCTGGAGGCAGTGAAACACTCAGCACGTCAGTGCTTGCCTGGAAGCGAGAGTGGGAGTATAAGTCCCATCAATCCGAGCTTGCACCTCCCTCTTTTTTCATACCATATGCATTACTGTTTGTCTTGTTCTTTTCCTAGAGTCAAGTTGTCATGTCTGGAAAGTACTGCCCAAGGGATGAGAGGGTCAGTATCATTGCGTGAAGGCAGGATAATGTTCCTATCAACACAATTTGTGAACGTACTGGACACGCAAAGTCGACCGTCATGAAGATTCTTGCTGCAGCGTGTGGCTTGCCACCTGATGTCGTACCAGAGCACAAGCAAGGCAGTGGAAAGAAGAAGACAATTTCCAGAGGTACAGATATGCTTCTGAAGAGGGAAGTAATCAAGAATCCTCGACTGGCAGCATCAGAATTGAAGAGAATGCATCCCCAGCTATTACAAGACGTCTCAATTCGAACTATCCAACACCACCTGCAGAAGGAGGTGGGTTTGCCAAGCTGCACCGCAGCCAAGAAACCACTTCTCACTGACTGCATGAAGAAGCAGCACAATTAGTTTGCCAAGAAGTATGTGCACTGGACATTGGATGAGTGGAGAAAAGTTATGTTTTCTGATGCAAGCACTATTCAAGTGTTCCAGGTGCATTCTGCCAAGGGTTCGTTGCCCTGCCTCCCATAGTCGATATGACCCTACTTACACGGTGCCAACTGTTAAGCACCCATGATCAGTAATGGTATGGGCAAGGCCATCTATGTAAAGGCCTGGGTGTGAGATTGGTTATGTCACAGGATGAGTCGGACCTCCACGCCGCCACTCACTTGCCACTGTTGCTCATACCAATTATCTCGTTCCTTCGTTTTACATTTATTGACTACTCTCTTATAACCATTTCTCTGTCTGCACTTACCTTTGGCAAGTACAATAATAATTTTCATTACGTTTGGTAACACCAACACTGTAAACGAAATAATAATGTTACTGAAGTTTAGCATTTTTATGGTTAGAAATGATAGCAATGGGTGTACGACTACTGTATATAAACACAGAACTTTACAAAACAGAAATATTCTAGTCATACCTTGTTTACTCTGACAAAACAGAAAAAACAAAAAAAAACAAATGAAACAAGAACTTTTAACATGTAATCTGTCAAAGTTGATATCATCTGAGTGTGTAGGGATGCCACCAGCTTATTTTAAGGTATTTCAGAAAGATGACTGTTTGGCTCGGTGAACAGTGTGGGTATAGTTAAAAATCAAGGGCTACTGTGCTACCAGTGCCCTGCTAAAATCAATTACCAGTTCCTTAGTTTTCATGATATTCAGCTCCAAGAAGTTGTCCTTACACCCTTTAGTAAAACAGTCCATTTCTTGTCTGTAAATAAGATAACTCTTTTTACAAAGTGAAACTATGTAGTATCATCAGCATAGGTTTCTGCACTTAAAAAGCCTTCAGGAGCCATGTACATATCCACAATCACTTATACCATATAATGAGTAAACAGAAGTGGTGATAGCACAACCATGGGGGGTCCCTGGTTTTACAACTGACACTTTTGACTTTTTACCCGTAAATAACACATACTGGGATCTGTGAAATCATGAGTCCACAAGACAAGATTAGAGTTGATATTCATTGAATCTAGTTTCTTCTTCAAAAGATGGGGGTGTATGGTGTTGAATGCACTTGAAATATCAACAAATAATATTTTTGCAAGGTACTTAACTGATCTGATGTTGACATTTTCCATAAAGTTTAGAACAGAATCTTTGATAACGTAGCATCTTCAACACATCTTTCCCCTTTGTAAGCAAACTGTAAAGTAACCATATTATATTTAACCAGCTCATACAAAATCTTTTTGATAACATGTGCAAGACATATAATAAAAAATACAAGTCAAAGCCACTGGACAATAATTGTTACAGCATTCGCGTGTCCTGGTTTTAGAAACAGGGACTATCTTAGAAATTTTCCACAGTCTTGGTTGGTATGCCTTGTTTAGACAGCATTGGAATACTTCACACATAATTGAAGCAAGTTGTTCCTTACAGAAAGAAACCACCTTTGCATTATCTTATCAGGTCCAGCCACTTTACCACATTTCACCCTCTTCAAGCTCCCCATGATGTCATTTTGAGTTATAACTATTTGCTCGTCATTTTTGGTTTTGAAGAATTCAGAGATGGTGTGTTGGTGCATGGAAAAGTCATGGAGATCAGACTTACAGTACAAAATATTTAGGTCATTAGAATATTTTCCAGGATTCTGTACATCTGACATGCCTGCTTTCGTTGTAAAAAGTGATTTTCCTAATATCACTCCAAGCTGCCTTTGTGTCATACCTAAATAAGTTATCAGGTTTCTCTGTGTACTTTTTCTTTTATGAGACAATCATATCATTTTTTTTTCTGTAAAGTTTTTAAATTTGCCCTATCGTTGCCTACAACATAACGTTTCTTTTCATTCAGCAGTTAAGTTCATTTGTGATCCAGGGTTTGTTATTTTGGTAGCATTTCACTGTTTTAGTTGGAACCACAATATCAGCGCAGAATGAAGTGTTTGAATTTAGGATACCAACATTGTGATCAGTACTACTCGTAGCACACTCCAGTCTCTCTGATCTTTACAGTCCCTAAGAGTTTCACATGCATCTGCGCTCCATGTCTGGACAGATTTCACAACAGGTTTGGAAGTTTGTAGCTTTTGCTTACAAATCGGTGTTAATAGAGACACATCATGGTCCGATAGTCTTAATGGTTTGAGTTTTTTAGACACATACCCTTGTTTTTAATTGCAGTAACAGTTATCCAAGATATTCTTACCTCTTGTTGCAAAGTCAATATATTGTTGATAATGAGGAATACAATTCTTAAAATATGAGCCATTAAAATTTCCTGTTATTATGTTAATTGAATTAGAAGAACTAGATTCAATTATGCACACTTTATCATAGAGGTATTATTTAGCAGTTTTCACATTAACACCAGGTGGGATGTATACAGCTATTAAGATTTTGTTAAATTCCCTTGGAAGAGAGAATGGCCTCAAAGACATGAATTCAATATTGTCACTGCAGATTTTGTTCACAAGTTATATCCCTCCACCACCGATTGTTGACATAAGCACAACCACCACCACCACTGTTTTTCCCTGATTCTGTTGATCTGTCATTTCTAAATAATTCAGAGCCGTCCATTTGATAATAGTCCGTGAGCCAGACCTCTAATTTTCACATTTAGGGCACAAATCGAGGGACTAAATATCACGGTGATTTTTAGGTGGTTCAGACCATCAACTATATGGAATCATATGATTGACATCTCAGATATACAACTAAATAGGTTTTTGGAGGCCATCCTTTGTACTATCGCCTGATTTTCTGCAAATAATCAGTATATAGCTTTTAAGCTTATAACACAAACGGTTGATTCTACTGAAAATTTATAGGCATGCATAGTTGTTAAAAATCAAATTTTACATCGGGTAAGGTAAGCTCAGTACATTTTCGGGGTAATTTTATAAAATTATATACAGGATTCAAAGCGAACCTAAGTTTTTTTTAGATATTCAGTTCATTTAGTTTTATCATATTTGGGGCCTAAGTCAAGGAACAAAATATCAAGGTGATTTTTAGGTATTTCAACCCTCCAACTGCATGGAATTATGTGATGGACATTTCAGATGTAGAGCTAAATAGGCTTTTAGAGCCATCTTCCATAATATCGTATGATTTTCTGCAGATTATCAGTATATCAGTTTCAAGCTCATAACTCACAAACAGTTGCTCAAACAGAAACTTTTCACCTATGCACAATTGTTTGAAATTAAATTATACATCAGTTAAGGTAAACTAATCTATTTGGGGGGTAACTGTATTAAATTATATCCAGAATTTAAAACTAAAATATAAGTTTTTTAGCCTTTTTTTTTTTTTTTTTTAAACATCGAGTTAATATAGTTTACTGTATCCAAAGGATATTTAGCTGAATGACAAACATGTGTATCTTAACAAGTTTACGTATTTACAATATAAAACAAATCCAGATTATTTCAAAATCTTACATATACATGTGGTTTAATTCTTATTAAGTTGGTCAAATTGGTCCTGCTTGAGAATATTAGCCACCCCATCTATAACTGTATATCCGCTATGTATTGGTAATGTATAACTTTTTCTTCTTTGTTCAGCTATATGTAGAGTATGTAAAAAAGAAACATAATTTATATACTGAATACATAAAGTGAAAAGATTCATTTCCCTGCCAGGAATGCCTAGACAGCCCATAACCAGTACGTAATAAAAGATGTCACAAGAATCTGAAGTGAGGGCCAAACGTCAGAAGACAGGTTATGACATATGCATCATTTGTGGCAAACAAGCATTACTAGATACACTGACCAGTCCTGAAGACAGCAAGTCCTAGCAAACATTATATAATGCAGCGGCTGTGAGAAAGTTTCAATTATCATAAAACTTTATACAGACACTCCAACTACAGTCACAGACAATGTAGATCAAATTTCACATATAAAGAGACACTAGCTTTGCTTAACCCCTAAACCTCGGGGTTGTTTTGGTGCTCCTTGCGTGTCCCGCTAGGATATTCGCTCTCCGACAGACTTTGTAAAAATATTTGCCAAAAATCAGTTACTAGTCCTAGAATATTATAATTAAATTTGCATATGGCACATACCTTCAGCGTTCTCCTGGGATGTTTGTTGAGCCTTTGTCGAGTACCGTAGGACTTATGGAGACTTCTGAAGTTGGGTAACGAAGACTCCACTTTACACTTCCCGACACCCTGTAATATAATTACCACTAGAAACACTATGATTTTCAAATAGTTTGGAATCCAAACTCAAAAAAAAAAAAAAAACTGTGAAAGCAATGAAAATTACGAGAGAGTACGAGCAACCCACTTGCGCTCATTCCCCTCTGATATTCTGTCATTTATTATTCCTAAAAACACTCACACTTTATATTCCTGTTACTATATAACACTTATATATATCTGCAGTCTTTACCCATAAGTTTCCTTCAGTAATAGTGGTTTATTGTCACTGTAGGCATTCAAAATCTCTTTCAGTAAAATATGTAGCATTCACTTTCTCGTCCTGTATACTAGCGTGGAGAACGAATCTGTCACTTTTACTTTCATAACTCCGACTATTCATACATGCTAGAGTGAAACTTTCACATTCTTTACTCCTAGTATATATACTCGTATTCTTATATTACTACTTATTTACATTTCTATTTACATTCTTTATTTTATTTACATTATTTACATTTCTATTTTATTTACACTATGTTATGCACTGTCACTTGCAGTAACTTATAAAACTATTTTCCACTGTTCAATTATATTTACATTCAATGCTTTCACTTGCTGTTTACACATTATTTACATTTCCACTTGCACTGTTTTAGAGTCACCAGAAAGATCGTTGTCACTGTCCATTATTATCATTGATAAATTAGCCAGTTCATGTTCCACAGCAGTCACTTAGCCCTTTACCCCTTTCCACATGAGGTTTAGTAGGGGTAGAGGTCACAGGGCCCTTTGTATGGGGCTAAAAAGCGGCAGAATTGGACAGGTGCGAATCCGACGTGGTTTCACCTTGAAAGACTACAGTAAACTGAATGCTGTTGCCTAGGACAGTGCAGGGCTGCCAATGTCAACGTGGTGACGGCTGCTAATATATACGTTATGAAATGATTGGCTGGAAGTCTAGACAATACATAATAAATTAGTTAGTTCCAGGTGAATATAATTATCACTTAGGCTTCTCCCTTCCTTTCTTATATATATTTTTATTATGAGAACAGGTCATACGGCATATTTCAAGGGGAAATGAACAGGGAAAATTAGCACGTGAGGTGTTGCCAGGTGATAATTAGCCCATTCTAGATGTATGGTAGTATCAGTTACCTTTTCTCTTTCTTCTATACATTATTTTGTACAAGAATTGGGCAAAGGGCAAATTTCAATGGATAAAATGAGTGGAAAAATCCGAGCAGCATTTGTGTAGCACAGAGCAGCTGGTCAGGTGGGAGGAGAGGGTAATGGGGGGGAGGTAAGGAGGGGGGGAGTCAAGGACAGGAGAAAAATGGATAAACTGTCAACAGTCGATGGGAGTACAGGTGACATTAGTGGAACTAAGTATAGCTGGACACTGGTAGTACTGATAGATGATACAAGCCACCACTTGAAAGCCCAGGTGAATTCAGAATAACACAGAATCACAAATGTGACGCCCCCTGGTGTGATCCCTTGCTCCCGAGAGTCACGAAAGTGACGCCCTGCCATTAAGGGGTTAAGAAAGAACAAACTTCTCAAGCCAGTGAAAGTCATGTGGAACCAAGACACTCGCAAGGACAAAGATCTGCTGGCAATTCAAGAGTTTACGACAAAAATGTGTATTTTTTGTAAGCGTCAGTCAAAATACATAAAAGAAACAAATAAACGAGAATCACTGACTCAAGCAGTGGAGACTAGAGCAGACTGTTCAATTCGTGAAATTGCTTAGCAACATTCAGATGCAGACATTCCTGCTGTAACATCAAGAGACATTGTCGCTGCTGAGGCACACTACCATAAAACCTGTTACAGAGACTACACATGCAAAAAAACAGAGAAGGTTCATGTTACAAGTGACGCAAGGAACAATAGTAAAAAAAAAAAAAAGGAAGCCTTCAAAAGACTGATCGCTTACATTAGAACTGATTTGTTTTCAAATCCAAGACTTATTCCACTCACTGAACTTATCTCCAAATTTATTTGTTTCATGAATGAAATTGGTGTCACTGACGTACACTCGGGGTCAAAAGTAATCATACACCCTCCAACGCCCTCTGCCTCAGGCTGGCTCTCTTACTGCGCGGCAGGTCACAGAACGAGGCTTGAGAGAGAAGGGAAGGTGGGTGAGGGGGGGGGTCTGAATGGTGGTTTCTGATGAGGAGGAGGAGGGAGAATGAAGCTCCATTTGCTGCTTGGTGTGTTGTTCAAATAATTTGGTCAAAATCATTATTTCAGGCCATGAAGAATTAGATTATGGCATAAAATAATAATGCAGAACACCTTGTGTGGGTGTAAGATAAGAAACTTAAGATATCATGTGATATCTTAGGCTGGCTTGTGAGAAATTTGCCGACGTGGCATGTTAACCGTTAGTGCTAAATGGAGGTGTCTATCACAAGTTAATGTTCCGTATTCACCAAAGAAAATCTTCAATCGAAGTTGATGAGTGAGTTCTGACGCCGTGGGAGAGCCAGTCTCACACAAACCAGGATGGATTCCAGGCAACGTCGTGCAGTGGAGCGAGGGCGTATTATAGGCCTGTGTGATGCTGGCCACAGCATCTCCGCCATTGCGAGAGAACTTGGGTTGACCAGGCAAACCATTCAGCGCTGGTTAAGTCGGTGGGATACGTCAGGCAACATGGAAGACCGACTACGGTAAGATGTGGTAGTCCTGAAATTGTCTTTTGAACAAAAATATAGTATACAGTATAAATCTAATTTATGTTTTCTCTATTAACGCAACTGGCTACTTATTATAAATATATAAATTTACTGCATTTATCTCATAGTAATTAGTGTGTGAATTATATTATTTATATCCTTGAGGGTCTCAATTTTCGTACAGTATTTACAATAAATCTGTTCTAATTCTCATTCCCCTTTAGGTCGGGAAGACCCAGAAAGACGAGTGATGAGGACACCGCCAGAATCCAAGCAGCAGTTGGAGGAAACCCATTCACTAACGCTGTCTCAGTAAGGGAACAACTTCGTCTGGATGTGTCTAACAGGACAGTCAGACGCCGTCTACACGAATCGGGCGTGCATCATCGCGTTCCCGCTATTAAGGGACGTTTTCAAGAGAGACACGTGAGGGACCGCCTTGCGTTTGCTCACAATTATATGATGAGAGATATGAATTTCTGGGCCCGTACTATATTCAGTGATGAAAAGAGCTTCTCTTCCACCAACCACGGAACCCTCCACTGCTGGCGCCAGAACAATACTCGTTATCACCGCCAGAATATCTATACCCTACAAAGGAGTGGGAGGACAACAGTAAATATGTGGGGATGGGTAAACCTCAATTGCTTAGGCGAGTTGACTGAGATTGAGGGGCGGTTCAACTCAGAAGTGTATTTAGAAATTTTAGAAGAGGTAATGATGCCAACCGTCAGAGCAATGGTCCTCCCCTATCCAGAAAAGATTATTTTCATGCAGGTAGGAAGTATAGTTAAAAATGGTTGTAATTAGTACAGGTGTAAGAACGACAAACTTTATTTCGTATTCGTTTTTAGTGTGTGTGTGTGTGTGTGTGTTGTATTTGATGTTTCCTGGGTCCCGTCAGGCCCTTTTATTGTAATGTCGATATATTTTCAATGACGCTCCGGCGCAAAAAAAAAAATAAATAAATAAATAAATAAATAAATAAAATAGGTAAATAAAAAGAAAACTAATCTAAGCTTACAATGTCTTTTATTTCAAGGATAATTGTCCGGTCCACAAAGCCAGGGTGGTTCAGCGTTGGTTCGAGGAGAGGAGGGAACAGATCGAGCTCTTGCCATGGCCGGCTATGTCTCCTGATCTGAATCCCATCGAGACTGTTTGGGCTCAGATAGTGAATGCGTGGGAGCCAGAGAATGAGAGGACACGGGAACACCTTCTCCATCACACTAAGGACGAGTGGGAGCGCTTCAGGCGAAACCAGCAAACGATCCATAACATTGTTGCTTCGGTACCAGATAGACTGCAAGCAGTTATTGAGGCAGGTGGTCACTGGACAGCCTACTAAGGATACTATGAATGAACTGTATTACAACTAATTACAACTAAGTAAATGTCTGGAGTTTGGGCAGCCTGCTATTTTATTTCCCCTCTAATAGATTTAGTTATTAACTCCACCCATGTGCACAGACGTAAATGTTAATGACTATATTTAGGACAAAACAATGTATAGGCCTATGCAGCCTTTGCATATACGGAAATGGCATAAAACAGTTGACATAATGGAGACGAAAGGGAGGTAGTGGATGAAAAGAGCTTTCTAAATGATTTAAACAATTCTATGGTCGACAAATTAGAGCAATTTCCTTGCACAAACATTACGGAAGGCAATGATATTATAATTTAGTTTGTGTCCGAAGACAAAATACTAGTCATGAACGCACACTTCTGGCTAAACACCGAGTTGTCACGTCCGCAAAGTTCTCACAGGCCAGCCTACGATATCACATGTTATCTAAAGCCTCTTATCTTACACCCACACAAGGTGTTCTGCATTATTATTTTATGCCATAATCTAATTCTTCATGGCCTGAAATAAAGATTTTGAGCAAATCATTTGAACAACACACCAAGCAGCAAATGGAGCTTCATTCTCCCTCCTCCTCATCATCAGAAACCACCATTCAGACCCCCCCCCCTCACCCACCTTCCCTTCTCTCTCAAACCTTGTTCTGTGACCTGCCGCGCAGTAAGAGAGCCAGCCTGAGGCAGAGGGTGTTGGAGGGTGTATGATTACTTTTGACCCCGAACTTATACTAGACCAGATAACTTATCCCTTGAATCAATTGCTACAGAATGTTTATTAACAAGGCAAGAATTTGATAAACACACTGAAAAAGCCAGCACTGACTGCTCTATCCAAAAGGTAGCTCTCTTCTTAAGGGATAAGATTAAACATCTCTCAGGGATGCCCCGAGGAGTATGTGATTGGGGGAGGGGGTAAGAACAATTTTGACCAACTTGATCCGTTTGGCATTACGGTTTGACCAACTAAATACTGCAGATATAAACTAACCAAATTTATGACCCCCCTCCCTCCTTGCCACCATTCCATGGGTGAAGGGGGTCCAGGACCAGTTACCTTGATTAATTACCATATGGCACTTGATTTTGGCTTAGATTATTCCTCTGACAGGAAGGAAACTAGAGTATTTTGTATTTTGTCCTCTAAATTATATATATATATATATATATATATATATATATATATATATATATATATATATATATATATATATATATATATATATATATATTTATTTATAAAGAAAAACGTAAAAAAATATTTTGTCCTCTTGGAGACCTCTCCATTTATGTAAAAAAAATAATCTCCACTCTCCATTTTTGACCAACCCAGTATTTTTTTTTTTTTTGGACCAATTCAGAGCACACATTAGGGGGTTACCCTGCCATCCTCCCCCCCCCGGTCGGGCCAACCCTGACACCTCTGCAAGGAACAATCATGGCCTCCTCATCCTGACGAGCTAAATTCTGCATATATCACATTAACTGAAAGTCTTGTAACATTTTTGACATCGTTACTTTACTGGCAATCAGGAAAATACAGCTCGCATCCATAGACTTTCCAATTCTGTTGCTCAAGACATCATTACAGCTGTAACAGTTGGCAGGGGATTGACTCCAGAACATGTTTGATTCCATTGGTCATTGAGAGTTTGACAGGTAATGTTGAACTCATCAAAATTATGAACAAATTAGGGGATTCCTGTTCACATTCTACTCTAGAAGAAATTGATACTGCTTTGTGCATTGAGAAGTTAGATATTGTAACAGGCAACAGTGTTCCCCTTCCTTTAAATACTGAGCCACATGTCCCCACTGTACTGGCCTATGATAATATTGATCGAGAAGAGTAAGTTCTTAGTGGCCAAGGAACATCGCCTATAGTAAATGGAATAATATTTCAACCTAAAACTCAGCCAGGAACTAATCAAAAGCCAAAATCATTCATGAAAAATCTGAGAAAAGAAGAACAATACATTTCACTGTCCAGAGCCTTCCTGCTTATATTTCTGGTAAAAGGACAGGACCACCTCTAATCACACCAGCAAAATTAAGTGAGCAGCTTGAAAGTGAATGTATATCAGTTAAAAAGATGATGACCCAAGTCTGAATGATGTTTTACCTACGATTGAAGAACTCCATACCAAAACTTGTGCAAGAACATGTGATGCAGCTTTAAAGAATGAAACTTTCCTGAAACATGGAAATTCATTTAGACAGTATCTCAAAGATTTAAAAGAGAAAAGAGGTCCAATGTCAAAATTCTGGATGCAGTACATTGAATTAGTCGAAATATTGCTAGGCCTGTTGCATGCAGATAGAGAAGGAAACTGGTACCTTCAGCTCCCTATCAGAAAAATTATCCCATGGTGCTTTGCGATGGATAAGATAAATTATGCAAGGTATCTTTCTATTATGCTCAGATGACACATTTAGAAGGGATGTCTCCAGAATTATATGAACATTTTCAGAGAGGCAGATTTTCTGTTATGCTTAAGCAAGGAAATCCATTTGGCAGCATCGTTGTTGATCAGACAACTGAGGAAACTGTGAATAAGGACACCCAAATTGCTGGTGGAACATAGATTCAGCCTGAAGCCTGGAACTGTGGCACGCTATTACTTAACAGCAGAGCATTGATCAACAGCGCTGAGACAGCTGCGAGAACAAATCACTCTCTGCTCTCCAGAATTTCGACATCCAGACCTTGAAAAGCCTCAGACTGAGAGTCTGATATTGTTTTTCTTCGAGAGTTACTTAAAAACACTTGGGCAACCCCATTTCAAGAATACTCTACAGACCTAGCGCATCTTTTCACTGAAGTTGTTGCCCACCTGATGTTTCTGCTGACCTACTATCAGCTCAAGAGAGAGGGGAAGATGCTTATAAACATTTTCAAGACCAGCGACTAAAATCTGGTGAGGGCTTCTACGATAGTACCAAGAAGCTTAGACTAAAACGGTTTAGTTCAGGGAAGGCGAAAAAAAATAAGTACTAAAATCAGAGATAATATTACGTGCAGATAGAAAGGTGTTTGGGAATATGGTACTCATTGCACTGAACAGAAAATTAGACATGCGTCAGGTTTCCAGTCATCCGCTTAGACCATTCCCTTGGTCACTGGCAAACGTTGATGGGACTATGAAGAAAACAAACAAAGCTGTGGTTGCAAAGCAGCAGGAAAGCTATGTGTCGCCAGCTGAAGATGTGTCAACCCAGTGCAATGCTAATGGATGCCATGTCCCTAATTCAGAAACTTCATGGTGAAAAACATACATTTGGATAACTCTCCGATTACATTTTCTCACAGATGCTTCATGCTGGGCGAGGAAGTAATAGAACTGATGCGATGTTTGATGTCTATAAAGAAAAGTTAGTCAAGTTTGCTGAGCGAGTTAAGCGTGGTTCATTTGTAGGAATGAACTTCAGTAACATAAAACCTGGACACCAAAAAAAAATTTGGAGGTGGTTTTTGGCGAGTTCTGAAATCAAAGAAAGACTAACATTTTCTGGCTGAGAGTTGGAAGGATGAAAAAAGGAGACAGCTGCTTGGGAATAAGGCAATGTTTGTCATATGTGGAGAACAATGCATTAAACTTACTCAAAATAAATATGAAGAAGTCTTTGTTCTTCAGTCAAACCAAGAAGAAGCAGATGCATGCTGCTGATGAGTACCCATCTCTCATCTGCCTAGCTGATGACACTGATGTCTTCATTCTCTGTCTTGCTTTGTGCAGTTTTATCAATGGCAAGATATTCATCAGGCGAGGGACAAAAACTCACACAAGGCTGATGGACGTTACCAAACTTGCTGCTGTATTAGATAAGGAAGTATGTAGTGCTCTGATGGGATTACATGCATGGATGGAATGTGACACCATCAGCTGTTTTTCAGGACAAGGAAAAGTGAAGGCCTTGAAAATAATTATTCAGAACAATAAGTACAGAGATGTATTTTCATCTCTTGGCTCACAATGGGAACTGTCCAGGGATGGTTTCAAAACCATCCAAGATTTTACGTGCCAACTTTACTGCAGAATCACCAAAGTAAATGAAGTAAATTAACTGAGATACCAAATGTGTCTCTGTAGGAAGGGTGATGTTGAGTCTGAACAACTACCACCTTGTCAGGATTCCCTCAGACAACATACAATTAGAGCTAGTTATCAAGCTGCAGTTTGGAGAAGAAGCATTTGAAAACTGCCCATCTGTCCCCAGTCCTACTGATGGTCATGGCTATGTAAACAAAGAAGAAGGAAACCTTGTTATTCAGTGGATGAAAACGTCTCCTGCCCCTGATGCAGGCTTTTGTCTGATGTCATGTACATGTAAAAGGACGTGTAGGCCTTCCGATTGTATTTGTATAACAAATGGTCTTAAATGCACATCTGCCTGTGACTTACAGTCTTGTTGTAACATGGATAATAATGCTGCTGCTGCTGATGATGAGAACTTTGTGCAGGATGCATATGATGTCTTCTAGTGAGGAGGAGGAGCCCTGAAGTATACATATGCATATCCCATTGGAGCCCAGTGTCCCGAATATTGGACAGAACTGGGATTTCTCAAGTCTTTATAAAGTAGGGAACCCCCGGGTAGGGACCCTTGAGCTTCGCAACTATGTGCCGATAGGCGGAGGGCGGTACGCTCAGTACCCTCCCAGTGCCATGCCTCGCCCAGCACCCCTGAGATCCAATGGGTTAATGACTGGGAAACCTATTGGTCTCTTTAACACATTGGAGCCCAGTGTCCCGAGTATTGGACAGACCTTGGATTTCTCAAGTCTTTATTAAGTACGGAACCCCCAGGTAGGGTCCTATGAGCTTCGCGACTATGAGCCGATAGGCGGAGGGCGGTAAGCTCAGTACCCTCCGAATGCCATGCCTCGCCCAGCACCCCTGGGATCCAATGGGATGTATAGGATTTTAAATTACTTTGATATTATTTTATACTTAAAATCTACTCAAGTTTGTCTTTTAGTTAAATAATCCCTAGAAACAGCAAACTATAATAACTCACTGTAAAAAAAAAAAAAAAAAAAAAAAAAGGTTAAAAAACTTATACTTTGGTTTTAAATTCTGGATATGATTTAATACAGTTACCCCCCAAATGGATTAGTTTACCGTAAGTGATGTAAACTTTAATTTTAAACAATTGTGCATAGGTGTAAAATTTCTATATGATCAACCGTTTGTGAGTTATGAACTTGAAACTGATATACTACTAATCTACAGAAATCATACGATATTATGGATGATGGCTCTTAAAGCCTATTTAGCTCTACATTTGAAATGTCCATCACATAATTCCATGTAGTTGGAGGGTTGAAATACCTAAAAATCACCTTGATATTTTGTCCCTCGACATATGCCCCAAATATATTAAACTATATGAAATGAATATAAAAAAAAACCTATAGGTTCTCGCTTTGAATCCTGTATACAATATAATAAAGTTATCCGCAGAATGCACTAAGCTTACCTTACCTGATGAAAAATTTATTTTAAACAACTTTGCACACTTATGACTTTTCTGTAGAATCAACCGTTTGTGAGTTATAAGCTTAAAAGCTATATATATACTGATTATTTGCAGAAAATCAGGCGATAGTACAAAGGATGGCCTCCCAAAACCTATTTAGCTGTACATCTGAGTTATCCATCATATGATTCCATATAGTTGAAGGTCTGAACTACTTAAAAACCACTATGATATTTAGTCCCTCGATTTGGGCCCTAAAAGTCCTCTGGCTCATGGACTATAAACAGAGTCTTGGTCATTCTCTGTGTCAAGCCCAGTCTCTGTTAAGCAGATAGATGATGCTTTTTCAGTTCGCATAATTCCATTTGCATTGGGCCACCAGTTCATCCACTTTATTGCTTAAAGAGCGGACATTGCCTGACACACACATTGGTCGAGGTAGTTTTGAACCCCTCCTTCTGCACCGCATTCTTATCCCGCCACGCCATCCTCATTTTCTTCCATACCCAGTACGTCTGACCATCTCAGGAATTCCATTTGATGCCAGAGACTGAAGTTCGTCACGGCTGTAAATAAGCCGCCCGTCGATGGTTGCGTTAAACCTGCCATCTCCGCCATCTGACAGTGACGCCTCACTAAAAATTATACCTCCCAGTACAAACTGACAAAGTAATGACAAAAGTCTTGCTTAGCATAATCACTAGTCACTTAAGTATTGCCTGGTATACATGGAAACACCTCAGGCCGTGAAAAATTGCATATAAACTCGTAAAAATAAGTGTGCTGGCAGACCCACTGCCTGTCCACTGTGTGGCGCCCCTCCAACTTCGACTAACCGACTCCTCCTGTGACGTCATCATCAGGTGGCGCCAGTATACCCAGGCCTTCACGTAGAGACGGCCTTGGTATGGGGGTGTTTCTCAGGTGAAATGGGAAGGGGAGGCCTCTACCTTCTTCCTAAGAACTTGATAATGAATGGTGGCCAGTACATTCAAGTTCTGAAATATCATTTGTTAAACTTTTTTGCTATTCATGGGTGCGATTTTTTTCATGCACGATTCAGCTCCGTGTCACAAGTCAAGAAAGGTGACAAAATGGCTTCAGGATAATCGGATTGAGGTCCTCGACTGGCCTGGCAACAGTCCGGATCTAAATCCGATAGAAAACTTTTGGGCATAAATGAAGAAAATCATGGCAGAGAAGAAGACTCCCATTTTGGAAAACGTCAAGACAGAGCTGACAAATGTTTGGTGCAAAGAAATGTCCTTAGATTACAGTACTTTAGAGATCTAAGTGATTCCATGCCAAAACTCATCCAACTGGTCCTGAAAAACAAGGGAAACATGATTTCATATTAATGAATGGCATTTCATGAACAAATATTGTGGTATTCTTTGATTTCTGTTTTTTAATACCTTGTGGGGGGAGGTCCTATGTCAATTTGCGTAGCTGTAAGTGAACACGAAGGGGGGCAGCAAGGCTTGGTGGATGAGTTTGAAAGACTATGTAAGAAACGGAATCTAAAGGTGAATGTAGGGAAGAGTAAAGTTATGGTCTTCGAGGGAGGTGAAGTCAGTGAATGTACAGTGAGGTTGGATGAGAAGGAAATGGAAAAGGTGAGTGCATTTAAGTACTTGGGTAGTGTGATGAGTAAGGATGGAAGTTTAGGGGTTGAAGTGCTTGAAAGGGTACAACAAGGAAGAAAGGTTGTTGGTTCCTTGAAAGCAGTGATAAGAAACAGGGAAGTGAGCATGGAAGTGAAAAAATTACTACATGACAGTATTGTGATACCAGCTCTAACGTATGTAAGTGAAGCTTGGTCCTTGTTAGAGGACCAGAAGTCAAGAGTGAAAGCTGTGGAAATGAATTATGTGAGACGAGCATGTGGAGTCACATGGAGAGACAGACTGATAAATGAGGAAGTGAAGGATTGTTGTGGTGCGGATGTGGATGTGATAGGAAGTGGTAAAAGAAATACACTGAGGCAGTTTGGCCATGTGGAGGGGATGTAGAGTGAGAGACTAACGAGGAGAATGTATGTGAGTGAGGTGGAGGGGGGGAGAGGGAGGGGTAGACCAAGAAGGAGATGGAGGGATGGGGTGGAGAGGTACTGTATATGACAGAGGGAGGTCTGAGCTGGAAGCAGGGGAGTGAAATGGCGGGGGACAGGGCGACATGGAGGCGATTTGTTTGTGGCCACCCCTTACGGGATTAAGGAATCTGGCAATAGATAGATAGATAGATAGTTCCATACAAACTGGCAAGCTACTTTTCATAATGTTTCTATGTTTACCGAAAGCGTTCCATTCAATTGTAATGCGTCTTTTTACTTCGCTGTCTTGATCTTTCTTTAATTTTAGTGTTTCCCCTAAGTAATTATGCTCCTCGACTTCTTCAAGATTTTCTTCCTGTATCCTGATGACGCTTTTTGGTGTTTGTGGATTAAAGGTTACTGTAGTTTTACTCCGTTCATCTTTAGCCCTACTTTGAGACTTTCTCTGTTCTGGTCATTTAACATTTCTTGCAATGTCTCTGCTGTTTCTGAGATTAGGACAATGTCATCTGCAAATCTTACATGGTTCAGCTTTTCTCCACTATGTTGAATCATTTGTTTTCCCAGTTTAACTTTCTGAAAATACTTTCTAGGCATGCAAGAAATAATTTTAGTGAAATTTTTATCTCCCTGAAGCAAGCCCTTCTCTATTTTTTTCCGGGTCATTTTGTAATTTAACTGTAGCAGTTCCCTCTTCACATATGTTTTGGAGCAGTCTTACAATGGTCTCATCTACTCCTTGTTCTCACAATGAATTTATGATTGTTATGTGTTCCACTGAGTCGAAAGCCTTTTCGTAATCAACAAAACCTGAGCACAGTAGTTTATTAGGTTCTGTAGTTTTCTCAGTTAGCTGATTCATTGTGTGTAGATGATCAGTAGTCGAATACCCGCTTCGGAACCCTGTCTGCTCACGAGGTTGGTTTTCCTCCAGATTTGTTGTTATTGTGTTCGTAAGGACTTTAGCGCAGAGTTTATAAATAACTGATAATAAGTTAGTGGGCCAATAGTTACTAGGATCTTTTGAGTCACCATTTTTGTAAAGTAAAACAACTATTGCATTACACCATGTTTTGGGAATTTTCTTCTTTTTCATACATTAAGTGAGCAAGCCTGTTTTGTTCTCCTACTCCTGCATCCAACAGTAAATCTGCAACTATTCCATTTTCTCCCGGAGCCTTCTCTCTTTTCATATTTATAAGAGAAATATTTACCTCGACTGGTGTTATCTCAGGTATTTCATTTGTGTCATCTGAAAAGTTAGCTGTTGGTACTACTGTCTTTGATGAATACAGTTCTTCGTAAAATTCTTCAACTCTCTTCAACATCTTATCTTTGCATTTAATGGCTTCACTGTTTTTGTCTTTCAGTGATGTAATTTGTTGCTTCCCTAGTGTCATTTTACTTCGGTCCTGTTTGAGACTTTCTTTTTTTGATGGTTTCTTTGATCTGATCCATGTTCCTATTTCTCTTTTCTTCTCTTTATCTCTTGTTAATAAGCTTATTTAATTTTGCTCGTACTATTTCATCTTTCTTTGTTCATAAGTTCGAGTGTCTTTTCTGATATATATACAGTATATATATATATATATATATATATATATATATATATATATATATATATACATACAGTATATATATATATGTATATATTGTTACGGAACAGAGAAAGATAACGTACACTTTAAGTGAGAATGCTAAAAATCACTACTGTCCCGTAAAGTTCCAGGTTCAAAACAAAAGAGTTAGGTAAAATTACAAGTTAAAGTTTAATGCTTAAACTAACAACAAAACATTCAGGACTCATAAGGATAATGTAATGGCAAATAAACAGGTTAAATATATGGTTAACTGCAATAGCCTCTATTAACACGAAATTAGCAAGAGTAAATTTATCTAAGTCAGCCCTGATAAAATGAGATACCAGATAATACTCAGTGAATGCCAGATAAATAATTACAGATACAAACTATTATCAAAAATGACTGACATAAAGAACCCCACATGAATTACAAAAACTTCACTAGGCCTACAAATTAAACTTATGCTATACAGTACAAGGAAAAAATGCAATAACAGTTATACTCAAAATTACACACAGCTGCTAGATGGTTGGAGACTTCTTGAGCACTCACAATAATAATATCTGTACAAGGGGAGGACAGAGATGTGAACAAAATGAGGAGCAGATCTAAGTGGCAATGATGCAGAGACTGAGCTCATTATATAGGGGCCAGGAGAGCTTGATACAACTTGTAATGAGGACGCGCAAATGAAGCCATGGGGACAAAAGAGATGACAATCCCGCAAAGTATAACAGAGATGTCGACTTACTCTACTATAACGGTAGAAGGGGGGAACTGAGGCAGAACACGCTCGTGATCAAACATGCAGCATCTGTGCGTCAAAATTAGACAAAGGATGATGAAATCATAGGCTATGTAACACCTCCCCACAAAGAAAAAAGAAATTTACAAAAGAAATTTCTTATTACTCCAAAACAATCTGTACATGGCATTACAGAACATGCAAATGTCTTTCCTAATGTTACAGAACATGAGATCTCCCTAGCACATTCAGTCATAGGTACTTGCCAGCATCCCTCTAACAAATCAAACTCACCTATGTACCTAGCCTTTCCGATCCTGACTATGCAATCTTCCACACGAGGGAGAGGGTAAGTGTCTGTTTTGGCTATCTGATCAACACGTCTGTAGTCGACGCAAAGCCGCTGCGACCCACCTGGCCTAGGGACCAGAGTGACAGGAGAACTCCACTCGCTCTGACAGGGCTCAATCATCTTGTGGTCCAACAGGTAGTCAAGCTCCTTCTGGATGAGAGGAACTTTCACTGGGTTCACACGGTAAGGAGGCAATTTAATTGGCTTTGCGTCTCCAACATCGACATCATGCATCAACACAGTGGTTCTTCCTGGAGTAGCACGGAACACTTGCGGGTACTCCTGCAGTAATGCCGAAAACTCCTGCCTTTCCTTGGGAGGTAGATGAGAAAGCTTAGTCTGGAGATCATCCATGATATCAGGATTCTTCCCCAAACTATCACTCAGGCTCATACTGCATGGGAGAGCTTCACTTGCAGACTCGGGTGGAACAGCTACAGTGCAGACTGGATTATTTTCGTCCCGCCTGTGATATAACTTTAGCATGTTGATGTGACATAGTTGCTTGCTCTTTCTACGATCTGGTGTGGCGATGACATAGCTGACATCACTGAGTTTCTTCTCCACGAAATAAGGGCCACTAAACTTGGCTTGAAGAGGTTGCCCATGAACTGGTAGCAGAATCAAAACCTGATCTCCTGGCTGAAAGTGGCGTAACCTGGACTTCTTGTCATACCAAGTCTTCATCTTCTCCTGAGCAGCTCCTAAATTCTCTCTCGCCAGCTGTAAAGCAGTGGACAGCCGTTCTTTGAACTTCATCACATACTCCAGCAGGTTGACGTCATCTTCCTCCGACAGCCAGCATTCCTTGAGTAACTTAAGGGGTCCTCTTACTTCATGGCCAAACAGTAGTTCAAAAGGTGAGAAGCCCAGTGATTCATTTGGAGATTCTCTTGCAGCAAACACAACGAATGGAAGACCTTTATCCCAGTCTTTCTGATGTTCCAAACAGTATTTCTTGAGCATCGATTTGAGTGTTTGATGATATCTCTCCAACGCTCCTTGGGTCTGGGGATGGTAAGCTGAAGACGTGATCTGAGTGATGCCCAACTCTTTCAGAGACTGCTTGAAAACATTTGACATGAAATTACTTCCTCGGTCTGACTGTACCTCCTTGGGCAGACCAAACTTTGTGAAGAACCCCAGCATTTCCTTAACCACGTTCTTTGCTGAGATGTTTCTAAGTAGAATGGCTTCAGGATAACGAGTAGCCATGTCAATCATGGTCAACACATAAGAAAATCCTGAAGAAGTCTTAGGAAGAGGGCCCACAATATCCACCAACACACGGGTGAAAGGCGCCTCAAAAGGAGGAATGGGAACTAGAGGTGCAACCTTTTCGGTCTGATTACACTTCCCCACAACTTGACAGGTGTGACAAGACTTACAATACCAGGAAACATCCCTGAAGATACCTGGCCAGTAGAAGTGTTTCAAAATGCGTGCCACAGTCTTCCTCACTCCAAGGTGTCCTGCCAAACTGGAATCATGAGCCACTCTAATGATATCCTGCCTACAAACACGAGGGATGACAACTTGATGTACAACCTCCCATTCACAGTCGGCTGATGCTGTTGGGGGTCTCCACTTCCTCATAAGTACTCCTGACTTTATATAATAACAAGTAGAAGCACCGGCTGACTCTTCTTCACTGTAAGCAGAGTTAGCTAGACCTTTCAACTCAGGGTCAGCAACCTGCAACTCAACCAACTCTTGACGAGACAAATTATCAACACTACGGGGTACTGCCTCATCTGGTGAGTGATCCAAATTAGCAAGAAAAGTGTCAGCTAGGATAACATCATCATCATCATTATCCTCTAAATCACCAGTAACTTTAGACTTAGCCCTAGTGACAGCACATGCAGGGAACACATCAGGGACATCACAATCCTGGGACGCAGCCACTGGCTCACTAGACAACTGAGGAGCTGGACACACTTGACTTCCACCAATATCATTTCCAAGTAAGAAAGTTACACCTGACATTGGGAGTGTCTCAACCAACCCAACCATAACGGAACCATTAACAAAACCAGACTCTAAATTCACTCTGCACAGAGGGACAGAGAAGTAATTATTCCCTACACCTTGTAAGATTACAGTTTCATCAGAGGAATTAACATTAGAGCCTAGAACACTGGTCAGCATAAGGGATTGGCAAGCACCTGTATCACGATATATTTTAACTGATTTCCTGTCATTACTGTCCAGAGGACTGACAAAACCATCAGACAGGAAATTAGCACATGAACTCTTGAGAGTGTCACCCACGTTACTGCTCAAAAGAGGAGCTCCATCATGAGAATTTAAGTTACCCCTCAAAGCAGGTTCAGTTAACTCAGTTAAAGAATTCTGGGAACTCTCAAGGGTGGACACTAGACCAATTGACTGAATATTTAAAGACTCCTTTTTGTTCACATCACGCTGTCTCCTGAAACATTTCTCCGTAGTATGACCAAGCTTACTACAATAAGTACATTTACTTTTCTGAAATCTAGAGGTGAAGCTGGTATTTACTTCCTGAGAAACATCATCTTTATTCTCTTTCCTGTTACCTGTACTCTGAGTAGAGGCAACGTACTTACTCTCAGCTTTCCCTTTTTCTCTAGAATATCTCTTGTGAGTGAGAACATACTCATCAGCTAAAACTGCAGCATCAGACAAATTATCTATTCTTTTCTCATCAAGATATAGGCTTACATCTTTACTAATACACCTTTTGAAATCCTCCAGCAAAATCATCTGCTTAAATTTACCAAAATCAGAATCCACATTCTTAGAATTTAACCACTGCTCTAACAAATCTTCTTTGATTCTTGCATACTCAACATGGGATTGCTTATCTTGCTTGTAAGTTGTCCTAAATTTTACTCTATAGGCTTCAGGAACAAGCTCATATGCCTTAAGAATCAAGCTCTTTACTACATCATAATTATCAGACTGATCCTGAGGCAAAGATGCATAAGTTACTTGAGCTTTACCGGTGAGAACAGTTTGAAGGAGTACTGGCCAATACTCCTTAGGCCAATTAAAACCTGTAGCTACCCTCTCAAACAACTGAAAATACTTTGTTAAATCAGATTCATTAAAAGGAGGGACAAGTTTAACATTTTTAGCCACATCAAAATCATCAGAGCTAGATGATCCAGTTCCACATTGTTTCATGCGATACTCATGGTCTGCCTGAATCCTAGCAAGTTCAACTTGTGCGTGAAATTCAGCCTCCTTAACACGAGCCTCCTGCAGGGCTAGCTGTAACTTAGCTAATTCAATCTGCGTTTGCTCATTTGGAGGAGTTACATTGAACAAGCTTTCATTAATCATGGCAACAATCTGATCTTTAGACTGATGAGAGCGAACAACAAATCCCAATTGTTGAGCAACAATCTTAAGTTCATTCTTTGTTCTGTTTTCTATATCACACACTGTTTGCACATTTGACAAAAAATCTTTGGCTTCATCAAGTGTAGAAATAGTAGCCATCATGAATATATCACAGTCACAAAATATCAAACAATATCCTTATGATAATATCCTGAATATCCTGATGAGAGGTCGCCAAATTTATGTTACGGAACAGAGAAAGATAACGTACACTTTAAGTGAGAATGCTAAAAATCACTACTGTCCCGTAAAGTTCCAGGTTCAAAACAAAAGAGTTAGGTAAAATTACAAGTCAAAGTTTAATGCTTAAACTAACAACAAAACATTCAGGACTCATAAGGATAATGTAATGGCAAATAAACAGGTTAAATATATGGTTAACTGCAATAGCCTCTATTAACACGAAATTAGCAAGAGTAAATTTATCTAAGTCAGCCCTGATAAAATGAGATACCAGATAATACTCAGTGAATGCCAGATAATTACAGATACAAACTATTATCAAAAATGACTGACATAAAGAACCCCACATGAATTACAAAAACTTCACTAGGCCTACAAATTAAACTTATGCTATACAGTACAAGGAAAAAATGCAATAACAGTTATACTCAAATTACACACAGCTGCTAGATGGTTGGAGACTTCTTGAGCACTCACAATAATAATATCTGTACAGGGGAGGACAGAGATGTGAACAAAATGAGGAGCAGATCTAAGTGGCAATGATGCAGAGACTGAGCTCATTATATAGGGGCCAGGAGAGCTTGATACAACTTGTAATGAGGACGCGCAAATGAAGCCATGGGGACAAAGAGATGACAATCCCGCAAAGTATAACAGAGATGTCGACTTACTCTACTATAACGGTAGAAGGGGGGAACTGAGGCAGAACACGCTCGTGATCAAACATGCAGCATCTGTGCGTCAAAATTAGACAAAGGATGATGAAATCATAGGCTATGTAACAATATATATATATATATATATATATATATAATATATATATATATATATATATATATATATATATATATATATATATATATATATATATATATATATGTACTGGTGTATGTACAGTATGTATATGAAAGTGTGTTTGTATATATGCATGGATGTGTGTGTCTGTCTATATATATATATATATATATATATATATATATATATATATATATATATATATATATATATACGGCCTTAATGACCAGGACTTCGGCCCCATTGGTCGATAGGCCAACAACAACAACAACAAAATCCTTCTCTGCCTACCCAACAGCTTCCACACACCAGCTCTCATGAAAGATGTGGAGGTGGAAGTCGGTGGACACCAGAATCGAAGAAAGTGTACTGAGATGGTATTGTCATGTGGAGAGAATGGACAACAATAGAGCGGTGAAATAGGTATATCTGAGCAAATTTGAAGGAGGAAGGAGGCGAGGTAGGCCAAGGAGAAGGTGGAGGGATATGGTGGATGAGTGTGTGAGGAAGAGAGGTTTGGAAGTCGGTTAGGCTAGGGAACTGACAAAAGATCGAGCTGGCTGGATGAATTTTGTGAGAAGTGCATGATCAGGGATTTGGCACCCCTTTTTAACGTGGCAGCGTCCGGACTGACTCTATTGAATACGTTTCTGTGAAGCTACCGAATGTGGTGAATGTTTTTGGCGTATCCGATAGAGCCAGGATTCCAGGGGTTTGAGTAATGAGTGAATGGAAGCATGGACCATTGGACTGGGCAAATTTGGGCTCTCTGGACGTTGCTACTCTTCACCCTGCCCTAGGGTTGGAAAGGAGGTCCAGATGATGATAATGATGATGATGATATATATATATATATATATATATATATATATATATATATATATATATATATATATATATATATATATATATATATATACAGTAAACCCTCAAAGATCCGGACTAATTGGGGCTATAACCCTGTCCGGATCTCGATAAATCCGGATCTTCCAGAAATTATATAAATTTTCTCATATGAAAGAAAACTTATGGTGGTTTAGGTATAACTTAATGCAAAATAAAAACAAACAGTTATTTTTTATATTCACCTTGCCAAAGTGTCACTTTCTGTTGTTCATCCTCGGGTTCTAGTGGGGGTGCCTCTGACTTCTGAATCAGAGTCCACCCATAACGATCTTATGCTTCACTTGAGAACTGGGACCTGCACTTCCACTTCCACTTCCACCTGCCTTGGCAGCAAAACCACGAAGCTGGGCTTTGTTTCTCTTTATATCACTGATTGTTTGTTTTGCAACACCATATTCCTCACTTAACCGAGACACTGGTACACCTTTTACTAATTTTTCTAGTAATTCAAGTTTTTCACCTATGCTTAGCTCCGTATATTTGCGCTTTGGAGCCATGCTGGAAGAGTAAAGAAAGAAAATTGTGCTTTCACTAGGTCAATGTGTTCCCGTGACTCACACTCAGTCAACTGCCTCAGCTCATTGTCCCCTCAAGGCCGCATTCCCTCCCCCCCATATTCACATGTGCGTGCCTCACAAAAGGATACCGAAGAACCGATAAAATTTAAATTAAATTTAATACAATATAAAATTAATAGTATAATAATGTGTACAAATTTTTTTCGTAAATTTTAATTAATAAATTGTGTATCTTGTAGCCTATGTTTTAAATTCAAAATTTGCCAAGAAATGGTCCGGATCTTCGCAAAATTCGGATCTTTGAAGTCCTGATATTTGAGGGTTTACTGTATATATATATATTTATATATATACATATATATATATATACATATATATATATAAATAAAATATATATATACTGTATATATATATATATATATATATATATATATATATATATATTGTTACGGTGGCGCCAGCCCGGGGCTATTACAAAAAGACAACAAGTCAGCCTTAGATGATCGGCCTCCACTGCGTTGCAAAAATAACGCAGACCCCGGCACTGACACTCCGCAAACTAGAGAAAAACTGCGCAACGGAAAAGTACTTACTTAAGAACGCAACACTCTGTACTTTGATAATAAAACGGAACAACCTACCTATAGATCTAGCCTACTATCGTCACTACCGGAAGTAATACCGCCCGAGACAGTATACAGGAACACCTCCCACTTACTTCCGGTGGTGACGACTTTTACTTAACCCGTGTCCAAGGGGGAACGCAGTTAATGGCTCACGATAGTTCTCACTAGCCTTGTGCAAAGAGATGGGATTAAACAGTGTAGGGGTTAGGGGTGTGTGTGTATGTACGTGTGTTGGGGGAACGTTAATTAAGGCAGCGAGAAACTACGGTGAGCCAGACTGGCCCTCCAAAGACAACAAGGTCACAAAACAAAATAAAATAACTACTTTCCTCAGTCAGCAACAAAAAGAATAAAAATAAACTTAAATGAAAATGCCAGCTCGGCATAAAAATAACTGGGGAGAGAGAGAGAGTGTACAAACACCCGATACTAAAGCTGGCTGGGAAGATACTGACTCTGGATCAAGGCTCGCTGGCCGCCAAGCGCGAACGCATGAATCAAATTAATTAATAAGAACTTATATTCGTGCCCCTCTCTCTCTCTACAATAAACTGGTACTTCTAATGCAAGCAAAATCATTAAATATACTGGTAGCTCACATAAGACAATCAAAATAATCAAATGCATACTCAGCATGGTATTAAATAAAATTGCCCTCAGTGGCAGGAACGAAAGAAACAAAAGAACTTGTAACACTCGCTAATGTAAACTCCGCGAATGACACGGATACATACTGCATAATGCCCTAGCCCAGCTGTAATGGCTGCATCCGTGGGAACGGAAAGGCGGACAACGTAACACGCCCTTTCCCCAAGGGAAAATTTTGAGCCCTGGATCAAAATTTTCGAATCAAGACCCATCTTGTCCACGGAGTCATCGACCCGAGGTAAAGGATAAGCATCGGTCTTAGACAGTGAATTAACTTTCCGGAAGTCCACACACAACCTAACCTTCCCATCTGGCTTCGGCTGCAAGGTAACTGGTGAACTCCACCCACTGAAACTCCTCTTGATCAATCCATGGTCCAACATATACTTGATCTCATTATCGAGAGCTTTCTGTCTGATAGGGTTGATGCGGTAAGGAGCTAATTTTACAGGCTTACTATCCCCAACGTCAATGTCATGAGTAGCCCAAGTTGTCAATCCCGGTGAATCTCCAAAAACTTTCGGATGTTTCCATAATCTGTTGCACAGCTCTTCTCGCTTTACTGGATCAAGGTGTCGCAATTTCTCCACCAGAGCTGCATAACCATTGCCCTCCCATAGGTCAGCTGGTAACATCTCACCACGACTAAGCACTTCCTCCTGCTCCTCCAACTCACTACCAACCACCAAAACTACAGGAGCGCTCTTATCCCTGGTTCCCTCAACGTCCACTCCAAAGTCACCTTCCAGGGACTGTGGCTGTAACCCTGGTCCACTACTCACATCACCGGCACCAACAGCTCCCTCCACAGCACGTTCCTTTGATGCCACGTCCTCCCTTCCCCGTCCTTCACATCCCCGGTGAGAGACATCAGCAGTCATCCCACAATGAGAATCAACTGGGCGGTAGTATGGCTTCAACATATTAATGTGGCACAACTGAGTACTCTTCCGCCTATCTGGGGTAACAATTAGATAGTCAAGTTCCCCAACTCTCTTCTTCACAATATAAGGACCACTGAATCTAGCTGCCAGAGGTTTTCCTTGCATGGGCAGCAGTGCCAAAACTTCATCTCCTTGCTTAAACTCACGACTTCTGACCTTATCGTAATGAGCCTTCATTTTCGCTTGAGCCCCGATTAGATTGTCACGGGCAAGCTCTAAAGCGCAATGCAGTCTCTCCTGAGTGCTGCAGACATAGTCAAGCAGGGATTCCTGGTTGCCAGATTTGTTGTTACTCCAGGCCTCTCGCACCACATCCAAGGGACCACGAACTCTGTGCCCAAACACTAACTCATTGGGTGAAAACCCTAACGACTCAGTTGGTACCTCTCTCACTGCAAACATAACAAAGGGTACCGCTAAGTCCCAATCCTTTCCACTATCATAGCAGAAGGTGCGCAGCATTGTCTTTAAGGTCTGATGATGCCTCTCCAGGGCACCTTGTGACTGCGGATGGTAGGCACTGGACAAAATGTGTTTGATGCCCAACTCTGTCATTGTCTGCTTAAACAAATTAGATGTAAAATTCACTCCACGGTCTGACTGCAACTCCTTAGGCAGACCAAAATGAGTAAAGAACAGAATAAGTTGCTTGACTACTGACTTCGCCTGCATGCTTCTGATTGGTATAGCCTCTGGGTATCGTGTTGTAACATCCATTATGGTTAACAAATACTTGTTTCCAGCAGAAGTAGGAGGTAAAGGGCCCACGATATCAATGATTACCCGGGTAAACGGAGGTTCAACTGCAGGAATGGGAGTCAAAGGGGCCACAGGAAGAACTTGATTAGGCTTGCCCACTATCTGACACGTGTGACAGCTCTTGATGTACGCAGCAACTTGTCCCGGCATACTTGGCCACCAAAAATTATATCTTAAGCGCTGCACTGTCTTTCTGTTTCCCAAGTGACCTGCTAAAGGTCCCTCATGTGCTAACTGTATTAACCCGTCACGTCCCGAGCCTTTCCGGGCACCTACTGACATCCCCCCAGTCCCGAAGCCTTTTTGGAAAAAAATTTTCTTATGAAAACTTCCAAGCTTAGGTCGAGAAACTATGGAAAATCTTGAAGAAAGTTGTCTCGCAGTCTATAAGTGGTCTATACAGGTGCGGTTTCCCCCGCAGGTATCGTATTCTGTAATGGGCTGGATATGCGTAAACGTTTTCTATGGTAAGGAGTAATGGGTCAAACAACACACAACACCTCTACATTTATTGAATTTGTACTAATAAACAATAACAGTAACAATATAATGGATTTCAGACACATATATAGGAAAAATAAGCATTGTACCATCGCGCGAGCATAACGAGTTAGGTCCGAGTCGTATCATGCTATATGCTAATTTTCTGTTATGAGTCTACCGATCATTTTTTCTACTTGTATACTTCTGTTTCAATGACAATTTACTAATTACAACTGTTTGTAAGTGATTTCAGATGTTTTCATTCATTATGATGACATGCAGCATAAGTTTAGCGCACATTAGCTTAGTAAGCGCACTCGCTATGTCTCGTATTTCAACATACCAAATTGTTTTATCACTTTCTAATTATTTTCCCATTTACATAGAACCTTTCCCCCACCACTGTGAAGGTTTTCAATTATTTTCATTCATTACGAGGGCATTTAGCGATATGCTAGCGCCTATTCACGTAGCAACCACGATCTCAAACACTCGTGTTTCATCATCTACTTTATTTATTCACTCCAATTATATTTTCCCACTTACATTACACACGTTTACACCCCTCCAATGCACTGTACATACTTACTGCCATTATTTATTCAAGTGAGCGTGAGAATATCGCCTGAAAATACCCTCGCAAGGAATGTTACGTCATACATAATACTCACACACTTATATACTAATTCACGCACACACTTATATACTAATTATTCACTTTATCACTTGCTGACTTTTATTTTGACTAATACGTGCCTTATTCATTCGACTAGGCGTCAGGAAATCTTATCTTTATAGACGCTATGAATATTTGACTTAGGAAATACATCATCATATACAATAATTTGAACTTATATTATACCCGTAAGAATGTCACATAATAGAAAATTTATAATAAGGGGCCGTATTTATTGCACTGAGCGACAGAATATCGCATCAAACAACCCTCTCTATGTAAGTTTCAACTTAGGGCAGATTTATATACTTACACCCAATGTTTGCACTTATGTTCTACCCGTAGGCACTTTATACTAATATTTGGCGATCCACATGACTGATTTTTTCACAGAGCGTCTGTCTGTCGCATTTACATCATAATTTCTGCGTCCTTTCGCAATCACACCATGCTAAAATTGCAGCAACGTGTGGTATTCACTAAAACATGGGTGAATACACAGACCCACGTCACACTGCACGCACTCATAGCGGGTGTCCTTCCTCTGTGTCGTGAGTCGCACCTGGGAATTACTGCACACGTGACACCTGCGCTGGGGCCTAGGTCTGTTGGGCTGGGGCGGGATAGGAGTGGGGAAATGGCGGGCGGATATTCTCTGGGGAGTGTGGGTAATAGGGGCAGTGCGGGGGCACTGTTAGGGCCTTTCAACCGCATATTTTGCAAAGATTTCTCGTGTGAGCTCCCTCACAAACCCTTCAAAGGTTTCCTGAACTCCTGTGGTCATGGCGTGAAGGTGGTGGCAATTTAGAGCAGTGATATCTAGCAAGTGAAAGAACAGTTTCTTATACCACTTCATCGTGGTCCTGGCACACTCTACCGTCGATATCATGGAGTCTGACTGGTCCACGAGGCGCATGTTTATATTATAGTCCATGACACATTCAGGTTTCCAAACACGACGCCTGCTCTCGCTATGGTAATCAACAGAATCAGTACGGTGCATCAAGGGGCGGTGAACCGTGGACAAGAGGCTTACTTCTCTGTTGTGGTTCCACATTGTTGCAAGGATGTTGTTTGCTTTGAAGAAGACAACCTCACTCCTTGCAAGTTTCCGCCCTACCTTGACCATGTGACGCCGGTTCACCTTTACGGTTCCACATACTCCCGTTTCATGTCTGTGAAGATAACGAGCGAGAAGAGGGCTAGTGTACCAGTTGTCGAGGTAGAGAACGTGACCACGATGAAGGTAGTCTTGTATCATCGTCTTTACCACTGCTCCAGAAAGTCCTATACTTCTCGATCTTCTATTATGTCTGTCTGTGCACCGGTGTACAAGACTATGTCTTGCACGTATCCAGTCCTACAGTCACACATAACAAAGATCTTGAACCCAAAACGGTGCCTTTTGCTGGGTATATACTGTCTGAATGAAATATTGCCTCTCCACAACACGAGACTCTCGTCTATGACGAGATCTCTATAGGGATAGAATGAGGATCGAAAGGTTTGCCTGAGGTGATCAAAGACCAGCCTAATTCGCCTCATTTTGTCCGTGTTGTTTGTATTTGCAGGGTCATTAGCATCATAAAAATGGAGGCGACTTAGAATTTGTTGAAACCGATTACGGCTCATCACTTGACCAAATATGGGGGTAAACATAACAGGGTCCCTAGTCCAGTAAGCAGGAATTCTATTTTTTCTTATTATACCCATCAAAAAGGACAAGGGCAAAAAATAAGAACATTTCTGGAATGGAGACAGGGTAATCATAAATCATTGAATGCCTACTCCTTGTTCCCAATCTTTCACTTTCTAGCCGCTGGCCGCTTGCAAACAGGTTTGTTTGAAGCACGATCTGATCAACGAAGGCCTCACTGAAAAACAGGTGGAAAAAATCCAACCTGCTTGAATTACAGTGAATACCTGGTGCAATGCAGCCAGATCGCCCCTGCTCAGTGATGGGGTGAATGATGGGAGAATTATTACTCCCATCCTCCCAATCCCTCGACACAAATCCCTCGTCCCCATCACCGCCTTCGTCTGGGTGGGGAGGAGATCCTGGTTGGGGAGGTTGGGGAGAAGGAGTACGGAGGGCTTCCCCACTGTCACTCCTCTTCCCTCTGCCTTTACCCTTTCCCTTTCCCTTACCCTTACGGCCTTGAGGAACATTAGGGGGCTGTGGGGATGAAATAGTTTGATATTGGGGAGCAGAAGACGTGCTGGGGAGTGGTTCCTCCCCACCTTCCCTCCACTACCACACCACGTGCTCTCTCACGCAACCTTGCTCGACCACGTGTTAGGGGATATTGGGGAGCATAAGATGTGCTTTGGAGTGGTTCCTCCCCACCTTCCCCCTCCCTCACAACCCCACGTGATAAGGAACGCACCCACACTGGCCCACGTGATCCACTCTGCCGCCTCACACTGCGTAGGTAGAGCAATGACTCACCCACCTCACTCTCACTTTCCCTAATCCCAGGAATGTCCATTTCACTCCCCACTCCCTCCACTTCACTTCCTACCGCCCCAAACAGAATGCTTGGCCCATACCTGCTTAGACGACGTGGTGTGCGCTCTGGGCCACGATGCGTAATCACCTCCCGCCCATACCACGTGGCAGCACGTCCCACGTCTCCGTCCTCGTCCTCGTCCTCATCCTCGACCTCGAATTCGGCTTCCAAGGCACGCTGGGGATAGGGATATGACATACCACGTGCCTTCTTTGCCTCCTGCCCCTCTCTAGCAGCACGGTAAGTCACGTACTGCCGTTTCCTTGGTGACGGAACTTCCTCGTCACTGCTGGTGGTTTCTTCCTCGTCTGGCTGCACATAATCTTTGTCCATCTCCTCGTCATCCAGTGGGGAATCACTGTCGCCGGTAAAGGTGTCCAGGGCGACTTGAATTTCGCTCTCGGAGAGACCTCTCTTAGCCATGTCTGAGCAGGACCGTGGCTACCAGGTGAGTGGATGAGCGGCGGGCTAGCGCGGGTCGCGCGGGGTCGCCGAGTGTCCCCGCCTGGTGGCAGGTAGGGGAAGGTCAGGCGAGGGTACGTACCGCAAATCAAGCGCGAAATTTGAAAATTGTCGAAATTATGCACATTGCAATTGCACGACGTACTGGTACGTCGCCGGGACTGGCAAATGCAAATCGTGGTGACGTACCCATACGTCGTCGGGACGGGGCGGGTTAAAGTGTTCTCTCCATCTGCTCACTAGTTCTCCGTTCTCCACTAGTAATCTACCATTTTTATCTTTCACTCCCCTGCTAACCTCACTTCCACCCTGTCTTACTCTCTTCACCTCTTTCCAGAACATTTTCTTACAGTCCCTCCACTTTACACTCAAATTCCTTCCAAATTCCTCATCCACTCTCTTCTTACTCTGTCTTACTAATCTTTTCACCTCTCTCTTTCTTTCTACATATACCTCTCTCTTCCGCCTCTCAACTTCCATGCCCCTATTTCTCATCCATTCATTGTATGCTTTCTTCTTTTGTGCCACAGCCTGTCTCATTTCTTCATATATATATATATATATATATATGGGTTTGTCGAGTGGTAGTGTTTAGGCCTGCTGATTGCATGCTCGTAAAGCCCTTGCCAACCAGGTCACGGAATACTCTCTGAATTTGAAAGGCTATAATTCATAATAGACTTCACCTCCATAGCAGCCACCAGTATGTCATAAAGAAACATCCTGACATAGCATTACACCAGTCAATATTGACGAAGCCATAGCATGTTATAGTAAAGGCCATACAGTTTTAAATATTGTAATGTCATCTGTCGTACGTGAGAAAACTGATGAACCTCAGAAGACATGTCTAGCCTGTATTTAGACATGAAAAAGAGAATTATATGAGTCTTTCATCCAATTATTTATTTTTTACTTTTTACCCCATCACCAACCTGGGGCTTGTTCGGACATTTAAGGCAAGAGACCCCAGAGATGCAGCCTTGTGTGTCAGATATCACTTCCTAAGGTTTCAGAAACTTGTCCAGTGTCCAATCCAAATTCACGCCCAAGAACTCTACAGTTGACTAGGTCCTAGGATTTCGAGTTGTAAAGGTACATTGTCGTCACTTTCTGCAAGGACTGCTGGTAGTGTGCAACGATCTCGAGAAGGCATTTGATTCAATAAATCAGGAGTCACTAAGGGAAGTAATGTGACCCCTTCGGTTCCTGAAGGTATTATCAGCTTGATAGCTGGCCTGTCTTCAAACACTGAGAGTGCTGTCAAGTGTGGACAGTGAAGACACAGCCGATTTCTTTTCAGCAAGTTCTGGACAGAGGCAGGGATGTGTCCTTCCCCCTCTCACTTTCAGTACATTCATGGATCGGGTATTTAGCTGGGCTGTGGGATGAAGGCATTGTAGAGTGCCAAATCGCAATTTTAAGTTAATCGGCTTTTACTTTGCTGTCGATACAGTCATCCAAGTGAAATTCTGAAGCCATTCCTGAATGCTGTCAGGGCACTTCACAAGTATGGAACCTACTAAGACCAAAGGTCTCCTGGGCCAAGACTAAGGTCCAGACTTTCGATGGCTTACTGCTTTAAGCTGAAGTCTATTTAGATATGTGGTGAAGAAATAGAAGCCTAGAAAAAATTCATTTATCTTGGTGATGTGAACCATAACAATGGTAGGTTGTATGATGGGATCTTACAGCATTCTGATCAGACTTATGGTGTTTTGGAGACATTCAGTCTGTACACACCGAGATACAAAGTCTAGAAACAGTCGAGCGACTATGTATCTCAACTGTTGCTGCGAGACAGTCCAGATACAGACGGGCGACAGTCCAGAAACACTATGGAGACAATGCAACTTTGTCTCTGGATTGTCTAGAGACTGTTGTGAGACGGTCGCTAGACGTATCTGGTACTTTCTCGCTGGACTCTTGCTAGACAATCGAGGAACAGTCCACAAGGTATATATATATATATATATATATATATATATATATATATATATATATATATATATATATATATATATATATATATATATATATATATATATATATCAGCATCAGCCGTTTGAGTATCAACTGCAGGACCGGCCTATCCCGACCGAAGTCAGGACGATACAGCCAATGTATCTCTACCAAGTGGCTTAGGCTGTCTGGTAGAGATTGTATGTAGGGTGAGAAGTGTTTGTAAGTGTAATTGTAGTGTTGGTGTAGCTTTGGATGTGTGTGTAGTCTGTGAACCAAGTGTAATCGGCCCGTGCAAGCTGACTGGGTGCAAGCATACTTTATAATTAGCGACACTGGTTCAACCACAGCACCCCTTGTGTCCGCCAATGCAGTACGTGGCCGGGTGAACACTCCCAAAGTTATATATATATATATATATATATATATATATATATATATATATATATATATATATAAAACTTTGGGTGTGTTCACCCGGCCACGTACTGCATTCACGGACACAAGGGGTGCTGTGGTTGAACCAGTGTCGTTTATTATAAAGTATGCTTGCACCCAGTCGGCTTGCGTGGGCCGATTACACTTGGTTCACAGACTACACACACATCCAAAGCCACTCCAACACTACAATTACACTTACAAGCAAAAACCAGCAGTGGAATCACTCCATCCATCCATCATCTAATCCTATGTTGCTCCACGAGGAGCGTAGGTGTCCGGGGCTAGGCAAGTTGGTCCTGACATTTAAGTTGAGAGTGATCAGCCTCATTTACATCCGTGAGTGGCATTACATGAGCAATAAATCCCAACCATCCCTTGGATATAAACCATCATCGGCTCAATCTGATTGGAGTGCCGTAATTACCCAACAAACCACCACGCACCAAAAATTGGTTACCGATACATGGTTATCACTCAGCGCAGTAAATGGTTTCCTGGTGTACAGGAAATCATTTGGCTTGTCACTCAGTGTTGAGTCACCCACAGGCAGAAGTTTGAGGAAAGAATGAAGGAAAGAAAGACAGAAGAGGGAGTGTAAAGTCACCCGTAGGCAGAAAGACGCGGAAACAATGAAGGAAAGAAAGATAAGAGGATGGAAGGAAAGAAGGAATGAGGAGTGGAAAGGGCAGACACCCAAGAGGAGCACTACATCGAGTGAGTGGATGGCGAGCGCCCCCACCTACCACTAGTGGAATCACTAAAGCTAATAATTATGTCATGACTGAACCATATCCGTACACATAATTTTTCAGCGATGTATGTAAAGCGTGTAAATATACCATAATTATTATTAGGATAGACCCATATAGATACAGCATAATCTTTCAACGATGATACTTTTATGCAAAATTAGAGTACATAGACTCTGTAATTATTTAGGATAGAACCACATATATATTATTATTCAATGTATGTGCAACTGTTATGCATAAAAAATGTTAAAATATGTGAATACTGATGCCTCATAGCAGGAGGTGTACATTTGTAAATGCAAATCTTTAAAAAAAGAAAAAAAAAAAACTCCGTCATCCGTTGCCAAATCCCTCCGCACCGAGCAGCTTGTATCTTGTCTCCCATATTTAGTGGGGAGACAAGATACAACTGAAATCTTGTCTCTGGACTGTCACGTGAGTGTCCAGCGAGAGATTTGGATTTTCCTGAGATAGTCGCGCAAGTCTAGTGACATTGCCGTGCGACTTTTGCTGGATAAAGTATCTTGGTGTGTACGTGACGAAGAGACGGTGTCTAGCGACTGTTGCAAGACAAATTTAGATTTTTCTGAGACAGAAGCGAGACAGTCCAGGGACCATGTCGTGTGACTTTGTATCTTGGTGTGTACAAGGCTTGAGTATTTAGCATTTGTTTTGCCTGTGAAGAATGGAAATCCGTATCTTTAGGGAACTGCTGTTCCCAGATTTCTGTTAGGGCTGTGAGATGTGGACACTTGACTGTGCCCTACAGCGGTAAACTGACTCCTTAGGAACTACGTGCCTTCACAGGATCATTGGGTGGGGGTGGGGGGTATCACTGGTAAAACCGGCTGCGTAATGAGTCATTCCCCCGAACCTGAGTCAAGGTCTTTTAGCACTACAATTTATGAACACCTGCCCCGGTTATATAGATATATATAATGGTTGTCTAATACTGATCCTATTCACAATCGATCTTTCTTGTTGGGAGATACCTGGGGGGGGGGGGAGGAAGAGAAGCTGGCTGCATACTTACA
Source organism: Coenobita brevimanus (assembly GCF_032717465.1). Taxonomy (NCBI): domain Eukaryota; kingdom Metazoa; phylum Arthropoda; class Malacostraca; order Decapoda; family Coenobitidae; genus Coenobita; species Coenobita brevimanus. The sequence continues at coordinate 30,200,679 of NC_137003.1, forward strand.
GATGGGGGTCTCACGTTTGTGGACTCGCAGAGTGAGTGAGGTTATGCGCGTCCCAGTTTTTGTTCCAAGTAAGTCATGCAAATAAATCGTTAAGGCTCAAAACCGAGCAGTATTCTCATCTCCCGATGAGTATTTTTAACAGCTCTTATTCTGCAATTCAAGTTGCATTTGATAACTATTTTCCTGTAGTTTCTTATATGTTTTGCATAATATTTTCTTTTGCATAAAGAACATAAAGTGAAACTATGAACGAAGACGGTTGGGAGGGGTCACAGAACCTTCCCTCACTACATCGGATACTTATAGGAGGTATTTGTCTCAATGGACTTTGTGCAGTCGATAGGCATCAATCCAATTTAAATTAATAAATACCAGGTAAAGCACTCCTATGGAGCCTTTTTGGATCCCTCCACACGATGTATTTTATTCTTGATGAGCAAACTTTATATTTGAAGGAGTTAACGAACGTTCGACTATTAAGTTTGGTTTGAAAAATCTCTTCATGTGAGTAAAATCGTCTGGAGATTGAAAGAATAGATTATAAATTACGTAACTGGGCTGAAATGGGTTAAGGAACGAAATACGACACATATGACGCATGTTACCCACCTGACGAGCCAGGCCAACGACCCGGGAAAGCTGAGCCTGCGTCACGTTATCGTCATGCCTGTGTCCACCCACCTCAAGCACAACCACACCCAACGTCGATCGCAACTCGTCCATCTAAATCAGAGTAACCCCTTTTTACCGGCTCAGGTTGCATATGAAATTAAGCTTTGCCATAGGTTATTGTTTTGGTAAGTGTTATTATTTTTCTTTGCACAGTTTTCTTAGATCTTGATATTATACAGGAAGATACCTTAGGGTAATCTAAGTACTTATTCTCAATAATGACCCTGTCCTATTTTTTAAGGCCATATACTAATTTTTGGTGCGAAAACTGCATATTTGAAACTAAAATGTCTCAGAAACTAATTGAGATGCAGCTATTTGGTTGAAAATTCTATGGTAATAAAGCTTGCTGAGAGTTTTGCTCATCATTTTGCCATCCTATGTTCATAAAGCTTGCTGAGAATTTTGGCTGATTATATTGCCATTTAGCGTAGTGGAAAGTACCGAATTCAAATCTGCACAGTGTTTTCTTTGTAACACGTTATAGAGGAAACCACAAAAGATGTGAAGTTGTAACTTTACCGAATTCATAGGTGTGGTCGCTCTCATTATCTGAAAGGAATATGGTTACAGCTAAGCAGCATGCAGTTAGCCAGTTATTCAGACAAATGTAAAATTTACCCATTCTTTATTTCTTTCTTTCTCATCTTTGTCTTCAGATCTTGTTGGCATTACTCAAGATGCTACCTTCTGTTAATCAAAGTAAATATTCCAAATATGAATGACCTTGAACTACTTTTAAGGTCAGCCTTCATATGAAGTTTTTAGGCAGCAAACACAAAAGCAGCATTTACATAACTACAAAGACGATCATACCATAAATAGTTATGGTGAAACTTCCTTACTGTGGTTGCACAATAAGTAAATAGGTAACTAGTTTGAATTGCATGGGTTAGATCTTGCTTTCATATGGTATTACAGTAGATGCAACCTCAGGGAGTCTGGACGGGAACCTCAAGGCGAATATGTCCTCCTCCTTCAGTCCACCATCTTTTTTGGAGGGATAGGGAGGGAGCTTAGGGACGTTTGTATAACCAGGCAGTGGAGTTGATCGCTTATATCAGTGCCATACCACGTAGGCACACCAGAGTTCTTCTCTGAGTTGGGCAGACTTCACTGGAGGCAACATGAAAAATAAAGTGATGTCATTATGCTTAACAGCCTCCGGGACCTAACCTACCCATGCAAAAGCCTGGCTCAAACTGATCTCTCCTAGGGAGTTAAGAAATTATTTAATGGTTCTTCAGACAAAACGAAGGCCCACATGGTTCGTACCTTATCAGAAAAAAGGAAGCTGCAACAGTTGTGACATACAAAATTCAATAAATTGCCATACAAAATTAATTAAACTGCAAGTTTTCCACTCCTAAAGTAGGCTACCTTTAGAAAAGAACGAACATGTAGATTTTGTCAAAGTATATTTTTCGCAACGTTAAAAACACGCCACATACGTTTTTACGTCCCTCATAGTATTAATACCATTAACATCACGACATTAAAACAAGTAATCGAATTCGTCTCTCCTGGTTTCGCTGCCATGAGTTTTTTTTTTTTTTTTTGAGGAAATTCATTTGCTACCCTGAAAAAAAAAAATCATGCAAGTGCAGGTGTGGACAAAAGAAATAGTCACAACCTTAACAAGGGTGTGCAAGAATTGGGTCAATTCTGGCTGATGATTTATAACGAGGTGAGTGGGGGAAAGGTATCAGGAAGACTTCAGTGAAGGGAAGGTGCCACCACTTTCCCAATCCCAAACATTAACTCGTCAGCCAGAAATAACCAAGTTCTTTTGCACTCAATCTGTGGCAGTGTCCGTTTCTTTTGTCCATTCCTGTAGGCCGGTAATCAGGAATGAGCTAACAGGACACATTTTTATTGCTATGATAGTGGAGATTATTGTTAGTATGACATCTCTAGCACTTCAAGCAGCTTCTGTCACAACCCTGTACCGCATTTTCCACTGATTTCTCTCATACTTACATTGAACAGGGTGTAGTGTGATACAGAACCGTCAGAGAGAAGGATGGCATAATACTTGTCATTCAGTAATGTTGACAATACTGAATCAACCATCTGCACTGAGTCCGACAAAACGTCTTTCGTATCTGAGAATAAATCAACAGTGCAGCTTTAATTTCTTAAGTCATATGATCACAGACTTAGAAGTCTTTATGAAAACTCTATCTACACAATGTATTTTGAATTTTACACACTAATACTCCCTCCAATATTAATCAGTAACTTATAATAACCAAAGTCATTTTAAAAGTCTCATCATTCATCATCATCATCATCCAATCCTGTATTGCCCCATGAGGAGCGTAGGAGCCCGGGGCTAGGCAAGTTGGTCCTGACTTTTAAGATCAGAGCGACCAGCCTCACTCATCTTCGAATGACATTTCGTGAGCAATAAACCCAGATCATCCCTTGGATATAAGCCTGCACAGGCTCGGTCCGATTGAAGTGCCTTAATTACCCACTAAACCACCAGGCGCCCTAATTTGGTTGTATGGTTACCACCCAGCGTAGTAAATGGTTTCCTGGCGTACAGGAAACCATTTGGCTTGTCACTCAGTGTAGAGTCACCCGTAGACAGAAGGAAGGAAAGACTGAAGGAAAGAAAGACAGAAGAGGAAGGAAGGAAATAAGGAAGGAAGAGTGGAAAGGGCAATCACCCAAGAGCAGCACTACATCAAGTGAGAATATTGTCTTATACAGAAATAGACATATAGGGAAGAGGCCCTAGAGAGCATCCTTATCCAAGAAGAATCGAGTTCCTGTGGTTACAGTGACTTTTATATTTGTCCGTATTAATTAGCATACGACAAAAAAATGTCAGTTTTGTAATTACTCGTGTCCGAATTAACCACGGCTACCTTAACCATTCCTTATTAATCAGGACTATGTCGAAACATTCGCTGGAAGACAATACAGGTATAAATATAAATCAATGTATATGTTCTAAAAGGGTGAGCATAATTATGATTGGTGTGTGTGTGTGTGTGTGTGTGTGTGTGTGTGTGTGTGTGTGTGTGTGTGTGTGTGTGTGTGTGTGTGTGTGTGTGTGTGTGTAACGTAAGAAATACCTGAATAAGTCCAAAGAGTTGAGGCTTGAGCGTCAGACACATATAATACAACCACAGCCAATAAGAAGGCTCGTGTAGACTTCATTGTTATCTGTTTATGATCACTGCCTTCTGTAAAATAGATTCATAATTACATGTTATAGCGCTGAAGTTTAATCAGTCAGTTATTCATTCATTTATTCTCTCTCTCTCTCTCTCTCTCTCTCTCTCTCTCTCTCTCTCTCTCTCTCTCTCTCTCTCTCTCTCTCTCTCTCTCTCTCTCTCACAAAATATTAGTTGCATGTTGCCACGATAGGTCCTCTTACCATGTGTCATAATTATGATCTCTGCCTTGTGCACAAGATTCCTTGTTATGTGTTGATCCTAGAGTTTGCATTCACTCTGTTAGACTCTGATACTTTCATCGAGATGTAAGTTAATAGTCTGGCATGTAAAAGTTAACTTGCACCTCTTGTCGTCTTTCCATACCTACCTACCTACTTCTCTACCTACGTTTTTACCTTATGTACCTGCCTACCTCACTACTTACCTCGCTATCTGCCCACCATCTACCTGCCCTCCTTCATACCAACGTTTCTACCTGCCCATCTACCTACCTCCCTGCCCTCCTCCTTACCTTCTTCCCTGCCTTTCTCCCTACCTACCTCCCTATCTGCCCACCTACCTTTCTACCCATCTCTCTACCTGACTACCTCCCTTTCTACCTTTCTTCCTACCTGCCCACCTTCCCTTCCATCTCTCTACCTGCTCATCCCCCTTCCTACCTACCTCCATACCTATCCCTTTGCCTTTCTACCTCCCTGCCTGTCCATAACCATGCCTCTCTACCTCCTTACCTGCTTCCTTACCAAAATCCTTACCTCCCTACCTGCCTACCTACGTCCCTATATGTCTCCCTGTCTGCATACCAGCCAACCTACCTCCCTGCCAATCCCTCTTACTAAATAAGGTAGCAACATTGCTGTCTATGTAAAGTCTTTTGCAATTGGCCTGTTTCTAGTGAGTGGTATCAGAATTATGATGAGGGCATAAATTAGTGCATTTTGATCACACTTTTCAATAATATCCATTTGTATGCCTACATTCCTGTGAATAAAGAAGATGGTTGTATGGTCTTAGTCATTGTTTTGGGGGGTGGGGATCACAGTGACTTAGGGGTTTACCTGAGCATGTCAATTACTCCAACGAGAGGACATCGTCAGGTGGAGAGAATTCATTTGACACATCAATCGTCAAAACTGCTTAATTACAGCGGCCTCCAGAGCCCAAATGAACACGCGAACAGATGGAAAATTTTCATCCTGGCTCAGCCGGGCAGAGCCCTTGACTTTGTCTTCGGGAATAAGAAGCATTTAAAGGGGAATAGATTTTGTACTTCTCATCACTGAACGTACGTAAACGAAATAAGAAGCTTGTCATCACCTCTCTATCGTATTCAGCAACAAAAAGACGTTCTTCAGAGGAAAATTACATATTCACTGGTTGGTGCCTCTCCATTGCTAGAAGAAAAAAAAAAAATCTCTACTATTCACTGTAACAAAATAGGGAAAATGGCATCATTATCATATTTCACTCCCTGTTTTCTGTCTGTGAGTAAGGGTATATGTCTGTCTTTTGCACAGCCGTAATTTCCAGTTATAACACTGAATGCCTGTATGAGCATGGATGCAGGCGGGAACGACTATTTGTCCCAAATATTCGCTGTATGTGGGGCTTCCATCCTATCAACCAACCTCGTCTTTTATATACGAGTGTATATAAATACATACATACATACATATATATATATATATATATATATATATATATATATATATATATATATATATATATATATATATATATACCCATCCATCCATCATCCAATCCTACGTTGCCCCATGAGGAGCGTAGGAGCCCGGGGCTAGGCAGGTTGGTCATGACATTTAAGATGAGAGTGACCAGCCTCACTCATCTGTAAGTGCCATTACATGAGCAATAAACCCCACCCACCCCTTGGATATAAACCTTCACCGGCTCAATCCGATTGGAGTGCCGTATTCACCCACTAAACGCCAGGCGCCAAAATTTGGTTATATGGTTACCACCCAGCGTAGTAAATGGCTTCCTGGTATACAAGAAACCATTTGGCTTGCCACTCAGTGTAGATTCACCCACAGGCAAAAGTAGGAGGAAAGAATGAAGGAAAGAAAGACAGAAGAGGGAATGTAAAGTCACCCGTAGGCAGAACAAGGAAAGAATTAAAGAAAGAAAGACAGAAGAGGATGGAAGGAAAGAAGGATGGAGGAGAGGAAATGGCAGATACTCGAGGGCAGCACTACATCGAGTGAGTGGATGGCATCTATATATACATTCTACATTGACAAGGGTTGGGGGCATCGATTCCATAATCCTCACAATCCTCTCTCTCCTTTAATCATCTTTTTCTTCAATTGTCTTCAAACTTTACAAGTAGAATAGAAGCAAGAAGCAGGTTTGAACCACAGGATTGCTTATGCCTGGGTAGTCATTAAGGTTGAAATTAGGGGGAGGGGAGAGGGGTTCAAGCGCCACACTCGTTGCTAAGCACGGCCACAGTATTGGAAACCAAAAACGGCACCAGCTATGCCTGACCAGCGATCTACTGCCACCGCCTACGACCCGTTGAGGGGGGCATCCAGCAGTAGTTCCAAACCGCCGGGAGTCAAGAAGATCACAGGTGTGGTGGTGTGATTCAACGTGAAGTCTGGGTACGGCTTCATCAAGCGCCGGGACACCGGTGCTGATGTTTTCGTGCACAAACTCGGGATCGTTGCACTTAACCCCCCGACACTTTCGGCGCTCTCTTGGCGAGGGTGAGGCTGTGGAGTTTCGGCTCCGTCAGTCACCCAAGGGTCCCGAGGCCACGGATGTCACTGGGCCGGGAGGTGCTGCTGTGCAGGGCTCTGCCCATGCACGGCGGCGCCCCACGGCCCAGAGACGCCAGTCTCGTGGTCCTGGGTGTTCTGGGGAGACTAATCTCCTGGTCTCGATGTGCGTCGCTACGGCACAGGCTTTTTGTGGGGGTGACAAGGCTCTGTTGCACGTTCTCCTCCCTCAGATCTTCGAGGAGAACGGGCTACCAAGCCTTGCCATCCCCCAGAGCTTTGTCGGCGACGTACATTCAGCCCCTCATCCAGATCGTCGTCCCCGGCGGCCTCCTGTACAGCCCAAGTCCCGGCCACCTCCACCTCGGCCTCGCTGTGCACCGCGCAAACGGCTGTGCCTGGAAGGACCCCTCAACAGGGCGACTGGCTCGTCTGTCTCTCCCCCTACCGACCCGGCACCGATCACAGCTATGGAGCTTGACACCATCACCACCGTTGCTGAGATCCACCCCTTGCCGTCTGCAGCCGAGGGGGAAAATGGCTGCCGTCCCCGTTTCGCCCGACCACCACGACGTCGAGGGCCCTTCCCCCACCGTTTCTCCACCTGCTGCTGAGGGAGTGGATCTCACAACTTCCGCCGCCGATCCGCCGCCTGCAAGCCCCTCACCTGCCCTTGTTCTGCCATCCTCTGCTGAGTCCGACGATGCTGCGTGTACTCGTGAGCTCCTCGCCGCCAGGCTCGAACGCGGCATAACTCTAGCTCTAGGCCGGGTCCTTCGAGACTCCCAGTTAGGCGTTCCACCTCGCCTTAGGGACTCGGGAGAGCTAGAGTTGTACGAGGATGTAGATCGCGACTCCGAGTACACTGACATCTCGGACTCGGACTCGGATGGGCAGACTTGAGGGGCTTTTTGCCCAGCAGCCTCTTCTGCTTCCCTCCGCCTGCTGCCCCGTTGTGCCTTGTCGATCATCGGGCAGCCGTTTCACCACCGACCATCGCACCTTCCCCTGCCCCTGCCGCCTTTCCCCTCGTTCTTCAGTCTGCTGTTCCCGCTTTGCTCTGATTCAAGAGCATAATCCTGCCTTTTCCCTGACGGGCTCTCTGTTTGCCCGTGCCCCTACAAGTGCGGGGCGAATATCCACACACACACGGCAGCATTTCATGTGTGCTTATGGATATGGCAGTGATTTCCAAATGATTAGAGAAGTTATCTATTTTCTGTGAGAACTCGAGGAAACAGTATGATATGCTGAATTTCGTTAAAAGTAGTCATACTGAAGTTCAGCAAAACTGAACTATATATCCTAAACTCACCCATGCAAATATCATTACTCAGATACTGAACGAGACAGGTCTATTATATGTTCAGTATGGACGGTGAGTTTTAGCGTCGAAGTGGTGGCGTGTGAGGATGTGTGGGGTTTATGAAGACTGCTGGACCTCATGAAACTGACTATCAAGTATAGGCCTATGCCAGAGATAGGATCTTCCCAGCTTTTTTTAATCGTATCGAGGATTCTGCATGTCGGTTCACTGAACGTGGGAAATTACTTTACTTCAGGTGGTATATAATTTACTTGACTAAAGCCTGACTGCCTCGCTAGTGCTAAATAAATTAGTTTTGGGTTGGCAACGAAAAATTTATAATACATCACCTCATTGAAAGAGTTACAAAGGTCGATAAATACATCGTTTTCATAATTCATTTTATTGGTCACCACAGTTTAAGAAGTACAGTTTTATTGGGGTCTGGAGAACACTTTCCATAATTCCATTCGCTAGGAAAGTCCCTTTATGAAACTGAATTGTAGGACAAGAGAAACAGTATAAGAGTTATCTACTAAAGCGGTCAAAATTCATTATCAATATAAATTCGTCACATGATTAGATTGGTGGGGGCCCTTCACGGGATATTAACCTCTTTGTCTATATGACGTTCCGTCACCTCACACGATATCCTTCAACTTGCAACAGCATCCTATTAATCGAGGGGATAGAGAAGGCGGTATTTATCTACTGTAGTTCGAAATATATGCTCTTACTTCAGTACAACTATCTTGATGTAACAAGAAATGAGCTGTAAATACTTTTTCGAGATAATGCGTCTTGAACAATTATTGTCAAATACATTGCCTGTATATCTGGGCAACACTCTGGGTGAATATCCCAGAGACGTAGTTATTAACAGGGTGAGTGTTGAGGGCACTGCTGTAATACCGTGGGTCATAACTATGGGGAATAAAGTGGGGCTGGTAATGTGAAGGGAAAACCGTTGCTTCTGAAGTGCTGGTCTTCGCCAGAGAGGTAATCTGGCGCTGTCGCTTTTTGCTGCGAGGTTTTGGCTCCACTGTTCCCTCCTTCTGCCAGCGGTGTATCAAGCGGTATACTGTGGAAACACTTGTTCCAGTCTGCTGGACGATGTCTCGCACCGACAAGCCTCCCAGCCACATGTTCACAATCCGCAGGCGATTCGCCGTCATTGGCCGGCCTTTAATAAAACGCTCGAACATTTTTCTTGACCTGTCAGAGAACGTGACTGTATGATAAGGAGTAATGATATCTGCGTGTATGGAATCGTAACATTAACTGCCTAACTTAAATTATAATATGTGATTCTCTTCCTACCATTGAAAGATTTTATTCAGTGTGAGAGAGACAGTCTGAAATCACTAGCTTATATATATAATTTCTTGATCCGTGCGTTATTGAGATGCTAGAGAGGGACACCTTTCTCGGGTAAGACCCAGTATAAAAACATATGGAAAAAGTATCAAGATGAAGAGCTCCAGGGCATTAAAAACCAGTGGAAAACGATATCATAACTCCGTCCCTACATTTTTTAAAGAATATTTTTATGTATCGCATGGTTGAGTAATAGTTATTAACATGGCATTTTTCGTTTTGGGTGTTGTAATGCTAAGGCAATTCTTACAACATCGTGGTACTTAAATCCTTCCACGAATCGAGTAGATAGATAGACAGATAGATAGATAGATAGACAGACAGATAGATAGATAGACAGACAGATAGATAGATAGATATAGATATGTTTATATATATACATGGAGCCTCTGTGGTACAGTGGTAAAGTGTGCGTTTTCGTACACTGAAGAACGAGGGTTCGCGCCCCGCCACGGTAATAAACTTTGGGAGCGTTCTTCTTGCCACATACTGCATGGCGGACATAAGGGGTGCTGTGGTTGAACCAGTGTCGCTTACTATAAAAGTATGCTTGCACCCAGTCGGCTTGCACCCAGTCGGCTTGCACGGGCCGATTACACTTGGTTCACAAACTACACACACATCCAAAGCCATTCCAACACTACAATTACACTTACAATCTCTACCAGACAGACTAAGCCACTTGGTAGAGATACATTGGCTATATCGTCCCCACTTCGGTCGGGATAGGCCGGTCCTGCAGTGAACACTCAAACGGCTGATGAGATAAGATGAGATATATATATACATATGTAGTGAGACAGACAGACAGATAGACAGACAGGCAGACAGACAGACAGACAAATAAATGAATAGATACAGTATAAATAAACAGACATACATAGATAGATAGATAGTAAAAGGGCGGAAATTTAGATCGAGTCCTATGATTTTTACTCTTGAAAGAAGTTCTTAAGTAGAATCTCTCCACCCCATGCAGACATGCAACCTGTTCACTGAGTTTGGCCTAATTCGGATCAAAACTGTAAAAGCTTACCTACTCCCGACCTATGTTCTTTGACCTGGTTTGACCAATAACTATCAGTGATCATATTTTATGAAGCATGAAACCTCTATGAAAACTCTACAAGTTGCTATGAAAAAGAAAGCAAAAAATGTAGCCATCAAGGTTTTAATAAAGTGTATTTTAGCATTATAGAGTTATGTCTTAGCTTTTAGAATTTGTTTTGGGTACAGTAAAGCATCTGAAGGAAACTTAATGTTAATTATGATAACCTTCATGTTTTCTAAACTATGAAGAATTTTGTTTGCAATGGCACGTGGGAGCATCAGACTCATCATTACACAGAGTGTATTCTGACACTGATAACACTGGATACACTAACATCAAGCAACTCGGAATTAATACTTCGCGATGGGACAGGATTGGCAGTGCTACGTCCTCCTTGCATCAAGCTTTGTGTGTGTGTGTGTGTGTGTGTGTGTGTGTGTGTGTGTGTGTGTGTGTGTGTGTGTGTGTGTGTGTGTGTGTGTGTGTGTGTGTGTATGTGTGTGTAAGTTTTTCCTTATATACCTCTAAAATGAGCGTAATAGAGTGCAGGAGAACGACATTAATGGCCTCCAGTCCACCAGGTTCACGTCCAGATGAGTCTGAGGCCTGAACAACAATAACACTGAAAACAACAACTACTAGAATACTCTTGTAGCAGAATCAGTAAACCCATAACCATTTATACCCGATGGACTGCAGGCTAAAGTTGCTCTCGCTCTGGTGTCCACCATCCTCCTTTCGTGGGATAAGGAGAGATCTTGAGGGACGTTTGTATAACCCGACAAAAAAGTTGTCAAGATATATAGGTGCCTTCACGTGAAGGCCTTCTCCAGCACCAGATACACTCGCAAACTTAAGATAATTGTAGTCTTGCGTCAGTCTAGACGATGATATCCTCTGACTAAAGGGTATTGTGGTAAGTACAGCTGGACACAGATAAGCCTGGAAAAGCATCGGTGTCAAGCAGAGACCAGTCAACAAAATTTGATATTCAGACACCACATTAACTCGCCCAATTCTTGTTATATTGGGCAACACTGTTCATTCATGTAACTGCCACTAAAAAACATATGAATGCATAAAGACTGTTGGGTGAATCAATTGCCAAACCTCATCCACACACACACTGATGATGATCCAGCTTCATACGTGGCTAATTGTACCAACCTGTCTGTCTACATCCAAGCACCTTAGTCGCGGAGAGGGTGAGTACAAGCATACCACCTCCATGCTGCATTGCCTTCTTGTCATCAGCCTGTCCTCTCTCAGATTCACCACACTCATTCACATACCTCTCCACCCTGTCCCTCAAACTTATCCTTGGTCACCTCCCCCTCTTCCTCTCCACCTTACTCACGTGCACTTTCATGGTCAGTCTCTTACTCTTCATTCTCTTCACATGGATATACCATCTCAGAGTACTTGTAATACTTTCATATGATTTCAAAACCACTGTCCTGAACTTCCCTCACTCACTCTCTCTCTCATACTCCACACACGCCTCTCTGATGACAAATTTCCACTCCCCTCACACATGGCTCCTCGCTGAGGGGGGGGTCACCTTGTCGTGGTGGAGGGGCTGTAAGTGTGCCTGGCAGTGCCACCTACTCAGGAGGCCTGCCTATCTTAACAGGGCTCGGCATCTGTCGTCCTCGTGGACCAACCAACTCCCCTACATCGCTGGTAGAGGAGGCATGGTGGTGGTGGCATTCATTCCTGCCCATCTTCCATCTGGTGAGAAGTTTTTGCTTCCCAACGTGGGTGCAATGCATGAGGTCCCTTAAAGCTGGGAAACGGGAGTCTTGGGGGTTGAGCGATGCTGCTTGATGCACCCTGCAGCTAGCAACACACTTCTATTCTGACTAGATGGGTGGCCTGATTGGGCCCAGCCAGGTCAGTTGGTTGGTCACTTGTTGGCTAGGGTCAAGTAAACAATGAGGGGCCTGATGACTCCTATTGTCCAGGAGTCACCCTGTTGGGGTCCCCTGGTGGTTACCTGCATATACTCCCTCACAATCTCTGTAGTTGCCAGTGGTGTTATCCTTGGCATATGACCTCCCCTTGGGCTCCATGGTGGGTGGAGAGGTGAAGGAATGAAGTATTTTTTAGCTCTCCATGGCTGTATGCCATAATAATACTGTTGACGACTCACAACTACCCCAAGACTTTCTCAACCAAGATCTCTTATTGCACCTCTGGAGCCTTTTCAGCACCCTGGAGACCATTCTCTTTTGCCCCGGCATTCAGCTGGGACTGTGAGGCGTTCTTGTTGGGTTGGTGGGGCTCTGGGGTTAGGCCCAGATGAAATGGTGCCTGCGACATATGTGAAAAAGTGGTGCTGAAATACTCTGTCATTATTTATTTGCACTGTGCCATAGTTTCTGCTTCTGGCACACACCCTAAAATATCTTATCAGGGAGATGGAAACATCCTTGTTGAGGTGTCCTCCTCAGAAGAGAGCTCCCAATTTCTGGCTCTGACCTCTGTTTCTGGTGCAGATGTTTCATGCGTTCCTCATGACACCTTTAATCGATGTAAGGGAGTAATTATTTCCTGTGATCTCCTCCAATACTCAGAGGCACGGCTGTTGGAGCGGTCGTCTGGTGCGGTGAATCTTGACCACCTGCATAAGAAAATAAATGGTGTCCTGACCTTCAACCTTGTTCCTGACATTTGACAAGTTAACCTTGCCTGCTTCTGTGCGGCTCACTCGGCTGTCACTTCCAATGAAGCCAAACATGCCAACCCCGAAGTGGTGTCTCCACTGTCGGGTTTTGACATGTTAGCTGCCTTTTCCGTCGTGCACAGGCCAGCATTCCTAGTGTCTGTCTCCTGTGGCGGACCAAGCCATACCGATAACTCTCCAAGACCCATTAAATGCTACCACTGTAGGGGTTCCCATGCTGTTTCTTCTCGACTCTGTCCTTGCTACTGTCTGGAGAAGGAGATTTTGTCCATTCGTACACTTGAGAATGTTTCATTTCCTGAAGCAAAGAGAAGAGTCCAAACTCATTTCTTTCAGCCAGGGGTTACTTATGCCTGTCCTTTCTGGAAAACCTGTGAGGCGTTCTGTGTCCCAGAAGCTACCTTGACCCAATCCAGTACCCAGATCTCCGTCTCGTGATTTGGTGGATGCTGTCTCCAAGGTTAGTATTGTTTGTAAGACTGTGTTCACACACCTTTTTCACAAACTGTTTCTGCCCCCTTATCACTGGCTGATGGTTTGCCCACTTCCGTGGTGATGGCGGATGTCCACGTTGACCTGTTTCCTTGTTCTGAATTGTCCATTATGTCCAAAGTTCCATTTGTACCTGTCAAACGTCACCTTGGTTATTCAGAGTCATCTGAGCCTGAAGACCGTCCACCTAAGGTACCTGTTGTGGAACCTTGTGTCAACCTCTCTCTTGTTCTCTCTTCCCTGGAGACACTGGGGTCTAGCCAGGTGGAGGCTGAAGCTGATGGTTCACCTGCAGTCCGGACCCCACTTGGGGATGGTATTGCACAGACCATTGGTGCTTCAGTTCTACTTCATAGGATATCATCCTCATAGGATTCTGGTCCTGTGGACTCTACTTCTATTTTGGGGCTTTTGGTGGTGGCATTGCCGTCCTTCATCACCCAGGGCTGCCTCCAAGCCACCTTTCAAGCAAACTGTTCTTCCATCTCAGAGGAGGAGTGTTGTAAAACTTTCGTCTTCCTCGTCCTCACATTTGCCTACAGATGTTCGGCATAGGGTGTGGGTAGTCTCTTCTTAAGGGCCTTCCTAAGTATCGTTCCAAACCCGTTCACTTGTCATGAGTTGTACAGTCCTGCACCTTATCCTGATCCTCCCTTCACTATGGACTCTATCCTTCATTGGAATTGTCGGGGTTGACGTGCCAGCCAGGAAGAACTGTATCATCTTGTTGCACAATTTTCTTCTGTATGTATGTGCATCCAGGACACCATGGTTGGGACCATGGGTAGTGATGCTGTTCCCTCCGGTTCTTCTGGCTACCATGCATTTTATTCTGATCCTGTGCCAGGTCAAGGCTGTCATGGAGTTGGCGTTGTCTTCCTTTGCCAGGGTATTCCATTCACTTGCCTAGGTATTTCCACTTCCCTGTAGGCTGTTGCTGTCCAGGTGTTTTTACGACATTGATCTATAGTTCGTAATCATATCTTTCTCCTAGTGCTACTGTCGAAAGGGTGGATCTGGAGGACTTTGTTCATTGTCTACCTTCCCCCCTTCTGTTACTGGAAGATATGAATGATCATCATCCACTGTGAGGTGACACTGAGGCCAAGCTTTGAGGTGTTTAAGCTGGCTTCCTTAGTGCAAGAGGATGAGTTGGCTGTTTTAAACTCAAATGAGATGACTTATTCCTATACCCATACTGGAACTTCTAATGCTATTGATTTGTCCTTGTGCTCAGCTGATGCTGCTTTAGATCTTAGTTCGGATGTGTTGCCAGACCTGTATGACAGCGACCATTCCCCATTACTCTTAACTGCTAATGAAGGTGGATCTCAGCCTCATCTTCCTCCATGACATCTGGATAAAGATGACTGGCCACTTTTCATGGAATTAAGTTCCACTGGCCTTTCTGTCAATGAGTTTGGCTGTCTTACTGAGGCGATGTCTTATTTCACTGACGTGTTGCACGCGGCATCCTCGTGCTTACTCTTAACAGCATTCACACATTTGCTATCAGTTCTGTACATCTCAGCACCTCTCGTATTCCTTGTCTATCATCCCTGTCATCAACCTTATCAAGATTCATTACCAACGTCTCTCCTTCTGTAAACAGTTGTCTGTTATACATCTGACAAGGAATATCTGGTCTGCACACGCCGTCTTCTTCCTAAACCTCAAGGTGTACTTCTTCCATCAATTCCTTGTTTCTTTCCGTATTGCGGTAAACAACTATCAAACATATATTATTTTACTTGCTACAAAGACGAAAAAACACATATGACTACCACATACTCTTTTTTCCCTTTCCCCTTACACAAGAAACTTGGTATATCTGACATCATATCTTCTGGCAGTCCGCACATTTTTAATAATCATTCAGTAACTACTGTACTTCTCACCCATAAGTAATCATTCTTTTTCACCTCTTCCCTAACTTCCTCACATACCATTAGTACTTCATTTATTTCTGGCTTACCGAACTCAAAGATTTAATCGTGGCTGCGTCAAATTACATAAGAGTATGCCTTCACTAAATATGGTAAAACTATGGTAAAAAATGAAACAGTACGAGACTATCTTCATAGACCTGCGGCGAAACTATGTATCAGCTGATGCAACAGCTGACATGTCACAGCAATTCAAAGTTTCAAGCTGAGAGACTTTGTATTTCATAATAAAGTCGCCAAAATGCCTCCTTATAGCCGAAATTGAAAATCGCCAAATAGCTAGGCTATGGGTCAGCTGACACAACAGCTGACATGTTAAATCATTTCAAAATCCTAAGCTGAGCAACTTTCCATGTAATACGAAAATCGCTCAGACATTATCAAGCGTAGATGTTCCAGTTTTCTTGAAGGGGAAAATAATCCCCCAAATGTACAACTTATGGACCTGTTGCCTTCATCGCAAGGACAAATGTTTGACGTTATCAGGGGAATTTCTAGTATTACCACGAATAATTACCAATGTGCGCAGATTTTGGCCTCTCTCTCTCTCTCTCTCTCTCTCTCTCTCTCTCTCTCTCTCTCTCTCTCTCTCTCTCTCACACACACACACACACACACACACACACACACACACACACACTAGCGATAGGACATTATTGGAAGTGCTCCTAGTATGTCCTATTCGCATCAAGCTTTGTGTGTGTGTGTGTGTGTGTGTGTGTGTGTGTGTGTATTTTATACCTTCACAAAACTTTTCCTTTCCCACTAATCAGATGAAGCTATGGAATATAATTAGCTGATCATCATATTCTATTCAGTATTCATTGTCGTTATCGCTCCTGGTAAACATTTATTTATGGAACTGAAGAGTCTTTGGGATGTACAGAAGATCTTAGTTTAAGTGAAAAATTTTGGCAGCATACGGGGGAGGAACCTTTGTACAGAGATTAATAAACAAGGGAAAAATGGCAAATGGAAAAGTTGTTATGAAAAATGTTCTCAATATGTATAAAATAAATTATTATTGAAAATGGTGAAAAGCTCTTGACTTTTAATTAGGAAAATAAAGCGTGTATTACCTAAGGTGGGAAGAATGAAAGTAAGAGGAAGATGGGGAGACTAATATGGAAAAAAGATGGCTAATATTAAAGATGTGAACATGGCAATTGTTATTATTTGATACGATGGTGCACATATTAATGAGATAGTTGAAAATATGGCATAGGCAGAAGCAGATGTTTAGAGGATGTGAAGTCAGTAGAAGTTAATGAATCTATGGATAAATGGTAAAATCAAAGTCGATAGGCTGGCATATAATACTGAAATGAAGTAAGACATAAAAAGCTGAATAGGTGTGGCTTTAGTGCCGCGGGAAATGCTGTAAATGTACTCTTGTGTGAAGCAGACATGACGGGAGCGAAGAACAGTACAGAAAAAACCTGGTGAATGTTATGGGTACAGTATATGCGTAAAAACGGTGCGGAAGGTAAGACATACGCTGCAGTGTTATATTCTGATCTGATTCTGCACAAATGACAAGAATAGCTAAATATCTATTAACTATGTGTAGTGGCTAATAACTTTGCCATAATAAAATGAATGGCTAAATAATAACTACGGTGCGTATTCTTGTCGGTTAAGGAAGTTCCCGAACTCGTTTTCCTAGCCGATTTATTTTGATAATTACACTTAACTGTCCTATTCTGTGTTATGTAAATCCTGCAAACATTGCCTTACTCTGCATAACTAAGATATAAAAGGCTATTAACCTGCCATATCCAAAAATAAATCGCTAAGGCAGAGGTGCTGGGGAGCATCCTTTCCGACGCGAACACGGGCCTATGTATTTTGGCTTAATAACTATGGCATGTTAATACATACGTTTTTGGACTGCGAACAGTTAAAGTCATATATATCCATTTTGTTTTGTATTCACATTATTTCATAGTACTGTAACTCAGTTACGTAATACAGATTCCAAAACTTTAATGATAGTTTAACAACGCCAACATTAATTGGAGTCAAAATTCGATATCAATATGCTAAGAGCGCACGCTATATTTACATTATATTCATGTGAAAGTAAGGCAGTGTGAAAGGGGAAATAGTAGGGGAGTGAAAGATAGGAATAATAGATTGTTGGTGGAGAAGAGAGAGAAATTGAGGAGATGGAAGGAGCACTTTGAGGATTTGTTGAATGTAGAGAGTGAGAGCAGTGTGAGTATAAATGGCTGGGGAATGGCTGGGAGAAGAAGAGATGAGAGGAGGGAGGAAGAGATCAGTAGGTCGGAAGTAGTGGAAGCGATGAAGAAGATTAAGCTGGGAAAGGCCCCAGGAATTGATGGAGTGTGTGGTGAAATGCTTAGGTATGGGGGTGAGATTGTTGTGGAGTGGATATGGAAGTTGTGTAGATTGGCTTGGGAAGAGGGAAGGGTTCCAGAGGACTGGAAATCAGGTATAATTGTTCCTCTGTACAAAGGAAAAGGGGAGAGAGAAGTATGTGGTAACCATAGGGGTATTTGCCTTCTTAGTGTGACTGGTAAAATATATGGTAAAATACTCATTGATAGGGTTAGGCATATGACAGAGGAGCTAGTTGGAGAAGAACAAGGGGGATTTAGGAAGGGAAAAGGGTGTGTAGATCAGATATTTGTTCTAAGATGTTTAGTGGAGAAGTATCTAGAGAAGGGAAGGAAAGTGTATGCTGCCTTCATGGACTTGGAGAAAGCTTATGACAGAATAGATAGGCAAGGTATGTGGAAGGTATTAAGAATATATGGGGTGGAGGGGAAATTGTTGAGTGCTGTGAAGAGTATGTACGAGGGAGCTAGGGTTACGGTGCGAGTGGATGGTGAGCTGAGTGAGTTCTTTGATCTCAATGTGGGACTGAAACAGGGGTGTGTGATGTCTCCATGGCTGTTTAATATATATATGGATGGGGTTGTAAAGGAGGTGCAAGGTAGGGCAGTGGATGTGGGGGTGGCCCTAATGAATGAGGGTGAGATTTGGAAGCTTCCGGTGTTGCTGTTTGCTGATGATACAGTATTGTTGAGTGAAGATGAATGGGAGTTGCAAGGTTTGGTGAATGAATTTGGGACAGTGTGTAGGAGGAGGAAGCTGAAAGTTAATGTAAACAAAAGTAAAGTTATGGTGTTTGAGAGGAATGAAGTCACAGAGTGTGCAGTGAGGTTGGATGGTGAGGATATGGAGAATGTGAGTGCATTCAAGTACTTGGGTAGTGTGATGAGTAAGGATGGAACTTTGGGGGATGAAGCACGTGAAAGGGTACAGCAGGGAAGAAAGGTTGTTGGTACACTGAAAGCAGTGATGAGAAATAGGGAGGTGAGTATGGAAGTTAAGAAGGCACTGCATGATGGTATTGTGATCCCTACCCTGACGTATGGAAGCGAGGCGTGGACCTTGCAAGAGGGGAACAAGTCAAGAGTGAGAGCAGTGGAAATGAGTTACTTGAGAGGAGCATGTGGAGTGACGTGGAGGGACAGGTTGACGAATGAAGAAGTGAAGGAACGTTGTGGGGTAGATGTGGATGTGGTTGAAAAGATTAGGAGAAATACACTGAGGTGGTTTGGACATGTGGAGAGAATGGAGAATGAAAGACTGACTAAGAGGGTGTATGTAGGTGAGGTGGAGGGAGGGAGAGGGAGGGGTAGACCGAGGATGAGGTGGAGGGATGGAGTTGAGAGGTATATGAGGGAGGGGGGGGGTGAGTTGGGGGGAGGGGAGTCGAGTGGTGGGTGACAGAGTGACTTGGAGGCGTTTTGTCTGCGACCACCCTTTGCGGGATTGGGGCGTCGGGCTGTAGGTAGGTAGGTAGGTAGGAAAGTATTTCTGAATAACACAGGTATCGCAGTTGTAAGACATATTGCGTAAGTTGGCCTGTAATACTGATCAAGACTAAAACCAATCCTGTAATCTAGCACATCATGCCTCCGCGAGTCTATTACTTGCGTATTACTGGTAACTGTAGTTGAGGTAACACTCCTCCACGACTGTCAGAACTGTGACCTTACCCTTACCTTGTTTGTGGAATCTCGCCAACAGAAACACCACCTACTTCGCACACCCCTTCTCTACTAAAGGAAGCGTTCATCTTTTAACCTTTTTATACCGATGGTCACCACTATGCACAACACACTGGCGCCAATCATTTTGTGTGTGTGTGTGTGTGTGTGTGTGTGTGTGTGTGTGTGTGTGTGTGTGTGTGTGTTCAGCTCACTTTGACATTTATTTTCTGACGACTCCGTCCCTCATGTTCTGGAAAGATAGATAGATAGATAGATAGAGAGAGAGAGAGAGAGAGAGAGAGAGAGAGAGAGAGAGAGAGAGAGAAACCCTGAAGATTGAAAAAAAAAATAATAATAACGTTTCCACACAATCGACCATAAACATTCACAATTTCCTATTCAACATGCACATTATAGAACAGGAAAAAAAAAAAAAAAACTAGCTGGCCACATGCAGCACTTGACAGTCCGAATACCAGTAAAGGACTGTGATATATGCGCTATCGTGTATATGTGCCGATATTTTCTTTGAAGTTTAAGTATTCTAAATTACATGAAACAACAACATATGGGATGCTACTGCTGTCTGAGGCACCAGTTTCATAGATGCATTTGTCTGGCGAATTTGCACATTTTCACACCCTAGCGTCGCGTTATAATTCAGTTCTATCAGCTCTTCAGAGTCATCCATTAATTCGTCATCCAGTCTTATATTGTCCCATCGAGGGCTTAAGAACCCAAGACTATGCTACTCAGGCCGGATTTTCAAGGCCCAACTGACCAGGCAGTCAGCCCTGAGTAACATTATCGAGGCAATGGCTCAATCGGGGAGGCGGTGGCTCAATCGGTAGAGAGGTGGCCTGCAGTCTTACCGGACCCAGGTTCAAATCCCGGCGGGGGCAGGGGTCAGTTTAAGGATTTGAATTTCTTAAAA
Source organism: Coenobita brevimanus (assembly GCF_032717465.1). Classification (NCBI taxonomy): domain Eukaryota; kingdom Metazoa; phylum Arthropoda; class Malacostraca; order Decapoda; family Coenobitidae; genus Coenobita; species Coenobita brevimanus. The sequence continues at coordinate 30,221,100 of NC_137003.1, forward strand.
ATCAGACTCTACTGATCTACCAAAGGACCCACCGACATGTCGTAAAAATACCTCCGCTAATACCAATACACCAGTCCTGTGTGAGACAGCCCTAGCATGCTTTCAATATGGACGGTGGGTGTTAGCGCCTAAGTGGTGACATGTGGAGGTGTATGGTATGTAGGAGGACTACTGGGCCTTGAGAGCAGGCTATGAATCCTATGCCCAGAGTCGGACACATAAAAAAAAAAAAAAACTATACTCCGTATTTAACATCTTCATTATGACGATACATTACTTTAGATTACTCTTGCTCTCTTCACATTCTTGACCTGTGACCTAAACCTTTGACTGTTGTTCTCAACAATACAGTATGTTGACTCCTTGGCAACCCCTTAAGCATTCCACTAAGTTTGGTTGAAAGCAGATCAAAGCTGTTATGAGATCACACACACACACACACACACACACACACACACACACACACACACACACACACACACACACACACACACACACAAAGATAAGGAACAATTCCTGGTTTTCGTTTCAAAAGCGCGGGTGTAAATATTATGACAGACCAAGAAATAATGAAATATTGTTAAGTTACCACAAGCATGCCTCAGCATGCTGAGGGAAAAGTCAATGGTTAACTGCAAATACAGTATTCTTTTGGCATTCAGATGTTGATATTGCCATGGATCTGGAGAATTTTAAGTGAGTTAGACTGCCAACATTCTATGTTGAAGGCTGAATTATAACAATAACATTATCTCCAGAATATAATGCTCTTCACGATGAAGTGTTGCCAGAAAGATTAAAAACTATAGTATTGTCATTTCCTGGCAATAAGCTACGAGAAATTAACAACAAAAAGAAAATAATTGGGCCAAGTATAAGTGAATGAGCTATAATAATGTCTCTCCTGATCTATATAAAGTCATTTGGAGACAGTTGGATCAAATATAACGTTAAATATATGTATAGGATAAACTCATAGCTATCAATCTATTGCCAGATGCCTTAATCCCATAAGGGGTGGCCACAAACAAATCACCTCCATGTCGCCCTGTCGCAAGCCAATTCACTGCCCTGCTTCCAGCTCACATCCCCATTTCTCATATACCTCTCCACTCCATCCCTCCATCTCATCCTTGGCTTACCCCTCTCTCTTCCCCCCTCCACCTCACTCACATACACTCTCTTCGTCAGTGTCCACTCTCCTTCCTCTCCACAAGGCCAAATCACGTAAGTGCATTTCTCCTAATGCTTCCTATCACATCCATATCCACACCACAACACTCCTTCACTTCCTCGTTTGTCAGTCTGTCTCACCATGTGACTCCACATGCTACCCTCAAACTCATTTCCACTGCCCTCATTCTTGACTTGAGTCCATCCAACAAGGTCCAAGCTCCACTTGTAAACGTTAGAGCTGGTATCACAATTCTGTCATGCAGTAACTTTTTCACTTCCATGCACATTTCCCAGTTTCTTGTCATTGCTTCCAAAGAACCAGCAACCTTTATTTCTTCTTGTACCCTTTCATGCACATCATCCTCTAAACGTCCATCCTTACTCATCACAATACCCAAGAACTTAAACGCACATTTTCCATTTCCTCCTCATCCAGCCTCATTGTACGTTCAGTGACTTCATTTCTCTCTAAGATCATAACTTTACTATTCCCTATATTCACCTTTAGTTACCGATTCTTACATACTCTCCCGAACTCATTCACCAAGCCTCGCAGCTCCCATTCGTCTTCACTTAACGACACAGTGTCATCTGCAAACAAAAGTAGCCTACAGAGAGTTTCTGCACACTGCCCTGTCTCATTAGGGCCGCTCCAACATCCACTGCCCTACCTTGTATCTCCTTTATAACCCCATCCTAATACAGACTGAACAACCATGGAGACATATCACATCTCTGTTTCAATCTAACCATCAAACAGAAAAATTTACTAAGTTAACTGTCCACACGCACTGCAGCCTTAACACCCTCGTACATACTCTTTACGGCATTCAACAACTTGCCATCTACTCCATATATTCTTAATACTCTCCATAATCCTTGTCTATCCACCCAGTCACATGCTTTCTCCAAATCCATGAAGGCCGCATACAACTTCTTTCCCTTCTCTAGAAACGTTTCCATTAAGGATCAAAAAATGAATATTTGATCTACATAACCTCTTCCCTTCCTAAAACCTCCATGTTCTTCTCCAACTAATCAATCAATCAATCATTTCCTGTGGCACCCTCGGGGATGCATAGGGCCTCGATGAACTCACACCACCACATCCTATCTTGTGCTAACTCCTCAAGATCTCCCCAACACTCATCTCCAGCTTCCCGTCTCATTGTCCTCACCCACGTCTCTTTTGGCCTTCCTCTACCTCTCCTACCAGGTGCCACCCACCCTGGTGTACCTCGTACTATTCCCTGTCTCCTATACACATGTCCTAGCCACTTCCATCGTGAGAATCTAACATATTCATCGATCGGCTGCACTCCCGTTATTTCTCTAATTCTACTATTTGGTATCCTTTCCCACCACTTAACTCCTAATATTCTTCTAAGTGCTTTATTTTCAAACACCAGGAATTTATTTTCCATAGTCACTGTGCTGTACCAAGACTCGTGCCCATAAATTAAGATACTCCTAACCATTACCTTATAAAGTTTGATTTTTGTATGCACAGAGAAATTGTTATTATTCCAAATATTTTTAAGCATTCCCATTGCCTGATTAGCCTTCTTTAACCTTTCCTCGAATTCAAAGTTCAAAGAACCATCCTTGGCTAAATAAGTACCTAAATATTTAAACCTATCAACTTGCTTTACAACCATACCTCCAATTACACATTCCTGCGCATTTTCCATATTCATATTGATTATTTCCAGTTTTTCCACAATTAATAACCAAACCCACCTTGCGACCTTCACTCACCAAACAGTCCAACACTCTCTGCATCTCTTCTGGCCCATCACAAATCAAAACTATATCATCTGCATAATCTAAATCCAAAAGTTTCCTGTTCTCTCCCCAAAGTATACCTGCACCGGTTTCTGTTCCAACACGTTTCATAATGTAATCAATGACCAATATAAATAGTAAAGGCGATAGAACACCACCTTGAATTACTCCGGACTTGACTTCAAACGAATCACTCAGACAACCATCAACCATCACTTTACAAAATGTGTCCTCATGCATGTTCATAATGACCCTCACAAACTCCTCTGGTATTCCATAATGTCTCATGATCTTCCCCATAGACTCTCTCGAAACACTATCAAAAGCCTTTTCAAAATCAACAAAACAAAGACTTAACGGTACTCTCATTTCATTAACTTGCTGCATCAAATGCCTAACTATAAAGATCTGATCATTGCAACCACGTCCCTTTCTAAAACCAGCCTGTTCATCCCTCAGAATACCCTCAACCACCGGCTCCAACCTATTTAACAACACTCTACTGAAAACTTTCAAAGCTATCGGTGACAAAGAGATTCCAACTAATTCCTCTGTTATTTCCCTAACTCTGTCAAGAAGTATCCTACCATATACTTTTCCTATTACACTAAGAAGACAAATGCCCTTATGATTACCACACACTTCTTTTTCCCCTTTTCCTTTTTACAAGTTAATAAATATACCTGACTTCCAATCCCCCGGGACTCTACCTTCCTCCCAGGTCAACTGCACAACTTCCACATCCATTCTACTACTATCTCCCTCCCATGCTTCAGCATTTCATCACACACTCCATCAATTCCTGGGGCTTTCCCCATTTTGAATTACTTCATTGTTTCTACAAGTTCCATCCTACTGATTTTCTCCTCTCTTCTCACATCCCTCCTCATCCCAGCCATTCCGCAGCCACTTATACTCGCATTACTTTCATTCTCTATGTTCAACAGTTCATTAAAGTGTTCTTTCCATTTGCTCACTTCTCCTCTAGTAATCTACCGTTTTTATCTTTCACTCCCCGACTAACTTCATTGCCACCCTGTCTAACTCTCTTTACCTCTTTACAAAACATTTTCTTACAGTCCCTCCACTTTACACTCAAATTCCTTCCAAATTCCTCATCCACTCTTTTCTTACTCTCTTACTAATCTTTCCACATCTCTTTTCCTCTCTACATATAACTCTCTCTTCCATCTCTCAACTTCTTCCACATCCCTATTTCTCATCCACTCACTATATGATTTCTTCTTTTGTGCCACAGCCTGTCTCACCTCTTCATTCCACCATGCTTTTCCTTGCACCCCCTTTCGTCTTCTCTTCACCCCACACACCACCTCACATGCTGCACATATTTCTTCTGTAAATATCTTGCACACACCTTCCACATCCTCCATCGTCTCCAATCCATATTTATCCAATCGCTCCTCCACTTCCCTCGTATATTCTGCTTTTTTCTCATCCTTTTGTAACCTTTCACACTCTCCTTGCGTCTACTCCTCCTTTCCGTCCTTCCCTTCTTCTGTTTCTCCATTTTACTTGGACTTTGATTCTGACAACCACCAAGTGTTCAGAAAGTTCACTCCCCCAACCTCTATATACTCTTGCATCCATTACACACCTTCGCATCCTTTCATCCACACACACATAATCAATCATTGTCTTCGTTTCATTCACTTCACCACCCACCCTTCTCATCACTCGCCATGTATTCGTGTGGATAATTTTTTGCCTGAAGAGGGTATTGGCCATCACCAACCCCCTCCTGGCACAAATGTCCACCAAAGTACTGCCATTATCATCTATCTCTGCAGGCACACCCCATTCACCAACTACTCCATCCACCTTCACATTCCCTGCTTTACCATTCATATCACTAATCAAAAGCACTCTCTCATTCCTTATAAAGTTTTCCATGCACACTTCCACATTTATCCAGAACTCTTCTCTCACTCTGCTTCCACGATCTTGCGTTGGTGCATACACGCACACAATCATCCACATTTGTAGTCCTACTTTCAGTCTTACCTACACAATCCTTGAGCCCACTGATCCATACTCTCTTATATTCTCCTTCCATCACAATACACACTCCTTCTTTTGCCCTCTCATTCTCACCTACTTCAACGCATATACTCCATCCATACTCCCATTCTCTCGCACTTTCACCTCACCATTTAGTTTCACTTAATCCACATACGTCCACTTTCGCACCCTCAAGCACCTGTACAATCTCTCTCTCATCTCATCATTTGCACCCCTTACATTCCACGTCGCCATCCGTATCATCGCCTTTGTTCGGTCCTTAGCCATCATCTTTTGGTCAGTCCTGGTCCGAGGCTTCTTGTTTGTATTTTTAGTTAGTTGTTTGCAGGGAGGAGCACTAACCCTCCGCCAACCCACTTCTTGTCACACACGGAACACGTGTTGGTTGGTTATAAGTTTACCACCCATCATTGTAAATGGTTTCCTGGTTTACAGGAAATCATTTGCCTTGCCACTCAGTGTACAGCTACCCTAAAAAACAAGATACCACTACACTAAGTGGGTGGATGATGGGCACCCCAGGTATAATTATTCCCCCTTGTACAGGGGAATAGTTATACCCTACTTCCCATCCTCCGGGACTTTACCTTCCTCCCAGGCCAATCTGCAGACCTTCGACATCCATTGTACTACTCTCTCCCAACACACACTCCATCAATTCCTGAGGCTTTCCCCATTATGATTTTCTTCATTGGTTCCACGATTTCCATCCTACTGATTTCTTCCTCTCTTCTCACATCCCTCCTTCTCCCAGCCATTCCCCAGCTACGTCTACCAGCATTGCCTTCTCTCTTTATGTTCAACAATTCCTCAGTGTTCTCTCCATCTGCTCACTTTTTCTCCTTTCTCCACTAATAATCTACCATTTTTATTTTTCACTCCCCGATTAACTTCTTTAACACCCTGTCAGACTCACTTTACCTCTTTCCAGAACATTTTCTGACATTCCCTCCACTTTCCACTGAAATTCCTTCCAAATTCCTCATCCACTCTCTTCTTACTCTCTCTTACTAATCTTTTCGCCTCTCTTTTCCTCTCTACATATAACTCTTTCTTCCATCTCCCAACTTCCTCCATGCCCCTGTTTCTCATCCACTCATTATATGCTTTCATCTTTTCTGCCACAGCCTGTCTCACCTCTTCATTCCATCATGCTGTTCCTTGCACCCCCCTTCCGTCTTCTCTTCACCCCACACACGACCTCACATGCTGCACAGACTTCTTCTGCGAATATCTTGCACACACTTTCCACGTCCCCCATCTGCTCCATATCATATTTATCCAGTTGCTCATCCACTTCTCTCTTATATTCTGCCTTTTTTCTATCCTCTTGTGACCTTTCCACCCTCCATGTAAGAACTACTTCCAACTGTCCTTCCCTTCTTCTATTCCTCCGCTGTATGTCAACCTTGACTTTCACCAACACCAAGTGGTGGTCAGAAAGTCCACTCCCCCATCCTCTATACTTTCTTGCATCAATTTCACACCTTCTCATAGCACTGGAATAAATATCGGTTATTCGACCATTCCGTCTCTGAATTTGCCATCGAGATGCTTTATTTCATTAAGGAGAGACCTCTTATATTTTCAGGGATGATAAAGGATTTATGACGACAGAGTTCAAAATATAGTTTGAAGACAACAAAAGCAAGCAACAGGAAAAAATAATCACTGCATAATATTGTAGCAAGAACAAATTAGCCCACATGAAAAAATGATCACTGGGAGGATGTTAATACCAGCAGTTCAAATCCCCGATCATTACCACCATCCTGCTTCGAATCCCTTGAACATCTAGGTCGACGGATACGATACCGTCAGTTGAGGATCGTCGTTCACCTAGGGGAGAAAAAATGCTTAAGTTTCTTGTTGGGTCTCCATTGTGAGAGATGTGTTATGATATCGGTAGATTTTAACTACATTCAGTGTAACTGAATTTATTTGATGCAGTAGAGCAGAGGTTCCCAAAATGGGGAATGCGTACCCCTGGGGGTACGTCAATGGATCCCTGGGGGTACGCCACTTGCTTGCAGTATTTTACCTAATCTATCTATCTATCTATCTATCTATTGCCAGACGCCTCAATCCCGTTTGGGGTGGCCACAAACAAATCGCCTCCACGTCGCCATGTCCCCCACCATTTCACTGCCCTGCTCCCAACTCACATCCCCCTTTCTCATATACCTCTCCACCCCATCCCTCCATCTCATCCTCGGCCTCCCCCTCCCTCTTCCCCCCTCCACCTCACTCACATACATTCTCTTCGTCAGTCTTTCACCCTCCATCCTCTCCACATGGCCAAACCATCTCAGTGTGTTCCTCATAACGCTTCCTATCACATCCACATCCACACCACAATGCTCCTTTATATCCTCATTCGTCAGCCTGTCTCTCCATGTGACTCCACAGGCTCCTCTTAAATAACTTATTTCCACTGCTCTCACTCTTGACTTGTGTCCTTTCAACAACGTCCAAGCTTCACTTCCATACGTTAGAGTTGGTATCACAATACTGTCATGTAGTAACTTTTTCACTTCCATGCACACTTCCCTGTTTCTTATCACTGCTTTCAAAGAACCAGCAACCTTTCTTCCCTGCTGTACCCTTTCAAGCACTTCACCCTCCAAACCTCCATCCTTATTCATCACACTACCCAAGTACTTAAACGTACTCACATATTCCAATTCCTCACCATCCAACCTCGCTGTACATTCACTGACTTCACATCTCTCAAAGACCATCACTTTACTCTTCCCTACATTCACCTTTAGATTCCGTTTCTTACACACTCTTCCAAACTCATCCACCAAACCTTGCAGCTCCCCTTCGTCTTTACTCAACAACACAGTATCAAACACTATTCTCTCTCACCAGGGCCACTCCAACATCCACAACCCTACCTTGTTCATCTTTTATTAACCCATCCATGTACGGATTGAACAACCATGGAGACATGACACATCCCTGTTTCAACCCAACCTCTACGTGCGCTTGTTTACAGTTGGAGGATGAGACAACTCTTGATGATACATAATGAAAAAAATATATAAAATAAAGCAAAATACACTTTATTATATCATTAATATTGTACCATAATATATCTCTTAAAACGGTTCGCTCCATCACGTCACAGAGGATCGGGGAAGGGATAGGGGAGGAGGAGGGAAGGAGTGGGGGGGGAGAGGGAAGGAGGAACGAGGGGAGAGTGGCGGAAAAGACCCGGCAATGTTATGCCAGACTTATGACGAATTGACGACTAACAATACCAGAGAAGAGTGTGAAAAAGTAAAATAATAGCTAAATTTAATCATTTGTTTATATAAGTTTATACTCATAGTACTCGATACTTCATGATTTGTATCGATATTTTTTATACAAAGGTAATATAGAAAGTATCGATTCTTTGGTATCAATACGCCCACCAATGTTCAGTACGATCTTAGCAGCCGATCAGTGTGTTGCCCTCACGTGGTTGCAAACTCTGTTCCTGATTTGCTTCGATTTCGTTCATCGTTTTTTTGTGGGAATGGCTTCGTCATCCAAAAAACGAAGTATGACGAAAGTTATATAATAAAGTATGGTTTTACATCGATTGATAAGGCGGGGCAGGTACAACCTCAGTGCGTGATATGCCTCAAAGTTCTTTCTGCTGACTCCATGAAGCCTAGCTTACTGACGCAGCACCTGACTGGATGTCATCCAACAATGCAAAACAAAAATGTCAATTTCTTCAAGCAGATGGAATCAAGTGCTAAGCATGCACGATTTGATAAATCTGGCCGATTGCACCAGCAGTCTCATGCAGGTCTTGTTGCTTCTTACAAAGTTACCCTTAAAATTGCCAAAGCAAAATAACCACACAATATTCCTGATAATCTGATTCTTCCTCGTTGCAAAGATATTATGGATTGCATGATTGGAGAGGCTGCTGTGAAAAAGATAATGTCTGTTCCTCTCAAATAATTCAGTGCAGTGGAGAATTTCCGAGATATCCAAGGACATCAGGCAACAAGTTGTTGACGAGAAAAAACAATCTCCAAATAAGATGTTTTCGCTGCATATTGATGAAACCACTGATGTTAGCAAGTGTGCACAGCTGCTTGTATTTGCTAGGTATGTATGTGACGGTGATTTTAAGGAAGAGTTTTTATTTTGCCACGCTCTGGAAGGCTCAGCTACAGGAGATGACATTCTCCAGGAAGTTACTACATTTTTGGACAGTGAAGGTTTGTCCGGGACTGATGTGTGTGCATGCACGATCGATGGAGTACCAGCCATGTTGGGAAACCGTTCAGGTTTTGCAGGTCGGACTAAGGAAGCAAACCATGATATAACAACCTTGCATTGTATGCTCCGTCGGTATGCCATAGCATCCAGACACTGCCATCTGAACTTCGAAATGTCCTCAATAATGTTGTTAAAATGTTTAACCCGATCAAGTCCAGTGCCCTCAACAGCTGCCTTTTCAGGTTGCTGTGTCAAGATTTTGATGCTGAACACGAGGCATTGCTTTACCACACGGAGATACGATGGCTCTCTCGGGGGAATGTGACTGCCAGATTTCATTCTGTCATGAAAGAGATAACTGAATTCTTCTCTCGTGACGTTAAGCCGCAGTCCAAAGTATTCCACGAGAAACTCACTGACACCAAATGGCAACTGGAAATGGCCTACCTAAGTGACATATTTTCTCGTCAGAACACACTGAATGTGTTTCTGCAGGGTCAGTCATCCACATTGTTTGACGTTGATAAAGTCAGGGCATTTATTATGAAACTGGAAATGTGGGAAGCTAACATCAAGGTAAGGAAATTTCACATGTTCGAAAACTTGGCTGAATCTCTTCCTAGTGCTGGAGAAATTGATCATAATGTTGTATCTATCTATCTATAGCCCGACACCCTAATCCCTCAAAGGATGGCCGCAGACAAAACGCCACCAAGTCGCACGGTCACCCACCATTTGATTACCTTCCCCCCAACTCACTCCCCCCTCCCTCATATACCTCATCCTCGGTCTACTACTCCATCTCCCTCCCTCCACCTCACCTACATACACCTTCTTAGTCAGTCTTTCATTCTCCATTCTCTCCATATGTCCAGACCACCTCAGTGTATTTCTCTTTATATTCTCAACCACATCCACATCCACCCCACAACGTTCCTTCACTTCTTCATTCGTCAACCTGTCCCTCCATGTCACTCCACATGCTCTCTCATCACACTACCCAAGTACATGAATGCACTCACACTCTCCATATCCTCACCATCCAACCTCACTGTACATTCTGTGACTTAATTCCTCTCAAACACCATAAGTTTACTCTTGTTTACATTAACTTTCAGATTCCTTTTCCTACACACTGTACCAAATTTATTCTCAGTGAGCTTATTCAGCAGCACTTGTCTCTCTTGCGCAGTGAACTCAGATCTTACTTCCCAGAACTAGATGAAAACAATGCCAGATTCATCAGGAGACCATTCACTGCTGATGTTCACTTACTGCCTGACCATATGCAGGAGGAATTTGCTGACTTTGTGAATGATTCGACTGCTCAAGAAGAATATGAGACATCTCCATTGACCAAGTTCTGGTGGCAAATGAGCCAGTCATATCCCCGACTTGCCAGTCAGGTTATTGCGAAGCTCCTGACGTTTCTGACGACATATCTCTGTGAACAAACATTTTCGGTTTTATGCATCATGAAGAACAAGTTTCGAGCCAGGCTTCATGTGGAAGATGATCTCAGGCTAGCAGTGTCAAAGACAGCTCCAAGAATTGAAGCTCTGGCTGCGAGTATGCAAGCCCATCTTTCGCACTGATTCTCCTCATGAATCATGTAAGGAAACTGTATATGAGTCATGTGAATTGTGTGCATACATTATAATTACAGTATATTTGTTTGCTCGCTTTTTCAATTCCATATGCATCATTAAAGTAAAATACTTGCAAAGATCCATCAGTATTTTCAGAGATTTTCTGTCGATTATAATGATTTCACCGAAATACCACTTAGCAAACAGGGGGTACTTGGTAAAATAGTGCATGCCTACTAGGGGTAAGCGAAGGAAGAAAGTTTGGGAACCTCTGCAGTTGAGTTTTTGTAAGGTACCCATAAATATCCTTAGTCCGTTCGCTTTATTTTATTACTGCCACTTGCAGACAATTTTATTCACTAATGGGAGATTTCGAGCTGGATGGGTTAGATATAACTCTCATTAAACAATTCGGTGAGAAAGATCTTTCGTAATTAAGGTTGCCTGGGGTTGGGAAAAAAAAAATGCATTAAACACGCAATATTGGTTTCAAAAGGGTAACTGCTGTCGCTCTTTGAAATATGCAGAAAACGGAACAATGCTTAATTTTAAAGAACTCTACGTAGTTTGCCCTAATACACAGTTCTTTAAGTCTCTGTAACAAAGTCAACGAAGATAAGTATTGAACTAAACCGTGCGATTTTCTTTAGTAATACTGCTAACTCCCATCTTTGACACCCTCTTTTTTAATGTGTTTGTGTTTTTACTTCATTACTGGTAAATCAACCGTAAACGCTGCATTATAGGTAATGGCGTTAATTGAATTTAACACTGTGAAGTTTGATGGCATACTGTACGCGGAGAATACAGTATGTGTAAATGGAGCTCAGCTGATACTCAAGGAGGTGAGTTATCTTATTTCAGCTCGTACTCTACTTTGCAATTGCACTGTGTTTTCTCCCTTGGCTTTTACTGAGGTTGGTGTAATTTTATATTTCATATCCCTGACAAATGGCCACTTATTAAGACCTTCCCAACTCCTAGTGATAATGGGTATCGCGGTGGGAAGGAGGAGTGGGATACTCAGTCTTACGATCGCCTCCCTCTCCTGATTAAGATTTTTATTCGCGGGAAGGACAGAGAAATGTTTGCAGAATGTTTCCAAGTCTCAAATTACCGGTAGGTATTTGCCCTAGGTTGTGAATGTTTATTCGGGAAAGACACGGAAAGGAACAGAGTCATGCGATGTCTTTTCTTCTTCCTGGAAAAAGAAATGAAAATTATGACATTATATTCACTGTAAATATGTTCGAGTATCCCATCTCGGGCTTTTTGGATGGGTCATAACGGGAAAACTGATAATTTCCGACATGACTCCTGCTTGAAATAACATTAAAGGAAAGGAAAAATAATGCATTATAGCCATCCCTCATATTTAGGTCATGGTTATAAAAAAGGTGTATAAAACCACCTTCTTTAGGCATTATCCATACCCTGACCCCACATTAACTAAATCTGAGGCGATCTGCCTAACTGTTTTATCATTATCATAGTTCGGATCACCTTTACCACCCTAGGGCAAGGTACCGAGTAGCAACGTCCAGAAAGGCCAAGTTTGCCGAATGCAATGGGCCACGCCTCTATTCACTCATCATTCAAGCCCACGGAATCCTGGCTCTATCTGATAGGCCAAAAAACTTTCACAACATTCTGTTCCTTAACATAAATGTATCCGATAGAGTCAAAGCGAACGTTGTCACGTTAAAATAGGGTGCCAAATTCCTGATCATTCACTTCTCACAACATTCATCCAGCGAGCTCGATCTCTTGTCATTCCCCTTGCTTCAGCGACTTCCATACCTCTCTTCCTTACACACCCATCCACCATAACCCTCCACCTTCTCCCTGGCCTACCTCGCCTCCTCCCTCTTTCAGATTCACTCAGATATACCTTTTTCAGCATTCTGCTGTTATCCATTCTCTCCACATGACCATACCATCTCAGTATACTCTCTTCGATTCTGGTGTCCACAGACTTCCTCACTCCGCATCTTTCACGAATCACTGTATTTCGTATCCTATCCACTCTCTATACTCCACGCACAGTCAAAGACAAAAGACGTGTCGCGGTTTTGTCTGAAGATTATGTGCAACACTTGAAACATTATGAAAGCTCTACCAGAGTTACATGTTTGTGGTTGGTTAGCCTGACTTCGCCAAGCTTCATATCTGCTGCTGATGGGATGACGGTATGAATGAACCCATGAAATTCCGAAGCCTTAACATTCACTCGCAAGAACTGCACTGCTGATTCCGAACTTCGTATGAGACGAAATGTTAACGGTTAGGCGATGATCACCTGATTTTTCATCTTACATCTTACCACAAAACGTCCAGCAGATCTACTATACCATGGTATGGGGAGGTCAAGCAACATACATCCAACTAATAGGGAATATGAGAGGTGGCATGATCTTCCTTTATTTACGGGAAACGAATCCTGTACAGAAAGCTCAAACATTTGGTATAGGCATAACCACAAAAAATTGAATTAGGATTTCAGGAGGAAGGCACAACGGAGAACCGTCATCATTCAGGTCGTTCTCATCTTACCACAGCATTATAGGACCAGGGAATAATCACAGCGATGGAAGCAGCACCCACAAGCAGTGCTTACACCGTAAGAAATAAAGTGCACCTATAATCAAGGCCAATAAGACTACCAGGTCTCTTCACTCAGTGGTACTATGAAGATGTGGTGACGTCACGGTGTGGAGGACTGTCTACTCCCATGTTTCTCTCCACTCACTCACCTCCAGCCTTTGCTGGAGGGTGAGTTGGGGAAGCTGCTCTTGTGACAGCTATGGGAGAGAGATAGAGGCAGACATACCGTGACTCCATTTTTATTCTATTTTTTTTTTTTTTTATCTGTTCAGTACTGTGTCGGCTCTTATTATTTTGTTCTGGTTATCATCAGATGAATTTACCCAATTTAGAAAGAGACTATGGAGCGAAAAGGGTAGTGGAGTTAGCTAAAGAATACTGAGAATGATGTAATGGTGATGAAGAGTTGAGGTAACTCTTTATAATGCTTTCACAATACTTTAATCTCCCTTCAGTTCCTTGAACAATCATGTATTCCATGTTTTAATATATTAACTGAAGCAGGGAAGCTGAAATTAGGGTATATAATTTGCCTCATTAGACAGAGACCTGAGAGAAAGTGGGAGAGACAGGAGAGAAAAGGGGTAGAGGAAGGAAAAATGGGGGGGAGAGTTGCCAAACATTTCTTGAATACTAAGCACCCCAAATCAATTTAATCCTACTGTATGCAAATACCTATTAGAATGCACATAAGGTTGAACAGTAAAGGCGATTGCTAAGCTTATCATTTAAAATTGCCTTGACATGGGCCGGATGAAACAATTTATATTGTGTAAAAATTTGAACATTAGAAACTCACTTGACCAGTTACTCTTTCTTATCAAATTTTGCTAAACGAATGCATGATTGAGTGGTTATTCATTATATTTTGAATGTTATACTCCACAAATCTATACATGCACAGCAATGCACAATAATGCTGTCACAGAACGTAAGATGAAACAATTTATCACTGTTTATCACTATCTGGCAACCTCTTTTAAGGTGTCCACACCATGACTGTTTTTGCGAGCTGGACACAAATTTGCCCTTGTATGACATGACCTGGCCGTAGTCTTATTGGCCTTGCCCAGAATGAAGCACATGAACAGTTGTCCGTAGACTTCAGTTGTCTGGTTTATGTGTTTGAACTCGTCTGTGGGATTCAGTTTGCCAGCCACTCTAAAAGAAAAAAAAATCAATTATCTTAATAGAATAACTCTGTTCTCATGTGCTGAACTCTATAGTGAATACTGTTTTACATCACAAATAATGTCTCAGGTCATAATTATCAACTTGATTAGCTAATTTACAGTTAATAAAGATGGAGAACTGACCTCCGAACACCTATTACGCTAACCGAATTGTAACGTTGAAATGGTGTTATAAAAATAAAAGATGATAAACGCTTCATTAAAAAAAAAAAAAAAAAACAAAAAAAAAAACAGCACTCAGAAAGATTTAATAATGATGTAGATTAGTTTCGATGTTACAAAAAATTATGGTCCACAGGCTGGTCACCTGGAGCAAATGGCAACTCAAGTCAGTGCTACCAACCGATCGTTCAACACAAAGTAGACAACTCCAAAACTGTAGTCTTTCAGCAGATATTTTCGCCAAATTTCACAGCACGACTTTTGTCTTTGTACATTCCTCAACAGTCCCATCTCCACTTCTCTCTTTCTTGACTTTTCATTCTCATGCCACACCACAATCTTACATCCATATGTTAAAGTTGGCATTAACACTCTTTCATGTGAGCCTCGCTCAGCTGCAACACTGCAGCCTGTTTCTTATCAAGGCCTTCATAGCACCAGCTACTTTCCTTCCTTGTGACACTCTATTTTCCACTTCTTTTGCACATTTTCCTCTCTTTTCTATCACCGTACCCATGTATTTGAACTCTCACCAATTCCAGCCTCTCTCCATTCATTGTAACATCACAGAGGGAGTCACCTTCTCTCTTGATTATTATCACTTCACTCCTTTCTACATTTGCTCTCAAGGCACGACGCTCACAGACATCAGCAAAACTCATCACTAGTCTACCAAGTTCTTGTCTGGTATTTGCAAGTAGCATTGTATCATCAGCATACAACAAATTTGAGATATTTCATCTATCACCATTCATTACCAATGCCATCCCCCTCTCCATCCTCGTTTTCTTACTTGTCTCACCATCCCATATATATATATATATATATATATATATATATATATATATATATATATATATATATATATATATATATATATATATATATATATATATATATAAAATCATTTGTGGTAGGTGGGGGCACTCACCATCCACTCATTCGATGTAGTGCTGCTGTCGGTTGTCTGCCCTTTCCTCTCCTCCGTCCTTCTTTCCTTCCATCCTCTTCTGTCTTCCTTTCCTTCTTTCCTTCTCCTTCTGCCTCTTCTTTCTTTCCTTCATTCCTTCCTCATCCTTCTGCCTGTTGGTGACTCTACACTGAGTGACATGCCAAATGGTTTCCTGTACACCAGGAAACCATTTACTACGCTGGGTGGTAACCATATAACCAAATTTTGGCGCCTGGTGGTTTAGTGGGTAATTATTGCGCTCCAATCGGATTGAGCCGGTGAAGGTTTATATCCAAGGGGTAGTTGGGGTTGATTGCTCATGTAATGCCACTCCGGAATGAATGAGGTTGGTCACCCTCATCTTAAATGTCGGGACCAACTGCCTAGCCCCGGGCTCCTACATTCCTTATTGGGCAATGTAGGATTGGATGATGGATGGATGGATAGATATATATCATCATCCGGACCTCCTTTCCCACTCTAGGGCAGGGTGAGGAGTAGCAACGTCCAGACAGCCTAAATTTGCCCAATCCAATGGGCCACGCTTCCATTCACTCATCTTTCAAGCCCACGGAATCCTTGCTCTACCGCAAACACCAAAAACATTCACCACGGTCTGTAGCTTCACATACACGTATCCGATTGAGTCAATCCGGACGCTGCCACATTAAGAAGGGGTGCCAAATCCCTGATCATGCACTTCTCACAACATTCATCCAGCCAGCTCAATCTTCTGTCAGTTCCCTAGCCTCAACGACTTCCAGACCTCTTTTCCTCACATGCCCATCCACCATACCTCTCCACCGTCTGCTTGGCCTACCTCGCCTCCTCCCTTCATCAAGTTCCCTAGCTTCAACGACTTCCAAACCTCTCCTCCTCACACGCCCATCCACCATAATTATCTCTCCACTTTCTCCTTGGCCTACCTCGCCTTCTTCCTCCTTCAAATTCGTTCAGATATACCTTTTTAACCACTCATTTGTTATCCATTCTCTCCACCTGACCATACCATCTCGGTACACACTCTTCGAGTATGGTGTCCAGACTTCCTCACTTCACAACTTTCACGAGTCACATTATATCGTATTCTCTCTAACCTCTGCAATCCTCACACATTCCTTAACAGTCCCATCTCCACTGCTGCCACTCTTGACTTTTCATTTTCATGCCACACAATATTCTCACATCCATATGTTAAAGCTGGCACTAACACTCCTTCATGTAAGCCTCGTGCAGCTGCAACACTCAAGCCTCTGTCTCATATCAAGGCCTTCATTGCACCAGCTACATTCCTTCCTTGTGTCACTCTGTTACCAATTCTTTTGCACATTTTCCTTTCTTTTCATTCACTGTACCCAGGTATTTGAACTCTCACCAGTTCCAGTCTCTCCATTCACTCTAACATCGCACTGGGAGTCACCTACTCTCTCAGTAACCATTACTTTATTCTCTTTCACATTTACTCTCAAGGCACAACGCTCAAAGACATCAGCAAAACTGTGCACTAGCCTACCAAGTTGAGTCCGGTATTTGCAAGTAGTACTGCATCATCAGCATACAACAAATTTGAGATATTCTATCCATCACTATTCATTACCAACGCTATCCCCCTCTCCATTATTCGTGTTCTTACTTCTCTCATTATCCCATCCATATATATACTGAACAACCATGGGGGCATCACACAACTTATCGCACGCCCACACTGATCGTGAGCCATTCACTTAGCTGCCCATTAACCCTTACACATTCTTCACTATCATCATAAAAACTCTTGACGGCACCTACCAGCTTACCATCCACCGTACATGCACAAAAAGTTCCACAATCATTCTCTGTCCACTTTGTCGTATGCTTTTTCCAGATCCATGGATGCCATAAACACCTAATGGTCCTCCTCACAAACCTTCTCTGCTGTCTCAATGCAATATTAATATTTGATCCACATGCCCTCTGCAACTCGTAAAGCCACCCTGTTCATCACTCACTAGGACTTCTGATATCTCTCTTATTTTCTGTATAATAATTCTTCCATATACCTTTCCTACCACACTCAATAAACTTATGCCACGATAATTCTTGCACTCACTTCGCTTACGTTTATATTTGTACAGGGGTACAATAACAGCCTTTTTTCACCCTGCTGGCAGTTTTACTCATCCATGCCTTCTTACATGTCTCCAATAAGCACTTCATTCCACTTTCTCCACAACACTTAATAATCTCTCCATACACCTCATCAACCCCAGCTACTTTTTCATTTTTCATTCGCTTCACAGCTCTCTTCACCTGTAAGAGTGTCACGTCTCCTGGCACTGCACTCCTCTGCACACAATCAAAACCAATCATGTTTACAGCTGCTCTGTTCTCTCTATTCCCATTCATCAGGCTTTCAAAATATTCTTTCCATCTGGTCCTTACTTTACCACCTACATCTTTCACACCATCACATTTCTTTTTGTTTTCACTTCTACATTTCTGCACCTATATATATATATATATATATATATATATATATATATATATATATATATATATATATATATATATATATATATATATATATATATATATATATATATATACACACACACACACACACATATATATATATATATATATATATATATATATATATATATATATATATATATATATTTACTCGTATATATGTGTGTGTAATTTCCGGTGGCCCCCCACGGGATGCATAGGGCCTCGGTGAACTCTCTTCACCAATATTTGTCTCTTGCCATGTCTTTCAGGTCCCACCAACACTCCTCTCCCGCTTCTCTTTTCATTGTCCTGAACCAGGTTTCCCTCGGCCTACCTCTACCTCTTCTTCCTCTAGCAGTCCACTCTGGCACATCCTGTATTAAACTGCCTTCTTTTCTGTAGAAGTGCCCCAGCCACTTCCAACGAGACAGTCTCACATATTCATTAACTGGTTCCACTCTCGTAATATCCCTTACTCTTTCATTTGTAACTCTGTCTTGCCACTTTACCCCAAGAATCCTTCTCAGTATTTTATTCTCAAATCCTAATACTTTCTGATCTGTTGCAATTGTACTGTACCATGACTCATGGCCATAAATTAAAATTGGTCTAACCATGGACTTATAAATTTTCACTTTAGTAGGTACCGAAAGCATATTATTATTCCAAACAGGTTTCAACATTCCAACAGCTCGCCAAGCCTGTCTAATCCTATCCTCAATTTCATTGTTTAATGATCCATTAGATGATACAATCATTACCAGATATTTAAAGGTTTCTACGTCCTTCACCACATTATTCCCAATTCCACAATCGATTTGGTTCTCCACGTTCATATTAATAATTTCAGTCTTTCCACAATTTATTACTAATCCCACTTTTTCTCCTTCCTCCACCAGACAATCAAGCACCCTCTGGATCTCGTAAATACTTCCGCAAATCAGTACAATATCATCAGCATAATCCAGATCCATCAGCTTCTTATTTTCTTCCTAGTTAATAACTGCACCTGTTCTCCTTACAACCTTTCTCATAACATAATCCATAACCAAAACAAACAGCAATGGGGAAAGAACTCCTCCTTCAATCACTCCTGACCTAATTTGAAATGGATCACTCAAAGAACCACCCACCATTACGTTACAAAAAGTACCTTCATGCAGGCTTCTAATAAT
Organism: Coenobita brevimanus; assembly: GCF_032717465.1. NCBI lineage: Eukaryota > Metazoa > Arthropoda > Malacostraca > Decapoda > Coenobitidae > Coenobita > Coenobita brevimanus. The sequence goes on from NC_137003.1 coordinate 30,240,496, forward strand.
ATTTACAAACTTTTCTGGTATACCATAAAATCTCATAATTTTCAACATAGCTCCACGTGAAACACTATCAAACGCCTTTTCAAAATCCACAAAACACATAGTAAGTGGCATTTTCATCTCATTAGCTTGTTGCATTAGATGCCTTACAATAAAAATCTGATCATTACAACCTCGACCCGCTTGTTCTTCTTTTAAAATTTTGTCAATTACTGGCTCTATTCTGTTCAACAAGATTTTGGAAAAGACTTTTGCAACTACAGGTGTCAAAATTATTCCCCTCCAATTGCCGCACACAATTAAATCTCCCTTTTTTGGTATTTTTATAATCACTCCATTTTTCCACTCTTCTGGAATTCCTCCATTATCCCAAGCCACATTAAAAAGTTTCAAAAGCGCATTCATCAACTCGTCATTTTCCACCTTAAGCATTTCAGGAAATATTCCATCCTTTCCTGGGGCCTTAAAATTCTTTAATTCCTTTATAGATTTTGCTACCTCTTCCAAGGTTATATCCCCTGTTTCTGTCTGCAAATCTCTCTCGGCTGGCAAAATGTCCTCTTCAGCTGGGATTGGTCCATTTAGAACAGATTCAAAGTGCTCTTTCCACTTTCCTTTTATATCCAAATCTTTAGTCACCAAATTACCATATCTATCTCGTACAGGTATTTCCTTCCTTCTCTTTTCAGTCCCAGTGAACTCCATTATGGCCTGATACGCTGCTCTTGTGCTCTGACCGTCATTTTTACTTAACTTAATTTCTGTCTCTGTTGCCTTTTCATCATATAGCCTCCTCTTATCACGTTTAACGAGTCGTTTTACTTCAGAATGTAAACTCCAGTACTTTGCTCTAAGTACTTCAACTACCTGGCCATCAACATGTTGTTCTTCACTTCTTAACTTCGCCTCTTTCCTTTTCTGAATTGCATTCCATGTTTCATCTGACATCCACTTTTTCTTTCTCGCTTTTCCCTTTTTCTTAATAGTAACCTTAGCACTCTCATGCACAACCTCTTTTACCTCTCTCCACATTTGATTAATATCATTGTCTTCAGATTCCATCAAAGTCTGCAGAACTAGAAACCTGTTCCTACATTCCCACCGAAACTTTTCCTTCGTGTTCTCATCACTCCTCAGCTCATCAAAATCATAATTATTACCTCCTGTACAATTACCATTAACGTTTCTCTTTAGTTTTATTTTAATATTTGACACAACAAGTTGATGATCACTACCTATACTGTATCTGCCTCCCTCCTTACGCAAACATCTTGCAAATAACTCCTATGCCTTCTGCTAATTGCAATGTGGTCAATCTGGTTACAATATTTACCACATGGTGAAATCCAAGTAGTCTTATGTATTTTTCTATGCACAAAGGTAGTTTCACCAATTATAAGGTCATTTGCCAAACAAAAGCTTCCAAATCGCACCCCATTTTCGTTTCTTATACCAACACCCTCCTTACCCATACAATCTTCATAGCCATCCCTACTACTGCCAACAATCGCATTAAAATCACCAATGCAAACTAACACATCATGTCTTTGCAACTCTATTCACTACATACCGCAGCTTCTCATGAAAGTCATCCTTCATTTCACCAGCAGCCTCATTTGTCGGAGCATACCCTACAACCATACTGATATTACCATAGTCAGATTTTAAACGAGCATAAAGCAAGCACTAATTAATTGGTTCAAACTCACATAGTGCCTTACAATCATCTCTACTCAGCAGTAAGGCTACTCCTTGGTAATGATTTCCATCACTCCTACCAGAAACCAATATAGTAATACCATCTTCCATCATCATTATCATCATCATCCGGACCTCCTTTCACACCTAAGGGCAGGATGAGGAGTAGCAATATCCAGACAGCCCAAAATAGCCCAATCCAATGGGCCACGCTTCCATTCACTCATCATTCAAGCCCGCGGAGTCCTGGCTTTATCGGATACGCCAAAAACATTCACCACGTTCTGTAGCTTCACATAATCGTATCCAACAGAGTCAGTCCAGATGCTGCCACGTTATAAAGGGGTGCCAAAAATCCCAAATCATGCACTTCTCACATCCAGCCAGCTCGATCCCTGTCAATTCCCTAACCTCACCGACTTCCAAACCTCTCTTCCTCACATATTCATCCACCATATCTCTCCACCTTCTCCTTGGCCTACCTTGCCTCCTCCCTCCTTCGAATTCGCTCAGATATACCTTCTTCACCACTCTATTGTTATCCATTCTCTCCACATGACCATACCATCTCAGTACACTCTCTTCAATTCTGGTGTCCACCGACTTCCTCACTCCACATATTTCACGAATCACATTATTTCGTATCCTATCCACCCTCTGTACTCCACATACATTCTTCAGCAGTCCCATCTCCACTACTCTTACTCTTGACTTTTCATTTTTATGCCACACCATAGCCTCACATCCATATGTTAAAGCTGGCACTAACACTCCTTCATGTAAGCCTTGTGCAGCTGCATCACTCAAGCCTCTGTTTCTTATCAAGGCCTTCATTGCACCAGCTACTTTTCTTCCTTGTGTCACTCTAACTTCAACTTCTTTTGCACATTTTCCTCTCGTTTCTATCACTGTACCCAGGTATTTGAACTCTCTCACCAACTCCAGTCTCTCTCCATTCACTATTACATTCCACTGGGAGTCACCTTCTCTCTCAATAACCATCACTTTACTTTTTTCTACATTTACTCTCAAGGAACGACGCTTACAGACATCAGCAAAACTCTGCACTAGCCTACCAAGTTCTTGTCCGGTACTTGCAAGCAGTACTGCATCATCAGTATACAACAAATTTGAGATAATCCATCCCTCACCATTCATTACCAATCCCATCCCTCTCTCCATTACTCGTGTTTTCACTTATCTCATCACCCCATCCATATATACATTGAACAAACATGGGGACATCACACAACCTTGTTGCACGCCCACACTGATTGTGAACCATTCACTTAGATGCCCATTAACCCTGACACATGCTTCACAACCATCATAAAAACTCTTGACGGCACCTAACAGCTTACCATCCACACCGTACTTGTGCAAAACTTTCCACAATCCTTCTCTGTCCACTTTGTCATATGCTTTTTCCAGATCCATGAATGCCATAAACACCTTATGGTCCTTCTCACAAGCCTTCTCTACTATCTGTCTCACTGCAAATATTTGGTCCACACATCCTCTGCCACTCCTAAAGCCACCCTGTTCATCACTACCTAGGACTTCTGATATCTCTCTTACTTTCTCTATAATAATTCTTCCATATACCTTCCTTACGACACTCAGTAAGCTTATGCCACGATAATTCTTGCAATCACTTCGTTCACCTTTATTTTTGTACAGGGGTACAATCACAGCCTTTTTCCACTCTGCAGGCACAGTTTCACTCATCCATGCCTTCTTACATATCTCCAACAAGCACTTCATTCCATTCTCTCCACTACATTTAAGCATCTCTGCATACACCTCATCAACTCCAGCTGTTTTCCCATTTTTCAGCCGCTTCACAGCACTCTTCACCTGTGCGAGTGTCACGTCTCCTGGCACTGCACTCCTTCTCTGCACACCCCCAAAACCAATCATGTTTACAGCTGTTCTGCTCTCTCTATCCCCATTCATCAGGCTTTCAAAATATTCTTTCCATCTGGTCCTTACTTCATCTCCATGGGTTAAAAATCTACCACCTGCATCCTTCACACCATCCCATTTCATACCGCTTTCACTTCTACATTTCCGCACCTATTTCCACAATAACTTTCTATTTTCAGAGTAGTTCGCATTCATTTTTCTTCCTAGATCCTCATTTACCTCCTCCTTTTTCCTCTTTACTAGTCTCTTTAAGTGCTTCTTCCTCTCAACATATTCAGTTCTTATTTCAACTGAACCCCTATCCTGTAACCATTTTAGCCACTTCCCCTTTTCCTTCACCGGTTCCTTTACCTCCTCATCCCACCATGCCGTACCTTTCTTCTTTGTTGTTACTCTTGCCACACCACACACTGCTTTAGCATTCCTAACTAAGCAATCCCTTTATGGATTCCACAGTCTGTCCAGATCCATTTCATTCCAGTTCAGTAATTCTAACTCGTCCTCTACTTTGGTCCTGTATTCATCTGCCATTTCTTTGATCCTCAGCTTATCAACTTTCAGTCTTTCTCCCTGACTGCTTCTCTCTCTCCTGATCCACCTAACTCTTCTCAGCTTGATCTTGCATACCACAATCATATGATATGACAGACCTCCACATCGTCCTCTCACAACCCTCGTATCAGCAACCATTCCCAACATCGACCTCTCTACTAGCACGTAATCAATCAGGCTTCTTTCAACACGTTCCCCGTTCCCTCTATACTATGTATATTTATGTGCATCTCTGTATTTGAAATACGAGTTACAAATGCACAACCTCCTCTCCTGACATATCCTTTAGTCTCTTCCCATTATCATTTTCTCCTGGTACTCCATAGCAAACCATTATGTCATCCTCAGGACCAGTGCCTACTCTTCCATTCATATCCCCCATCACAATCACTTTATAGCTCCTGGGCATTTCTCCCACTACTTCACCCAGCTCATCCCAAAACCTGTCTTTCTCTCACTCCTGTCCTCACATGGTGCATACGCTACAATCACTGCCACTTTCACCTTCTCAAACTTCAACTTGACATACATACTCCTCGAGCTGATACATTTGTAGTCTCTCACTCCACTCTGCCACACCTCATTCATCATCAAGGCAACTCCTTCCTTGCATCTTCCTCGCCCATTCATTCCCGATCTTACACATTTCACACCCTCCCACTCCTCCACTTCGCACCCTTTCATCTTCGTTTCACACGATGCCATCACGGCATATCTCGCACTCTTAAACACTTTCACCACTTCCACCCTCTTGCTCTCCTCATTCACACCTCTCACATTCCACATGGCTACGTGAGTCTGCCCAATTGGTTGGGGTCCTGGGCAGGTATTGGGCCCTCTGAGGCTCTCTGAAACAATTGCCATGGTTAAATGATTTTGGATAGGGGAATCTGGGGGACACTTAATCCTGCCAGAAACCCCGGTTATATGGTTACCACCCAGCGTAGTAAATGGTTTCCTGGGTACTGGAAATTATTTGGGTTGTCCTCAGTGTAGAGATCATATGGCACCTCTACAATGAGTGAGTGTATGATGGGTGCCCCCATCCACCATCAAATTCATTTTATCAACTCCAAGCAACCTCGTTTCTGTAAGAGCACAAATATCCATCTTGTATTCCTTGAACACTGAAATAAGTTCTTCCATTTTACCAGCCTGACTGAGAGTTCGAACATTCCAGTTTCCTATTCTTAAGGTTCTTTTTGGATGTATAAACTTATTTATACACCGTGGGATTCTTAGCACCCCCTGCCCACTTAAGGGCTGCACGGAACTGAGGGCCATTGCTTCGTAACCAGAGTTCATCAAGATTTCTTAGGCAAAAACATATTTTACCCTGGAGCCAAAGCCAGTGGCTTGCAGAAACCAGGCAGTGGAGAGAGGAAATGAACTATATGAAAGTAAGATGCAGAGGGTTTGGACAGACAAAGTAAAAGGGAAAGAAAGAAAGCAAAAGGAATGTAGATAAAAGTGTCCCTTTTAGTCGCCTCTTACGACAAGCAGGGAATACTGGGGAAGTATGCTATCCCCTCTTCCACAGGGGGGATATATATATATATAATATATATATATAATCAGAAGTCCCTCACTAATCTGATTATCGCTTTTCTTTGCAGGTTATCGACCAACGACGTTCATCTTGTGCTAAACTTTTACTCAGTTGTTGAGAATTTTTTTGAGTCTACATTTGAAGTTTTGCACCGATTTCTTCTGCTACAACTCTGACTCTAGAGCAGAGGTGTAAAATCGCCGCATGGCAGGAGGCTTTTCAATCTGTGGTTGAAGTGCAGCATTATGCACTGGATAGGAATGTCATCATTGCCACCCACCAGAAATTTACAGACCGGATCAGTTAAGGACAAACCCCGATCAGGAAGACCTCGAAGTGGGGGAAGAGAGGAGAATGTCAAAGCTGTCCGTGAGGCTTATGCTTAGAGTCAAGGAACATCCATTTGGCGAGTAGCTGCGAAACTGAACATCAGCGTGACATCTATCCAACAAATTTTATGGCGCGATCTCAAGCTGTATCTGTACAAGATTCAGGTGGTTCAGAAGATGGAACCTCAAGACTACGATTGCCCGGTAGAGATGTGTGAGACATTGCTGCATCACTACAAAAGAGACCCATCGATCCTGGAGCACATGTGGTTCAGTGACGAAGCTCTCTTCCACCTTTCTGATTGCATCAATCGGCACAACACCCACATCTGGGGAACTCACAATCCTGTGGAAGTCCGTGAACATGAAAAGGACACGCCGAAATTGGTTCGTCTGGTGTGCCATCTCCTCAGCTGAGCTGATTGGTCCGTTCTTCTTCCGGGATAAAGATGGATAGTCTGTGAACATCAAAGGAGACAATTACCTTCGTATACTTCAGGAGTTCTGCAACCCCCAACTGTCAGCTGTAGGCGACATGCAAGAAGTCATTTTCCAGCAAGACGGTGCCCCTCCTCATTACTCACGTGAGGTTCGCTCATTTCTGAATGAGCAGTTCCCAGATCGGTGGACTGGTTGTCATGGTCCCATCGTATGAGCTGCTCACTTACAAGGTCTTATACCATGCGACTGCTTTTTGTGGGGCTACATTAAGAGCAAAGTGTACATCACCAAGCCACGAGACCTCCCCACACTAGAAGAATGGATCAGGAATGTGTGTTCTTCTGTTACTCCCGATATGTTGTCCGATGTCAGCCACGAATGTGTAAAACAGCGGCTTGCTTGTTTCGAGAAAGGCGGTGCACATGTTGGGGTGTACCAGTGCCTTTCCAGTAGACTTATGAAGCCAAGTTTGATGCCACCAAAATTCTCATCAATTATACACTCAGCAACCAAATTGTCATTTGGTTCCTCTTGTAATTGCAGTTTTACTAAATATAAAAAAATAATGAGGGACTTGAAACACCCAGTATACATTTGCACCGAATTCGTTAGATAAAAATATAACCGAATGGTCTGAATTCGGCAACACACATGCAGACCGGCAATGAGTATGTGCACCCATGCCAGACGTATGATGGTATTTCAGCCGATACAAGCCAAGTTAGTTAATTTCAGTGTAACAATGATATGTATTCCTTTCTGCATACAATAAATGTTGAGTAGAAGGAATATTATAATACATGTTCAGTCTCATTGCTTTAATATCTTGTATACCCACCCCCTGCGTCCAAAACAGCCTCTAGACGTCCGAAGCATCCATCTGAAGCATGTAACCACCCATCTAAAGCAAACAAATGAACTCGTGCACCCCTGCTAGACTATCATTAAAAAAAAAAAAAAAAAAAAAGCCGATGCCTATAGATTTAATATCCTCCAAATTAATTTATTTGTCGTATTCTATAGATAATAATTGTTGAATAGTAGGAAAATAATAAACCTGCTGAGTTTCATTATTAATCCACGGCGGGGAGCTCAGGGTAACGCAAACACGTCCTATATATTTCCCCGCCATATGTCTCATTCTTGCTCGTTATTCTAACTCTTATAATGGGATTGTGAAAAGGTAACACTAGATAGAGGAAGGGGGAACAGCAAGGACCCGCTCACATAGCCCAGCTAACGTTCGTTTAGCATCGAACATTCATGGGGTAACGATACTTTTTCTTATGACTTTACACATACCTACTTCAATTATCTGCATAATTCAATCACTAAATACTTGGACCAACAATAAATATTCTACACTGTATATATCATTCATTTATTGTAGCATTTATTTACTACCAACGAGTGTTACGATTTATACCTACATAAAATACGTGTTTCATACATACAACTAGCCATTATTACGTCTACAAAGTAATAAAGAAAATATACTCTCACAGTTACGCAGTGAGCGATTAAATGAACTGTATTAAACATTTATTACTAAAAGCTACCTAGTGGGAACAGACAAATTAAGTTACAAGAAAATAAAAATGGCCAACACAACTGACATTAGGAAGAATGAACATATTCCACATAATCGTGAAGACAAAGATTTCCACACAGTGCTGACACATATATTGCCCACGATAGGTACAAGTGAACAACAAGTCAATGTACTGTATATAGTTAATACTGTATATAGTGTATATATATTTTTTATATAAAAACACAAAATATGGAGCTATATAATATCATTTTCAATAATATCTGTGCAATATAAACTAGGCCTAAGAAAAGGGTCCCAAGGGAATTAACCAGCAATTATGAAATCACGGACAACACCGAAAAAGCGTAGACAAACGAAGAAAAACAAGCTATAGAAAATCAATACATACAAAAAAAAAACTCAAAGATCGCATAACAAACAAATGAAAATAGGTGTGTTACTACAAATGCCAAAATACCACATAAACTCCTTCTCCCTCGCTCTCTCTGTACAACCTTTCGCTACGATCGTTCTCCTCTGTCGACCATATATATATATATATATATATATATATATATATATATATATATATATATATATATATATATATATATATATATCCATCATCTAATCCTACGTTGCCCCATGAGGAGCGTAGGAGCCCGGGGCTAGGAAAGTTGGTCCTGGCATTTAAGATGAGTGACCAGCCTCACTCATCCATCAATGGCATTACGTGAGCAATAAAACCCAGCCACTCCTTGGATATAAACCTTCACCGCTCAATCCGATTGGAGCACCTTTATTACCCACTAAACCACCAGGAGCTAAAATTTGATTATATGGTTACCACCCAGCTTAGTAAATGGTTTCTGGTGCTCAGGAAACCATTTGGCTTGTCACTCAGTGTATAGTCACCCACAGGCAGAAGGAAGAGGAAAGAATGAAGGAAAGAAAGACACAAGTGCATGGAAGTCATCCACGTCAAAGCCTAGGAAATTGTGCTCCACATCCATTCCGAGAAGCAGACGAGACCAACCATTTTCTAGAGTCTTGACAGGGACTTCCTTCCATGCACTGGCCCAGTTGTAGATTGCAGACTTGATGTTGTAGTAGCAAAGGTTTTCCAAAGTCCGCCAGCCTTGCATGTCCCGTCCCGCCCTGCGCTCGTCCTCGTCCTCGAGAAGAACCATCACCTCGTCCAGGAACTTCCGTCGGTACAGCTTCTTCATTGCCACGATCACTCCTTGGTCCATTGGTTGGATGAGAGCGGTCGTATTAGGTGGCAGAAAAATGCACCTAATGCGCTCATTCTCAGCCACCAAGTCCTTGTCACACAGTTGAGCATGTGCATTGTCGAGGAGAAGGAGGGCCTTTACCTGGATGCACGGGATTTCCAGTTACTCCGTCTGGTAATGGATGACCTCCTTGACGAAATGGCAGTGGAACCAGTCTTTGAAGATGTGGGCAGTGAACCATGCCTTCAAAGAATGATACCAAACGACAGGAAGGACGTCCATCACCCCACAAAGACACCAGGACTGCTTTGCATGGCCAGCAATAACAGGCTTAAGCCGGTGCATGCTGTTAGCATTGGCACAGCATAAAGCAGATATCCATTGCTTGCAGAGCTTGCAGCCAGTTACACGCTTCTCCGTCTCCTCAGCTAGAGTGTTCGTTGGCAAAGAGCGATAGAATAAACCAGTTTCATCAGCGTTGTAGACTTGACCGAGAGTGAGGCCCTCCCTGTCGATCAAGCACTTCACCTTGTGCCGAAACTCCTCTACTCCATCCTCATTGGCATCCAAAGCTTCGCCATGGGCCTTACTTTTGGTAAGGCCATGTCATAACTTGAACGCGAAGAGCCTACCCTCGGATGCCTTGAAGTCTGAGGCATCATGAAGCCTTGCGAACTTCTCAGCAGCAGCCTTCAGCTCCGTGCCACGCACCAGCACACCAGCAGCATGTTGCTGTCAATACCAAATCAACGTGGAGCGGTCGACTTCTGCATACTGGGGAGTAAACATCATTTTCCTCTCCACATCGCGTTTGCTCTTTGACGAGAAGTCAGCCATGTACTGCATGAGTTTGTCGCGGGATCTCTTGATATCAAACAAAGTAGATCAGGCCAGGTTGAATTCACGAAGGATGCGTGAGTTTGACCATCCCGCGTCCACCTTGTCCAATATCTCTCTCTTCTCCAGAGTCAAAACCACTCTCTTCCTCTTCCCAGGAGGCAGGGCCATCATCACACACACGAAGAAGATGCAGGAGAGCAGCAGCAGAGCCTGCAGCAGGTAGGGCACAACCATAAATGCAAGCAAGTGGGCGGCCATGATCACGAGCGTCACTCACAACAAGAGACGAGTTGTAAGTGGGAAGGATGCATGGGCGCTCTAGCAGACGGCAGTGGAACTACGCACCAATACACAGCTGGTCCGCGCCGCTAGTACCAACTTCAAATTATGGGGTGAAAAAAGTCGATTTTATTTCTTTTTTTTTTTTTTTTGCGATTTTTGGTCCATATATATATATATATATATATATATATATATATATATACAATTATATATACACACACACACACACACACACATATATATATATATATGCTGTCCGCAACAAGGAGAGGGCCTACAAAAGGTACCGGAGCCAACCCACCCCTGAATCACATCATCTTTACGTTTCTGCCCGGAATCTTGCTAAGTCTGTTCTTTGCCCTGCTAAAAATAATTTTTTCCATACTAAATGGTCTCAACCCTCCAACTCGAATTCTTTCCGCTCCTTCTGGCACCTTGCCAAAAACCTTTCTAACAACTTTCCCTCATCATCCTTCCCTCCTCTTTTCTTCTCTGATGGTTCTGTAGCTATTTCTTCTACTGATATAGCAGATCTCTTTGCACAGACTTGCTCCTCCAATTCCACCTTAGACGATTCCGGTGCTGTTCCTCCATCACTTCCCCCCTCTGACTTCCTCATGGCTGACATTAAAATTTCTTCAGCTGACATTTTCTGCCATCACTGGCCTCAATACTAACAAGGCATATGGGCCTGATGGAGTCCCTCCTGTTGTTCTCAAGAACTGTGCTTCTGTGCTTACACCCTGCCTAGGCAAACTCTTTTGCCTTTGACTGTCAACTTGTACCTTTCCTTCTTGCTGGAAGTTTGTTCTCATCCAGCCAGTCCCAAAGAAGGGTGAACACTCCCAACCCTCCAACTTTCGTCCAATTGCTTTAACGTCCTGTATTTCAAAAGCTTTTGAGTCAATTCTCAATGGAAAAATTTTAATGCATCTTTCCTATCACAGCCTTCTTTCTGATCGTCAGTGCGGGTTCTGTCAGGGATGCTCCACTAGTGATCTTCTCACCTACCTTTCAGACTCCTGGTCATCCTCCTTTCGGGACTTTGGCGAAAGCTTTGCCATTGCACTTTCGATCGAGTCTGGCATAAATTTTTAATTTCCAAACTGCCCTCTTACGTTTTTTATCCTTCTATCCGTGCCTTCATCGCTAGCTTCCGTTCTGGTCGTTCTATAGCCGCTGTTGTAGATGGCTATTGTTCTTCTCCTAGATTTATCAATAGTGGTGTTCCTCAGGGCTCTGTCCTATTACCAACTCTCTTCCTTTTATTCATCAATGACCTTCTAAGTTGTACCTCTAACCCTATCCACTCATACGCTGATGACTCCACCCTTCACCTTTCCATTCGGTTCCCGCAACACCCATCTCAGCAGTTACTTCAACAAACAAGGGATGAGGCTATGGCACACCTACAGTAATGTCTGACTTGGCTCGTATCTCTGACTGGGGTAAAAATAATCTTGTTGTTTTTAATGCATCTGAGACTCAGTTCTTACACCTATCAACCTGTCAGAATCTTCCACAGGTATACCCACTAATGTTTAATAATGATTAGCTTAATCCTGCATCATCCTTGAACATGCTTGGGGTTTCATTTACTCGGGACTTATCTTGGAAAGATCATATTACATCTCTTGTAAAATCTGCTTCCAAGAGATTAGGTGTCCTAAGCCGACTCCATTCTTTCTTTATCCCTGCACAATTGTTGACTCTATACAAGGGTTTTATCCGCCCCTGTGTGGAGTACAACTCTTATGTGTGGGGAGACTCCCGACATACAGCTTTTCTCAATAGGGTGGAGTCACAGGCGTTTCATCCCATTAATTCTCCTCCTCTTACTGACTCCCTTCAACCTCTGTCTCTTCACCGCACTGTTGCATCTTTATCTTTTTTCTATCGCTACTTTAACCCGCCCCATCCCGACGTTTTCTGGGCAGTGGTACGCCCAAGTCCCGACATTTTTGGACCTTTTTTTTTTTTAGTTCAAACATCCGCTTTTGGTGGTTCCCCTCATCTGTACTTGGGCAATAAACCTACAAACGGGCAAGCGGCCTTTTCATTGCTACCTATATGTAGACTGACAACACCATTTCCTACAAAAACTGGCAGCAGCAGTGTTTTCTACATAACGATTCTACAGTACGTAATAGTCGACATGACGCCCAGGCAGCATACCCAGACACCAGCCAATGAGCTAACGACAGCTCTTCCAGCACAACAGCCAGCTACTGCACCCACATCCATTATTTTGCTGTTGTCACTATTCTTCAGTGTTACTGGTTTGACCCCTGCACGTCAAGTTGCCCTGGAGGTCTGCCCCTGCCAGATTCGAACCGCCAGCCAGCCTCAGCTTCATTTTCGCTAAGGTCTACAGTAAGTTAGCCAACCCCTGTAAGATCTGCCCCTGCCATGAAGGTCTACCCCAACCAGATTCAAACCGCCAGCCAGCCCCTGCTTCATTTTTGCTAAGGTCTACAGTAAATTACTCAACCCCTGTAAGATCTGCCCCTGCGAGGACCCAACTGCCATCCCTGTTTCAGAGTCAACGGTCGTCATCACTGCCATCTATCGGCTTACCCAGCATTCCTTGCCGCCATGTTGAATCAGCTGATGTAAACAAACGCCGCCAGCAGCTGACTCCTCCATACCATAGCAGCTGCTACCAGCGACTTCAAACGGTCAGCTAAGCAACTCTACATAATTATTTGTATTATTTCTGGTTCATATTAATGATCTCTTATCTGTCACTCACAGTCCCATTCACTCATATGCAGATGACTCAACACTACATAGTTCATTCACATTCAGACATCCATTTACAAAGTCTAATATCTCTACCTCTCAACTCAGTACAGCCATCTCCATAAATCAAGATCTATCTACAATCAGTGAATGGGGACAAAACAACCTTGTCTCTTTTAATGCTAGTAAAACTAAATATATACAGTTTACTAATAGACAGATATTGCCAGATTCGTACATTACCTTTAGTGCTACTAATATTCCCATCTCCAAAAGTATTGAAATTCTTGGTGTCTCACTTAACAGTGCCCTCAGCTGGACCTCTCATGTCAGATCACTTGCTAAAACCGCCTCAAAGAAACTTGGATTATTGTACAGAGTCCGTAACTTCTTCGCCGATGAGCAGTTGGCTATAATTTATAAGAGTCATGTGCGCTCTCAGCTTGAATATTGCTCACCCTTGTGGAATGGTTGTGGAGAGGTTGCATTAAGACAACTAGACAAAATTCAGAATAAAGCTGTTAGAATCATTAACAACCCTGCCATTACATATAAACTACCTCCCCTGCAAGTAAGAAGGAATGTTGCCTCCCTTGCATTATTTTACAGATATTTTTTTGGCAAATGCTCAGACGAAGTAGCGTCCATGATGCCACCTCTCCATGCCTTCCCTCATACTACACGGGCATCTGGTAGCGCTCATGACTGGAATGTCACTCAACCATATTGCAGAACTTCTGCCTATCAGAATTCTTTCATTCCCCGAACTGCATCTCTCTGGAACTCGCTTCCCCAGAGTTGTTTTCCTTCAAATTTCAACCCACAACTGTTCAAGTCTAACTGTTACAGATATTTTATGAACAGAGGACACCAGTAATCTGGTGTATGGATTATTTTTTTTTACCCATTTGTTTTTCCTTCCTCCTTTCTGTTATTTATAAAAAAAAATATATATATATATTATCATCACCATAACCATTGTGACTGTATATTTTACATCAGTGATACATAGTATTATACAAGTACACATTTTATTGCCACTAAGGTACCACTGATGCACAGTGGTACGTGAACTCAAACAACCACACCAATTTTTCTACTGCACAAGTTCGGTGCCAGCATTCATAATTATCTTTTTCATTTAACCCACTAGCCCTGACAGTTATATTCGTGCATGTGTATTATTCAGTGTCTAGTCTGGCTGAACTCATTATTTTTCAGTACTAAATGAAAGTGTCTTTCGGACCCTGCCCTCCCTAGAGCGTTTACTAAAGAATTTTCACCTTCATTGCTTGTATACAGGTACCTCCCTTGGGACGCCCAGTCATATCAGGGTAGTCGTGAGTGAAAGACTGATTTTTTGTGTCATTGTTAGGTCCAGTAATTATTTATTTCTATCAATATAATTGATAATTTGACAGGCATATGTACTATATTTGTTGGTATGATTTTTGTGTGCATTAATTAGGTCTTCAGTGATTACATTTCTATTACTGAGTTACATGCATATTTACTATTTCCAGTGCAATTTTAATTTTCATGTGTATATGTTCCAGTGCCAGTGTGGCTTGCAGGCAAAGTTACATTTCCTATTGCTATTGTGATAACCATATTCATCATTGCCATAGTAACTTAATTGCACTCCTACTACTGTATCCCTGCTGCTGTCTTGAATTGTTATTGTTACTATTGCCATTGGTACAGTGATTTACCTGTTTTCAGTTACTGTGTAGTTCCATTGGCATTTAAAAGTGTTACTGATCATTATAGCACACTGTATTTTCCTTCTGTATTGCACCTTATTATTCATATATTTGATCAGTATCTTTTCCTTGTCCCACTACTCTGATTTGTGCATGTATATTTGCATTATTATCTTTCCTGTTTACAACTGTCTCTGTGCATATACTGTATATTTTCTTGCTGCTGTGTACATTTTCTTTACTGTGTCAAGGTCCCGTGACTAACTAACCATCATCATGACTGACAAACACGAGTCCTCACAGACTATACACACCTTTGTTCATGAATCACCAGCTCTTCCCAGATTCACAGGTGACAATATCCCTGTGCATAACTTTCTCTCAGAGGTGGAAGATGAGATTACTCGTCTGCGTATCAATGATGACAAACAGAAAATTGCCCTATGCAAGTCTCGCATCGATATAGGTGACTGTCCAGCAGGTGACATCATATAGGGAGACCTTTTCCAATCCATAACCACATTTGATTCCTTCAAGACTCAGTTCATCAAACAGTTTGCAGGCTCCCATACAGTTGGTCCTGTAGCCCCTCTGTGTAACTTAGCAAAAACTTATCAGCAAGGCATTCAGCCACTGTCTTTAGGTAAAGCCTTAAAGGTTGCCTCAGGTTTTAAAATGGACCTTCACCAACAATTAAAAGTATCCCCTTGGGTTGACAAAACAGGAAAAATCACCTTAGATAACTGTGTCTCACTGTTTGGGTATTTTCATTTCCTCACAATAATCCATCCTAAAACTTTACAGGAAGTTGAACAACATGCTTTTATTCCAGGAATCACTCTCACAGAATTTTCACGACAGCTCCATGAACACCTGAACTCATCCACTGTCAACCCTATTGCGGCTGTCTCCACCACCACACCACATCTAACAACCCACACCTCAGGGACTCCGCACAACACCACACCTCTCGTCCTACGTACAGGCACCCATCTCGCTCACCTTCAAGGCACCCAACAATTACTCACCACCCTTCTGTTCCTAGTGTAAATGCACAGGACACGTAGCACACAAATGCTTTAAGTGACAGTGTGATCACTCTCAACCACGTTCTCGTGCCTACTGTGATTATCATGGGGAGTGTTTCTACAACACAAGCGATTGCCATGTTCTAACATCTGATCCCACACACAATTCTCCTTCACAATGATTAGGAAGAAGTAGGTGTAGGTACGTGTACTCATGTTCACGCACTAGCCCAAGTGCCACACAGACATTGGCACATAACATCTTGCCACAAGATTCACGTCACCAGTCTTCAACTGAGCATACATATCAGACACGCTCCTCATCCAGGCACTCATTGCCTCAATCAGCGCACCTTTGAATATGTCCCAGGAAGATTTACTCCCTTTGTGCAAGATCACAGCTAACACACAGGATGCCATGGTGTTTAAAGTGGAAGTGAATGATGTGTACTTCTCTCTTCTCATTCATACGGGCTCACCCGTTAATATCATGACCAAGAACTGCTTTGACAGAATCCATTCACGCTCACGTCATGTTTTCATCCTAGAACCTTCCGACTTACGCCTATGCGGCATCGATGGCACAATTCTTCCAACTCTAGGTAAAATTCCCTTTGACGTGTATTTGGCCATAAACTTGGCTCCAATTAATGTCACCTTCTATATTGCACGGACAATAAATATTCCAGCAGATGCTCTGTTAGGCAAACTGTCACTCACTGCCAATGAAATTGATCTGTATCCACGCATCAATACATCCGCTACAAGCAACATCTCATCCGTGAGATATTGCAGGCACCTTAACAGCACATATCTTCTACAAGTTGGGCTTCATGATCAGACCAAAGTCCATCTCAAGAAGAAAACACCTCATGCACTAGTGAGCCTGATATTTCCTCTGTTTCACTCCAGCCAGCTCAGTACAATATCAGTCCTCTAAGTGAACAAGGCGCCGCACAGTCGGTCGGCCCTCACGTTCCAAGAAGCGTCAGACTTTCAGAGCCAATACCAGTCCCTCTGAGGACTTATCTAGCATTTTTCATGTATCTGCATCAACAGAAGTGCCCCTACAACACGTGCTTCACAGTGCAACACAGACATGTCATGCCATTGTATGCTCTACAGTTGAGCTTCTGCCTTTCTCATGCTCTCTAGTCAACATTCGCATTCCAGGTGTAACCAGTACAGATGCTATAACACTACCTGAAACAGTCACACACAGAGCTCATGCTGTGCCATCAGCACTGTGCAAAGTGTCCACTCAAGGTTGTTCACACCTCTATGTCATTATCATCACAAACTCTCCAACAACACTAAAGGCTGGCACACGCCTTTGTTCATTTCTTATTTATACAGCACAGATCCAACCTATTGCACAAGATGGTACCTCATTATTTTCTGTCAGCACAATACAGGGTACAAGCACATGATTCCAATGACTTTCTCATATACAAGCTACAAACTATCCAGAGTCACAACATGATCTCATTGAGCTCCTTTCACGATACAGACATGTCATTGCTCTACCAGGTGAGCCACTTGGCAAAAATGATGTGGTCCAGCACCACCTTCAACTAGCTGATGGAGCACAGCCTGTCTCCATACCAGCTGATCGCATGCCACACTTGCAGACACTATATCAGAAATGATGGAACAAGGCATCACTGAGGCATCAACAAGCCCATTTAATAATCCAATGTTTCTCGTGCATAAAAAAGACAATGAATGGCTCACAGGAGTTGACTTAAGAGCTCTGAACAAGATCACCTTACCACCTCCACGGTACCCAATGCCCGTCCTGGAAGAAATTCTAAATTCACTAGGGGAAAGTAACACGGTTTTCACAACACTTGACCTTTGCTCAGGCTTCTGGCAAGCTGAACTTACACCACAGAGTAGAGAGTACACAGCATTCAGTACACCCTCTGGTCACTAAGTACAAACGGATACCGATGGGTTTAGTCGGATCGCCATCTACTTTCCAGCGACTCATCAACTCAGTTTCCTCTGGTCAAATAGGCAATGCACTCTTCTCATACCTAGATGATATAATTATCTTCTCAAAATCAGTACCCGAGCACCTTCAGAAACTCCAGCTAGTCCTTAACCATCTCAGTGATGCAGGCCTCAAGCTTAAAATCTCAAAATGTAAATTTTTTCGCAAAGAAATAACTTTTCTAGGCCATGTTATCAACAGCCAGGGTATCCACACATCAGACGACAAAGTAAATGCTGTTACCAACTATCCCACACCTACAAATGTTGACCAAGTTCGCAGTTCCCTCGGTCTCAGTGGCTACTATAGGCGTTTTATAAAGGGTTATGCAACAATTGCCTCGCCCCTCTCTGCTCTTTTGAAAAGAGATGCAGCATTCGTCTGCTCACGTGGTCAAGAAAGGGCATTCCTCACTCTGAAACAAGCACTCACCTCAGCAGCAGTCCTTGCGTACCCTGATTTCACTAAACCTTTTATTCTCAACACAGATGCATCTTACACTGGCCTTGTTGCCATTCTTATGGAAGATTATAACGGTCAGAATTGCCCTGTTGTCTTTGCCTTTTGCCTTTTCAACAAGGCTGAAAAAAATTATTCAGTCACACAACTAGACTCATTAGCAGTAGTTTGGGCACTTCAGAAATTCCGCTACCTCATTCATGGGTACCAAGTAAATGTTCTCACTGACCACTAAGCTCTGCTTTCCTTGTTCAAAGGTAAAAATCTGACGGGTAGATTAGCTCGATGGTTCCTCACCATTCAAGATTTCATGCCTACTTTCATCTATGTGAAGAGAAAAAGCAACACTGCAGCTGATGCACTGTCAAGAAACATTGCCTCTACCTGTCCTGTCAACATAGTACCTGAAACACTTGACAGCTTCACAAATAAAGACATCCGCCAAGCACAACATTTCGATCCCTTCTGGTCAAAACTCTTATACTTCCTCTAATCTGGCGATGACTCTGACGTACCTGACATCCCTTCTCTCTCAAGCTATGTCTTTCACATGGTATCCTATACAAGAACACCACACTCATTGCCAGACATGAACCCGAGCGTCCCATACATCAGCTCATTATACCTCAGTCTTTGGTGCCCACTGTTCTCAAGATCGTACATGATTCACCACATGCTGCTCACCCAGCCAAAGATAAATGTCTCTCTCAAGCAAGGCTGAAATAGTTTTGGCTAACCATTCACCAGGATATAGACTCACACATTGATTTATGTTCCACCTGTGCCAGCCACAAAGGAAAACTTGCTAACCCTGTCCCTATGCTTAACTACCCAGTTGCTGCTGAACCATGGGACACAGTTGCCATTGATCTTTTAAGACTTCTTTTAAATGATAATGGAAATCAGTATTTTTTTGTTGCAATTGATCACTTTTTTGGATTCTCCATTCTTGTCCCTCTTCGCAACAAATCAGCTGATGCTGTAGCCTCTGTACTACTCAGCAATGTCATCTGCCCCTTCACCATTCCCAAAGTGCTACTTTTAGATAATGGTGCAGAGTTTGTTAGTGAGATTCTCAGTGCCCTTTGCCAAAAGTTTATCATCAAGAAATGTAATGTTCTCCCATACAGGCCTTCTGCCAATGGACTTGTGGAACGGCAGAATCGTAAAATCTTGAATGTTCTTCGGTCAATCGTAGCATCCACTGACACTGGGACACGTACATACCTCAAGTAATGGCATCTTCGAATGCCTCGATCATTAAATTCGTTACAGAGCCACCACATTTTGTCATCTTTGGGATGGACAAATGTCCGCATATGATCTTTTGTCAGAACCCTCTCAACCATTGTATACTTTAGATGACTTTGTTAAACTGAACATTGTGACATTCCAAAACATTCACAAAAGGGTTCAGAATTCACTCTTTCTCTCTCTCTCTTTCTCTCTCTCTAAAGAGGAAATGCTTACCTTATCAACATTGGTGACACTGTACACACCAGAAACAGCACACCCACATCAAAACTGTCTAGTAAATTTATTGGCCCCTTCAGAGTCATATCAAGTAACAGTGGCAAGAAGGTCACGCTCCTGGACCTCTCAGACTTATCAGAGAGGGTTGCTCACCTTGACTCATTAAAGAAAGTCTCCCGTGGCTTCGACTGCGAGGAAGCACAACCTATTCCTCACCCTGATGTTCCAGTTCCCTCACCACCTGCCTGTCCAACACAAGGCTACCATCTCCTCAGTCGAGGCCTCCCATTAGAGTGAATGGTACCTGGAGTTACTCGTCACCCCTCGGGTTGTTCTCTTATCAGTTATTATTGTTTACTTGTTATTGCATGCGATTTGGGGACAATTCGTGGTGGTGGCCGAGCATTTGCAGGAATATTTATAATATGTATAGTGTATGATACGTATGGAGTATATTGTATTGTTTTATTGTATTGTTTGGCAACCCATGAACCGTTGGGCCTCACCCAGCCAGACGCCGAAAGAGCTCCGATACCCTGGCTACCAGGCAGACGTGCAGCTCTGTTCCCCTCATCTGTACTTGGGCAATAAACCTACATACGGGCAAGCGGCCTTTCCATCGCTACCTATATGTAGACTGACAAGACCAATTCCTAAACATCTACTGTACTTACGGATTGTATTATTCAGCATGAGATTGATTTTTCGAATTGCAAACGTTAGTTACAAGTTTCATTAACCCCCCTCTCCATTAATGGGTTCTTTGAAATAAAATACAGTAATAATAATAATAATAATAATAATAATAATAATAATAATAATAATGCTTATCTATTGCTAGACGCCTTACTCCGGTAAGGGGTGGCCATAAACAAATCGCCTCCATATCGCTCTGTCCCCCGCCAGTAGTAGTAATAGTAATCATCATAATCATCATCATCTATCTATCTCTATCTATTGCCAGACGCCTCAATCCCGTTTGGGGTGGCCACAAACAAATCGCCTCCAAGTCGCCCTGTCCCCCGCCATTTCACTGCCCTGCTCCCAACTCACACCCCTTTCTCTCATATACCTCTCCACCCCATCCCTCCATCTCATCCTCGGCCTCCCCCTCCCTCTTCCCCCCTCCACCTCCCTCACATACACTCTCTTCGTCAGTCTTTCACCCTCCATCCTCTCCACATGGCCAAACCACCTCAGTGTGTTCCTTATAACGATTCCTATCACATCCACACCACAACGCTCCTTTATATCCTCATTCGTCAGCTGTCTCTCCATGTGACTCCACAGGCTCCTCTTAAATAACTCATTTCCACTGCTCTCACTCTTGACTTGTGTCCTTCCAACAATGTCCAAGCTTCACTTCCATACGTTAGAGTTGGTAGCACAATACTGTCATGTAGTAACTTTTTCACTTCCATGTTCACTTCCCTGTTTCTTATCACTGCTTTCAAAGAACCAGCAACCTTTCTTCCCTGCTGTACCCTTTCAAGCACTTCACCCCCCAAACCTCCATCCTTACTCATCACACTACCCAAGTACTTAAACGTACTCACATTTTCCAATTCCTCACCATCCAACCTTGCTGTACATTCACTGACTTCACCTCTCTCAAAAACCATCACTTTACTCTTCCCTACATTCACCTTTAGATTCCGTTTCTTACACACTCTCCCATACTCATCCACCAAGCCTTGCAGCTCCCCTTCGTCTTCACTTAACAACACAGTATCATCTGCAAACAACAGTACAGAGAGCTTCCAAGCACTATCCTCTCTCACCAGGGCCACTCCAACATCCACTACCCTACCTTGTACCTCTTTTATTACCCCATCCATGTACAGATTGAACAACCATGGAGACATGACACATCCCTGTTTCAACCCAACTTTCAAAGAGAAAAATTCACAGTTCACCATCCACACGCACTGCAGCCTTAGCACCATCATACATACTCTTCACAGCATTCAACAACTTCCCATCTACTCCATATATTCTTAACACTTTCTACAATCCCTGTCTATCCACCCTGTCATATGCGCTCTCCAAATCCAATAAAAATAATTAATAATAATAATTATAATAATAATAATCAGTATGAAAATAGCCAGACCATACTGGAAAAAGATATCAACGGAGCGAAGTAGTTAATTACGAGATGTCTGGGATGGTTGCCACGTCACCTACAATTTCCCCCTCAGTAGCACCACACACGTCATCAAGAGGCGGTGGAGGCGATGCTGTGAGGGGATAATGGCGGAGTGTGGGGGTAAGCTGTGATAGGCTGGCCAGGCACGTCCGCAGAGCCACTGTGGCCAATCCTGAGCCTGTGTGACACCGTATCCCGCAAGGTGGCGTCAGTGCAAAGGACTAAACATTTGTGTCCTAACATTGCTCTTGTCTTCGTTGCTGATTTCTTGGTCATGTTTTGCTTCCATTTGATACTGTGATTTATTTATTTCCAATGTTTTAGTTCAAAAACTAATTACTTAACAATTATTTCATATTGGTTTTGTTTCTTAACACTGACACTTGCTGCTGTTATCACACGAGAGGTGTATATACGGGTACATTCATATATATATACATATATACATCTATCTATCTATCTATCTATCTATATGTATCTCTCTCTCTATCTACCTATATGTATCTAACTATCTATCTATCTGTCTGTATATATATATATATATATATATATATATAATTTCGTTTATTGGCACAAACATTTTACTTCCCTGACACGTGGGTGGGGACAAGGGAAAAGTTGTGGGAAGGGGGCGGGGAGAAGGGACAGTGGGATGGAATGAAGGGTGTATGTGACGCACAGAAGTCCGGCAGAAAAGAAAATCGGGATGACTGAAAATAGTGAGAATTGTTTCTAATTTTTGCCAGGAAGAAGGGGAAGACTGTGGAAAGGGGCAGGAAAAAAGGTGGTAAATATGAGAGAGACACGAATACAAAAATCGGACAGACAACGGGAATTTAGTAGAAAGGTGTGGGTGATGGCTGACAGAAAGTAGTGAGACAGTTTCCATTTCTTGACAGGAGGAAAGGGAAGTTGTAGCAAAGAGAATGGGGAAGGGGGAAAGGGAGAGGGAGAGAAGAGCTAATTAGATGAACAGACAAAGGGAAGATCGGGTAGAGAACCACGTGAGTGACTGGAGTGAGAATTGTTATTGTTTCCATCCCCTGACAGGTAGAATGGGAGAGAGGAAATGTTGTGGAGAGGGGACAGAGATGGAGTGGGTAAGTACATGTAGGAGGGAGATGACAGGAGAGAACTGGGTGATTTTTAAATGTGGAAATAGGAGATAGTTTGGGGGAACATGAACCGATACTCATGCCATCATAATTACAAGGCTAAAAAAAATAATGTGTGTGTGTGTGTGTGTGTGTGTGTGTGTGTGTGTGTGTGTGTGTGTGTGTGTGTGTGAGAGAGAGAGAGAGAGAGAGGGGTGACTGATAAATGATAATTGAGACGGCTTAGGATAACATATACCGAAACTTGTCGCTAAAACAACAAAGCTGGGAAGAAAAGTTGGTTATAAAATAAGGGAATATAGGAATGAAGGTGAGAGAACAAGGGTATGAGGTGACTGGAGAGAGTGGTTATCAAAGCAGAATCGAAGAACACATAGTCTCCCGACCCTGTAACTTCAAGATTTACAGAAAGCGAAAATAAGACAAGATGGATGACAGGAAAAGAACAGAGCGTCAGGACCAGATTGATAAATATAACTGAGAGACATTGATTTGAGAAACAGTCGATACTCGTTTGCATGACATTTTTTTTTTTTTTTAACTGATAAAGAACACTCACTTCAATGTTCTGCCTGGGAGTTTGCTTGGTGGCCCTGCTTTCTTGGCTGTGCTCGGATCAACGCCAAAACAAATAATATTTGCCTGCTTAATGCTCCAAAAGTACTGATATTCTGCTTTCATTGCGCCATTTTACGTACTTCAACATTTAATTTAACTACGAAAATTATTGTGTTAGTTAGAATAATGATGATATGCAAGCATGACGTTGTCTTATACTACAACGCTGCAAATGAAAATGCCATCCAAGACGACAGCAACGAATGCACATGGCAGGTCAGCAATTAACGATAAAAATTTTAGGCAGATGATGAGGCTATGTACATGTACTATACCTGAGAGATCTTTTGGAAGAAAAAAAAGAAAGAAAAAAAAAAACGGCACGATGTGTGAGAATTGTGCCATTGAAAACTAAAGCCTAGTAAGATAGTTGGGTCATCTTGTAGCTGAACACAGCATAAACTGTATCTCCCATATCGTTGGGGCAGGACCAGACAGGAATTTATTCAAGTAATTAGCTGGAAATATATGAAGATCAGTTTTGTGTTCGCTTTGATGCTACAGTGCTCAACGCAGCGCGCGGATTAGTCAGCATTATTGTACGAAACCCAAGTGAAGAAAGTAAACATGACACCCACCCAAATTTTGCCCATTGTTGATAAAGCACTCGTACGTTTGATTTTCTCTTTGTATACTTTTTTTTTTTTTTTTTTCAGAAATTAATGTTAAGATAATAATATGGTAATAACAGGATGTATGATTTCTGTACATTGTGATGCGCCAAACTTCGCTTC
Organism: Coenobita brevimanus; assembly: GCF_032717465.1. Taxonomy (NCBI): domain Eukaryota; kingdom Metazoa; phylum Arthropoda; class Malacostraca; order Decapoda; family Coenobitidae; genus Coenobita; species Coenobita brevimanus. The sequence goes on from NC_137003.1 coordinate 30,264,896, forward strand.
AGTATCAACATTTCGTTTTTTTTCGTAAAAAATTGTACATGTCATATTGATTTTCCCAACCAAATCCCAGTTAAGTGGATGGTATCAGGCTCTGTAACTTTGTCAAATAAGAACCTTGCGCAGACCTTCAGACAGATTATGATTATTCTCACAAATATTTATTTTAATTAGCTGCAGTGATTATCGTTCAAGTGATGAGAAAAAATGATAAAAAGTCTAATTTCTCCTTGTGTTTTAAGCAGATAAATATATTTAGCATGACCTCATTAATTTCTGTTTTCTTAACATAAGTTTTAGCTGTATATATATATATATATATATATATATATATATATATATATATATATATATATATTTTGGGGGGGGGGAGGAAGTGCATCCAGAAGGTAGCCTATCCCATTCTAGAAGCTAGCATTGATATTGTAGGAATACTGAGAGTCCTGTGTAAGACCCCTCACCTTGGCAGTTTATGAAAACACCAACTGAGTGGTTATCAGTGTTCAACAGGTATTTTATTAAAACGGGTGTTTGGGGTAAGAGAGACTTTTAAAGATCATTGTAAGCCTGTCGTTACTAGATTTAATTCAGATAACAATGAAGCAAAAAAAATATTGGGCTCTTGGGCGGACGAGAGAGAGAGAGAGAGAGAGAGACGGCGGGGCAAAGTGACTGAAAAGAGTGAGAATTAAGGACAGTTCTAAGAAGATTCTTTCTTCCCCCTTTCTACTATTATAGGGTGGGGACAAAACTTGGTGTACACAGGGAAATACAAAGTGAAAGTTGCTTCCCACAAAGAGAGAAACACATTTAATATTTAACGGCCTGAGTAAGTCATTTTGTACTTTCCTGTTCCTATGACTATACTTCACACCCCATTTACGATAGTGATGATGATCAGTATATATCCCTTAAAAAGTGTCAAACGTGAAGTTTTTCTCTGCATAGTTTACATGTATAAATGCCACAGACTTCAGTTCTCAGCTATCATGAAGCAATACTTACTGCTGATATGGCACTGGGCTACGAGGTGGCCCAGCCCCCCCCCACCATCTCTAAGAGGGGGGGGGGAAATCAATTACTCACTTACTCACTGCTGATATGGATGAATAAGAGACCCATTATATCGTCGGTAACTGTACTTTCGTAATGGCTGAGAACTGGGTTGATGTTGATAAAGCATCTGTTGTTCAAAATTTTACCTCCATGTAAGATTTACTCTAATCTTTGGCACAGTAGTCACTGATACTCTAAAATTACACTTAATGGAATTGTATGACAATATTATAAATACAGCAGCACTTGAAGAACTAAAAAGATTAGTATAACAACGATATAGATAGATAGATAGATATAGTGTATATGTCCATTTGTTTAAATAATCCTTTACCAAATGTAATGAACTGGTATATACTTCAGTCTTTGTATGTAATTTCATTATTCATATCCGACATATTCACCTTTCCACCTCCCTTACGAGGCTTATTTATATCATTTCTATTTTCACATTTGATTTTCCTCAACTGTACTTATATTATTACTTAGTGATTCATCAAAATACACATTTCCATATGGCACATTCTCTCAACTTGGATCAACTGCAGCTTATTTTTATTTTCGTTTGTTTATACATTCATATTTCATAAGTTTTCTGGATACTGACATTTTTCTATATCTTTATTTTGTGATTTTTATGTAATGTTTCTTTCGTTGCTTTACATAATCAAGGAACACATGTCGTTTCTGATATTTTTATACCTTTTTTAATACCCCCTCATAATTAGATACATAAGATTATATATATATGTAGATTGATAGTTTTTTGTGTCTGATGATGATGCTGGTTCATAATAACAGTTAGCTCATGCATAAATTTTTAATGTCCCTTCCACTTTTCCACTTATTCGGCACTTTTAAATAATGTTTTTATTCATTTTTTTTTTTCTGTTTCATGTTGTTTATGTCACATTGTTGAATCTAAATCTAGCAAAAGCAATTTTTCTTTCCCCTTTCATTATGCGGGGTCTCACGTTCTGTAAATTTGTGTGACCGTAGTTGAAATATACTAGCAAAAAAATAATACGGAAGAAATTAAATTATCCTTAATTATGCTTCCGGCATGGGTGAATTTTTAAAAGTAAAAGAACGTCCTGAGATTAATAGGCGACATGGCACTGATAAACATGAACAGACGTCAGTGTTTCTAAGTAATCTTGGAGTCATTTATTGCAATCAGTAGCACACATTCAGTAATTAATAATAATTATAATATTAATAATAATAATTTTAAACCGGGTGCCATGAAGAATACATAGAAAGAAAATATCGTACATATGTGTTTATCAGAAGATGTTATTACTGTTTTTGTACTGGTACCCTTTCTTTTGGTAAAAATGAAGTATAACGTCATTGGAACAAAATGGTAACTGATTTTTCAAGCGAACTATTTCCAAAGAACGCTTCATTACCCTTGCTTCTGATCCTCGGAAAACTAGCGTAACTAAAACTAACAAATCATTGTAATGGATAAACTATTCCCTCGTATATTAAAAATATTTGTTTTTACTTTGTTTTAAATAAGATTAATAATGTTTTTTTTCATTTTAAGAAAGTTTTTAATTCGTACACCATACCAGTTAAAATTCTCAATGTAAAACATAGGTAATCGGATATTTATACTTCACATACTGTACAGGAAGATGGGAATAAAAATCGCTTTCTTTTTTTTTCAGTCTAGAAGCCTAAAGTGTTGAGATTTTTAATTTCATAGACCCTATAAACAAATAAGGATGAAAATTCAATTACACGTATAAGGAAAAATTAAAGCTAGTTTAGGAGTTCGTAAGAGGAGCAGCGGGAGTTAATTACCACAAAATGACATCTGAACTGATTTTTTTTTTCTTCTGTTAACAGAGTAAAAACAAGGTACAAAGAAAATAAGATTATTATGATAAAAGGAGCAGATATACGGACAAATAAAGATAGACAGACAAACGGATAGATAGACAATCTGATAGATAAAACAGACCAACATGGTAGACAAGTGCAGATAGATAATTTTAAGTAGGGTAAACCGTAATTGCGACAGTTACACTCAAACTGTCAAAACTTTCTCAAATGTCAACCGTATCGACTGGGTGAGTTTGTGTGTGTGTGGGGGGGGGGGGATCAAGAGGAAGCGATACCCTTAATTCCACATGTCGCCTCAGGATGAAAACAAAGAAATGTCAACACCTCCCTCTAAGAGTGAGGTGTTTCTTTCTTTTTTCCTCGACAATTACGTGAGAAGAGACATTTTTGACCATTGGTTTATGTGTGAGGATGCGGGAAGCGGATCAGCCTATCACAGCCACCCGCTAAGAGATGCCAGTTAACATTCTAACGATTACAGTTCTGAGTGGCAGAATTTTTACATCTGTCAAAAGGAAACCTTGTTAAAGTCAGCCTATAAGACCCGCCTAAAGTTTAGCTTTCCACGTAGTAACGACTAACTGCAAGCGAGAACTGCTAAATATATGAAGAACATTTTGCACAATAATTGTTAACACTTCAGCTAGGGGAACAACCTATCAGAGTCTGCGTAGAGAGTTGCCAGTTTAGTTGCAAGTGACGTTATCTTACATGTAGTGAAAAGAGCAGTAGTATGATATTCCTTGGGTAATGATTAAGCTTAACCGATAATTTGATGTTAATTATGAAACCAATGAGAGTTAACCTACAGTAAATAGATTTCTAGTTTAGCAGAGATGGAGTGGAGATATATATTATGGGGTGAGTTGGAGGAAGGGCAGCCAAAGTGCAGAGGACAGCGACGTGGAGGCGATTTTATGTGGCCACCCCTTATGGGACTGAGGGATCTGGCAATAGATAGACAGATAATTAAGCAACTAGAGGCACTGATTTCCATTTATTGATAGCTTTTAACATGCGGGCGATTGGAGTAAAATGGTGGCTTTTTCCTGAGGTAATTATAACAGCTTTAATGATGAACTGGACTTATCGGTGAAGTCTGTGGTCTGTATTCTTACCTGTTTTCTAAGCTCCATAGCACCTCTTCCTTAGCGATTTATTTTTGGATTCGGCTGGTTAATATCATTTTGTAAGTTATTTTATGCAGAGCATGCCGATGTTTAAAAAACTTACATAACGCACAGTGGGACAGGAAAATGTAATAAAGAAAATACCTGTAAATCGCTTAGGAAAAGGTGTTAGGGAGAACCGATGAGAATACGAGCCTATGAGTCTCGGTCGCCTGCTCAAACCTGATTCCTCGAAGTGGGATGCAGGCTCCAAATTTTATGATTTTTGAAGTACCTGACAACGATGGAACGTATCTGGCCTTCCTATGAGGTTTCTGATTGCATTCTATAGCATGGGATGCAGGCTGACCATGCGTAATAACCACAGGCTTTCAGTTCCATAATGTCCATCAAAAATTGTGGGTTTGTACTCCAGTTTACGATAAAAGATTTAAGTATACAGCCTTAACTTTTCCATTTCGAAGCCAACCCTAAAGTGAAGACAATCAGTTGGGGAGTGCAAGAATAAAGATTTACAAATATTATTCCTCCCGTACCCACGAATTGTTTTTTGATGATTGAAAGCAAGACAAGGAAATTTTCTATTGTTGACCATCCTGGAAAAAAAAAAAAAGATACAACAGATCACATTGTAAATACTTATGAGAAATCAACACCAGGTTAAAATGTATGGTGGTAACAAGAATAAATATTTACGGCCTCGGAATAAAGCAAGTTAATGGCTGAACTTTTAAAACATTGTCGCCAAGTGGATATGTGAATTTTCAGACGGTAATATGGTTCCACAAAATAATGTTACAAACTAATGAAATTTGTACAAAATAAGAAGACCAAGTTGAAGAAGAGGAACACAATAGACAAAAAGTAATGAAATTTGTAAATCATCATCATCATCCGGGTCTCCTTTCCAGGATGAGGAGTAGCAACGTCCAGACATCCCAAGTTTGCCCAATCCAGTGGGCCACGCTTCCATTCACTCATCGTTCAAGCCCCCAGAATCCTGGCTCTATCTGATACATCAAAAATACTTACCATTTTCTGTAACTTACATAAACGTATCCGATAGAGTCAATCCGAACGCGATCACGTTAAAAGGGGGTGCCAAGTCCCTTATCATGCGCTTTATCTCCCAACATTCAACCAGCCAGCTCGATCTTTTGTCAGTCCCCAAGCTTCACCGACTTCCATACCTCTCTTCCTCAAACACTTATCCACCATATCCCTCTACCTACTTTTTCCTTGGCCTACCTCGCCTCCTCCCTCCTTCAAATTCGCTCAGAAATACCTTTGTCACCACTCTGTTGTTATCCATTTTCTCCACAGGGTCATATCACCTCAGTACACTCTCTTCGATTCTGGTGTCCATAGACTTCCTCACTCCGCATCTTTCTCGAATCACGTTATTTCGTATCTTATCCACTCTCTGTACTCCACATACATTCCTCAGCAGTCCCATCTCCACTGCTCTCACTCTTAACCTTCCAGTTTCACGCCACACCATAGTCTAACATTCATATGTTAAGGTTAGCACTAACACTCTTTCATGTAAGCCTAGCACAGCTACAACACTCAAGCCTTTGTTTCTTACCTAGGCTTCATAGCACCAGCTACTTTCCTTCCTTGTGTTATTTTACTTTCCACTTATTTCTCAAATTTTCCTCTCTTTTCTATCACTGTACCCACATATTTGAACTCTCTCACCAATTTCAGTCTCTCTCCATTCACTGTAACATCACACTGGGAGTCACCTTCTCTCTCGATTACCTTCACTTTACTCTTTTCTGCATTTACTCTCAAGGCACGACGCTCATAGACATCAGTAAAACTATGCACTAGTCAACTAAGTTCTTGTCCGGTATTTGCAAGTATTACTCCATCATCAGCATACAACAAATCTGAGATATTCCATCCATCACTATTCATTACCAACGCCATCCCTTTCTCCATTACTCATGATTTTTCTTCTCTCATCACCCCATCCATGTATATACTGGACAACCATGGGGACATCACATAGCCTTGTCGCACACCTACGCTGATAATCAGTTAATCACTTAGATGTCCATTTACCCTTACACATGTCTCACTACCATCATAAAAACTCTTGACGGCACCTAGCGGCTTACCATCTACACTGTATAAATCTTCCACAATTCTTTTCTGTTTACTTTGTTGTATGCTTTTCTCAGATCCATAAATGCCATAAACACCTTGTAGTCCTTCTCTGTCTACTTTGTCGAATCCTTTTTCAGGTTCCATAAATGCCATAAACGCCTTATAGTCCTTCTCACAAGCCGTCACCACTATCTGTCTCACTGCAAATAGCTGATCATGGGCACACCCTCTGCTACTTCTAAACTAACCCTGTTCATCACTCTCTAGGACTTCTGATATCTCTTACTTTCTTTGTTATAAATCTTCCATATACCTTCCCTACAACACTCAATAAACTTATGCCAGGATGATTCTTGCACTCACTTTGCTCACCTTTATGTTTGTACAGGGGTACAATCACAGCTTTTTTCCACTGCTGGCATACTTTCACTCATCCATGCCTTCTTACGCACCTCCAACAAGCACTTCATTCCGCTCTCTCCACTACTCTTTATCATCTCTGCATACACGTCATAAACCCCAGCTGCTTTTCCATTTTTCAGGCGATTCACAGCGTTTTTTACCTGTGCAGGTGTCATGTTTCTTGGCACTGCATTCCTTCTCTCCACAATCCCCCAACCTATCATGTTTACAGCCGCTCTGCTCTATCCATTCCCATTCATCAGGCTTTCCAAATATTCTTTCCATCTGGTCCTCACTTCATCCCCATGGGTTAATAATCTACCACTTACATCCTTCATACTTTCACTTTTCTTTCCGCTGTCACTTCTACATTTCTGCACCTCTTTCCAGAATAACTTCCCATTTTAAGAGTAATTTGCATTAATTTTTTCTTGCAAGATCATCATTTACCTCCTTCTTTTTCCTCTTCACTAGTCTCTTTACGTGTTTCTTCCTCTCAGTGTATTCAATTCTGATTTCAACTGAACCCCTGTTCTGTAACTACTCTAGCCATTTCTTTCTCTTTTCCTCCACTGCTCTCCTAACCTCATCCCACTATGCAGTACCTTTCTTCTTTGTTGTTACTCTTGTCACACCACACATCGCTTTAGCATTCCTAACTAAGCAATCCCTGTATGCATTCCACAGGCTGTCCAGATCCATTTAATTCCAATTCACTGATTCCAGCTCCTCCCCTACTTTGGTCCTGTATTCATCTGCTGTTTCTTTGATCCTCAGCTTCACGACTTTCTGACTTTCTCCCTGACTGCTCCTCTCTCTCCTGGGAAGTGAACATAGAAATAAAAAAAGTCACTACGTGACAGTATTGTGATATCATCTCTAACTTATGGAAGTGAAGATTGGACCTTGTTGGAAGGACACAAGTCAAGAGTGAGAGCAGTTGAAATGAGTTATTTGAGAGAAGCATGTAGAGTTACATGGAGTGACAGACTGACAAAACTGAGGAAGAGAAGGAATGCTGTGGTGTTGATGTGGATGGGATAGAAAGCATTAGGAGAAAGACACTGAGGTGGTTTGGCCATGTGGAAAGGATTGAGAGCGAGAGACTAACGAGGAGAGTGTATGCGGGAGAAGTGGAGGGAGGGGAGAAGGAGGGAGATGAGATGGAGAGATGGAGTGGAGAGGTATGTGAGAAAGGGGTATGTGAGCTGGGAGCAAGGCAGTGGAGTGGCATTGTACAAGAAGACATGGAGGCGATTTGTTTATGGCCACTCCTTACGGGACTAAGGCGTCTGGCAATAGATAGATAGATAGATAAATTACTATTATCATTATTATTATCATTATTATTATTATTATTATTATTATTATTATTATTACTATTATTATTATATCATCATTTGATTCAGCCTTCACAAGCCGTTCACTACTAGAGGGACGATTACTTATACAATACGATCATGTTTTGAAATGGCAGTAGGGATGAGGTACAAGATAAAGACCCGCACTCTCGTCGGTTAAGGAGGCCCCTAACACCTCATCCTAAGCTATTTATTTTGCTTAACATACGTTACTGTCATCTTTTCTGTTGATTAAATCATTCTGATGTCGCCAACCTCCGCACAGATAAGGTGCAGAGTATTAACCAGCCATATCCAAAAATAAATAGCTAAGGACAGGTTGCTAGCGAATCTCCTCGACCGACGAAAATACGGGCCAGAGTGGGAATCTAAGTACTTTTGTGAGATTCCTAAACATCTCTTCCTTTGCGAATTATTCTCCACATACACCGTATTATCCTCTTGTTTAATGTTAATATCGTGTATATCAGTATCAAAATTATATAACTAGCATAGAAGAGAGTTGTCAGGAGCAATATAAACAATAAGTAGCTAAGGAAGATACGCTACGTAGTGTGTTATGCCAGGTAGGACAATAACACAACAATGTTAAGGACCAGTATGCAAAATAAATCGCCAAGTAAAAAATTGTGCGTTGTGTGCTATGCCAGGTAGGATATTACACAAGAGAAAGTTCAGGAGTAATGTGTAAAATACATCACTAAGGAGAAAGTGCTACTTGGTGTGTTTTGGCAGGTAGAAACACGGTGTGGGGTGACATTTGGTGTAAGTGACGCTGCCCACAATTATGGCCGGTGGACGCTGCCTCACCGCCGCTCGTTGATGGACGCGCCATTTTACTAACACCCTAATGACCATCTGAAAAAACAAAGAAATGTTGAGAGAGAGAGAGAGAGATTTTGGGTAGTGGTGCACCTCTGTGGACGCGACTGTACACCACCACCGGCATAAGTGATGGTGTTTACAAGTCATTATCAATAATTAATAATAGCAATGAAATAATAATATGACAGTTATTATTAATAAATTATTATATTTTATATACAGTAATCAGAATTATTTTATAATTTTCATTATTATTATTATTATTATTATTATTATTATTATTATTATTACTATTATTATTGTTGTTGTTAATTATCATTACTATTATAATATTACTATAATTACTATTATTCTTATTCTTGTTTATTATTATTATTATTATTATTATTATTATTATTATTATTATATTATTATTATTATTATTATTATTATTATTATTATTATTATTATTATTAACATTATTATTATAAATTAATATTCTAAATTATTACTAGTAGTAATGGCAGTAACTGAAGTAGTAGTAATATTATTATTATTAAATATCATTATATGAACACTAATAAAATCAGGAAACATTATAACAGTTTAATAAAAAAGCAATATTATTAGTTTCAGCTGACCCTTATTATTATTATTATTATTATTATTATTATTATTATTATTATTCCTTGGTTACCGACCGTACAAAAACTTATGATAGTTAGTACTGTAATTATGACAAATATGATTCTTCCGGCTACTGAATTATTCAGGAAGAACAATTTAAATCGTTAGATTAAAGCTTTTTCTTCGCATACATCCCTAACCTGCAGTAAGTTCGCGAGACATTACCATATTTTTATAGCGAATTCTTTGTGCCTTCCGGGAATGCTATTATCATACATGGAGAACTTATGCATAACTCACGCAAAGCGCTGTTTTGTCACATGTGCGAGAGTTATTGTACTGTGTGTGTGTGTGTGTGTGTGTGTGTGTGTGTGTGTGTGTGTGTGTGTGTGTGTGTGTGTGTGTGTGTGTGTCCACTTTTTATTTTTGTTGTAATTATGCGGATACAAATACTATCACATTTCTAAATATAATACGTGACTGTATATCTATAGTATGGTTATATCTTACCCGAATGCAGTACGATATTATCAGCACCTTAAGGAACTGTATTTTTTAGTTCATATGTACAATAAATAAACATATAAATGAATTAATAAAGTGAATATATTTATACCATCACCATCATAATCATAATTATCATCATCATCAGCAGCAGCATCTTCAGCTACTTATTGGGTGAAGTATAAATGTCAATTAAGAAGAGGAAGAATAACAAGAACAAGAATAAGAACAAGAACAAGAAAAAGGGCAGCAATAATAATAATAATAATAATAATAATAATAATAATAATAATAATATAAAAAATTAAATGTCTAACGCCTGGCCGGAACAAAGAGCGTGATTGAAGACAGCTTCCGACAGAAGACTGGGACCCGTTGAAGAGGATCCGTAACACCTTTTCCTAACTGTTTATTTTGGTTATTACACCTTATTCTCCTGTTCTGTGTTATATAAATTATTCCAATATCGTCATACTCCGCAACAATAACGTACAAAAGGATATTTACCAGCCATATTCAGAATAAATCGCAAAGGAAGAGGTGTTAGGGAGCTTCCATACCTGATGAGAATACGAGACTACCTCGTTTTGTATGTATTTTTGTTTTTGCTATACTTTTTTGCTCTAACCTAACCTAAAATTGTCATCTCTCCATCCTGTATTCTTAGTTATTGCAAGACATCAAGCTACAATATGATGCTAGTCACGAAGAAGTGAAGGATGAACGGCGCTTTGTCTGCCACAGAGATAAATGAAATATGTTATAAAAGGACGAAAACCTGGGCCAAGTTAAGGCGAAAGAACTACAGATTACGCTCTTCACTAAAGGAGAGAGTTTTCGAACGCAGCAATCATTAACCCTTTGACAATCATGTGATATCCTGAATTGTATGTAATCTTTAGGAGGACAAGCTAAATAAAGAAATTAAAAAATGGGACAAAGGAAATTTATAATAATGATAACAAAACAAACAAGAAGAAGGATGATGATGATTATGATGATAAGGAGGAGGAGGAGGAAGAGGAAGAGGAGGATAGTACGAAGAATATGAAAGAAGAAAAACAGAAAATTCCACGAGAGAGCGTGATATAAAACAGCACCCCTTTCAAGACTAGCTCAAGACCATTCTTCTGATAAACCATTTACATGTCACTCTTCTTATCAACATGTAATCTCAAGATGCACCATTTATTATTTTTCTCTTCCTGGCTCCTTTCGCGTCTTTTCACATCAAGATACATTTTGTCAGCTGTAGGGGGGTTGAACACAGCTTTGATAAGCTTTTTCAATTCAAGATATCTCCCTAAAGTGGGCTCAGATCTTCTAGTGGTACCAAATGTACTCGTAGACAAGAGCCCGTATTCTAGTCGGCTAATGAAGTTCCCTAGTGTCTTTTCCTAAGCGATTTATTTTATTACACAGTGTTGTATTCTTCTGTTACATAAATCCTTCCAATATTTCCGTGCTTTGCATAAATAAATGGGAATTTAACCACCCATATCCAAGAAACAGTAGCCAAGAAAGAGGTCTTAGGGGGCTTCAATAACCAACGAGAATACGAGCCAATAGCTTATCAGAGCAAAGTGATGACCACCTTCAGCCCGATTATTTTGTTTCTATTTCTGTTTCCATCCGATGATTTTGTTTATATTTGCTAGGCATTTCGTAATATGTACTTTCAATATTGACCGTTTTCTTTCTTTATTAATTGCGAGAGGTTTCGCCAGAGTTAAATAAATTGCTCAGGCGATGGGAAGATTAAAACGAAAAATACATGATGACTATGAAAGGGTTCAAACTGACTCTGACAACACTGCAACCAAGCAATCACATTTTGTGTATTGTTGTCTTTACCATTCCCACTTTATTCACCTTACAAGAAGCATTTTGGCAAGGAGCACCAATGTACAGTATAGCTATTATTTACCCCGTCTATAAAACGCGTGCCCCAGAAACTGACTAAAATAATCTAGAGGTGGCAAAAACAAACTCGACTTAAGGATTAAATTTTATCCTTCTTTCAAAACATCCTAAATATTATAAATATATATATACATACATACATATATATATATATATATATATATATATATATATATATATATATATATATATATATATATATATATATATATATATATATTCTTGCAACGCTCAGACGTTTTGATTCACCTTAGGAGAGACTTTCGTAACCAGTGAGATCACTACCACAGCCAGTCTGGTTTGACACCATGTTCCTTCGGCAGGATTGTCATCAGACGGTACCTGAATTAATATACCACATTCTTTAATCTGATGCCTTCCTAAAGTGCATTCTTGCTGTCCTTATAATCTGATTTTATTCGGCTTAGGGAAAACCATTGTCTGCTAGCACATTGCAGTGGCTAGACGCCATACCAATCACTCAGTCTCATTATTCGTACCAGTGGCTCCGGAGGTTTTACTTTCTGCAGCCCCACTTAGAAAGTATAACATCCGTGAATCCCATTTACGTCTTCCTAAAGTAAAGAACAAACCAGTTTCACGTGTCCTATATGAAATATTAACAATTCTTGTAATTAATAGAGATAGGTTGCATGATTCTCAGAGATTCCTGAGAAAATAAAGTGAAGAGTCGGTGTTACTATAACATCTGCATTTTTGCCACCAGTTGAGGTGTCAGTGGTTGAAAGACAGTACGGGCACATATGCGATCGTCCTCCACTTGGAACTAATCACACTCGTTCACCCTGTTAGGTAACAGTTCGGAACACCCTGCTTTGTAGGACTGGTAAACGACACTGGCACAAACACACTCATTGGCAGTATAGGCCGGTAATAGAGTTACATCACATTCACACCCAGGACTCCTTCAAGTTCCTTCTAATTATGTTTATGAAAAATGAGTCACTCTGAATTATGGGAAATCATCTTGCATTGCCTCCACGCTGTGTATCCTCTTATATCATCTATATGGGGTTGGCTATGGTACAGCTGATGTTTTCTGTGGAATGGAAGCTAAACCAAGTAGCAGAACCAGCAGATTCCTTCACAATAGTTGCTGGAAGCTGTTGGGAAAAAGGAAATTTGAAATTCATAATTAGATGTGCAGCAATGTGAGAATCAGCCTGGACTTTGACCCTATGACCTGTATTCTCGTCAATCATGGAAGCTCCTTAACGCCGTTTCCTACGTGACTTTTTTTATTACACTTTCTGTTCATCACCGTGTTACATAAATCATCCAAATATCGCCAAACTCTGCATGGATAACTTACAAAAGGATATTGAGCAAAATATCCCAAACTAAATTGCTAAGACAGGAGTGCTAGGGAGCCTCCTTAACTGACGAGAATGCCGATGCGGACCTATGTACAGCCACCCAGAAGAAGGCTTGCTGAATGGCTGTACTTGTGCCTGAGTTCCCCGCCTGAGAATGATGATTTTGTGTTGTTACCATGCTTCTTACCACACTTTACTCTCATAGTGGCACCTCCCAGGCTCCATGGTACCCAGCCATCTGCTACAACCACACACTGGCAACAGCTGCCTATCACTGGTCAACGGGATCAGTAGTAGTAGTAGTAGTAGTAGCAGCAGCAGTAGTACTAGATTAAGTAGTATTAGTAGTAATAGTAGTAGTAGTAGCAGCAGCAGTACTAGATTAAGTAGTAGTAGTAGTAATAGTAGCAGTAGTAGTAGTAGTAGTAGTAGTAGCACTAGATTAAGTGATAGTAGTAGTAGTAGTAGTAGTAGTAGTAGTAGTTTAAGTTGTAGTAGTAGTAATTTAAGTAGTAGTAGTAGCAGTAGTAGTTTAAGTAGTAGTATAGTTTAAGCAGTAGTAGTAGCAGTAGTAGTTTAAGTAGTAGTATAGTTTAAGCAGTAGTAGTAGCAGTAGTAGTTTAAGTAGTCGTATAGTTTAAGCAGTAATAGTAGCAGTAGTAGTTTAAGTAGTAGTAGTAGTAGTAGCAGTAATTGTTTAAGTAGTAGTATAGTTTAAGCAGCAGTAGTAGTTTAAGTAGTAGTAGTAGTAGTAGTTTAAGTTGTAGTAGCATTAGTAGATGATCCGTAACCATAAACGTTGGCGTGCTTGGGGCCCACGGATTGCAGTATGAGGGTTAGTGTTAACCTTCACAGTACAACTCCAAATGCTGAACTGTACTGTATTATGAAGGTTGGTTCTGAGCTTCACAACATAATTACCAAATGGATGGAGGTGATTTATTAAAAAAGTAGTAGTAGTAGTAGTGAGTAGTAGTAGTAGTAGTAGTAGTAGTAGTAGTAGTAGTATAAGTAGCAGTGGTAGTATTAGCAGAAGTAGAACCAGTAGTAATAGTAATAGTATCAGTGGTAGCAGCAGTAGTAGTAGTAGCAGCAGTAGTAGTAGCAATAGTAGTAGTAGCAACAGTAGTAGTAGTAGTAGTAGTAGTAGTAGTAGCAGTAATAGTAGTATTAGTAGTGTAAGTGTGATATGTAGAGCATTGTTCAAACCCATCACGTAAACACATGTGCTGGATTCCACAGACATTTTTCCTCTAACAATGATATGGACTATTTCTATGCATTAACTTATCTACACACACACACACACACACACACACACACACACACACACACACACACACACACACACAGACGAACGGTCACTCGCATGGGTTGGATGTGAGCTAGATGTACTATTACATCTGCTTGCCCCTCCATATATATATATATATATATATATATATATATAGATATATATATATATATATATATATATATATATATACAAATTTTTTCTACTGCGAAAATTATTAGAGGTGCGCCGTGACCCCTACGCGAAACAGTGAGGATTCACCGTACCTCCTCGTCTCCCCTCCACTACACCGCCGTGGCTGATACAGTTGCGCAATTATTCAAGGCAGCGTAAAGGAGAGAGCGTGTCAGAGGCGTCCACCCCTCGTGATTTTTCGTTTTCTCTCACGCCACTCGGTGCTCTCTCTCAACTTTTACAATATGGCCGCCGTCTCCCTCTCCCCTCAAGACAAGAGAACTAGTTGTTGTGAAGGGTTATATTCAGTATTTTCTTCCTTCATATGTTACTGGTATATGTATTACGTCATTATTCCTCTAAAGTCATGTTATGTTTGTGTATATCCATCATATTTTACTAATTTCGTCCACGAGCTCGTAGGTTCTGTCTTCTGTGATCCTTGGTAGAAGTCCCATCCTGGAAAAAAATAAATTAATTAATAAATATTCTCTAGATACACAGAAATAAATTATGTATGACACTCTTAAAACAAGACCGCCACCACCAGGACGTTTACGGAGTGAGAAATGGAATTATATTGTGATGAAACATTCGTTTGTCATCTTGTTGTCCATGTCTGTATTCATATCTTATCATTAATAGGACGTCCATTTCAATTGTTTTCTTGCCGCCAGTAGATCATTCCATTCATTCAAGAAATATCTATCATAAGCAACGCGGTAGAAACGATAAGAATAATATTGTCTTTTCGTAACAATAAAAATATAATTAACAAGATGTCCTGCAGCTGAAAGGTTAATATCGACAAAGTTTGAATCACTAACTTGCTACAAAACAGTAAATTTTAACGTCAAATAAATGGCTGAGAATGACATGTCCGAAATCTCCAGAGCCAACCCCACAAGACGCAGTTACTTTAGTTGATATATATATATATATATATATATATATATATATATATATATATATATATATATATATATATATATATATATACCAGCTCCTCAATCCTGTCACTGCACTTTCGCCAGCCGTATGGACTCCTGTGGTAAAATTTAATATCTGCTTTTTAAATCAATCCCTGAGGGCCTCCATCTCTTTTGAAGGCACTGTTTTTCATGAGGTTTACTTTAGCTCACGATGTTATGTGTCCAGCCATCTCTGTTTCTGTGATTACATTTGTATAATAAATTTTGACCCGGGGATTTTCTTCTCGTTGAATAAAAATATTTCGGTGATATTTTAAAAAAAAAATTAACAACGCATGAGTCTGAATGGGGGAAACTATTTACCTTTTTCTTTGTACTATCATTCAGTCTTCATCAAAATCGCCTGAAAATGCCAAATTAGCCACTTCTTTATTACGGGTTTTTAGTTTTTTATTCTTACACCATCTGAATCGCCTTACTAGTCGTGCCGAAGCTGATAATGTCGTCTTGCACAGTAGCTTCAGTAAGGGTTAAGACGCCATTGTTGTGAAAGGTTTATAAGCTTATTAGTGCAAAGGTTATATTGGCGGCGTTGTATGGCATAAACAGTTAAATAAATAACTGAAAGTTACCACACATGCATGTTTCATTAACATTATAATATTCCTCGTGTTGTGGTAATTTTAATCACAGAAGAGGTGGTAATAGCAGAATTATTATTATTAAAATTATTATTATATTAATATTATTATTATTATTATTATTATTATTACTGCAATACTATTAGCGCATTAATTTCAATATATTTATTTATTTACTTCTATTTATATATATTGGTAACCAGTGTTCATGTGGGTAACTATTACGAAATTTCATGCTCAAAAAGATTTTATATATATATAATACTGAAATGATTGTGGAAATATTCAAGAATCAATATTTAGTATATTTTCTCAAACTGAAGAATTACTAACAAGTGTTACCTTCTTTCTCAGCTACTCCTGAGTGAAAAATGGAGTAGGAAGTCTTGAAAGCTTTTTAAACTGGCATTACTTGAATACTTTTTTTTCAATTCCATGTTTATTATATATATATATATATATATATATATATATATATATATATATATATATATATATATATATATATATATATATAATTATATTTCAAACATTATTTTAGTGTCTACTTTTATATGGCAATGATTATAAACAGCACGAAGCAACCTCAGCTGACAGGAGGTTTTCTTTACTTTTAGTATTTACATGTTTTGTGTTGAATCTATATATCTACTTTTTTGTCCATTTCTTTATACCATAATAAAGTCTTGTTTATAACGGCCACGTAAGTGAAACATAGAGTACCAATTCTAGGCAAACAAGATAGACAGATGGCGATTTAAAGCCAAAGTAAAGTATAAGCAGTAGAGTTCATACGATAAACATATCTTCATGACATTAAAATTTGTGCGTGTATTTTTGTTACAATACTCAGTCTTATATATTTGTTTTGTATCAATATGAGTGTTGAGAAGTGTATACACACAGGGAACTGTATACAGAACATTAGCTTAGTAAACTTTATAAATATAATCCCTGACTCCCCCCACCCATCTCAGTATCTAACTCCAGCCTCTGTCACTCCAGATGGTAAGTTCGGCTGGTCCACTGTTCGTCCTCCCTGCCGTAATGGTCGGGCACGTCGATTACTCCAAATATCACCAATTTGTACTTTAGCTCTCCGCCTCGCATTGAAATTCCACAAAAATTTGGTTGAAAAGTAGAGTGTGTTTTTACCGACTTGGAAGGAAAAGAGAGGGTTGGTGTGACAGCGCGAGTCAAATTAGCCACTTCTTTATTATGAGTTTTTAGTTTTTTATTATTACACCATCTGAATCGCCTTACTAGTCGTTCCGAAGCTGATAATGTAGTCTTGCACCGTAGCTTTAGTAAGGGTTAAGACGCCATTGTTGTGAAAGGTTTATAAGCTTATTAGT
This sequence comes from Coenobita brevimanus, assembly GCF_032717465.1. Lineage (NCBI taxonomy): Eukaryota > Metazoa > Arthropoda > Malacostraca > Decapoda > Coenobitidae > Coenobita > Coenobita brevimanus. Next base: position 30,282,402 of record NC_137003.1, read on the forward strand.
GCAAAGGTTATATTGGCGGCGTTGTATGGCATAAACAGTTAAATAAATAACTGAAAGTTACCACACATGCATGTTTCATTAACATTATAATATTCCTCGTGTTGTGGTAATTTTAATCACAGAAGAGGTGGTAATAGCAGAATTATTATTATTAAAATTATTACAATATTATTATTATTATTACTGCAATACTATTAGCGCATTAATTTCAGTATATTTATTTATTTACTTCTTTTTATATATATTGGTAACCAGTGTTCATGTGGGTAACTATTACGAAATTTCATGCTCAAAAAGATTTTAAATTTATATAATACTGAAATGGTTGTGCAAATATTCAAGAATCAATATTTAGTATATTTTCTCAAACTGAAGAATTACTAACAAGTGTTACCTTCTTTCTCAGCTACTCCTGAGTGAAAAATGGAGTAGGAAGTCTTGAAAGCTTTTTAAACTGGCATTACTTGAATACTTTTTTTTCAATTCCATGTTTATTATATATATATATATATATATATATATATATATATATATATATGTATATATATATATATATATATATATATAATCAATATATCTATCTATCTATATATATATATCTATATATATATCTATATAAATATATATATATATATATATATATATATATATATATATATATATATATATATATATATATATATATATATATATATATATATATATATATATATATATGTATATAAAATTATATTTCAAACATTATTTTAGTGTCTACTTTTATATGGCAATGATTATAAACAGCACGAAGCAACCTCAGCTGACAGGAGGTTTTCTTTACTTTTAGTATTTACATGTTTTGTGTTGAATCTATATATCTACTTTTTTGTCCATTTCTTTATACCATAATAAAGTCTTGTTTATAACGGCCATGTAAGTGATACATAGAGTACCAATGATGGAAAAAGGTGACTGACACTGATGGTAAATGCCTTTCTGCCATCCGTTGGACTACGAAGAGTCTCTCTTATGCTGCATGTAATCATCTGGGTACAGAAATAATAAGAAAAGAATTCGTTTGAGGGCCAAAAAGTTTTAATGTAAATTGTTTCTCACCCTTTCAGTACCAGTGGTCTACCGAGTCCATCAAATTCTCTGGAGGCATCAGGACGTCTTTGGGGTGAGGAGGAAATAAATCCTGCTTTTCTGAACACCAAATTTTCAGTTTATTACCAACCATTTGGATCTTTTTTCGAATCCCCAAATATTGGACACTATTTAGTACATGACAGTCATCCAAAGCTCATTATGGTTATCTTACCAAAATGAAGAAAAAAAAAAGATGTACTTCAGCCACAGGGCATTTATATTTATGATAACATTTTGCGGTAGGTGGGGTTTGTGGTAGATAGGGTCTCTCACCATCCACTCACTCGATGTAGTGTTACTCTAGGGTGACTGCCGTTTCGTCTCTTCCTACTTTCCTACCTTCCTCTTCTGTCTTTCTTTCCTTCATTCTTTCCTCTTCCTTCTGTTTAAGGGTGACTACACTAAGTGACAAGCCAAAAGGTTTTCTGTACACCAGGAAACCTTTTACTACAATGGGTGGTAACCATATAACTAACTTATAAAGCCTGGTGGTTTAGTGGGTAATTAAGGCGCCCCAGTCGGATTGAGCCTGGGCAGTTTATATCCAAGGTATGGTTGGGGTTTATTGCTCAGGTAACGTCCTTTAGGGATGAGTGAGGTTGGTCACTTTCATTTTAAATGTCAGGATCAAGTCGCCAAGCCCCGGGCTCCTACGCTCCTCATGGGGCAATGTAGGTTTGGTTGATGGATTATTATTATTATTATTATTATTATTATTATTATTATTATTACCGGTATTATTATTATTATTATTATTATTATTATGTTGGAAACCTCTCATATTTCAGTGTCTCACAAAATCTTAATGATATTCTGTATGGCCAGCAAAGAACACGATATAAAACGTCATCATGTTCCCATTCTTTGTTTTGCGTCAAGCGCGTGTGTGTGCGTCACTGGGAGCCCGCAGCACGCAGCCACAACCCTCAGTCCTTCCCCCTCTTGACAGAATTCGAGAAAAGTTGGTATACATCCGGGATTAAGAAAATATCATGACTCTGTGCCGCAGGGGAGAGTGGTGGTGGACTGGAATGGATAAATAGACGCAAAGGTACCAATTTCCAGCCACGTCTCGCTTTACAGGAGTTGTATTTATAAAGTGTTCCAACCGTACTGTTTTTTACTCTAATTTGGCCCAGATTTTCGTCCTTTTCCAGCTTATTTCACGTTGTTCGTTGGCTCAAAAAGACAGTTATGCTCTATATCCTATCTAGAGCATTCTTCGTGACTGGTTTTACTCTAGCATTAATCTAGTGTTTTATCTAGGCAATCAAGATAGGCAGATGGCGATTTAAAGCCAAAGTAAAGTATAAGCAGTAGAGTTCATACGATAAACATATCTTCATAACATTAAAATTTGTGCGTGTATTTTTGTTACAATACTCAGTCTTATATATTTGTTTTGTATCAATATGAGTGTTGAGAAGTGTATACACACAGGGAACTGTATACAGAACCTTAGCTTAGTAAACTTTATAAATATAATCCCTGACTCCCCCCACCCATCTCAGTATCTAACTCCAGCCTCCGTCACTCCAGATGGTAAGTTCGGCTGGTCCACTGCTCGTCCTCCCTGCCGTAATGGTCGGGCACGTCGATTACTCCAAATATCACCAATTTGTACTTTAGCTCTCCGCCTCGCATCGAAATTCCGCAAAAGTTTGGTTGAAAAGTAGAGTGTGTTTTTACCGACTTGGAAGGAAAAGAGAGGGTTGGTGTGACAGCGCGAGTCTTAGTGTGAGGATGGAGTTTGTGTGTGAATGACTCATCAGGTTTAAATTCATGATAAGGATGATATCGATATCCATGGATATTCTTTAATGATCTGTGAATGAAGGATGAGATTTCAAATTACTACAGGGATAATAAGTGATATGGATATTCTTTGACGATGTTGAATGGCGGATTAGAGTAATAAGGATAATAGTATGTAAAGGATACTCAAGTTGTGATGGCTGATAAAATTTAAATTTATAAGGATAATAATATGATATGGATATTTACTGAAGATGTATCATTGGCTTATAATATTTTTATTTATATGGGTAATAACGACTTTTATGGATATTCATTGAAGATGTGTGAATGTCAGATAAGATTTAAATACATGATAAGAAATAATAATATGATCGCCTGTTCATGGATATTCACTGAAGATATGTGAATGGCGAGTGACATATAAATACAGTACATAATGGAGACGCTCTTCCCATGTTGGCTAAAAAGTCGCCTGACAGGAAGAAGATCATAACTCATAAACCAAATGTGTAAAACAGTGGAATATACCGTAAACTATTTTCTTGATAAACGGCAACAATGATACATTCCTTACTATTCTTACATCATGCAGGGATGTGTCTCCGATAGTACATCGATCTACTGTATATTATAATGATCCGATTTCTGTATGTTTGTTACCGTAACACAGCAAAAACGGCGCATGTAGCGCAAATTTTAGAGCAAGGTACCGTTAAAATGCTTTTATTTGAAGAATATAACTATTATCAGCCCAATCAGGTCACCGGTTCCCGAGTATGACTCTTTCTTGAAGGTTGAGAGTGACTTGACATCGAGTGCAGGCCGCCGAAGGCGCCCTTTCAGTGAGCTACTAATAAGTAAAAAAAAAATCTGACCTCAAAATATTTCGTAATACATGCAGATTTGTTGTTGCTGTTGTTGTTGTTGTTATTATTATTATTATTATTATTATTATTATTATTATTATATAATCATTATTGTTATTATTATTATTATTATCAACATCACAACATCATCATCATCATCACCATCATCATCATTAGTAGTAGTAGTAGTAGTACTCAAACTGTAATTTTCACTTTTAATAATTATACAAAAATGTTGAACTTTTCCTTTAATATGAATTTGCCAGGATATCGTTTTAAGTGGTATTGTTTGATAATATTGGGTAAAATTATACTTCCCTTGTTTCACTCTAGATTCTTCAAAGCTTCAACCATCTTCCTTCGTTGTTCAGTACCTGGGCCGAGATACATCAATACACAAACAAACTGATGACCAATTCCGTGTCAGTACTTAGGTTTGTTGTTACAGAAAGAACACGGGACACGGGGAAAAAATTTGTACTTTCCTTTCTGCATCTTTCTTACTAAATCAAAATGACAAGATAGTCCTCTCCCAACTAACAGGTGGATATGAAGGAAGGTAATAAGGCAAGGGAAAATTCTGCATTCGCCTTATCCATCCAGCGAAATCACATCACAGTATCGACAGACAATTAATTATATTGTTACGTCCTCACCCCACACTGCCACAGGCTCCAACAGCAGTAGTATAGTACAGGAAGGACGTTGCCCAGTGAGTTGTTCTTCCTACGGTCAGCCTTTAGGTGTAAAGTACACAAGATCAGCTGAGGCGAAAATAAACACTGGCTCCTTAGAGTTCACTGTCTTTATTTTCCAAATAATTCCACTTAATGCGCTTCAACATCACTGTTCTCACGAGCACTGGAGCTATGCACACTTTACTACTGCTATTACATTAAATTTTAATGCTTAACAACACTTCACAGTTATTACAGTTAATGCTTGACACTTCACTACATTCTCAAGTTCCATTGATATACAAACTTCAATAACCCGTCACTGATTTCTATCTATCTCTCTATCTATTTGCCAGACGCCTCAATCTCGTTCGGGGTGGCCACAAACAAATCGCCTCCACGTCGACCTGGCCATTTCACTGCCCCGCTCCGAACTCACACCCCCATCTCTCATATACCTCTCCACCCCATCCCTCCATCTCATCCTCGGCCTCCACCTCCCTCTTCCCCCCTCCACCTCACTCACATACACTCTCTTCGTCAGTCTTTCACCTTCCATCCTCTCCATATAGCCAAACCACCTCAGTGTATTCCTCCTAACGCTTCCTATCACATCCACATCCACACCACAACGCTTCTTTAGATCCTCATTTGTCAGCCTGTCTCTACATGTGACTTCACAGGCTCCTCTTAAATAACTCATTTCCATTGCTTTCACTCTTGACTTGTGTCCTTCTAGCAATGTCCAAGCTTCACTTCCATACGTTAGAGTTGGTATCACAATACTGTCATGTAGTAACTTTTTCACCTCCATGCTCACTTCCCTGCTTCTTATCACTGCTTTCAAGGAACCAGCAACCTTTCTTCCCTGCTGTACCCTTTCAAGCACTTCACCCTCCAAACCTCCATCCTTACTCATCATACTACCCAAGTACTTAAACATACTCACATTTTCCAATTCCTCACCATCCCACCTCGCTCTACATTCACTGACTTCACCTCTCTCAAAGACCATCACTTTACTCTTCCCTACATTCACCTTTAGATTCCGTTACTTACACACTCTCCCAAACTCATCCACTAAGCCTTGCAGCTCTCCTTCGTCTTCACACAACAACACAGTATCATCTGCAAACAACAGTACAGGGAGTTTCCAAACACTACCCTCTTTCACCAGAGCCACTCCAACATCCTCTACCCTACCTTGTACCTCTTTTATTACCCCCATCCATGTACAGATTGAACAATCATGGAGACATGACACATCCCTGTTTCAACCCAACCTTCAAAGAGAAAAATTCACTCAGTTCACCATCCACACGCACTGCAGCCTTAGCACCATCATACATACTCTTCACAGCATTTAACAACTTCCCATCTACTCCATATATTCTTAATACTTTCCACGATCCTTGTCTATCCACCCTGTCATATGCTTTCTCCAAATTCATGAAAGCCGCATACAACTTCTTTCCCTTCTCTAGAAACTTTTCCACTAAAGATCTAAGAGTGAATATCTAATGTACACAACCTCTTCCCTTCCTAAAGCCTCCCTGTTCTTCTCCCACTAATTCTTCTGTTTTTTCTCTATCTCTGTCAATAAGTATCTTACCATACACTTTTCCTATTATACTGAGAAGACAGATGCCCCTATGATTACCACACACTTCTTTTTTCCCCCTTTTCCTTTGTACAAGGGAATAATTATACCTGACATCCAATCCTCCGGGACTCTACCTTCCTCCCAGGCCAATCTGCACATTTTCCACATCCATTCTACTACCATCTCTCCCCCATACTTCAGCATTTCACCACACACTCCATCAATTCCTGGGGCTTTCCCCAATTTAACTTTCTTCATTGCTTCCACAACTTCTATCCAATGATTTCTTCCTGTCTTCTCACCTCCCTCGTTCTCCCAGGCACTCACCAGCCACTTATACTCACATTACTTCCATCCTGTATGTTCAACAATTCCTTAAAGTGTTGTCTCCATCTGCTCACTTTTTCTCCCTTCTCCACTAGTAATCTACCATTTTTATCTTTCACTCCCCTGCTAACTTCACTTCCACCCTGTCTTACTCTTTTCACCTCTTTCCAGAACATTTTCTTACAGTCTCTCCAATTTACACTGAAATTCCTTCCAAATTCCTCATCCGCTCTCTTCTTACTCTCTCTTACTAATCTTTTCACCTCTCTCTTTCTTCATAAAACTCTCTCTTCCGCCTCTCAACTTCTTCCATGCCCCTATTTCTCATCTATTCATTGTATGCTTTCTTCTTTTGTGCCACAGCCTGTCTCACCTCTTCATTCCACCACGCTGTTCCTTGCACACTCCTCCGTCTTCTCTTCATCCCACACACCACATCACATGCTGCACATATTTCTTCTGTAAATATCCTGCATACACCTTCCACGTTCCCCATCTCCTCCAATTCGTATTTGCCCAATCGTTCTTCCACTCTCTCTCTTATACTCTGCCTTTTTCTCATCCTCTTGTATCCTTTTCATTCTCCTTACAAATACTCCTTCCCATCCTTCCTTTCTTCTATTTCTCCATCCTAATTGGACCTTGATTCTGGCCACAACCAAAAAGTGGTCAGAAAGTCCACTCCCCCAACCTGTATAAGCTCTTGCATCCATTACACATTTTCGCATCCTTTCATCAACACACACATAATCTATCATTGCCCTTCTTTCATTCAGTTCACCACCCACCCTTTTCATCACTCACCATGTTTAGCTATGGATCATTTTGTGCCTGAAGAGGGTATTGGCCATCACCAACCCCCTCCCAGCACAAATGTCCACTAACGCACTGCCATTCTCATCTATCTCAGCAGGTACACCCCACTCACCAACTATTCCATCCACCTTCACATTCCCTACTTTACCATTCATATCACCGATCAGAAACAGTCTCTCATTCCTTCCAAACTTTACCATGCACACTTCCACATTTGTCTAGAACTCATCTCTCACTCTGCTTGCACAATCTTGCGTTGGCGCATACACACACACAATCGCCCACATTTGTATTCCAACTTTCAATCTTACCCACACAATCCTTGACCCAACTGATCCATACTCTCTTATGCTCTTCTTCCATCTTTTACTCACAACTATACATACTCCTTCTTTTGCCGTCTCATTCTCACTTACTCCTGCACATATACCCCATCCATACTCCCATTCTCTCACTCTCACCTTTCCATTTCGTTTCAGTTATTCTGCATACATCAACTTTCACACCCTCAAGCACCTGGACAATCTCTCTCTCTTTCACCTCATCATTCGCTCCCCTTACATTCCATGTTCCGATTACCATGTCCTTTGTCCGGTCCTTGGTCATCATCTTTTGGTCAGTCCTTGTCCGAGGCTTATTGTTTGTCTTTTTAGTTAAATGTTTTCCGGGAAGGGGCACTAACCCTCCGCCAACCCTTGTAGTCACCTTTTACAACAAGGAGGGATACTGGGGGAGTATTCTTGAAAAACCCCCCTACCCCCAGGGGGGGTACCAAAGTACCAAGTACCAAAAATGTACAATCTTCACTGACACTGACACTGCACTACACTCAGACTGCACTTTACTCAAACTGACTTTACACCTCACTATAACTTGTAATAATCTCTACCCCATCTTATATAAGCTTGCATTTTTCGAAACGTCTACATTTTATGAGTATATTCTCGACGGGCAACAGTTGCCAACTCAGACACATCAAAACATGCAGCGTTGTCCTACATTATATAACATCCTAAACCATTTACTATACGAACTTAAATTACGTAATGTAACAAGCAACCACATAAATAAAACATTATTGAGAAAAAGAGCACAAAAAATAATCCATAACTTATGAAATAACTATGCTCACAAACACCAGGCAAACTGGCAACTCTGACTCGTACCGGAACTTACGGTACGAGAAACATCTCGAAGGTACGAGACTACCTAACTGGCAAATCTCCCTTTCATAACACTACCCCCTCCCTAGTTCTTTGTCGTCCCGACAGAACTACAGTATAAAAGGACACAAACCTTAATCTTAATGGAACATCTAACTATACACAAAACAATCCTTCAACTTATCAGGTCTTCTTCTTTGCCGCTTCCAATGATGTCCTTGCTCCTCCACACATGCCACTTCACCGGGAAACTCTTGGTCCTCTTCTTGATTCGCTTCTTCTCTTAGGGAACTGTCACAATCCTCTTGCATTTCAGCTCCTTGGTCCTTGTCAACATCCTCGGCCGCAGGTGAGCGCAGTTCCTCGGAGACGTCCCAGCTGTACTGTCCTGGCCCATGGTACTGCCACAGATGGTTCACGTGTTCCACCTTTGGGCGAGACTTCCTGCCTCCCCAAATCCGATATGTTATGTCTGATAGGCAGTCCAACACAGAGTAAGGCCCGTCCCATGGGCTTTGCAGCTTCGGTGACTGTCCCTTCTTTCGCTGAGGATTGTATAACCAAACTTGGTCACCATCCTTGAAGCTCACTTCATTTGCCTTGGCATCATACTTGCACTTCATCACCTCTCCTGAAAGCTTGATAGCTCCTCACACTTGATGATGTACCTCAGCCAGCCTTTCCTGAAGGTGCTCCACATAGCTGGAGGTGTCTGTAGGCAGCTTTTCACCAGGTGGTGTTCCCATTAACAAGTCAACGGGTAAGCATAACTCGTGGCCCAACATCAGTTTTGCAGGAGTGTAGCCAGTAGACTTATGAAATGCAGACCATTATGCCATCAGCAATGCAGGTAACTTCTGGTCCCATTCTGGTTGTCCATCTATGCAGTACTTGGCCAGTTCTTGTCCTAGGGTTCAGTTGAATTCTCTCCACCATCCCATCTGACTGTGCCCATTGAAGTGAAAATACGACTCTCCCAGACAGGAAGACAAAGCATATGAAGACAACTAACAGACACTCTCCAAATTGTTCATTCATGATGTAAACTATTTTATTCTTGCTACTGGCTGATAGTTATGTTATGCTTGGGGCAGAACACACTTCACTCGTTACACAGATATTTTTACTAACTGAATTACATTAATTACACCCACGCTCTCGAAGATAGAGTGGGTGTTATTTTTAACAGAAATGAGCCAAGCTCGTAATTACTTGTCTTCTTTCCATATTTTATCACACATTTCTGTGTGTGTGTGTGTGTGTGTGTGTGTGTGTGTGTGTGTGTGTGTGTGTGTGTGTGTGTGTGTGTGTGTGCTTTATATCACGAAACGAAAAGTGAACCACTGCTCGATCAAGAGATCAAAGAAGGTGGTCGTAGTTGTGAATGGATAGAGGGAGGAGGAGGGGAGGGTGTTTAGAACTGTGTCCGAACACAAGACCATATTTGGTTTCCTGGCCACGGCATCGACAAAGCCTGGATACTTTCTTTGGATCGCGAGTGTAAGTTGAACAAGTAGAAAGATGGAAAAAATATTGGGGTATATGAAGACATCTGGCAGTTCCCTGTAGTAAGTCCACGTATCTTTATGGATGAATCGCTCGGAACCTAGCGCCTGTATAAGGTGGAACGTGATTGGCTGAACTTTTCAGTGGTGGTGAAATAAATATTCTCATCATATTTTATGTAAATCAAGGTTAATGATTAATAAGTGTTAGGAAACAATTTATAGAGAATACTACAGTATTTAATGATCTAACGTGGAGTATAATAGAGTAATAAGCGTCAGCAATCTGTAAAACGTAACTGGCAACATAGTACAGAAATGCAGCATGTCAGCTGGTAGTTTAGTTTATTCTTGGTATTCGAAGCTGCTGAAACGAAGTCTAGTGAATCAGATTAACAGATGTTAACCTGTAACGATAAGAACTGGCAATGCCTTCTTTAACGAATCTAATATTGTCATTATATTTCATCAATTTCTAGGGTTATTACGCTCTGTGGCAAGATTATTAAAATGTGAAGGCAGTATATTAATACTATCTATCTGTTTATTGGCTTATGTCTCAATCTCCGAAGGGGTGGCCACAAATAAATCGCCTCCATATCGCCCTGTCCCCCGCCATTTCCTTGCCCTGCTCCCAGCTCACCCCCACCCCTCATATACCTCTCCACTCCATCCCTCCATCTCATCCTTGGCCTCCCCTCCCTCTCCTCCCCTCCACCTCACTCACATACACTCTCCTCATCACTTTCTCACTCTCCATCTTCCCCACATGGCCAAACCTCATCAGTGTGTTTTTTCTAACACTTCCTATCACATCCACATCCACACCACAACGCTTCTTCACTTCGTCATTTCTCAGTCTCTCTCCATGTGCCTCCACATGCTCCACTCAAATAACTCATTTCCACTGCTCTCACTCTTGGCTTCTGTCCCTCCAACATGGTCCAAGCTTCACTTCCATACGTTAGAGTTGGTATCACAATACTGTCATGCAGTAACTTTTTACTTCCAGGCTCACTTCCCTGTTTCTTGTCACTGCTTGTTACCATGAACACAGGATGTTCGTTCTAGTATTATTAGTTCGTGACGCGACAATAACACTGGTTTACCAAAAAAAAAAAAAAAAAAAAAAAATCTGAGGCAAGCATGTGAATAGGTGTTTTTGACTAATTTTGATATGCTTAATTCAAATTTCTAAACAGTTTTGCTCTAACACCTCTAGTTTTTGTGCTTTCACATATACCTTTTTTTATTATAATGCATATACTTACAATATAATGATTTTATTTCATATATTAAAATGGCATATTACCGAACGAAACAAAACAGACACAGAACACTGACAGAACTAAATATTACCATTACTTGGATATAAGCATATATACACACCATAGTACTACAGACAGTCAGAAGTGAGTTTTTTTGAACGATGTGGTGTACTTTGCCTCCGGGATGTCAAGCAGGAGCATCCAGCAGACGTCCCCCATCATGCTGGGGCTCCACTTACCTTGGTAGTTGCTCTCCATCTTAGTAATATCTTGGTGGAACCTTTCCCCATGTTCGTCACTTACTGCTCCAAGGTTCTGGGGGAAGAAGTTGAGGTGGGAGTGGAGAAAGTGAATTTTGAGAGACATTCGGCACCCCATATCCTGATAAGCCTGCAACAACTTCTCAACACGCTCTTGGTAATCAATGCCCGTGTATTACCAAGGAAGCCATGGCAGACTCCCTTAAATGCTTCCTATGCTCTCACTTCCTTCAAAGTGAGCTTCCCCTCGAATATCTTGTCCTTCAGCACCTCCCGGATGTGAGGTCCTTGAGCCTAGCAGAACTGAGAGCTGGGAACAGAGTGCACAGGTGTTGGAATGCAGCGTCATCTTTGTCTATGGCCTTCATGAAATTCTTCATAAAGCCAAGCTTGATATGAAGATGGGGAAGAAGCATCTTGTTCATGTCCACCTGAGGATTTTCTTGGGCACTGTGTTTCCCAGGCACGAAAGTGCTCCTAGACCCCCAGTCCTTCTGCGTGCAGTGCTTGACATGTTTGAGCTTGTTGTGGCGCGTGTTTTAAACCAAGCTCCAAGAAAATAGGACGGTAAATGGATTTTTGACGAATATTTTGGGTCTAGGCCTATATGTATAAATGTATATACATGTATTTATGTATATCTCAAAAACTAGAGGTGATGAGTGAAAACGGATTTCGAATCTGAAATCAGCACCCCAAAATTAGGTTAGAACACCTAATTTCATGCTTGCCTCAAATTTTGTGTAAACCAGTGTAATGACACCGAGTCAACGATTTTATTTTAGCCCATTGTGCCACGTAAGGAAACCAGGGTGACAAGGGAACCTCAGAGCACAGCATGACCGTCACAGGAAGTCTTGACAATGCGAAGGATGGAGTGTAACCTGAAGAAAGTTGCTCAGCAGGAGAGGATAGTGGGAATGCACGCGGCTGGTTTTTCACGAGTCGAGATAGCAGCCGACCTTGGCCTTCACGTGGCCACTGTTTATAGCTGGATGAAGAGGTGGAAGGACGAAGGTGACTTGAGAGACCACCGTCGACCTGGACCAGCGAGAAAAAGGACTGTAGAAGGGGATCAGCGCTTACGGGAATATACTGAAACATCCCTATGCCACAGCTGTGGCAGCTAATCAAGAACTACAGCTTGATGTTACGTCAGAGAATGTAAGGAAGAGATCGCTAGAAATTGGCTACCACCACAGAACACCATCAAAAAAACAAAAGCTAAATGAGAGACACCGGCAGTTACGCCTCCAGGTTGCACAACGTTACCTGACCTGGACTACTGGGGGAGAGTCATGTTTTCTGATGAGAAGACCTCTTCAACCTCTCATAAGAAACTTCATTCCTACAGGCTTAACAACACGAGGTAAGTCACAATGAAACTGAAACAGCGCTATTTACTAATCGTTCATGAATATCTTATATAAATCAAGCGTGTTCTTCTCGCTTTGCGGTACTTAGAATATTTTTTAGCTGAATATATAAATATATAGATAGATAGATAGATAGATAGATATAGACGTGTAGATAGATAGACATATATGCAGACAGATAGATAGGTTTAGATAGATATAGATAGGTAGATAGATATTGATAGATATACATATAGATACATCGATTTTGATAGATATAGATACATAGATAGATACTGTTAGATATGGATATAGATAGACAGAGAGAGAGATATATACATATATATAGATATAGATAGATAGACAGTTACAGAGAGATAGATAGTTATAGTCAGATATATATATATAGATAGATACAGATACGGAGTTATAAAGACAGATATAGATAGGGAGTTATATAGATAGAGTTATATGGATAGATATAGATAGGGAGTTATAGGGGGTTATATAGATAGATAGATATAGATAGGGAGTTATATAGATAGATATAGTTAGGAAGTTATATAGATAGATAGTTATAGGTAGGGAGTTATAGATAGATATAGGTAGGGAGTAATATAGATAGATAGAGATAGTAAGTTATATAGATAGTTATAGATAGGGAGTTATATACAGATAGATACAGATAAGGAGTTATATAGATAGATAGAGATAGGAAGTTATATAGATAGGGAGTTATATATAGATAGATACAGAGAGGGAGTTATATAGATAGATAATGATAGGAAGGTATATAGATAGTTATAGATACGGAGTTATATATAGATAGATACAGATAGGAAGTTACATAGATAGATAGAGATAGGAAGTTATATAGATAGTTACAGATAGGGAGTTAGGAGGTTATACAGATAGATAGATATAAATATTTATATAGATAGATTGATATAGAGTTACATAGATAGACATAGATCGTGAGTTATATAAATAGATAGACATTGATAGGGAGCTATAAAGATAGATATAAAGACATACTGGAGAGAGAGAGAGAGAGAGAGAGAGAGAGAGAGAACGAGAACGGGAAAGAGAACGAAAAAGAGAACGAGGAGAACGAGAAGAAGAACGAGAACGGGAAAGAGAACGAAAAATAGAACGAGAAAGAACGAGAAAGACAACGAGAACGAGAAGGAGAACGAGAAGGAGGAGAACTAAAACGAGAACGAGGAAGAGAACGGGTAAGAGAACGGGAAAGAGAACGAGTAAGAGAACGAGAAAGAAAACTTGAAAGAGAAAGAGGAAGAACGAGAAAGAGTACGAGAACGAGAAAGAGTACGAGAACGAGAAAGAGTACGAGAACGAGAAAGAGTACGAGAACGTGGAGGAGAACGAGAGGGAGAACGAGTAGGAGAACGAAAAGAACGAGAACAAGAACAACACGAGAACGAGTAAGAGAACGAGAGAACGAGAAAGAAAATGAGAAAGAACGAGAACGAGAAAGAAAATGAGGAAGAACGAGAACGAGAAAGAAAATGAGAAAGAACGAGAACGAGAACCAGAACGAGGAGAAAGAGAACAAGAGAGAGAACGAGAACGAGAGTGAAAGTGACACTGACAGAGAGAGAGAGAGAGAGAGAGAGAGAGAAATTTTCATTTATAATAGGTAATGTGTAATCGAATCAATAAATCATACAGAACATTTAGAACAGTATATGGATAGATAATAAAGTCATTAATGGGTATCATTAAACCTGACACATGTTTTATAGATATTGTATGTTCGTCAGCACATCTGTGCAGAGGCACGGAGTGGTCACGTAACATGAAACGTGTGGGGGTGGATTGGTCTCCATGGTGTTGGTGAGGTCACAGGAATAGAGGGATGGTTTAGGGCTGAGCAGTATCTGGAGATATTAGAGGACGTGATGCCGCCTACTGCCCGCGCATACACCCTTCCGTATCCTGAGAACATCATTTTCATGCACGATAATTGACCCGTGCACACGGCGAGAGTTGTGCGAACATGGTTTAAGGATCAGCGCCACCTAGAACTTTTGCCTTGGCCTATCAACAGCCCTGGCCTAAATCCCATTGAGAACGTTTGGGCCAATGTTGTTAATGTTTGGGTCCAACGAGGAAAGGACGCCACAGCGACTGTTGCGTCACATGATGAGAGAGTGGGAGGTCCTTAAGAGAAAGCCTCACATCATTCACAAACACGTGGTATCACTACGTGACCGCCTTCACGATGTGATTGTCTCTGGACAAAATAATGAGTTTAATTAAAGTGGCAGATTTATTTTGAATTTATAATTTCATCCAATGATGTATTGTTGTCATGATATCCTATTATATTCGTTTGGACAGTTTTCCGAATAAAACAGTATTATTTATTTGTCGTACCGTAAGTAGGCGCCACAACAAGCTCAAACATGTCAAGCACTACACGCAGAAGGACTGGGGGTCTACGAGCACTTTCGTGCCTGGGAAACACAGTGCCCAAGAAAATCCTCTGGTAGACAAGAACAAGATACTTCTTCTCCATCTTCATATCAAGCTTGGCCTTATGAAGAATTTCATGAAGGCCATAGACAAAGATGACGCTGCATTCCAACACCTGTGCACTCTGTTCCCAGCTCTCAGTTCTGCTAGGCTCAAGGAGGGCATCTTCATCGGACCGCAGATCCGGGAGGTGCTGAAGGACAAGATATTCAAGGGGAAGCTCACCTTGAAGGAATTGAGAGCATGGGAAGCATTTAAGGGAGTCTGCCATGGCTTCCTTGGTAATACACGGGCATTGATTACCAAGAGCGTGTCGAGAAGTTGTTGCAGGCTTATCAGGATATGGGGTGCCGAATGTCTCTCAAAATTCACTTTCTCCACTCCCACCTCAACTTCTTCCCCCAGAACCTTGGAGCAGTAAGTGACGAACATGGGGAAAGGTTCCACCAAGATATTACTAAGATGGAGAGCAACTACCAAGGTAAGTGGAGCCCCAACATGATGGGGGACGTCTGCTGGATGCTCCTGCTTGACATCCCGGAGGCAAAGTACACCACATCGTTCAAAAAAACTCACTTCTGACTGTCTGTAGTACTATGGTGTGTATATATGCTTATATCCAAGTAATGGTAATATTTAGTTCTGTCAGTGTTCTGTGTCTGTTTTGTTTCGTTCGGTAATATGCCATTTTAATATATGAAATAAAATCATTATATTGTAAGTATATGCATTATAATAAAAAAAAGGTATATGTGAAAGCACAAAAACTAGAGGTGTTAGAGCAAAACTGTTTAGAAATTTGAATTAAGCATATCAAAATTAGTCAAAAACACCTATTCACATGCTTGCCTCAGATTTTTTTTTTTTTTTTTTTTTTTTTTTTTGGTAAACCAGTGTCATTGTCGCGTCACGAACTAATAATACTAGAACGAACATCCTGTGTTCATGGTAACAACGAAAGCAGTGACAAGAAACAGGGAAGTGAGCCTGGAAGTGAAAAGTTACTGCATGACAGTATTGTGATACCAACTCTAACATATGGAAGTGAAGCTTGGACCATGTTGGAGGGACAGAAGCCAAGAGTGAGAGCAGTGGAAATGAGTTATTTGAGTGGAGCATGTGGAGGCACATGGAGTGAGACTGAGAAATGACGAAGTGAAGAAGCGTTGTGGTGTGGATGTGGATGTGATAGAAGTGTTAGAAAAAACACACTGATGAGGTTTGGCCATGTGGGGAAGATGGAGAGTGAGAGACTGATGAGGAGAGTGTATGTGAGTGAGGTGGAGGGGAGGAGAGGGAGGGGAGGTCAAGGATGAGATGGAGGGATCGAGTGGAGAGGTATATGAAAAGGAGGGGGGGGAGTGAGCTGGGAACAGGGCAAGGAAATGGCGGGGGACAGGGCGATATGGAGGCGATTTATTTGTGGCCACCCCTTCGGAGATTGAGGCGTAAGCCAATAAACAGATAGATAGTATTAAATATACTGCCTGCACATTTTAATAATCTTGCCACAGAGCGTAATAACCCTAGAAATTGATGAAATATAATGACAATATTAGATTCGTTAAAGAAGGCATTGCCAGTTCTTATCGTTACAGGTTAACATCTGTTAATCTGATTCACTAGACTTCGTTTCAGCAGCTTCGAATACCAAGAATAAACTAAACTACCAGCTGACATGCTGCATTTCTGTACTATGTTGCCAGTTACGTTTTACAGATTGCTGACGCTTATTACTCTATTATACTCCACGTTAGATCATTAAATACTGTAGTATTCTCTATAAATTGTTTCCTAACACTTATTAATCATTAACCTTGATTTACATAAAATATGATGAGAATATTTATTTCACCACCACTGAAAAGTTCAGCCAATCACGTTCCACCTTATACAGGCGCTAGGTTCCGAGCGATTCATCCATAAAGATACGTGGACTTACTACAGGGAACTGCCAGATGTCTTCATATACCCCAATTTTTTTTCCAACTTTTTACTTGTTCAACTTACACTCTCGATCTAAAGAAAGTATCCAGGCTTTGTCGATGCCGTGGCCAGGAAACCAAAAATGGTCTTGTGTTCGGACACAGTTCTAAACACCCTCCCCTCCTCCTCCCTCTATCCATTCACAACTACGACCACCTTCTTTGATCTCTTGATCAAGCAGTGGTTCACTTTTCGTTTCGTGGTATAAAGCACACACACACACACACACACACACACACACACACAGAAATGTGTGATAAAATATGGAAAGAAGACAAGTCATTACGAGCTTGGCTCATTTCTGTTAAAAATAACACCTACTCTATTTTCGAGAGCGTGGGTGTAATTAATGTAATTCAGTTAGTAAAAACATCTGTGTAACGAGTGAAGTGTGTTCTGCCCCAAGCATAACTATCAGCCAGTGGCAAGAATAAAACAGTTTACATCATGAATGAACAATTTGGAGAGTGTCTGTTAGTTATTGTCTTCATATGTTTTATGTCTTCCTGTCCGGGGGAGTCGTATTTTCACTTCAATTGAATGAAATCATCTGGCAGGAACAAATGTTACACTGTTAATGTGAAGTGATGATTCTAATTAATGTGAACTGACACTTCCGACAATGTCTGCCCCACTTTCGTTTGGCTTACTTTACCTGCTTCTCTGTCTTTCACGTCTTTATCTACAAAAAGTGTTTATTCTCACTTGTCCTGAATAAAATCGCCTGTTTTTAGCATGAGTGAAGTAGCGAGAGACTGTTTGTCTTTCTCGTTGACTGTCTGCCTAATTGCCAATCACGTTTTCCTCTACAAGAAGGGTCTGTTATCACATAATCTCAATAATGTCATCTGGTGAAATCAAGAATATAAGCCAACGTGAATCGGTAATCCAGAATTTGTGTTTGTCTGTTTATCAGTCTGTCTGTCTGTCTTATTTAGGAGATGTCTTACTGAAGATGCATGTAATCGTTTGTCTTTAGCAAGAATAAAATAACAATTATTCGTAATCTCAAATAGTGTGTCTGTGTCTTTCCTTTTCCTTGCGGGAGTAGTTTATATTCACCCTGCTTTACTAAATGTGTTTCTTGATCAGAATGCAATAGCAACACTGACGAATCTCAAAGGCATATGCCCGTCTTTCCTCCAGATTCCCTGAGGATGATATTCAACAACAAGCTTCTCTGTCAGACAGAAGTCAATCTGAGTATAACGCTCATCACATTTTGCATCACGCTCTTTTATTCTGTTGTTGTGCAATCATAAATTTTTCATTCATATTTTCATATTTATGTTATACAGATGCTGCAAAACATTCTGAGCATCGCAGCTGCATCAAACTGTGAAGTAAATGAGTCAGCTACCCTTCGATCAAAATGGATGGTGGTAGTTTGGGAGGGAAGGAGGGAGCATCTATATAACGTAAGTAGTGAAAAATACATAGTCATACATAGTGCAATATAAACAGTTTCTCAATGCCAACACATTTTTTATTGAATCCATATCAGTTACTGTCACTTGTAGCATACTGCTTAGGTTAACGAAACCCCTGATAACTTTATTCTTAGAGGACATTTGTGGAAGTGGAGTGATTATTGCACATTATAACTTCATTTCGTCATATCTTTGGGGTGTCTATAAACAAAAATCGTGGTAATTCTCTGAAATGTCACTCATCAGTGGTAACATAGCCGCGTCCCCCACCAGCGATAACATATCCGAAAACCCCGTTGCTGATCACTTCCCCCACTCATCACTACCTCCAACTATGAATTATCACTGTATGCATTATGGAACTTATCAGCCATAAACGCCAGTCACATCGCCGCAAAACAACATCACAACCGGCAACCACTTTAATCATCGGTTACTTAAATTACATTATCTCTCAACAGGTTATACGTAACCTATGATCTAAACAATGATCTTTACGAAAGCCATACTCCCCCGATACCAACATTCATTCTCCACAGATTTTCATCAGCCTTCTCCAGTGTATAACTCCACCAAAGGAGTGTGTATATATATCAGTAATTCTATTTTCATATTCATTTCCTCAGATAAAAATGTAATCCTAAATTCAAAAATTCACCCAGCAATTGTCTCGAATCTTCTGACTGAGCACTGAACTACGTTTCAAAACTCACGGCACGGATTATTAGGAGAAAGAGGGAGGGTGGCGGTGGATGGGAGGGGGGTGATGTTCGGACGCACAGCCCTGCTCCGGCCCCGGCTCTGACAAGGCTTGGATGCATATTTTGGATTGCGAGTGTACGTCCTATGTACTTGATATGTAGCCCTATACACCGAAACAGATATTTGCAACCATATCACTAAGTTCCTCGTGTTAAGGAAAGCCCAAGGCGGAGAAATAATGGCAATATAATTCCACAGAGAATAACAACCCAAAACCAACCAAACCCCGACTGACCGTATTGCAATGTAAATCTGATTTACCCTAGTTAAACTGATTTTTAGCGTCACGTCACTTATTCCTAGACATAATAAAAAGTTAGTGTAGAGGTAGCATTGGTAACATTCTCTAAATTTGTTTCCAACACAATGATATCATCCAAGCACAAACCTTACATCATCACCTAAATTGCGTCAGAGGAAATCCTCGGTATATAGCCTCAAAGTAGTCAGAATAATCACCTGACTACAGCTGAGTCTTTCCTCATTTGTTTTTGTTGCTTTCAGACGCTTTTATAAGCTTCAGTTAGCACCGTTCTTTACCTTTCATAGCTTAACCTGACCCAAATTTTCGTTCTATTGCAGTTTATTTCGTGCAGCTGAATGGCGGAAAAGGACAGTGCTAAGGCTGTACTTCCTCTTCACAGCATTTCCCCCTGACTAGCAACGTATTACAGAGTTAATCTATTCTTAATACTCAGCAATCACGAAGGAGAGGGGGCAGATATTGGTCAATTTAAGGTACAAAGAGTATACTCGTTGTGATGCGAGTAATGCTAAGAATATCCAGACCGCTACATATCAAAAAGTCTCTCCTGAGGTCCGTGAGATCGACTGGAATTTGCATGAATAAAATCCCAAGACGTCATTGCAGTGACCAGGTTAAAACGTGATAATGCGATTCTTCTATAAATATGGTTCTAGCGCTGGAGAGGCCATCATCAATAAGTATCATCATTATCATCATCATCGTCATCATCATCATGATCAATCATAAATCGTCGTCGTCATCATCATCATCATCATCATCATTATCGTATCCCTAACCACAATGACTTAAATTGGTGGAAAAAAATTCACATAGCGAGAGGCTTGCCTAATGGCACCAGTTCGAATCCAGGAAGTGAAGGGACTCGCTATTAACCACTTCGGTGCCAAAGATGCTCTTGGATACTTCAGACAAGCTAGATTCAGATAATTTTATTCATGTGAAGGCAAACTCAAGTATTTCAGGAATTAGTCCAGCAATTTTCATCCCTGTGAAATAAATGATTAGTGGCAGCTTGAAAAAAATGTGTATCTCTAGATAGTGTTAAGTCAAATGGTGCCAGAGAGGTGGATCGGTCTCCTATGACTCAGAAGTGGGATTCTGGAATATATTTACGATCAATTCCCTGTCCTAATTTGAGATATGTATAAGGAAGAACTAGACAAAGGATATTTTTTGCATTCAGTTCCCTGATCGTTCTGCAGAAAACAATTATTACCTGCATAATTTTCGTCTCACAGCTAAGATTTATGAAATCAGAACAGGAGACAGAGGAAGATTCTACAACCAACCTGTCCGTCCTGCAATTCAAAACATGAGTTACTACAGGGAATTGGTCTTAAGTGAGTTTGTGTATCCCAATCCAGGTGTTATGGACTTATGTAGCCCAGCCCCAGGCCCTTTAAATTAGACTGGCTATTTTCTTTTTGTTTTCCTAATCATTCAACACGCGAGGTCTACCTCGAGATTTTTACCCGTAACAAGCTAGTGAGGTAGATCTACGTCCCCTTCAGAAACGTCAGTGATGTAGATCTACGTCATGCAACATTGAGAAGTCATTGCAAGCAACCCGAGTAAATGGAAGGTAATATGTGTCTCACTACCTTCAGACATTTCTCCGCTAAGCTTACAATACTAATTGAGGAGTGCAGGAGGTGAATGAGTCTTCACAGGTTCACTGCCGCTCTGCTCTCTCAGTAACCTTGAAGATTTCAGAGGTCAAGTGGCACCAACCTCACTCTATTCAACATACTTTTTGGCTTTGGTGATTACCCTTATTATTGCCAGGGATCTTATATTGATGTATTAAGTCCATTTAGCCAGAAAAAAAAAAAATCTAAAATCGGTTCACAATTTCACTGTCGCTCTGCTCTCTCAGTAACCTCCAAGATTTCAGAGGTAGAGTGGCACCAACCCGACTCGATTCAGCCAACTTTCTAGATTCAGTGATTACTTTTATTAGTGCCAGGGATCTTATATTGATGTATTATGCTCATTTACCCACAAAAAAAAAAAAATCCAAAATCGGCCGGCAATGAGGGGTATAATTTTTTTTTTTTTTTTTTGCCAACACAGAACAGGTAAAAGTATCGGTAAAAAAAAAAAAAAAAAAGCAAATCTCTGTATGGAATAATCAATGGAGCTTGTTTGCAACCATTTCAACCAACTATATTCCCCACAAAAATCGTGTAGCAGTAACGACAATATGATGAAAAAGGAGGTATTGTAAATAATGAATTGATGATGAATTTTTGATTTATAAATCAAGTATACAGGTGGAATATGGCCTGCTTGAAACATTAAGTAGTTTAAGACATTTTGCAACAGTCTAGTCATTAAGATTTCCAATCCAGGTGATGGTCATCGGTCACCCATGGGTTCTAATCCCCATTCCAAGTGACTGCCAAGGGTATTTCGATCATGTAATTCTATCAGCTCAAGACTTGGCTCCAATACCATATTTTATTGTGAAGGTTGATGTAGGTTTTATGTAACCCACAGAGAACAGTATGAATATTGTCCAAGCCAAATAAACTCGAATGGAATAGGAAGAATGAGACTTACTATGGTCGTCATGGTACTGAAAAAGAACAGTCGACTAGCGTGTCTTGACTGCACTACAAGACTGACAACCCTGAAGCCAGGCACAAGACACACGAACGTCATCCCAAGTGGCATCCCACACCACTATGCCAGCAAAATGATACTGCTAGTGCTAATTCACTCCTAAGGCGCAGTTTGCGTGTTCATCATCCCTCAGTTGCTAAGCAAAATTTCCTTTTTTTTTTTTCTCAAAACCTTCTCCTAAAAGATGATAAAATATGACTAAAAACTAAAACCTGTTGACAAAATCCTCCAAAATATGCTAAAATAGTTATCACTGAAACTTGGTAAGTCTCTCTCCAAAAATAATAAATAACAATTGTCAAACAGAAAGCATTATCACTGCTGCCAAATCAATATCGTAAATGTCAATTAGCATCCTCCACATCTTGTTTGAATTGCGCTGTACACAAAGGGCTTTGGAAAATCGATAAATACTATGTTAAAATTGTTATACTGTTACTATAATTTGGTAAAGATTTCCGAAATTTTATTAAAATAAAAAGGAATATCTCAAATTGAACAAAACATCGACATATTAGTCTCTGCTATAACCCCACTCCTCTCCATTGCCCTCTATGCTCGATGCTGGAGCTGAGAGCAGGCGCAGCAAGAACAAAGGATCTCTCTCTCTCTCTCTCTCTCTCTCTCTCTCTCTCTCTCTCTCTCTCTCTAAGTGACTGGTAGAAAAAAAGGCAAGAGCAGACATCCCCATGTCAGCCCTTGCTCCACTGCGCTATCCTTGAAGATTCCAAAGCTTTACTACTCCACCGTCCATCACTACTACCACAAGGAAGAAGAAGAAGAAGGAGGAGGAGGAGGAGGAGACAGGAGGAGGAGGAGGAGAGAGAGAGAGAGAGAGAGAGAGAGAGAATTAGGATGAGAAGAAAATGAAGGAAGAAGAGGAAGATAAGATCGGGAAACAAGAGGAAGAAGGAGGAGAAGGAGAAGGAGGAGGAGAAACAGAAGAAATTTTGCGCCGAATTTTAAGTATCATACTTGGCTTCGCAGAACAACTTCGTTTGCAGTTTATTTTGCATATAACACATTAATGTTCCTTTCTATGCTATTAATTTCTCTGTCATGTCGATATAGTCAGAGGCAGTAATATACATGGGGATACAGAGGAGAAATTTGCACACCATCTTCTCCACTTAGATCCTCTGACCATAATCTCATCAAAGCCTCATTAGTTAGTCCCCCCAAACCTCCCCGTTCTGAACCTGTCAGGGTGACTCGATGGCATTTTGATAGGGCAAACTGGGATGGATTTAGAAATTATCTTGCTGACATTCCATGGCAGTCTTTCTTCTCTAGTGTTGCCAATTCTACCCAGTCCCACATTTGCGACTTGATAATAGCTGGTATGGATTTATTCATACAAAGTCAACAGTTCACTAAAAGATTGAACTCTCCAAAATGGTTTGATATAAACTGTGCCAGAGCAACAGCCCAAAAGTCAGTACCATATAACTCTTACTTAAAAATCATCTGAATCACTCTCTCAGTTTAAAATTGCTAGAAACCATGCAAAAGCTGTAATAAATCTGGCTAAATCAAACTTTCTTCAAAATGAAGCATCAAAACTACTTAACAACCCTAATGACATATTGAATGTTCTAGTCAACTCTCAATTCTTTCAATAATAACTTTAACAAGTCATCATCCATTCCCCTACTAAAATCTTCAGATGGTAACACTACAAATGACCAGAGTGGGAAAGCAGATGTCTTTGCCAGTTCATCTGCCAGAAATTCTACTATATAGGAAGCCGGCCAGAACGTCTCAGTACTAGAACTTGACTCTCCCGAAGTTGCTTCACTTAAAATACAGACAAGATACGTAAAATCCATCCTAAACAATTTACCTACCACCAAAGCTCCAGGCCCAGATGGAATTCTGCCAATTGTTTCGAAAAAGTCTTCCCCAGAAGTCGCCTCTGTTCTTGCTAAACTAATCAGACTATGCATACGTACTTCTTCATTCCCTAATTCATGGAAAGAAGCCAATATCCACCCAATCCCAAAGAAAGGAAATTCCTCTGACCCCTCTGATTACAGACCAATAGCTGTCACATCTTCTCTTGGCATGGTATTTGAAACTTTAATTAATGAGCACATAGTTGAACATCTTGAATTCAACAACTTAATTAGTGATAGACAATATGGTTTTCGCCACGAGAGATCCACGATTGATATACTCAATCTCCTGACTCATACCATCCATCGATCAATCGACCTACTGTACATGGAGAAACTCATGCAGTAGCCCTTGATATTTCTAAAGCTTTCGACAGAGTATGTCACCGTTCCCTGTTGTCCAAACTCCCTTGCTATGGACTAAAGTATTTTGTTCCTTTGATTTCCTCATACCTCTGCGACAGAAAAGTAAGAGTAAAAGTAGGTGATGTATATTCCAATTTCCACTCAATTAACGCCGGCGTGCCACTGGGATCAGTTCTGGCGCCAACCCTGTTCCTGGTTTATATTAATGACCACTTATCTGTCACCTACAATCCCATTCATTCATACGCAGATGACTCAACACTTCACAGTTCATTCATATTCAGATACCCATTTACAAAGTCTGATATCTCTAACTCTCAACTCAGTACTGCCATCTCCATAAATCAAGAATTATCTACGATTAGTGAATAGGGACAAAACAACCTTGTCTCATTTAATGCTAGTAAAACTAAATATATACAATTTACTAATAGACAGGTATTGCCAGATTCGTATATTACCTTCGAGGCTACAAGTATTCCTATCTCCAAAAGTATTGAAATTCTCGGCGTCTCACTTAACAATGCCCTCAGCTGGACCTCTCATGTTAGATCACTTGTTAAAACCGCCTCAGAGAAACTTGGATTACTGGTCAACAAAATTTTTGCTGCATTGATATCAACCCTTGGTATTAACTATTTTGAGTGTACTGATTTCAAATATGAAGTTGTTTTTTTTCCTGAAAGCTCTTATTTTTTTGCAATCGACGTATTTCAAAATCTCAAAATTTCGTCTTCGTCTCATTGATCTCGTCGTCTATCTGGAGAAATACGTGATTAAACTCTCATTAAATTAGCTGGGTAATAAAAAAGAAAATGTTACATAGTCTAAATTTATTCAACAACACAATTTGAAACATGTTCCATCAAAAACAAAGGTTTAAATTTATATAAAACTCATTGATAGGTAAGAAATTGGTTACTATGAGGAGACAAAGCTCAATTACATTTTAGTCAGGCAGGAATTTGTGCTTGAATCTCTTGCGTTTGTGAACTGTCTCAGGGCAATCTCGTTTAATGCTCCAGCAGTAGTCTCCCATCATATGTTTGTCCCATCTCCCTTGGTAGCGCTCTTCCATGGTCTTGAGGTCCTGATGGAACCGCTCGCCTTGCTCGTCACTTACTGCCCCTAGGTTCCCAGGGAATCTATCAAGATGACTGTATAGGAAATGGAGTTTGACACTCATGTTGCATCCAGGGTCATGAAAAGCTGACAACAAGGTTGCTACAAGGGTTTCATAGTTGTCAGCCTTTTTATTACCGAGAAAGTTTTCCATTACCGCCACAAATGAAAGCCACGCACCCCTTTCCTTGTCGTTCATCTTTCTGACAAAGTCTTGATCACATATAAGTGCACGAATCTGTGGTCCATCAAACACACCTGCCTTGATCTTCTCGAATGACAAAGCAGGGACAGCAGAGACTATGTGTTGGAAGCATTCACCATCAGTATTCAATGCTCTGACAAACTGTTTCATCAGGCTCAGCTTGATATGGAGAGAAGGAATTATGATCTTTTCTCGACTGACGATTGGATCATTGACAATATTTGGCATACCAGCTTCCAGAGTCTCACGTAAGGGCCACTCCTTTTGGTTCCAATGCTTGTCTCTAGCTCGGCTGTCCCACATGCAAAGAAAGCAGGGATACTTTGTAAATCCTCTTTGTTGACCAAGGAGGAAGTTCACCATTTTGAGGTCTACGCAAATTGTCCAGTTGTGGTCGTGGTATTTTAGTAGGTCTGTCACAGTTTTAATGTCACTTTGCTCCTCTCGAAAACACACAGAATGACCTACTGGAACAGCTGCATAGACATTGCCATTATGTAGTAGAACACACTTCAGGCTGCGCTTAGAACTATCTAGAAATAATCGCCAATCATTTGGACTATACAATGGAATCCCTAATTCCTGGAGAAGACCCGAGATATCATGACAATAAACAAACTTATTCTCCTCTTTAAAAAATGACACAAAAACCTGTTCCCGCTTTCGGAAGTATGAAACTTTTGTGGTCTGGTTCAGTAGAGCCTTCTCTTGCAACCTAGAAGCTAACACTTCTGCTGCATTTTTGGAAAGACCCAAATCACGCACAAGGTCATTCAGCTCTGGCTGGCTAAACTGCTGAGGAGTTGATGACTGTGGTGTAGCATAAGAAGGATCGTTGGAATCTGCAAGTATTTCTTGAGCTTCATCATCAGTCTCTTGCTCTTCGTCACTACCCTCTTCTTCAGATGGAGACAACCCATTAAAAACTGGAATTGGTAGCTCATCAGAGTGCAGAGTAGGTCGAATTGCTGAGGGGATACTAGGATACAATATTTTATGTCTGTTTTTCTTGCCAACACCCTTTGTATTGATCAGACAAAAATAGCAGTCAGTTGTGTGGTCCTTCGGTTCTCGCCAGGTCATGGGAATTCCGAAAGGTAAGCCCTTACGTTTCCCTTTTGTCCAGTCACGCAGCATTTCTTCGCAGTTATGACACATAGTATGTGGGGCCCATTTCTTGTCTTGGTCGCCAAGAGAAAGTCCGAAGTACGCTTTATAGGTGCGCCTCACAAACGATGTTATATTGCACCTCTGACAAATAAGCGTGAAGTATCCACAAATATAGCAGAAAGCATCAGGTTTGTTCACACATTGATGTCTCTTTGTAGCCATGATCAAATCTCAAAGAAAAACAGACAAAATTATATATCCCTGTTGATACCATAAACGCGTAAGTAATTTGGCCGCAAACGGCTAGAATGTAAAACCTCAAATTGCATGAAAACTAGAGCATGCAGAACAAAACCGTTTTCAGATTTGAAATCAGCGGATCAAAAATAGTAAGAAACAGTAAAGAAATCTCATGCAACTGAGGTTTTTAACAATTTTGTTGTCCTGTGTCCGTAACTTCTTCACTGACGAGCAGTTACCTATTATTTATGAGAGTCATATGCGCTCTCAGCTTGAACACTGCTCACCTTTGTGGAATGAATGTGGAGAGGTTGCATTAAAACAACTAGACAAACTTCAGAACAAACTTGTTAGAATTATTAATAACCATGCTATTACTAATAAACTACCTCCCCTACAAGTAAGAAGGAATGTTGCCTCCCTTGCATTATTTTATAGATATTTTTATAGCAAATGCTCAGACGAAGTTGCGTCCATTGTTCCACCTCTCCATGCATTCCCTCGTGCTACACGGGCATCTGGTAGCGTTCATGACTGGAATGTCCCTCAGCCATATTGCAGAAATTCTGCCTATCAGAATTCTTTCATACCCCGAACTGCATCTCTCTGGAACTCGCTTCCCCAGAGTTGTTTCCCTCCAAACTTCAACCCACAGCTGTTCAAGTCTAACTGTTACAGATATTATATGAACAGAAGACACCAGTAATCTGGTGTAAGGATTTGTTTTTTATTTATTTGTTTTTCCTTCCTCTGTTCTGTTATAATATATATATATATATATATATATATATATATATATATATATATATATATATATATACTTAATATATATATATATATATATATATATATATATATATATATATATACACGAGTCTTGTTCCCTCCCTTTTTATATCAGGAGGCCAATCTATTGGTATTTTGAGTTACAATACTGTATCAACGTAGATCCAATTGTTAGTCATTATGGAATTACAATTACTATACTCTTTTTACTTTAACTAGGCCCAGATTGTCGTACTTTTGCAGCTTACGTGACGTAGCTCAGTGACAGAAAAAGTGTTGCAGCTCCTTATTCTTTCCATGGCACTTCTTCGTGACTAGCATTATATTCTTGTGCTAATCTGTTGCTGCTGCTGCTAAGCATTCATGATAGAGAGGTGGCAATTTAGGCCAAGTTAGAGTAAAGGGAGTATAATGACATGATGTACGAAAATGATCTGCATTATAAATTCACCCATATGGTCATCAGTAATTGTATCTACGTTGCGGCTGCGAATTGGTGATAAAGCATTTTTTACTCAACACTGGCCTTAGAATAACCTCGTGAATATTGTCAAAAATACACGGGACCCCTATATAGGTTTTATCTATCTGCTTATCTCTGTCTATCTACCGTACCTATCCATTGCCAGATCCCTTAACCTCGTAAGGCATGGCCACAAACAAATCCCTCCACTTCGCCCTACCCTGCCATGTGGTTGCCCTCCCTTCAACTCATACACACCCTTTCTTATCTCTCTCTCTCTCCTCTCCATCCCTTTATTTCATCCTTGGTCTCCCCCTCCATCTCACTCATATTCACTCTTCTAGTTAGTCTATCATTCTCCATCCTCTTCACATGTATAGGTTGCGTCTGGGAAACGACCGTATAATGGAGAATTTCACCCAGTTTAGACAGACGTAAGTTGCATGTCGTATTGTAAGACTGGATTGGACCTTAAAAAAAGAATTGCTTATCTCTCTAAATAACTCTTCGTTGTGGGATTGGTATAATTGGGCGATTCCCCTGCCTTATTGTACAAACGTCCCTCAAATTCCTCCCTATACTCCAAAGGAGGGTGGAGGACTGCGGGATGAGGGAACTTCAGCCTGTAGTCCATTGGATTCACATTCAGATGAGCCTTCAGTTGCACCTACTACTACTGCTGCTGCTGCTACTACTACTACTACTACTACTACTGCTAATAATAATAGTAATAATAATAATAATAATAATAATAACAATAATAATAATAATGATAATAATAATAATAATGTGGTAGTACATTTGTTTTAGCTTGTCAAAGATCCCTTATCCTTATCAGTTCAGCTGATGGCCAGGTATAGTTAGACTGGAGGGTTGATTTCACTGGTAACCAAGGACACTCATTCCTACCTCGTAACGTATCTTCAACATCATCTTCCACTGCCAGTCCACTGCAGTACAAAGGTCTTTCCTACCATTATCCACTCTGTCCTATTGGTTTTCGCCTGTTCCGTCAAGTCCCAGAGAATCACCGAAACTCATAACGCCATCCCATCCTCTCTGTGCTTCTGCCTCTCACCCAATCTCTGGGCTGCCACACAGTTTACCCCAGTGGTTTATCTGTTACCTGTTCTTCGAAGGACGTGACCTGCCCACATCCATTTGTTTTGTTATTATAGTGATCATATCTTCTACTTTGGTCTGTTCCCTTATCCGGGAAGCTCTCTTTTTATCTCTCCATGCGTCCCCTAACAGAATCCTTTCCATTCCTGTCTGAGCACTCCTGCCTTTACTTATGAAGGATTTTGTTAGTCCCCGTGGTTCTGATCCACAAGTTCGAAAAGGAAAGGACACTGTGATTATACTGTTTAACCGTCTTTTCTGACAATCGTAAATGTTTTTCCTTAGTGAAGTTTGTTTGCTAAAAGCCTTCCTTCCTATTCCTATTCTTCCCTTTGTTTAATTATCATGGACTGGGTCTGCCTCAAGTGCATGCCTGAGGTATATATATTCCTCAACACATTGTTTTCTCATCCATTTTTACTGGACAATAACAAACCAGTATTTTCGTCTTTTTCCCATTCATATTCCGGTCTATTTTCAGCTGATTCTCCCTGTTCAGGTCTATTATTTCTTGTAGCTCCTCGCCTGATTCACTACAACGGACTGTTCTGTAAATCTGTGGCATACAATCGCTCACCACTTTGTCATCCCAATGAAAGTTTCTGAAAACTTTCTCCCGAGTCAATAAATTACGTAAAATGATGCTAGACAACTGTAGCCAAGCCTAGGGCCCTTACATAGTGAGGTCGGTAAAGGGAATTAACTCTTTACTAGCAGGAGATGGGACAGTAACCATTTTTTGTTTTTTTTTCTAAATAACGGTCTTAGTTTTTTTTTTTTTTTTTTTATGGCACATTTACTTTACCCAGCAAGAGGGGCATAGATCAGTCTCCCATCCTTAAATATTCTGGGTTACAGTAGCCTTACCTTGGGCCCCTGCGCTCACAAGGGGGCATGGCAGGACTGGCAGATATTTAAATAAGCCAGTGCGGCGAAATACCGAAATGCCGAATCAGCTGCCATTTACCGAACCAGCACTTTAAATTGGAAATTATTATTTTTTTTTCTCGCCGTAAAATATAGATTCATACTTAATCATATGAAATCCGGTCAAAAATATTGTACTTAATTTAACTGTTAATTAAAAAAAAAAATCAGGATTCAGAGCAAAAACGAGCTAAAGTTAGAGGGTATTTCCCCTTTAGATCGCCAACCGCTGAGCGCTATCATATGGAGGGGCTTTCTCATGGGTAACGCCGCATAGTTTGTGTGCCTGCCGCCAGGGGCCCAGGGTGGCACTGATGATGTTAATGCATCTTTGGAAATCAGCCGATGAATCTGAAAAATATAGTGCCATGGTCCACTGCAGCTACAATATAATGCAATGGCCCACTGTGCAGCTTATGGAAGCAACAGCAAAACAGAGACAACGAGCTAAGAACAATGTTGCAATGGACTGGTTTATGGTAGTTATTTTTTTTTATAGTAAACAATTTATTTGAATGATTTATATGCTGAATTATCATATGACATAGTTACCTTGACAAATCAAAGTAAAAATTTGGAGATACAAGCCTTCAATATTGCACAAAGAGTAGTTGATGGTAGCACGAGCTTCTAGTGGCTGTGAAATCATACGCCGCAAAGCCCAGACAAAATACAACTATGATCCCCAGCTACGTTGTGTGATTGTGGTTCTCCTAATTAGCCAAGCTTTGCTTGGTCACGGCCAAGCCAGCAAATAACCACCGTTGGTGCTTTGTTTCACTGTGCAAGAACGCAAGGAGAATCAAACCAGAAAAAAGATTCATCACTGTCCCAAGAAATGAAAACCAGGAATCTGGTTGTGTGCAGTGCGTCGGGAGTACCCCATCACAACTAGCAACTCCGACTATTGTGCAGCAGTGCAAGGAAGTGCCGAATCGGAGGAAAACATAATTTATATCACCATACAGGTTCATGCACACCTACAATAATTATCTATTATCTGGTCAAAAGTTTGTGCTTCATATGAATATTAATAAAATATCAAGGTTCGGAGCTAAAACATGCCAAAGTTAGCAGATATTTACCCTTCAGATCAACACGCATTGACAGACTTCCATTTTGCATAAATATTGGTGTAAAGCACAAGCAAATGTATTTGCATTATAAATCAATATTTACATAAAACAGAGGTCTGTCAAGTTGAAAGCTAGAGGTGGAACACTTCTGCTAACTTCAGTAAATTATCGCTCTGACTTCTGGAATTTTGTCAAATTACACACAACTTTTTGACCGGATTTCAGATAATTAGGTATGTATGAACCTACATGGTGATAAAAATGATACAACTCCTACAAATGCAGCTTAACATAAACTAACAGCCACCTGTCATGCAGTACTAACCCTATCTGACTTAAGTCAATGGTAGAGATGTGAAAATCTTATTCTCCAGATCAGACTGGCTGTTACTAAAAAGATGTTCAAACTTCACCAAGAAATCAGATAACCAAATACTCCACAGAGGTCTAGCTGCCGACGGTCAGGTCTATCATAGAGGAAAAAACATTGGAATATTTAGGTCTCTGTAACATCTTCCCTGTGTTGGCTATTATTGCCCAGTTTGATGACTATATGCCCCTGGAGTCAGCACCTAGCAATACTTATAATTACTCTGTTCATAAATCACTTCACTACGACTTTATCAGATCTAATCTTCGTGCTACCCAGTTGCCCTACACGGACCCCCTGGTTTTCTCAAGATTCGCTGTCACTACAAGTCTCTACAACCAACAAAACTCTACACTAAAGCACAAACATATCATACTTCACCTTTAGAGCTATCGCGCTAAATCTTACATACCTAGCATGATATTAACAGCTGAATATCAAAGAAATCTTGTCGGTACTGAAGTATGATTCCCAGACAATGCTGGAGCGGCCCTGGTAGGGTTTGTTTGTAAGGTGACAGCGAGGGTGCCCGTTTCGCGCGAGGTACGATAATATCCAACTTTGACTGTTTCTTCATAAATAATAAATAGGAGAGCAAAAATAATATTCTGATGATTACGAGTGATCACTTTATTACTTTATGTAACCTGTACACGTCCGTCAACCAGTCCATTGCATTACCATGGTGGAGGCAACGAGAGCAATGTTTCAATATGGCGGCCAAAGTCAAACTCTCGCTGCAGAGATAGCCACTCCATATTATAAAGCTCTGTCACTAACACGCCTTGACAAACTCCTACCTTGTATAAAAATTGATTTACAGTGTAAATTAATGTTCTTGCGTGATAAATCGATATTCATACAAACTAGAAGTCTGTGGAGATGAGTTTCGAGCTAAATGTGAAACATTTCCGCTAATTTTAACTTGTTTTTCGTTCGGATCCTTATTTCTGATTAACAGTTAAATTGAACACAGTAACTTAGTGTAGTGGTACCCTGTTTTCTGGGTAGCTCTACATCGAGTGGCAAGCCAACTGATTTCCTATAAATCAGGATATCATTTACATTGCTGGGTGGTAACCATATAACCACCCAACACGTGTTCCCTACGTGGCAGCAAGTGGGTTGGTGGAGTGGTAGTGCCCCTCCCTGGAAAACAACTAACTAAAAATACGAACAAGAAGCCTCGGACCAGGACTGACCAAAAGATGACGACTAAGGACCGAACAAATGACATGATACGGATGGCGACGTGGAATGTGAGGGGTCCAAATGATGAGGTGAAAGAGAAGAGATTGTCCAGGTGCTTGAGGGTGCGAAAGTGGATGTATGTGGATTAACTGAAACTAAATGGTGAGGTGAGAGTGTGAGAGAATGGAAGTATGGATGGGGTATATGTGCAGGAGTAGGTCAGAATGACAAGGCAAAAGAAGGAGTGTATAATGTTGTAAGTAACAGATGGAAGGAGAGTATAAGAGAGAATGGATCAGTTGGCTCAAGGATTGTGTGAGAAAAGACTGAAAGTTTATATATATATATATATATATATATATATATATATATATATATATATATATATATATATATAGATAGATAGATAGATAGATAATGAATGGAGGAAGGAAAAACAAAGGAAAAAAAAAAGTCCATGTGCCTAAACGCATCCTCCATTCATAAAATATTTATAACAACTGGATTTAAATTGAAGTGGATTGAATGTTTGTGGGAAACAATTCCCAGGAAGTGAATTCCGGAGAGCAGTAGTTCTGGGGATAAATGAATTTTGATAAGCAGAGGTTCTGCATTGCGGGGGAGAGAATATAAGTTCATGGGCGTTCCCAGCTGCCCGAGTATTTCGGAAGAAACTGTGAAGGGGAGGTACAATTGAAGCCAGTTCGTCAGAGCACTCACTGTAAAAATATCGATAAAATAATGCTAAAGAAGCAACATCTCTACGAACTGATAATGGGGGAAGGTCCTGCGTAGTGGCAGGATTATTGATTAATCTAATGGCTTTATATTTAATTTTGTCCAACTGCCTCAATGCAGCCGCTCCACATCCACTCCACAGTGGTGAACAGTATTCGATCTGAGAATGCACATGACTTTTGTATATTGTGGTCATCTGCTCGTCGGTGAAGACCTAACGAACTCTGTATATAAATCCCAATTTTTTGGAAGCATTTTAAGCAAGGGATTTAACATAAGCTGTCCAGCTTAGGCTGGGGCTCAGAATAACACCTAGGATATCAACTATAGTGGATATGGGAATACTGACATCATTTAAAATTATGTGAGAGTCTGAGGGATCCGTTCTGTTGGAGAAATTAATGTATTTAATTTTCTGACTGTTAAATGTGACTAGATTTGTTTGTCCCCATTGGTTAATTTTAAAAAGGTCCTGGTTCAGAGAAATTGCTGTGTTTATTTGGGAATTTATAATATCAAAATGTGTAAAGGAGGTACTAAATGTGAAAGAACTATGAAGGGTCGAGTCATCAGCATAAGAGTGTATTGGGTTGTGAGTGGCAGATAGAAGGTCATTTATATGAATGAGAAAGAGGGTTGGCGGCAAAACTGATCCCTGAGGTACGCCAGCATTTATGGAATGAAACTGAGAATAAATTCCATTTACCATGACCCGTATTTTTCTTTTATGAAGGTAAGAAGAAATTAGAGGAACTAGTCATGCAAGGCCAAAGTGTGACATCTTAGACAATAAGGCCCAGTGCCATACTCTGTCAAATGCTTTTGATATATCAAGTGTTATTGTGTGTTTCACCGTGTTGGTGTATTGTTTTGTTAATCTTGTGGGTAAGAATGTCTACAGTTGAACGTTCTTGTCTAAATCCATACTGCCAATCATTGATTAATTTATTGATTTGTAGATGCTTGATTATGTGTTTGTTAATTAGTGTCTCAAAAACTTTACCGAGAATGGAAGTTATTGCAATTGGTCTATAGTTTGATGGATCAGAAGTTGCCCCCTTTTTAGGAACAGGATGGATATTTGCTTCTTTCCAAGAGGCTGGAAAACTTGAGGTACAGATGCACAAGCAGAAAAATTTTGTCAATACAGGAGCCAACACTGAGGAGCAATGTTTAAGTACTATTGAAGGAATTTCATTTGGACCAATAGCTTTGTCTGTTGAGAGATTCTGTAATACGGCTTGTACGTATCTGGTGTGAATCATGAAAGGAAGTATTTGAGGGGAATCAAAATCAAGTACAGGAATATTGTGATTTTCTGTATTTAGGGTTGAGTTTGTTGAAAAAATGTCAACAAGGAGCTTGGCTTTTCCACGTGGGTCACTTACTAGATTTCCATTGGGGGACTATAAAGGCGGAATGGAAGGGGTGGTAGTGAAGAAGTTTTGAATGAATTAAGGGTTGACCAGAATATTTTGTTATCATTTGTGTTGTTTAGTAGTTTGTTAGCCTGTCTATGTAGAAAGATTGATTTAGAAAGATTGATAATAGTTTTGGCATGGTTTCTGATATTTCTATAATAGTTAAAGGCTTCTTTGGTTTTGGTCCTTGTATAAGTGTTACAGGCTATTGTTTTACGTTGTTACTCTAGCACAATTGTGGTGAAACCATTTAGGAGAATTACATCTTATTCTGTAACTATGAAGGGGAACGAATGTTTCCATGTCGACTTTAATGAAATCCTGTATGTGTCCCAATGTGGAACTTGCATCTTGGGAGAAAAAGTAGGTCCAAGGAACATTCATGAAAAAATTATGGAGTCTCTCCCAGTCTTCCCTGTCATAGTGCCATTTAGTCACCACGACAGGTTCAGAGCAGGAGGGTGTGGTAGGTGTTGAACTGGTGGCTTGAATCGGAGAACGATCCGAGGATCCCAGGGGGGACTTCACTTCGACATTATAATTATCTGAATTGGTTGTTAAAAACAAGTTCAGTAAGTGGGGATTTTGATCAGGGTTGTCTGGTACACGGGTGGGTTGACTGACTAACTGGGTGAGATTAAATGAGACTGCAAATAGCTCACATTCAAGACCAGAGTCATCAGTTCTGGCTGAATAAGTGAGCCATTCAACATTATGGACATTAAAATCACCCAGAAGAGTTATTGCTGATGCAGTATTAATGTTGAGGACACTTAGCTGTGAGGACTGAGTCAAATAAAACTGGGCTCTGGAGAGGCATTAGGGGATCGATAAACACATCAGAAATACTTAACTTTACCAAAAGAATATAATTTGTATATGGAATAGTCGAAATAAGGACAATTAAATGGAAGTAATGTGAGTATAAGTGGCTGGGGAATGGCTGGGAGAAGGAGGGAGGTGAGAAGACAGGAAGAAATCATTAGGATAGAAGTTGTGGAGGCAATGAAGAAAGTTAAATTGGGGAATGCCCCAGGAATTGATGAAGTGTGAGGTGAAATGCTGAAGTATGGGGGAGAGATAGTAGTAGAATGGATGTGGAGTCAGGTATAATTATTCCCTTGTACAAAGGAAAAGGGGAAAAAGAAGTGTGTGGTAATCATAGGGGCATCTGTCTTCTTAGTATAATAGGAAAAGTGTATGGTAAGATACTTATTGACAGAGTTAGAGAAAGAACACAGGAATTAGTTGGAGAAGAACAGGGAGGCTTTAGGAAGGGAAGAGGTTGGGTAGATCAGATATTCATTCTTAGATCCTTAGTGGAAAAGTTTCTAGAGAAGGGAAAGAAGTTGTATGCGGCTTTCATGGATTTGGAGAAAGCATATGACAGGGTGGATAGACAAGGATTGTGGAATGTGTTAAGAACATATGGAGTAGATGGGAAGTTGCTGAATGCTGTGAAGAGTATGTATGATGGTGCGAAGGCTGCAGTGCGTGTGGATGGTGAACTGAGTGAATTTGTCCCTTTGAAGGTTGGGTTGAAACAGGGATGTGTCATGTCTCCATGGCTGTTCAATCTGTACATGGATGGGGTAATAAAAGAGGTACAAGGTAGGGTAGTGGATATTGGAGTGGCCCTGGTGAGAGAGGGTAGTGTTTGGAAGCTCCCTGTACTGTTGTTTGCAGATGATACTGTGTTGTTGAGTGAAGACGGAGAGCTGGAAGGCATGGTGGATGAGTTTGGGAGAGTGTGTAAGAAACGGAATCTAAAGGTGAATGTAGGGAAGAGTATAGTGATGGTCTTTGAGAGAGGAGAAGTCAGTGAATGTACAGCGAGGTTGGATGGTGAGAAATTGGAAAATGTGAGTACGTTCAAGTACTTGGGTCGTATGATGAGTAAGGATGGAGGTTTGGAGGGTGAAGTGCTTGAAAGGGTACAGTGGGGAAGAAAGGTTGCTGGTTCCTTGAAAGCAGTGATAAGAAGCAGGGAAGTGAGCATGGAAGTGAAAAAGTTACTATATGACACTATTGTGATGCCAACTCTAACATATGGAAGTGAAGCTTAGACGTTGCTGGAAGGACACAAATCAAGAGTGAGAGCAGTGGAAATGAGTTATTTAAGAGGAGCCTGTGGAGTCACATGGAGAGACAGGCTGACAAATGAGGATATAAAGGAGTGTTGTGGTGTGGATGTGGATATGATAGGAAGCATTAGGAGGAATACACTGAGGTGGTTTGGCCATGTGGAGAGGATGGAGGGTGAAAGACTGACGAAGAGAGTGTATGTGAGTGAGGTGGAGGGGGGAAGAGGGAGGGGGAGGCCGAGGATGAGATGGAGGGATGGGGTGGAGAGGTATATGAGAGAGGGGGGTGTGAGTTGGGAGCGGGGCAGTGAAATGGCGGGGGACAGGGCGACGTGGAGGCGATTTGTTTGTGGCCACTCCGAACAGGATTGAGGCGTCCGGCAATAGATAGATAGATAGAAATATAGTAATCTCCTCAAGGGCAATTTCTGATTTAGCAAGGCAACATATGCCTCCTTTGGGTCTGAAACTTTGAATCGAGATATAACCAGGAAAATTAAATGTAGCTAAATCAGAGGTTGAGCTTATTTGTGTCTCTGTCAAAAATAGCAGATCAGGGGATTCAAACTGGAGGAAATTTTGAACAGAGTTGATGTTGGAGTGAAGTCCCCTGATACTGCAAAAGAAAATTTTACTGCACTAATGAGTAGATTTAGGGCGGCGCAACACTGGAGGTGGCACAGTCACTTGATGACAACCAGGAGGGCCCTGTGCAGATGACCCAGCCCTGCCGGTGGTGGTCACCTGAGAAACCACTGCACTAATTCCCAATATAGCAGCAGGCATGGTTCTTTTTATGGGGGGGAGAGCAGGGATGTGTTGTGGAAAGTGTATGATTTATAATGGCAAGATCGGTGTTTTATGGAGAGAGGATAGCTGGTTTAACCCGCCCCGTCCCGTCGACGTATGGGTACGTTGCAACGATTTGCATTTGCCAGTCCCGGTGACGTACCAGTACGTCCTGCAATTGCAATTTGCATAATATCGACAATTTTCAAATTTCGCGCTTGATTTGCGGTACGTACCCTCGCATGACCTTCCCCTACCTGCCACCAGGCGGGGACACTCGGCGACCCCGCGTGACCCGCGCTAGCCCACCACTCGTCCACTCACCTGGTAGCCACGGTCCTGCTCAGACATGGCTAAAAGAGGTCTCTCAGACAGCGAAATTCAAGTCGCCCTGGACACCTTTACTGGCGACAGTGATTCCCCACTGGACGACGAGGATATGGACAAGGATTATGTGCAGCCAGAGGAGGAAGAAACCACCAGCAGTGACAAGGAAGTTCCGTCTCCCAGGAAGCGGCAGTATGTGACTTACCGTGCTGCTAGAGAGGGGCAGGAGGCAAAGAAGGCACGTGGTATATCCTATCCCTATCCCCAGCGTGATTTGGAACCAAAATTCAAAGACGAGGACAAGGACGAGGACGGAGCCGTGGGACGTGCTGCCACGTGGTATGGACGGGAGGTGATTACACATCGTGGCCCAGAGTGCACACCACGTCGTATGAGCAGGTATGGGCCTAGCATTCTGTTTGGGGAGCTAGGAAGTCAAGTGGAGGGAGTGGGGAGTGAAAGGGAAAGTCCAGGGAGGATTAGAGAAAGTGAGAGTGACGTGAGTGAGTCATTGCTCTCCCTACGTAGTGTGAGGCGGCGTAGTGGATCACATGGGCCAGTGCGGGTGCGTTCCTTATCACGTGGGGTTGTGAGGGAGGGGGAAGGTGGGGAGGAACCACTCCAAAGCACGTCTTATGCTCCCCAATATCCCCTAACACGTGGTCGAGCTAGGTTGCGTGAGAGAGCACGTGGTGTTTTAATGGAGAGGGAAGGTGGGGAGGAACCACTCCCCAGCACGTCTTATGCTCTCCAATATCCCCTAACACGTGTTTGAGCTAGGGTGCGTGAGAAAGCATGTGGTGTTGTAATGGAGGGGGAAGGTGGGGAGGAACCACTCCCCAGCACGTCTTCTGCTCCCCAATATTCCCCTATTTCATCCCCACAGCCCCCTAATGTTCCTCAAGGCCGTAAGGGTAAGGGAAAGGGAAAGAGTAAAGGCAGAGGGAAGAGGAGTGACGGTGGGGAAGCCCTCCGCACTCCTTCTCCCCCACCTCCCCAACCAGGATCTCCTCCCCACCCAAACGAAGGCGGTGATGGGGCTGATGGGGACGAGGGATTTGTGTCGTCGGATTGGGAGGATGGGAGTGATTTTTCTCCCCTCATTCACCCCTTCACTGAGCAGGGGCGATCTGGCTGCATTGCACCAGGAATTCACCGTAATTCCACCAGGTTGGATTTTTTCCACCTGTTTTTCAG
Source organism: Coenobita brevimanus (assembly GCF_032717465.1). NCBI lineage: Eukaryota > Metazoa > Arthropoda > Malacostraca > Decapoda > Coenobitidae > Coenobita > Coenobita brevimanus. The sequence goes on from NC_137003.1 coordinate 30,322,127, forward strand.
TGAGGCATTTGTTGATCAGATTGTTTACCAAACAAACCTGTTTGCAAGCGCCCAGCGCCTAGAGAGTGAAAGATTGGGAACAAGGAGTAGGCATTCTATGATCTATGATTACCCTGTCTCCCTTCCAGAAATGTTCTTATTTTTTGCCCTGGTCCTTTTCATGGGTATTATAAGAAAGAATAGAATTCCTGCTTACTGGACTAGGGACCCTGTTATGTTTACCCCCATATTTGGTCAAGTGATGAGCCGTAATCGGTTTCAACAAATTCTAAGTCGCCTCCATTTCTATGATGCTCATGACCCTGCAAATGCAAACAACACTGATAAAATGAGGCGAATTCGGTTGGTCTTTGATCACCTCAAGCAAACCTTTCGTTCCTCATGCTATCCCTATAGAGACCTCGTCATAGACGAGAGTCTCGTGTTGTGGAGAGGCAATATTTCATTCAGACAGTTTATACCCAGCAAAAGGCACCGTTTTGGGTTCAAGATCTTTGTTATGTGTGACTGTAGGACTGGATACGTGCAAGACATAGTCTTGTACACCGGTGCACAGACAGACATAATAGAAGATCGAAGTATTGGACTGTCGGGAGCAGTGGTAAAGACGATGATAGAAGACTACCTTCATCGTGGTCACGTTCTCTACCTTGACAATTGGTACACTAGCCCTCTTCTCGCTCGTTATCTTCACACACATGAAACGGGAGTCTATGGAACCGTAAAGGTGAACCGGCGTCACCTGGCCAAGGTAGGGGGGAAACTTGCAAGGAATGAGGCTGTCTTCTTCAAAGCCAACAACATCCTTGCAACAATGTGGAACCACAACAGAGAAGTAAGCCTCGTGTCCACGGTTCACCCCCCCTTGATGCACCGTACTGATTCAGTAGATTACCGTAGCGAGAGCAGGCGTCGTGTTTGGAAACCTGAGTGTGTTATGGATTACAATATAAACATGCGCCTCGTGGACCAGTCAGACTCCATGAGATCGACGGTAGAGTGTGCCAGGACCACGATGAAGTGGTATAAAAAACTGTTCTTTCACTTGCTAGATATCACTGCTCTGAATTGCCACCACCTTCACGCCATGACCACAGGAGTTCAGGAAACATTTGAAGGGTTTGTGAGGGAGCTCACAAGAGAAATCTTTGCAAAGTATGCTGTTGAAAGGCCCCAACATCGCACCCGCACTGCCCATATTGCCCAAACTCCCCAGAGAATATCCGGCCGCCATTTCCCCACTCCTATCCCTCCCCCGCCAAACAGACCTAGGCCCCAACGCATGTGTCACGTGTGCAGTAATTCCCGGGTGAGACTCACGACACAGAGGAAGGACACCCGCTATGAGTGCGTGCAGTGTGACGTGGCTCTCTGTATTCACCCATGTTTTAGTGAATATCACACGTTGATGCAATTTTAGCATGGTGTGAATGCGAAAGGACGCTGAAATTATGAGGTAAATGCGACAGACAGACGCTCAGTGAAATTATCAGTCATGTTGATCTCCAAATATTAGTATAAAGTGCATACGGGTAGAACGTAAGTGAAAACATTGTATGTAAGTATATAAATCTGCCCTAAGTTGAAACTTACATAGCGAGGGTTTTATGATGCGATATTCTGTCGCTCAGTGCAATAAATACGCCCCGTAATTATATAATTATTATTATGGGAAATTCTTACGGGTATAATATAAGTTCAAATTATTGTATGTGATGATATATATTCTAAGTCAAATATTCATAGCGTGTGTATAGAGATGCGATTTCCTGACGCTCAGTTGAATGAATAAGGCACGTATTAGTCAAAATAAAAGTCAGCAAGTGATAAAGTGAATAACTAGTATATAAGTGTGTGAGTGAATTACTATATAAGTGTGTGAGTATTATGTCTGTCGAAACATTCCTTGCGAGGGTATTTTCAGGCGATATTCTCACGCTCACTTGAATAAATAATGGCAGTAAGTATGTACAGTGCATTATAGGGATGTAAACGTGTGTAATGTAAGTGGGAAATTATAAGTGGAGTGAATAAATAAAGTAGATGATGAAACACGAGTGTTTGAGATCGTGGTTGCTACGTGAATATGCGCTAGCATATCGCTAAATGCCCTCGTAATGAATGAAAATAATTGAAAACCTTTACAGTGGTGGAGGAAAGGTTCTATGTAAAGGGGAAAATAATTGGAAAGTGATAAAACAATTTGGTATGTTGAAATACGAGTCATAGCGAGTGCGCTTACTGAGCTGATGTGTGCTATACTTATGCTGCATGTCATCATAATGAATGAAAACATCTGAAAACACTTACAAACAGTTGTAATTGGTAAAATGTCATTGCAACAGAAGTATACAAGTAGAAAAAATGATATGTTGACTGATACAAGAAACTTAGCATATAGCATGTTACGACTCGGACCAAACTCGCTATGCACGCGCGATGGTACAATGCTTATTTTTCATATATATATATATATATGTCTGAAATCCATTATATTGTTACTGTTATTGTTTATTAGTTCAAATTCAATAAATATAGAGGTGTTGTGTGTTGTTTCTCCCATTATTCCTTACCATAGAAAACGTAAACGCATATCCAGCCCATTACAGAACACCATACCTGCGGGGGGGAACCGCACCTGTACGGACCACTTATAGACCACGGGAACCACTCTCTTTGTGATTTTCCTTCGTTTCTCGACCTAAGCGGAAGTTTTAGCAAAAAAAAAAAAAATTCCAAAAAGACTCGGGACTGGGGGATGTCATAGGTGCGGAAAACCTCGGGACGTGACGGGTTAAGACAATGTGATATAATGTGGATGTGTGTGTTGTGTAAAGAAGGCAGCCTGATGCCCTCTGATGTTTGAGGCAGAAAGATGTGTAACCAGCTACCAATGCCTAAGAGAGAAAATGGAATCCAGGCTATTCCTTCAGTCTCCCATTACCTTGGCATTAGTACTTACCTGGGCGGGGCTGCTTACCCCTGCTACTCGACTACAAATGTGGGCAATTGTGTGTGTGCATGGGCCAACGCAAGATCGTGCAAGCAGAGTGAGAGAAGAGTTCTGGACAGATGTGGAAGTGTGCATGGAAAAGTTTGAAAGGAATGAGAGTGTTTTTGATTGGTGATATGAATGGTAAAGTAGGGAATGTGAAGGTGGGTGAGTGGGGTGTGCCTGCTAAGATTGATGAGAGAGACAGTGCTTTAATGGACATTTGTGCCAGGAGAGGGTTGATGATAGCCAATACCCTCTTCAGGCACAAAATTACCACAGGTATACGTGGCGAGTGATGAGAAGGGTGGATGGTGAACTGAATGAAAAGGAAGGCAATGATTGAATATGTGTGTGTGGATGAAAGGATACGAAGATGTTTAATGGATGCAAGAGCATATAGAGGTTGGGGGAGTGGACTTTCTGACCACCACTTGGTGGTGGTCAGAATCAAGGTCCAAATAAAAGAGAAAAATAGAAGAAGGAAAGGACGGGAGGAAGGAGTAGATGCAAGGAGAGTGGAAAGGTTACAAGAGGATGAGAAAAAGACAGAATATAAAAGGAAAGTGGAGAAACGATTGAGTAAATATGAACTGGAGCAGATGGGGGACGTGGAAGGTGTGTGAAAGATATTCACAGAAGAAACATCTGCAGCATGTGAGGTGGTGTGTGGGGTGAAGAAAAGAAGAAAGAGGGTGCAAGGAACAGCGAGATGGAATGAAGAGGTGAGACAGGCTGTGGCACAAAAGAAAAAAGCATATAATGAATGGATGAAAAATAGGGGTATGGAAGAAGTTGAGAGATGGAAGAAAGAGATATATGTAGAAAGGAAGAGAGATGTGAAAAGATTAGTAAGAGAGAGTAAGAAGAGAGTGGATAAGGAATTTGGAAGGAATTTGAGTGTAAAGTGAAGGGAATGTAAGAAAATGTTCTGGAAAGTGGTAAAGAGAGTCAGACAAGGTGGCAGTGAGGTTAGTTCAGGACTGAAAGATAAAAATGGTAGATTACTAGCTGAGAAGGGAGAAAAAGTGAGCAGATGGAGAGAACATTTTAATGAATTGTTGAATATAGAGAATGAAAGTGATGCGAGTATAAGTGGCTGGGGAATGGCTGGGAGAAGGAGGGATGTGAGAAGACAGGAAGAAATCAGTAAGATGGAAGTTGTGGAAGCAATGAATAAAGTCAAAATGGGGAAGGCCCCAGGAATTGATGGAGTGTGTGGTGAAACGCTGAAGCATGGGGGAGAGATAGTAGTAGAATGGATGTGAAGGATGTGCAGATTGGCCTGGGAGGAAGGTAGGGTCCCGGAGGATTGGAAGTCAGGTATAATTTTTCCCTTGTACAAAGGGAAAGGAGAAAAAGATGTGTGTGGTAATCATAGGGGCATTTGTCTTCTTAGTGTAATAGCAAAAGTATACAGTAGGATACTTATTGACAGAGTTAGGGAAATAACAGAGGGATTAGTTGGATAAGAACAGGGAGTCTTTAGAAAGGGAAAAGGTTGTGTAGATCAGATATTCAATCTGAAATCTCTGGTGGAAAAGTGTCGAGAGACGGGAAAGAAGTTGTATGCGAACTTCATGGATTTGGAGAAAGCATATGACAGGGTGGATAGACAAGGACTGTAGAAAGTATTAAGAATATATGGAGTAGATTGGAAGTTGTTGAATGCTGTGAAGAGTATGTATGAGGGTGCTAAGGCTGCAGTGCATGTGAATAATGAACTGAGCGAGTTTTTCTATTTGAAGGTTGGGTTGAAACAGGGAAGTGTCATGTCTCCATGGTTGTTCAATCTGGATATGGATGGGGTTATAAAAGAGATACAAGGTAGGGCAGTGGATGTTGGAGTGGCCCTAATGAGAGAGGGCAGTGTTTGGAAACTCCCTGTACTGTTGTTTGCAGATGATACTGTGTTATTAAGTGAAGACGAAGGGGAGCTGGAAGGCTTGGTGGACGAGTTTGGGAGAGTGTGTAAGAAACGGATTATAAAGGTGAACGTAGGGAAGAGTAACGTTATGGTCTTCAAGAGAGGTGAAGTCAGTGAATGTACAGTGAGGTTGGATGATGAGGAAATGGAAAATGTGAGTACGTTTAAGTACATGGGTAGTGCGATGAGTAAGGATGGAAGTTTGGAGGGTGAAGTGCTTGAAAGGGTACAACAAGGAAGAAAGGTTGCTGGTTCCTTGAAGGCAGTGATAAGAAACGGAAGTGAGCATGGACGTGAAAAAGTTATCACATGACAGTATTGTGATACCAACTCTAACGTATGGAAGTGAAGCTTGGACATTGCTAGAAGGACACAAGTCAAGAGTGAGAGCAGTGGAAATGAGTTATTTGAGAGGAGCCTGTGGAGTCACATGGAGATACAGACTGACAATTGAGGATTTGCAGGAGCGTTGTGGTGTGGATGTGGATGTGATAGGAAGCGTTAGGAGAAACTCATTGAGGTGGTTTGGCCATGTGGAGAGGATGGAGGGTGAGAAACTGACGAGGAGAGTGTATGTAGGTGGAGGGAGAGAGAGGGAAGGGAAGGCCAAGGATGAGATGGAGGGATGGAGTAGAGAGGTAAATGAAAGAGGGGATTGTGAATTGGGAGCAGGGAAGTGAAATCGCAGGGGACATGGTGACGTGGAGGCGATTTGTTTGTGGCCACCCCGTATAAGGGATTAAGATGTCTGCAATAGATAGATAAATAGATTTGGACCGGATTTCAGATAATTACAGTAGGTGCGTATGAACATATATGATAACACATAATATTTCCCAAGTAAAAGTGTAGAGTCAATGCCGATTCTATAAATGACCGCTGATTCGGTATTTCGTTCCTCCCGGAATATATTACTCTGTTCAATTTAACTAGGTGTAAATTTGTCCTCTCTACATCCTGAGTAGGCTACTGAACTGTAATGAGAGATCATCACTAGAACATTGTGCTAGTAACGAAAAAATATAATGAACAGCACGTACATCCAGAATATTTTCATATTCTGGAACTGAGGATATAGAAGAAAAATTCTGCCGTTAGAGTGAATAAATTACAAAAGAGCTTACCCATTAAAAAAGTTTTCGTTGAATGAGGATTCAGAGAAAAACACAATATTTTAGGGTAACAACTCTTATTTTATTAATGTTTCCCTTTTGATGCAGTACATAAAATTGTTTACGCATACTGTTGTCTAAAGATTGAGTCATCCATGTTTCTTGATATTAGCACTTCTTTGCCGCACGAGCGCGGCCTTTCCATATTTCCTACTGAAAACAGTCCTTAACAGGTTACTTACTATACTGCATAGATTACCATAGGTTCCTGACATTTTTTTTTTTTTTTTTTTTTTTTAACCTGTGAACTACGTAAAATTTGTTTATATCACACATACCGTCACCCCAACGAAGCTACCAGCAAGAGCAAAACTTACTGTCAACTCATTAAAAGCTGGTCTTACCTTTGGCATACATTCTTATTGTTTACCGATATGTTAGGGTTGGATAATTTCAAATGATTCAGTTAGGAGAGATTAGGTTAGATTAGAACTGGATGGGTTAGGTTAGTAGAAGTTAGGATATGACATGAGATTTTTTTTTTTTTTTTTAAATAACAGAACGGAGGAAGGAAAAACAAATGAATGAAAGAAATAAACCATACACCAGATTACTGGTTTCCTCTGTTCATAAAATATCTGTAACAGTTAGACTTGAACAGCTGTGGGTTGAAATTTGGAGGGAAACAACTCTGGGGAAGCGAGTTCCAGAGAGATGCAGTTCGGGGAATGAAAGAATTCTGATAGGCAGAAGTTCTGCAATGTGTCTGAATGACATTCCAGTCATAAGAGCTACAAGATGCCCGTGTAGCACGAGGGAGGGCATGGAAAGGTGACACCATGGACGCAACTTCGTCTGAGCATTTGCCAAAAAAATATCTGTAAAATAATGCAAGGGAGGCAACATTCCTTCTTACCTGCAGGGGAGGTAGTTTATTTGTAATGGCAGGGTTGTTAATAATTTTAACAGCTTTGTTCAGAATTTTGTCTAGTAGTTTTAATGCAACCTCTCCACATCCATTCCACAAGGGTGAGCAATATTCAAGCTGAGAGCACACATGACTCTAATAAATGACTGCTCATCAGCGAAGAAGTTACGGACTCTGTACAATAATCCAAGTTTCTTTGAGGCGGTTTTAGCAAGTGATATGACATGAGAGGTCCAGCTGAGGGCATTGTTGAGTCACCAAGAATTTCAATACTTTTGGAGATAGGAATATTAGTAGCACTGAAGGTAATGTACGAATCTGGCAATATCTGCCTATTAGTAAACTGTATATATTTAGTTTTACTAGCATTAAAAAAGACAAGGTTGTTTTGTCCCCATTCACTGATCGTAGATAGGTCTTGATTTATGGAGATGGCTGTACGGAGTTGAGAGGTAGATATATTAGACTTTGTAAATGGGTGTCTGAGTGTGTATGAACTATGTAGTGTTGAGTCATCTGCGTATGAGTGGATGGGACTGTGGGTGACAGATAAGAGATCATTTATATGAACAAGGAACGGGGTTTGGGCCAGAATTGATCCCTGCGGCACGCCGGCGTCAATTGAGTGGAAATTGGAATAAACATAATCTACTTTTACTCCTATTTTCCTGTCACTAAGATATGAAGAAATCAAAGGAATAAAAGACGTTAGTCCATAGCAAGGGAGTTTGGACAGTAGGGAACAGTGCCATACTCTGTCGAAAAATTTAGAAATATCAAGAGCTACTGCATGAGTTTCTCCATGTAGATCAATTGATTGATGGATGGTATGAGTTAGGAGATTGAGTATGTCAATGGTGGATCTATCATGGCGAAAACCATATTGTCTATCACTAATTAAGTTGTTGGATTCAAGATGTTTAACAATTTGCTCATTAATTAAAGTTCCAAATACCTTACCAGGAGAAGATGTGACAGCCATTGGTCTGTAATCGGAGGGGTCAGACGAACTACCTTTCTTCGGAGTTGGGTGGATATTGGCTTCTTTCCATGAACTTGGGAATAAAGAAGTACGTATGCATAGTCTGAATAATTTAGCTAGAACTGAGGCAAGTTCAGAGGAACACTTTTTCAAAACCATTGGCGGAATTCCATCTGGGCCAGGAGCTTTGGTGGTAAGTAAATTGTCTAGGACGGATTTTATGTATCTTGTTTGTATTTTACGTGGGACAATTTCGGGAGAGTCAAGTTCTAGTACTGGGACATTCTGGCTGGTATCGTCTATGGTAGAGTTTCTGGTAAATGTCTATCTATCTATCTATCTACAGCCCGACGCCCTAATCCCGCAAAGGGTGGCCGCAGACAAAACGCCTCCAAGTCACTCTGTCACCCACCATTTGACTACCCTCCCCCCAACTCACCCCCCCTCCCTCATATACCTCTCAACTCCATCCCTTCACCTCAACCTCGGTCTACCCCTCCCTCTCCCTCCCTCCACCTCACCTACATACACCCTCTTAGTCAGTCTTTAATTCTCCATTCTCTCCACATGTCCAAACCACCTCAGTGTATTTCTCCTAATCTTCTCAACCACATCCACATCTACCCCACAACGTTCCTTCACTTCTTCATTCGTCAACCTGTCCCTCCACGTCACTCCACATGCTCCTCTCAAGTAACTCATTTCCACTGCTCTCACTCTTGACTTGTTCCCCTCTTGCAAGGTCCACGCCTCGCTTCCAAACGTCAGGGTAGGGATCACAATACCATCATGCAGTGACTTCTTAACTTCCATACTCACCTCCCTATTTCTCATCACTGCTTTCAGTGTACCAACAACCTTCCTTCCCTGCTGTACCCTTTCACGTACTTCATCCCCCAAAGTTCCATCCTTACTCATCACACTACCCAAGTACTTGAATGCACTCACATTCTCCATATCCTCACCATCCAACCTCACTGCACACTCTGTGACTTCATTCCTCTCAAACACCATAACTTTACTTTTGTTTACATTAACTTTCAGCTTCCTCCTCCTACACACTGTCCCAAATTCATTCACCAAACCTTGCAACTCCCATTCATCTTCACACAACAATACTGTATCATCAGCAAACAGCAACACCGGAAGCTTCCAAATCTCACCCTCATTCATTAGGGCCAGCCCCACATCCACTGCCCTACCTTGCACCTCCTTTTCAACCCCATCCATATATATATTAAACAGCCATGGAGACATCACACACCCCTGTTTCAGTCCCACATTGAGATCAAAGAACTCACTCAGCTCACCATCCACTCGCACCGTAGCCCTAGCTCCCTCGTACATACTCTTCACAGCACTCAACAATTTCCCCTCCACTCCATATATTCTTAATACCTTCCACATACCTTGCCTATCTATTCTGTCATAAGCTTTCTCCAAGTCCATGAAGGCAGCATACACTTTCCTTCCCTTCTCTAGATACTTCTCCACTAAACATCTTAGAACAAATATCTGATCTACACACCCTTTTCCTTCCTAAATCCCCCTTGTTCTTCTCCAACTAGCTCCTCTGTCATATGCCTAACTCTATCAATGAGTATTCTACTATATATTTTACCAGTCACACTAAGAAGGCAAATACCCCTATGGTTACCACATACTTCTCTGGCAAATGTACTGGCAAAAATATCCGCTTTCCCATGCGGGTCATTTGTAATGTTGCCATCTGAAGATTTTAGTGGGGGAATGGAAGGTGATTTGTTAAAGTTATTATTGAAAGAATTAAGAGTTGACCAGAATATTGGGATTTTGCCTGATTGGTACTTCAGGGGCTGTGCAGTTTAAGTGGCAATGCTAAGTGGTCAAAATCAAGGGGGTCTAAGAGGCGAAACCCCCTCAGTCAGGACAGGTTTGGCTAGGCCGTGTTGTGATAGTCATATTATACTGCTGCCAATCAGATATCAGCAATAACTTCACTGCTGAAGAAAGTGTTGCACCTTGCTGTTAACTCCTAGGCACTGGGCGACGGTTACATCCGATGCAAAGTTTGTGGAACTGAATTATTAAAAAATAGCATGGCGCCGCAACTGCAACGTCCTATAGCACCGAAAATACGTAATTACCAACATACACACACACACACACACACACACACACACACACACACACACACATATATATATATATATATACAACATTCTTGCAGGACATGGGAATGAACATACAAACAAGAAAATCTGCCAAAAATTTCACTGGACTGTAAGAGGTGAAGGAGGTTCGCCTCCCTCAAGAAATTAAAAACTTCAGATGAAAAGAAAGAGGCATCCCCAAGCACGGAGGACAGACAGTAAGCACCATCCACCCCCCTGTGGCTATGGAGGAACCTCTGATGCAAGTCCCCCAGACTCGGACACTTGACCAACATGTGCCGGGTGGTAAGGGGGATCAGGCAGTCATCACAATATGGCTGGTTCCCACCACACATCAGGAACCCATGAGTTAACTGGGAGTGCCCAATGCGCAGTCTGGTCACAGCAGTTTCTAACCGTCTAGGCATGGAGGGGAGTGCCCTATTGATAACTACCCTTTCGGTAACCTTGTTTAGTTTACTGTCATGAACAGCATAACCCCTTACCTACCAACAAACCTGAACTGCAAACTTGACAGAAGGAGTCAACTCTAGGTCAGGAAGCGGGAAATTAGCAGGGGGTCGACGAGAAGATGCAGCTTTGGCCAGTGCATTGGCCTTCTCGTTACCAATTTCACCAACATGATCACGGACTCAACAAGACCCGACGAGTTTACTCCGCCGCTCAATTATATAGGTAAAGCCACTCAACGATGGCAAGGTCCAATGGGTCTATCTATCTATCTATTCCCAGGTGCCTCAATCCAGTTTGGGGTGGCCACAAACAAATCGCCTCCAAGTCGCCCTGTCCCCCGCCATTTCACAGCCATGCTCCCAACTTACACCCCCCTCTCTCATATACCTCTCCACCCCATCCCTCCATCTCATCCTCGGCCTCCCCCTCCCTCTTCCCCCCTCCACCTCACTCACATACACTCTCTTCGTCAGTCTTTCACCCTCCATGCTCTCCACATGACCAAACCACCTCAGTGTGTTCCTCATAACGCTTCCTATCACATCCACATCCACACCACAATGCTCCTTTATATCCTCATTCGTCAGCCTGTCTCTCCATGTGACTCCACAGGCTCCTCTTAAATAACTCATTTCCACTGCTCTCACTCTTGACTTGTGTCCTTCCAACAACGCCCATGCCTCACTTCCATACGTTAGAGTTGGTATCACAATACTGTCATGTAGTAACTTTTTCACTTCCATGCCCACTTCCCTGATTCTTATCACTGCTTTCAAAGAACCAGCAACCTTTCTTCCCTGCTGTACCCTTTCAAGCACTTCACCCTCCAAACCTCCATCTTTACTCATCACACTACCCAAGTTATTAAACGTACTCACATTTTCCAATTCCTCACCATCCAACCTCGGTGTACATTCACTGACTTCACCTCTCTCAAAGACCATCACTTTACACTTCCCTACATTCACCTTTAGATTCCGTTTCTTACACACTCTCCCAAACTCATCCACCAAGCCTTGCAGCTCCCCTTCGTCTTCACTCAACAACACAGTATCATCTGCAAACAACAGTAGAGGGAGTTTCCAAACACTATCCTCTCTCACCAGGGCCACTCCAACGTCCACTACCCTACCTTGTACCTCTTTTATTACCCCGTCCATATACAGATTGAACAACCATGGAGACATGACACATCCCTGTTTCAACCCAACTTTCAAAGAGAAAAATTCACTTAGTTCACCATCCACACGCACTGCAGCCTTCGCACCATCATACATACTCTTCACAGCATTCAGCAACTTCCCATCTACTCCATATATTCTTAACACTTTCCACAATCCTTGTCTATCCACCCTGTCATATGCTTTCTCCAAATCCATGAAAGCCGCATACAACTTCTTTCCCTTCTCTAGAAACTTTTCCACTAAGGATCTAAGATTGAATATCTGATCTACACAACCTTTTCCCTTCCTAAAGCCTCCCTGTTCTTCTCCAATTCCTGTGTTCTTTCTCTAACTCTGTCAATAAGTATCCTACCATACACTTTTCCTATTATACTAAGAAGACAGATGCCCCTATGATTACCACACACTTCTTTTTCCCCCTTTCCTTTGTACAAGGGAATAATTATACCTGACTTCCAATCCTCCGGGACTCTACCTTCCTCCCAGGCCAATCTGCACATTTTCCACATCCATTCTACTACTATCTCTCCCCCATGCTTCAGCATTTCACCACACACTCCATCAATTCCTGGGGCTTTCCCCAATTGAACTTTCTTCATTGCTTCCACAACTTCTATCCTACTGATTTCTTCCTGTCTTCTCACCTCCCTCCTTCTCCCAGCCATTCCCCAGCCACTTATACTCGCATTACTTCCATCCTCTATGTTCAACAATTCCTTATAGTGTTCTCTCCATCTGCTCACTTTTTCTCCCTTCTCCACTAGTAATCTACCATTTTTATCTTTCACTCCCCTGCTAACTTCACTTCCACCCTGTCTTACTCTTTTCACCTCTTTCCAGAACATTTTCTTACAGTCCCTCCACTTTACACTCAAATTCCTTCCAAATTCCTCATGCACTCTCTTCTTACTCTCTCTTACTAATCTTTTCACCTCTCTCTTTCTTTCTACATATAACTCTCTCTTCCGCCTCTCAACTTCTTCCACGCCCCTATTTCTCATCCATTCATTGTATGCTTTCTTCTTTTGTGCCACAGCCTGTCTCACCTCTTCAGTCCACCACGCTGTTCCTTGCACCCCCCTCCGTCTTCTCTTTCACACACCACATCACATGCTGCACATACTTCTTCTGTAAATATCCTACACACACCTTCCACGTCTCCCATCTGCTCCAATTCATATTTACCCAATCGTTCCTCCACTTCTCTCTTATACTCTGCCTTTTTCTCATCCTCTTGTAACCTTTCCACTCTCTTTGCAACTACTCCTTCCTCTCGTCTTTCCCTTCTTCTATTCCTCCATCTTACTTGACTCCTAATTCTGGCCACCACCAAGTAGTGGTCAGAAAGTCCACTCCCCCAACCTCTATAAGCTCTTGCATCCATAACACATCTTCGCATCCTTTCATCCACACACACACACATAATCAATCATTGCCTTCCTTTCATTCATTCCACCACCCACCCTTCTCATCACTCACCATGTATACCTGTGGATCATTTTATGCCTGAAGAGGGTATTGGCTATCACCAACCCCCTCCCAGCACAAATGTCCACTAATGCACTCCAATGGGTGAGTAGGGTTAAAACCCTCAAGGTCCAAAAGGGCACTTTGAGAGTCACAAAAAAACTGTAAAAGAGATGTCTTGATGAATTAAAATCAATTTTAGAGATAAAATGATAGAAGACAAGTCTGCAGTAAAAACAGGTTCATCAGCAGGAAGACTCCCACCTCGTACAAAACTTGGAAATACCACAACAAACCCAATGCCAGTATCTGACTTCGAACCATCCACATAAACAGGAACAGTGCCACTGTGGAGAGAAAAATATTCCAAAAACAACCAATGAAGGGCTTGAGAAGGGAGAGAGGACTTGGAGCCCCCCAAAAAACCTGCAGAAACACAGCTCTGGAAGCAACCATGGAGCAATCCTCGGAATCCGGACAGGACAGACAGGCCATATGGAAAGACTTAAGTTCCCCATAATCTGCCTAACACTGTACTCAAAAGGGCACAGAGCACAAGGATACAAATCATAATAAATAAAAAATGAGTGCTTAGACATACAAACTGTTGTGAGCAAGTCTGGCATGTGTCTCAAGCAGTTCCAGTAATGAGTGACGAAGGAATTGCATTGCAAATCCAGGGGAGGCACTCCAGCCTTCACCAACATGCGAGGGACTGGGCAGGACCTAAAAGCCCCCCGTTGCAAGTTGCAAACCAGCATGATTTACAGGATCAAGAACCTTAAGTCGAGGCACAGTAGCAGAGGAGTAAACTTCTCAACCACAGGCAAGTTTAGATCCCACTCATGTCTGATGCAGGTATAGGATAGTCTTACAGTCAGCACCCCACTGGATATGGGACAAAACCTTTAACAAATTCACAGCCAACATACAAGACACCTTCAGATGTTGCTAGTGTGGAACCCAAGTCAGCCGACAGTCAAACTTTAGACCAAGAAATTTGGTTTCCTCCATGCAGTGGAGGCACTGCCCACTGAGAAATAAGTCAGGGTCTGGGTGAACTCCCCAAATCCTACAAAAGTGCATAGCCACAATTTTACTCAGAGAAAAATGAAAACCTCTTCAGTCTGCCCAGTTGGCAACCCTGTCCAATGCCATTTGTATTCGCCTCTCAACCACCAACATGCGGGATCCAGCAAACCAGATTGCTAAGTCATCCTCATAAAGGGAGGATGATACTCCCTCAGGCAATGAGTCTATTATGCCATTAATGGCAACTGCAAATAAAAGGACACTTAATACACTACCTTGTGGAACACCCTCCTCCTGAACCCAAGGGGCAGAGAATGAGGAGCCCACTCGGACCTGAAACCAGCGGTTTGACAAGAAGTCCTGGAGCAACACTGGCAGATGGCCATGCAACCCAGAGCTGCGAAGTGTACTCATGATGCCATGCAGCCACATCGTATCATACGGCTTCTCCAAGTCAGTGAAGACAGCAACAAGATGTTGCTCTGAGGCAAAAGCCTCACAGATCGCTGATTCAAGTCTGAGGAGGTTGTCAGACATATACCTCATCTTGTGAAACCCAGTCTGTGAAGGAGAGAAGAACCCATTCTTCTCTAAAAACCAAGCCAACCTCACACTAACTATCTTTTCAAACAGTTATCACACACAAGACGTCAAACAAATAGGACAGTAATTAGAAACATTAGAATGAGCCTTACTGGGCTTAGGAAATGGGAGGACTGTACCCAGTTTCCAAGTCGTGGGTAGAATACCTTTATCCCAAATCCTGTTTTAAAGGTCTAACAAAAACAGGAGAGATTCATCTGGTAACTGGCAAATCATGGCATACGGTATACCATTCAGATGTTAAACTCCCTAGACGTCAGTCGTAGGTGAATTCAAAGTCCTGAAGTGATTTTTTGAGAATGTATTAAGCACATTCGTATAATCTCCACACAGCCGTATAATTTACACCCTTACTCATCCCCAGAATGTTACCAACTGGCTGGAGAGAGAAAGCCGACTAGGGCTGGTGCGCTCTGAAACTCAGAGTATCAGCTTAATATGAATCAGGCCAGACCTTAGTAAGAGATCATGGCACCCTACTGATATCACACTTACAATACACTTACATGCTATACTTACATACTACATATTATTCCTCGAACCACCTGACATTCGACAGCAGACACCTTCGCGATCCCGTCATCTTACGTGCAAATATCGCAAGACTAGTACAACTCACTCCACTGACAAGTGTCGTTACCTTAAGAGCCATCAGTCAGGGGAAGAGGAACGCTCAAATCGGAACAATGTAACATAATAGCGAAAGATCTGCCAGCGGCAGAAAGTAAGTTAACAGAAGATCAACTCCCCATTCGCCAGGTGGGACCCATAACTTCTTTAGGCCTAGTCATTCTAGGATGGAGTGAAGGAGTACAAAGCTCTTTCTTCATGGACACCGGATCTATGGTAAATTTGATCTCAGATACCTCTCTAAACAACATTAGGGAAACAGCTAAAAGAGTCAGGCTCCTCGAACCACATGACATTCGCCTATGTGGCGTGGATGGCTCAGAATTTCAGGTCAAAGGAAAGATTACTTTAGAAGTACAATTTGATATAGCCTTAAAACCTTCGATGCTGAAATTCACGTTACCAATGACCTCAGTTGTCCAGCGGATACTCTCAGTGGCTTTCTGACAATGGCTTAACAAGCAATTGCCCTCTTGCCAGCTTGTCATAACATAGATATCAATGGGTTCTCGATATCTAGCATGGAATATCCACGTCCGGTACTCACCAAAATAAACTCAGTTATTCACTCTCACGTGATTCCACCATTCCCCGAGAGTAAAGAGGAAGACACACCGCTACCTGAACAGCCAAATTCACTAACATCTAGTGCTACACCCTCTGAGCATTTACTGGTGGATACACCCTTTGAGCATTCAACTGTGGATCATGTCAACCCCTCTAACAGTGGCACATTTGCCGACTCAGACACGTCTCATTTAACTACTTCACATAGTGTGAATGATGTTTTATAACACGCAGAGACAAGGTAAGCGGTAACAAATCAGTGCACAATTTTGTTACCGCATAAATTTATCAAAGTCTTTGTTCGTGTTGTGGGTGCGAAAGCAGCAGTTGATGCACTAACCCTACCTGAGAAATATTGTGTGAATGGCTTAGCTTATGAGTCAGCATTGTGTATGGTGCTGGAGGATAGCTTATGCTACTTGAACCTAGGCAACACTACCAATGACCCACTTAAGCTGCATACTGGGACACAGATTGGTGATTTCTTGGTATACACAGTGGCTGTAAGTGTGTGCCAAGATTTCCCACTCTCTGTTGCAGATGTGTGTTCAGTTACTCAGTCCTCCGACATTCCATCTAATCTTGAATCTCGTGTGAAACAGTGATTATCCAGAATACAGAAGTCAATTGCTTAATCTCCTGCAAGCCTATCGTGAAGTCGTAGCCCTACCGGGTGAGAACATGGTCAAAACTAGCCTAGTTCAGTACCAAATTACATTACAGCCTGGAGCTGAGCCAGTGTATATACCGGCCTACCATTTACCACACAGCCAATGTCAACAGGCTGATCATCTTATTCAGGACTTGTTGGACAACGAGGTCATTGAACTCTCTGACAGTCCATGGAACAGCCCACTATTTCTCGTGCCAGAGAAAGGTGGTGAGTTACGAGCAGTAATAGATTACACTATTTCTCGTTCCAAAGAAAGGTGGTGAGTTATGACCAGTGATAGATTACAGATACGTGAATATGTTGACTGTCCCGGACAGATTTCCGCTTCCTGTACTCACTAATTTCCTGGAATCCTTAGGCGAAATTAACTGAGTTTTCTCCTCCCTAGATCTCTTGAGTGGCTACTGGCAAGTAGAGACGGAGGAATCATCTCGTCCAATCACTGCCTTCAGCACCCCATCTGGGCATTACCAATTCCGTAGACTTCCATTCGGCCTGAGAAATGCATCATTGGCGTTCATGTGGCTAATTCGTACAGTTTTCGCCGGCATGATAGGTCACTCAGTCTTTGCTTATCTAGATGATGTCATAATCGCTAGTCATTCTGTAGAGGAACACTTAGAAATATGGGCCGAAGTGTTCACAAGACTCAAACAAGTTGGACTTAAAATCAAACTGTCAAAGTGCCACTTCTTACGTAAGAAACTACAATTCCTAGGACATGTCGTCGACGCTCATGGAATTCATACATCAGGTGACAAGGTCAAAACCATAACAAATTTCCCTACTCCAACCAACCCCAATGCAGTATGCAGTTTCCTTGGTCTTAGTGGATATTATCGTCATATTCTCAAAGGGTAAGCCCAGATACCTGCGCTGTTAACAAATCTGCTAAAGAAAGATGCACGTTATGTGTGGGCTGATGAACAAGCGACCGCATTTACAACCCTGAAAAATGCCCTGGCACAAGCCCCGGTTTTGGCATTCCCTGATTATTCAAAACCATTCCATCTCTGTACTGATGCTTCTGCAGTAGGCCTAGGTGCAGTTCTTATGCAATATGACTCCGAAGGGAACAAACATGTCATTGCCAATTCCACCCGTGTGTTAAACTCTGCAGAAAAGAATTACAGTGTAACTCATTGGAAAGCTCTAGCCGTGGACTGGTCTCAGAAACATATCCATGAAATCATCTACGGTTACCCTGTTCACATCCAAACAGACCATCTTCCCTTATGTGAGCTGTTTCGGGGACGTAACCTAACTGGTCGACTTGCACGTTGGGCGGTCACTGTGTAGTACTATAATCCAACATTTGAATACGTTCCTGGAAAGTCCAGTGTCGTAGCCGATGCCCTCTCTTGGCATGTAGCCACTGTCTCAACTGGTTATGATGTAAACTTAGCGTTCATTTATGATACATTCCATGGGTTCCAGCGTGTGGACACTATGTGGTCACAGGTCATATACTTTCTAGAGTCAGGCGATGATTCTTCCCTGTCCAAGCTACCAGTTCCTGTCTCCGATTTCTTCCTTAACAATGAATTGCTCTATAAACATTCAGTAGTCAGAGGTAACAACGTACCTCATCGCGAGGTTAAGCAACCAGTCATTCCAACAGACTTGATTCCTGCTGCGCTTCATTTAATCCACGACGCCCCTCATGCATCACACCCTGGTAAAAACAGAAGCTTACTGCAAGCACGTCTTTCGTGTGGCCCACTATGCATAAGGATATAGAAGCGAACTGTGATGCATGTTTATCGTGTGCCCGTCATAAGGGAACAACCTGTCAACTTGCTCCTATATTGCAGTACCCAGTACTGTCAAAGCCTTGGCAAACTGTCTCTCTTGATCTTCTGAAGCTGCCTCGTACAGAATCTGGTTTCGTCTATCTATTAGTGGTAGTCGATCATTTCTGTAGATTCGTCATCTTAGCCCCATTGCATGAGAAATCTGCTAATGCAGTGGCACATGCCTTTGTTATTTCAGTAATTTGCCCTTTCAAAACACCAGACGTAATTCTAACTGATAATGGGTCAGAGTTCAACAATTCAGTGCTGGAAGAAATTTGTCTCCGATATGGAACTATCTATCTATCTATATACCTAGGCTGCTTCCCCCAGGGAAAGGGAGGTAGCCGAGACAGGACGACACACTCTCCATTTACCCATCCATTCAAACACATTCAGTCGCATCTTAGCCCCAAAGGGGAGAACGGACAGATCCTCACCGCACCACACCGCACAAGAGTCAACTGAGCAATGCAATCAGTGACATCTGCAGCAGGGCCCGACAGCAGAACTGGTTTACCCCTGCCACATCATAATAGACCCATCCCCTTACCCGCACCTGACCTGACTAGCTGAAACTAGGAAATGCAATATAGTGACCCATCATCCAGCCTCGAATGGCCTAGTAGAGTGCCAGAATAGGAAGATATTGGAGAGTCTGCGTCACACAGTGGGAGATCAGACTTCCACTTGGGACGAGTGGATCCCGCAAGTAGCTGCTTCAATTAATTCATCCATCAATAAGTCAATTGGTGAAACACCACTCTTTGTCATCTATTGGTTTTGACAAAAGACTACCTTATTCATTGTTGCAATCCAAACTTGATCCGATCTATAATTACGATGACTATGTACAAGTCCATTTATCCAACTTCCACAAAATTCATAAAAATGTTCAGGATAATCTGACCCTTACAAATGCAGAAATGGTACACAATCAGCATGCCGCTGCCTCAGATGTTACCATCCAAGTAGGTGACTTAGTTTTTGCCCTAATCATGACCCAGATTCAAAACTAGATAGTAATTTCTTGGGTCCCTTCCGTGTCATATCTCTTAAGGGGAATACATTCGAAATAACTGATCCGTAAATGGCAGAGACAACATGGGTGCATGCAGATGATCTCAAACGTGCATCGAAGTGCATAGTCTTGGAGGAGGCACTGGGAGAGGCCACAACTTCTCTTCAACAAGGAGATGCTACTTCTTCAAGTCTTTCTTCTGACACCCCTGCTCCGCCCTCCCTTGCTATTGATAACTACCGTGTAAAATTGCGTTCTGCCACTAAGTGTCTTGCATAACGCTATCATCTCACACTCTCGTCATCCTCTGCATCAACATCACCTCTAACATCAATTTATTTTTAAAGGTAACATGCTGTGGGTCTACGTGCTGGCAGTGCTGACTCTGGTCGGGTCTGGATTGAGTGAGGACGGCCGAGGGCTTTGATTGGCGCAGGAGGCGAAGTAATGATGAAGGATGTAGTCTCCTTGTGCTACGACCTAGAGCCGCTGGCCGCCGTGGCCATCGCCCTGCCTGATTTTGCACGTCAGCAAGAGGACCTGCAGAGACTCCTGTCAGGTGTTAAGGACCAACATTCTAGAGATATGTTTTGGTACCGACTCTACCTACCCATATGCTAGAAATTGGATTAAGTTCGTTACCAGTTCACTCATCTCCAAGATTCCTTCCCTAACCAAACACCTGTGAGCCGTTCACGAGTGAAACGTGGACTCTTCGATCTTGGAGGAGAAACTCTGAGCGGATTATTTGGTGTAGCAACTACCTGTGACCCTCTAGATTTAAGGAAGACCTGGTTCAATTAGCAAATGCCCTAGAGTCTTAGGACAAAGTAGTAAGTGTTCAACATTCTATGCTAAAAAAGATCACACACCATTTAAATGATGTTAAAGACACGTAAAAAATTTTTATCGGAATTCTAAAGCATGAAGTATCACAAGTACATATTGTATCAGAACTTTTATATGTCAAACTACATGTACATAACTTGCAAGTTTCTCTGGACTCTTTTCTCTCCCAAGTTTCTGGTTTAATTCGTATTCCAGTCAGTGCTGTCCATGGTCGTGTCACCCTAGATTTAGTACCTATCTCTGACCTTTGCTGTACATTGGAATGGGCTCACTCCACTTTCGACTTGTCTCCAGTGATTTCATTTTCGTCCTTAGAACACTACTAACCAATACTAGAGGCCACATTCCTTAACAAAGATATAATTGTTCATATCGCTCTTCGTTCTTCTATCACATTTGACCTCTGTCACATCATTCTCTTTCCATTCTGGTACAGTAATTCCTTAGTACAAGCCTGCCTCTTCAGAGAACCGGTACTTTCCTTCTCTCCCATGATCATCTCTATATTGCCTTCACTTCCTCAAGTGATCTCGACAGATGTGCTTTTCATACACCAAACTCTCGAGTTTGTGCTGCATACCTCCTAACAATCTTTCATGGCAGCATTGCTCCTTGTGAATCTGCCTTAGTCCGTAACTTCTAAGTACAACCTGTCTGTACCTTTGATCTGACCCCCAAGCTCCAAGTGCACCATGCTCATCTGAATCACAGCCGCTATTTCTTTTTTAGTGCCTCATCTCCTGTCATTCTTATTTGTCCAGGGACTCCTGTTCACTCAGTGTCCACAACTGGTATGTATAAGGCCCCTGATTATTGTCAAGTAAAGTCCGAATCAGTAATTGCCCATGCTACACATTATCACTTCGCACTTCGCTCCCACAAATATGACATCTTCAAACCCATTAATACTACCTTTCATCTGCCATCAGACAATCTTTCCACCACATAAGACATCCTACGTATGTTGAACTTTCTCAGTCGGTCAGATTTTGTTATGAACCAGTTTTCTTCAGTCTTTAACTGCTCCTGGGTACATCCAATCTTTGTATTTCCTCCAGTGGTACTTTTGTCTTATTGGATTTTTTCTTACTATATGTATCCTATACTATTGCGTCAAGTGAATGGGCAAAAGACTGCACGAGATCCGTGTTGCAGCAAAGTTAGTGCGACAACCACGAGACCTGGAAACTGGTAGCTCTAAGTGACACTCATTATTACAGGTGAGGATGTGAAGACCATACTGAAGGAAAAAATCCCTGTGGAAAATTGAAAGTTGAGGAAATTGAAACAAAATGTAATAATATCAATATATTATAATTACCACACAGTGAGTCAAGGACATGAAGACTAGAAAATTACAAATAAGATAAGGGTATTGTATGATCACTCTCAAACAGTGCCTTCTGTGTAACATAAACTATAATGTATTCAGTGGTGCATTCAGTTGCTATATGTTCCTCATGGAAATATCAATGTAGTTACCTATGCTTACTATATATATATATATATATATATATATATATATATATATATATATATATATATATATATATATATATATATATATATATATATATATATTAAGACATCCAATTGTAAATTTGATCAAACCTATGTATGTATACTATCACTACGCTTCTCATATACTACATGCCTAGTTAAATCATAACCTAGACCATGATAGTGCATTGTTTACATTCTACTTTTGCATTTATTAATACTTATCACCTTCCTTGCCTTTCCAACATGGCCATGTACTGTAAATATATTTCTTCCTTATCGCATGCAGCTTCTTACATTATAATATAATACCCCTTTTGTTATTACACTCCCATGTAATCCCCAGTTGACCGTAATATCTATCCAATCACACTTTTGGCATATTATGATTTAATGCCTCCATCGGTGGGTCAGGAGACACTTTTTTTTTTTTTTTTTTTTTTTTTATGCAGGGGAATATTGTAACCATTTGTAATAATATATAGTATGTAAGTATAGCATGTAGGTGTATTGTAAGTGTGATCTAAGTAGGATGCCGTGATCCCCTACTAAGGTCTGGCCTGATTCAAATTCTGCTGATACTCTGAGTTTAAGACCGCGCCAGCCCTAGCCAGCTCTCTCTCTCTAGCCAGTTGGTAAAGCAGCCTGGGGACGAGTAAGGGTGGAGATTATACGGCTGTGTGGAGATTATACGACTGTGCTTAATAGATTATCAGAAAGCCACTTCAGGACTTTGAAATAACCTACGACTGACGTCTAGGAAGTTTAACACGGACCAGGAGCAGAATCATGACACTGTCGGAGAACAGTTAGTAATTTACGGAGAGTAAAGCATGTGTTATAGGTTTCTTCACCCCTAGAATGAAAGGAAAGACTGAGCTTCTCCTGCTGTTCCCGGTAACAACTGAACTCTGAGAAGGATCCTTAAGGGAGACATTGTAAAAGTGTTCTGCCAGAGCAGATGCCTCATCCAAAGGATTAGACACAGAAGCACCACGAACAGTCAGCACCAGGGAAGGAGAAGGCGAATGCTTACCCATTATTTTCCTCACCTTCTTCCATACCATTGGGAAAGGAGTAGACAAGGAAACAGTCAAGACATATGACCCCCAAGAGTTGCAGCGGGAGTTCTTCAGAACCCACCGATAGCAAGCTCAAGCTTTCTTGTACTCAATTTTAAGAGTATCTTCTGCCAGCTGCTTTACAGACACTTCGAGCCAGAGCACACTCCTCACTCCACCAAGGCACAGGTCTCCTTCGAAACCTGCCAGACGTTCGCAGGACAAAAGAAATCCCAGCCTGGAAAACAGTAGATCTAAGTACTGTTCTGAATCATCCACATTCTCAAACTCACAAACACCGAATTCAAGCCTACAGTGTTCCTCAAGCTCTGCCCAGTCAGCCTTATCTAAACACCATCGAGGAATCCGTTTCACAGGCACTGAACTGCACGTTTTGACCACAATAGGGTAATGGTCACCACCACACAAGTCACTCAAAGTCACACACGAAAAATCCAACAAGCAAGCTGGAGAGGCAAACCTAATATTAGTAACTGAATGAGGACCAGTCTGTACATGAAAATGCGTAGGGTCACCTGTACTAGGAAGAACCAAATCCAAATCCTCAATAAAATATACCAGATCACCTCGGGGGTTAAAAATTGCATCACCCCACAAAACATGACACCCACTAAGATCACCAAGAAGAACAAATGACCGAGGAAGTTGACTGATAAAGCGGTTAAGGTCAGCACGTGAGACAGGCACAGGTGGAGGTAAGTAAATGCAACAAAATGTATCTTTTCTCTCCAGTGTAACTGAACAGCCACAACCTGAAGAGGGGATCTAACGGAAAAAGAAGTGAACAGAACATCTGTCTGGCACAGAATAGCACAACCACCTTGATTAGTACAGCCCATTAAAGGAGGGGAATGCAAAACTGTATAGCCTCTAGGAGCAGAAAGAGGCCTATCTCCGACCATAGTCTCTTGAAGGCATGCACAGAAAGGGTGAAACTCAGATAGAAGCAACCGAAGTTCCTCCCAGTTAGCTCTAACATCATGATAGTTCCACTGTAAAGCAACATTTATTGGACCAGGCATGGTTGGTTACCGGGAAACTTTAGTAAGAGGAACAATGGATCCACCTAGACAAGGAACGGATGATGGATGCCGTAAAGGGTGTTTAGAAAGATGGATTTGTTTATCATCGGTTACAGGATTGCCTGTAGGAGCCGGAGGAACAAGATTTGGTGCTGTAACATTGTCAGAGGTACTGGCAGAGGGTGCACCAGCCCTCACACCAGCAAACCCTTTTCTGTATCCTCCTACTTTCTCTATACTCATTTCAAAGCCAAAGGTGGCTGTTGTGTATACATACGCAACGACTTATCTTGCTCTCGTGTTCCTGAACTTGATTCTTCTGAATTCTCCACTCTCTGGCTTCGGCTTTCCTGTCATTCTCTGACTAAATATATCTGTGCTGTTTACTTATCCCCTAATTCTACTGACTATCAAAAATTCTTCGACTATCTTACTTCTACGATGGAACACATTCTGTCCATTTCTCCTTTCTCTGAAATCTCCATTCTTGGAGATTTCAATGTTCACCACCACCTTTGGCTCTCCTCTCCTTTCACGGATCCACCTGGTGAACAAGCCTACATCTTTTCTATCCTTAATGACCTAGAGCAGCTTGTACAGCACCCTACCCGTATCCCTGACCGCCTTGGAGAGAGAGCTCCAACATACTTGACCTCTTCCTCACAACTAATCCTTCTGCTTACTCTGTTAATCTTTTCTCTCCGTTGGGCTCCTCCGATCACAACCTTATTACCTTAACCTGTCCTATCGCTCCAGTACGGCCTGCGGACCCTCCAGGGAAACGTCGTCTCTGGCATTTTGGAGCTGCGGACTGGGAGGCCCTCAGGCAGTACTTCTTTGATTTTCCCTGGAATGATTATTGCTTCCATGGCCGTGAGCCATCTGAGTGTGCCTTGCGCATTACGGAGGTTATTCTCTCGGGCATGGAAGCATACATTCCTTTCTCATATCCTTTGACTAACGCAAGAAAGCCTTGGTTTAATCACGCTTGTTCTAATGCTGTCCGCAACAAGGAGAAGGCCTACAAAAGGTACCGGAGCCAACCCACCCCCTGAATCACATAATCTTTACGTTTCTGCCCGGAATCGTGCTAAGTCTGTTCTTCGCTCTACTAAAAATAATTTCATCCATACTAAATGCTCTCAACTCTCCAACTCGAATTCTTCCCGCTCCTTCTGGCACCTTGCCAAAAATCTTTCTAACAACTTTACCTCATCATCCTTCCCTCCTCTTTTCTACTCTGATGGTTCTGTAGCTATTTCTTCTACTGATAAAGCAGATCTCTTCGCACAGACTTTCTCCTCCAATTCCACCTTAGACGATTCCGGTGCTGTTCCTCCATCACTTCCCCCTCTGACTTCCTCATGGCTGA
Organism: Coenobita brevimanus; assembly: GCF_032717465.1. Classification (NCBI taxonomy): domain Eukaryota; kingdom Metazoa; phylum Arthropoda; class Malacostraca; order Decapoda; family Coenobitidae; genus Coenobita; species Coenobita brevimanus. The sequence continues at coordinate 30,347,469 of NC_137003.1, forward strand.
CATTAAAATTTCTTCAGTTGATGTATTTTCTGCCATTACTGGCCTCAGTACTAACAAGGCATATGGGCCTGATGGGGTCCCTCCTGTTGTTCTCAAAAACTGTGCTTCTGTGCTTACACCCTGCCTAGGCAAACTATTTCGCCTTTGTCTGTCAACTTGTACCTTTCCTTCTTGCTGGAAGTTTGCTCTCATTCAGCCAGTCCCAAAGAAGGGTGACCACTCCCAACCCTCCAACTATCGTCCAATTGCTTTAACGTCCTGTATTTCAAAAGTTTTCGAGTCAATTCTTAATAAAAAAAATTTTAAGGCATCTTTCCTATCACAACCTTCTTTCCGATCGTCAGTATGGGTTCCGTCAGGGGACGCTCCACTGGCGATCTTCTCACCTACCTTTCAGACTCCTGGTCATCCTCCTTTCGGGACTTTGGCGAAAGCTTTGCCATTGCACTTGACATCTCAAAGGCTTTCGATCGAGTCTGGCACAAATCTTTAATTTCCAAACTGCCCTCCTACGGTTTCTATCCTTCTATCTGTACCTTCATCGCTAGCTTCCTTTCTGGTCGTTCTATAGCTGCTGTCGTAGACGGCCATCGTTCTTCTCTAGATCTATCAACAGTGGTGTTCCTCAGGGCTCTGTCCTATCACCAACTCTCTTCCTTTTATTCATCAATGATCTTCTAAGCTGTACATCTAACCCTATCCACTCATACGCTGATGACTCCACCCTTCACCTTTCCATTCGGTTCCGCAACGCCCATCTCAACAGTTACTTCAAGAAACAAGGGATGAGGCTATGGCACACCTAATGTCTGACTTGGCTCATATCTCTGACTGGGGTAAAAATAATATGGTTGTCTTTAATGCTTCTAAGACTCAGTTCTTACACCTATCAACCCGACAAAATCTTCCACAGGTATACCCACTAATGTTTAATAATATTCAGATTAATCCTGCATCATCCTTGAACATGCTTGGGGTTTCATTTACTCGGGACTTATCTTGGAAAGATCATATTACATCTCTTGTAAAATCTGCTTCCAAGAGATTGGGTGTGCTAAGCCGACTCCGCTCTTTCTTTACCCCTGCACAATTGTTGACTCTATACAGGGGTTTTATCCGCCCCTGTGTGGAGTACAACTCTCATGTGTGGGGAGGCTCCCCACATACAGCTCTTCTCAATAGGGTGGAGTCAAAGGCTTTTCGTCTCATTAACTCTCCTCCTCTTACTGACTCCCTTCAACCTCTGTCTCTTCGCTAGCACTGTTGCATCTTTATCTCTTTTCTATCGCTACTTTAATGGTCACTGCTCCTCGGAACTGTCTGCTTGCATTCCTCCACCTCTACGACGGGCGCGTAGCACCCGTCTGGCAGCAAACTCTCATCCCTTCTCTGTCCAACTCTCTAATGCAAGAGTTAACCGTTACTCCCAGTCTTTCATTCATGTAACAGGTCAGCTCTGGAACTGTCTCCCTCTGTCTGTATTTCCTCCTGCCTATGATCTCCAGTCTTTCAAACGCAGTGTGTCCAGGCATCTCAAAATGATCGGATCTTGAATTTGGCTCTCTATTGTATTTTGTTTTTCTCTTGGAGGGAACTGTTACTGCGGGCTCATGGCCTTTGGTTCCTTCTTCCTCGCATTAAAAAAAAAAAAAAAAAAAAAAAAATCACCAGCACGTCCATAGGAAAAGAAGTCCCAGAAGTAGCAGTGGCAGGCTGCCTCTGACTGGAGTCCTTGGCAGAGAGTTTGCCTGAGGGATCTCACACCAAAACCGACTCTGATGACCACCTACTATGTTTTCATGCATCAGAAGAACTATGTCGGGTAGCAGAAGCCTGAGGAATTCGCGATCTACGTAGATGGCCAGACGTAGCAACTGCAGGTAGTGGCTTTGTATGATGGGCAGAAATGGAGACATGGACTGGAGAAGGCTCTGGAGTCGAGGGGTGGCAAGGCTCTCGAAAGCCATCACAAACATGGACTAGAGAAGACTGCATTTGGGGCATGGAAAGACTCGTGAGATGTACCACAAACAGAGACTGGAGAAGACATTACATTTGAGGGTTTGGAAGACTCTTGAGATTCACCACAAGCAGGTCAAATCAGAACTACGGACAAACAGGATGGCTCACGGACAGAACTGTTGTCAGACACAGAAGCACGTGCTGTTGAATGCGACTTGGAAGTCTTATCCCTAGAGGTGACGTTTGTACTCAATCTGGAGAGTGCGGCAGCAAATGTAATGCCTAGGTGAACAAACATAGATCATACACGATCCTTAGCCTCAGGAAAACTCAGCCTCTCCTTGGCATGCAGGGACAAAACTTCCTTCTCAAATTTGTACCAATCACATGACTTAGATGATGCTGCATGGCTACCACCACAGTTAACACAAGACAAAGGACCAATGCAATCCTTCCTTTCGTGAATGTCCATCCCGCATGAAACACACACTGGAGGCAGACCAAGGGCTAGACGCCAGCAGGACCGACCAATGTGACCATAACATTGGCAGGAAAACATCTCCTTGGCATAGGAAAATAATCTGTAAAAACGATACCAATCAACAGATAAAATCTCGGGAACATGGAGAAGGTCATATGTAATGATCAGCATCGGCATGGGAACTAGGTCACCACCCATCTTTTTCTTAATTCTCTTCACTTTTACAACATGTTGATCAGCAAACCCTCTTGTTAATCGTGCCTCATCATACATCATAAATCTCTGGCATAAATGACACCTCTAGAAGAATTTAATGAAGCATGATGAGAACAGGATACAGGCTGATCCTCTCAAAAGGTCAGGGACAACATAAAGATGCAGGCTGATCCTCCCAAAAGGTCAGGGACAACATATATGTACTCGTATCTGCATCAGGCACTTCAACCTGCTGCTACCATCAGCCGAAGGAACGACCTTAGGGGACTTACCACAAACTCTTACCAACACTCTGTGTACATAATCAAACACATCACACTTCCTCAGTTCCACCCTTTCCTTGGAATGCACGACCCAAAACTTCACAAATGACTCTTTTTGTGCACTTAGTTCAAACAGAGTCCGGACAACTCTCATGGGACGGGGACGGGACCCTTAAGATGAAGGTTGACTCCACTGGCCACCTCATAAGTCTCCAGAGTCATCACAAGAAATGGAGAGTTCACAGAATCCAGAGACACGTCAGAGGGCCGTGGCATCGGTATGCCAGCCAATTCTTAATTTCTACCAGGTAAACAAGGAAAAGCCTTCATTCCTCCACTTCTCCACCCACCACGGAGTCCAACAAGGGGAGGTCATATGCCAGAGACACCACCATTGCCAACCTCAGAGGTAGCACAAGAGTATATGTGGGCAACTACCTGAGGACCTGTGCAAGGGTGACCTCAGAATGACTTAAGCTACCAGGCCCCCCAGTGCCCGTTTGACCCTAGCCAATGCATGAAGTGTACTGCTAGCTGCAGGGCGCATTGTGCAGCATCACTCAACCACCAGGACTCCCATCTCCCAGCATTATAGACGCCACACACGGCAAACACGTGGTGAGGCAACAGTCCCACCCTAGATGGCAAATGGGCAGGGACTAACATCACCAGCAGGCCTCCCCCACCAGTGATGTAAGGGGCGCTTGGTCCACGAGGCTAACAGGTGTTGAACTCTACAGTACAAAGGTACGCATGCCTCCAGAGTAGGTGGCATTGCTAGCCTCACTTCAAGTCCCACCACCGCGTCAAGGTGACCCCCCCTCAGCGGGGCAAAGTTTGTGGATCAGGAACGCCGGGTGATGGCTATAGCTGCACTTGTTTTTCTGCCATTATTTGAAGCAGCCGCCAATTTATCTCATTACCAAAGATTGTTGACATACTCCCACCTCCGCACTGGAGCGTGAGTCAGTCTTTCCCACATCCTGACCAGGTATAGTACAATGTCTTCAGGATCCTCCTCGTCCAGTTCTGTCCCTGCCGCCCACGGCCCCCTTGGATCTTCTATCTATCTATCTATCTATCTATTGCCAGACGCCTCAATCCCGTTTGGGGTGGCCACAAACAAATCGCCTCCAAGTCGCCCTGTCCCCCACCATTTCACTGCCCTGCTCCCAACTCACACCCCCCTCTCTCATATACCTCTCCACCCCATCCCTCCATCTCATCCTCGGCCTCCCCCTCCCTCTTCCCCCCTCCACCTCACTCACATACACTCTCTTCGTCAGTCTTTCACCCTCCATCCTCTCCACATGGCCAAACCACCTCAGTGTGTTCCTCATAACGCTTCCTATCACATCCACATCAACACCACAACGCTCCTTTATATCCGCATTCGTCAGCCTGTCTCTCCATGTGACTCCACAGGCTTCTCTTAAATAACTCATTTCTACTCCAGCCAAACTCCTGCTGATTGATGCAAAGGGAGGGCTTAGTGACAGTGCTATAGGGCATACACTGGTTGATACTGTGTCTGTTCTTGCCGAAAATCGTGAAACTTCCTCAGAAAACGGCGGGAGTTATCAGGTTGAGAATGACATGTCATGTACAGTCGCCAAACTTTCCACCTGGGCCACCCAGCCGCGAGAGGTGGGTAACGGGTGCAGGCAACAGTGTATCTGTGTGTTCGTGTGTACATGCTCGACGAAAGTTCGGATCATCAACTCTCGTGTTCCGTAGTGAACCTCAGAGTTCATCCCAATAGTCAGTCAACAATTTTTAGCCGACAGAATTTCAAACGAACTTCTTGAAAGTATTGGATAATGCGAGTACTGAAAACAAGAAAGGAAAATAATCTAAAAGACCGCATCTTTACATATATTACATATTAATAAACGTGTTCGTTTTCATTATTACGTGATAAACCCATGGCTAAATATTGTCTCCTGAATATTGGGGAGAAGATCCGTCGTGAGACCGGCCCTTAGGGTAGAAAAATAGATACCGGTGTCTGTTCGTTTTGCATTTCGCCAGTCCTGGGCTGATCTCTATTAAACCTATTGAAATACCATTCTTGATCCGAGACATGATTAGATAAGTTAGGTCATTAATCGTTACGGGATTACTCATTGGGCGGATATTAATTTAAACTACAGTAAGTGGGAGAGATAGGAACTGTAGAAGTCAGAGGCTGAAACTCGTTCGTTGACGCAGAATACTGCCTCGAGTCAGCTAGTCATGAGTCGACCGATGTGATGTATCCACCCCTGAGATTATTATATATGATAGTATATATTTATATCATAATATATATTACCTTACTATAAATTTCATACAGTCATATTTATTTGGCCTTGGTCAACGCGACCTGTGGCACATAATTTTCCGTGCGACCAGTTTCATGCAACTGGCTGAGCCGATGGGAGAGTCGCCTTACTCCTGAGACATTTTTCTCCTCACCCACCTCCGTACTCAGTCATCTGTGGGATGAACTCTGACGGAGGTTCACTACAGACGAAAAGAGTTGATGATTCGAACTTTCGTCGAGCACGCACACACGAACAAACAGATTCCCTGTTGCCAGCACCAGTTAATCACCTCTCGCGGCTAGGTGGCCCAGGTGGAAAGTTTGGCGACTGTACGCCCACCCTGCTCCCTCAGACACGCCAGGAAATGTGGAAAGTGAAGGAGATGGTGGTGACAATGACAGTCACGTTGTACATAAACGCTGCCGTTGCATCTCTCCACCATGCTCTGAAGAAGGTCGCCTTCCCTCCCTGCCACCACCCTCTTTACACAACCTAGCACCTCAAAGGCCATTGTCCCACAACCTGGCCCCTCATATATGAGGATAATGAAGTTGTCAGGACCAGCGAGGAAACGTGGCCAACCAGCATCACTGCAGGGAGTCCTTGCTACAGAAGAGTCATCACCAGTGTCCTCCCCCACCTCCACCTCCCCTTCCCTTCCCCCCCCCCCCGCCCGTGGGCGTGCTCGTGGTGCCAAAAGGTGCCTTTTTCTTGCCAGATCATGCCCTAGCAGCCTGGCATCAGCAGGTTTGATACTTCTGTGTGGGAGGAGGGTGAAGGCTTCCAGCCTACCCTACCTGCCTTTGATGTGACAGGGGCGGGTGTTGAGAGGGAGCACCTGCGGGCAGGAGAACCAACCTTCCTGCCCTTTTTCCAGGCAGTATTTACAACCACCATTATGCAGTCATTGATGGAGGACATAAACTTTCACCAGGCTATATCTGCTCGGTTGCTTGATGTGTCCCTCTCCCAGAGCACAAAAATGAAAGAATGAAGGCAGTGGAGAAGGGCGAAATGTATGTGAGGCTTGCACTGAAGATGATAATGGCACACGTAAAGAAGCATGTCAGTCACGATTATCGGTCCGTGGACGAAATCTTACACACACCTGTCTCTCATAAGTATATGGCCCAGGACAGGTACTTGGCCATTCTCAAGTTCCTACACATCAACAGGAACTATGGCCCAGCCCCATATGACAGGTGGTGCAAGATCTGGCTGCTTCTTACCATGCTGAAGGAGTCATATATCAGGCTTTTCCGGCCGTTTCAAAAAGTGGTTATTGATGAGTCGCTTGTTTTATTCTGGGGCCATTTAGCATTTATTCAGTATGTTCCTTCCAAATTACATCACTTTGGCCTAAATTTTTTGTCTTATGCTACTGCAAGATTGGATATGTGCTAGACATGATAGTGTACACGGCTACAGTTGTGGATGTACCCAACAGTGATTCCCATGAGTTTTATGCTGCTACTGTAAAAGTGCTCATGGACAAAAAACACATCTTGTACACCGACAATTATTACACTTCTCTATCATTGACTCATTATCTGCTTCAACATGGGACTGGTTCCTGTGGTACTGTTTGTGCTCGAAAACGGAATTATCCCTCATTCCCAGGAAAGACTGAGCAAGATGCCCTGGCTTAGCATATTGGTCATTCACTGTCACGACAAGCAAAAGTGCATATGCTTGCGACAGTTCACCATGGGGTTATGCAGGACACTGGAAAAACAGACAACAGGACCAGGCAACAATTGTTGATGCCAGATGATCACAATATCAACATGCGGCTTGTGAATAAATCTGACATGCAGACTGGAGAGACAGATAGCCTCTGGAAGTCTTCCAGCTGGTATATAAAGACATTCCTGCACCTTTTGGATATCAGTATTCTCAACAGTTAAATTCTTTATAAGGAGGTTGTGGGTAAGAGTCTTTCATTTCACAAGCATGTGAAAGAACTGGCACGGCAGCTTCTTGAAAAGTATGGAACTTTTTAGGTTGCAAGCGGAAGGAGGCAAAAGCACAAAGTGCTACCGGCTGATAGGTTGCCCAGCACACAGTATCTGAGAAAGATTATCTTGTCAATCTGGGCCGAGCACCTGCAGGCCAAATGACATACAGACGTTGTCATGTGTGTTCAGTGACAAAATACCATTCCTTACACCAAACCTTCTCAACTGCCTTGGCCACAAACTCCCAAAAGTTGCCACTTCTCACCTGATAACTGAATACATTAAAAGTCAACTAAACTACTTTCTTTTATGTGCTTCAAGTATCACTGTAGTCACAAGTACCAGTAAAATATTATTAACATATTTACTCACTACAGTGAGGAAAAGATGCTGCACTATAAGTAAAAGGAAATCACCAAAGTACATTAGCATACCATCTCATTTCTGAGACCAACCTTGTTCTTAGCTCAGTCCATCAATATTCATGCTCTCATTATTTGAATGAAATGAAAAATTCATACCCATATATATATATATATATATATATATATATATATATATATATATATATATATATATATATATATATATATACAGTATATATATATATATATATCATATATATATATGATATATATATATATATATATATATATTGTTACATAGCCTATGATTTCATCATCCTTTGTGTAATTCTAACGTACAGTATGCTGCATGTTTGATCACGAGCGTGTTCTACCTCACTACCCCCCTCCTCCCTTATAGTAGAGTAAGTCGTTCTTTCTGTTGTTCAGAGCAGGATTGTCAACTCTTTGTCCCCTATAGCTTCATTTGCGCGTCCTTCTTACAAGTTGTATCAAGCTCTGCCGGCCCCTATATAATGAGCTCAGTCTCTGCATTAATTGCCACTTAGATCTACTCCTCATTTTGCTCACATCTCTGTCCTCCCCTGTACAGTTGTTATTATTGTGAGTGCTCAGGAAGTCTCCAACCATCTAGCAGCTGTGTAATTTGAGTATAAGTGTTATTACATTTTTTCCTTGTACTGTATAGCATAAGGTGTTGATTTGTAGGCCTAGTGAGGTTTTTGTGATTCATGTGTTTTTATGTCAGTCATTTTTTGATAATATTTTGTATCTGTAATAATATATCTTGCATTCACTGAGTATTATCCGGTATTCTCATTTTATCAGGGCTGACATAGATAAATTTACTCTTGCTAATTTCGTGTTAATAGAGGCTATTGCAGTTAACCATATATTTAACCTGTTTTTTGCCATTACATTATCATTATGAGTCCTGAATGTTTTGTTGTTAGTTTGAGCATTAAACTTTAACTTGTAATTTTCCCTAACCCTTTTGTTTTGAACCTGGAACTTTACGGGACAGTAGTGATTTTTAGTATTCTCACTTAAAGTGTACATTATCTTTCTCTGTTCCGTAACATAAATTTGGCGACCTCTTATCAGGATATTCAGGATATCATCATAAGGATATTGCTTGATATTTTGTGACTGTGATTTATTCATGATGTCTACTATTACTACGCTTGATGAAGCCAAAGATTTTTTGTCAAATGTGCAAACAGAGTGTGATGTAGAAAACAGAACAAAGAATGAACTTAAGCTTGTTGCTCAACAATTGGGAATTGCAGTTCACTCTCATCATTCTAAATATCAAATTTTTGGCATGATTAATAAAAGCTTGTTTAATGTAACTCCTCCAAATGAGCAAAAGCAGATTGAAATAGCTAAGTTACAGCTAGCTCTGCAGGAGGCTCGTGCTACGGAGGCTGAATTTCAGGCAAATGCTAAGGAGGCGGAGTCTCAGGCTCGTATTCAGGAGGCTGAATTTCAGGCAAATGCTCGTATTCAGGAGGCACAGGTACAGGCTAAGGCACAAATTGAACTTGCTAGGATTCAGGCAGACCATGAGTATCGCATGAAACAAGGTGGAACTGGATCATCTAGCTCTGATGATTTTGATGTGGCTAAAAATGTTAAACTTGTCCCTCCTTTTAATGAATCTGATTTAACAAAGTATTTTCAGTTGTTTGAGAGGGTAGCTACAGGTTTTAATTGGCCCAAAAAGTATTGGCCAGTATTCCTTCAAACTGTTTGCCTCAGGATCAATGTGATAATTATGATGTAGTTAAGAGCTTGATTCTTAAGGCCTATGAGCTTGTTCCTGAAGCCTATAGAGTAAAATTTAGGACAACTTATAAGCAAGATAAGCAATCCCATGCTAAGTATGCAAAAATCAAAGAAGATCTGTTAGAGCAGTGGTTAAATTCTAAGAATGTGGATTCTGAATTTGACAAATTTAAGCAGATGATTTTGCTGGAGGACTTCTAAAGGTGTATTAATAAGGATGTAAGCTTATATCTTGATGAGAGAAGAATAGATAATTGTCTGATGCTGCAGTTTTAGCTGATGAATATGTTCTCACTCACAAGAGATATTCTAGAGAAAAAAGGAAAGCTGGGAGTAAGTAAGTTGCCTCTACTCAGAGTACAGGTAACAGGAAAGAGAATAAAGATGATGTTTCTCAGGAAGTAAATACCAGCTTCACCTCTAGGTTTCAGAAAAGTAAATGTACTTATTGTAGTAAGCTTTGTCATATTACGGAGAAATGTTTCAGGAGACAGCGTGATGTGAACAAAAAGGAGTCTTTAAATATTCAGTCAATTGGTCTAGTGTCCACCCTTGAGAATTCCCAGAATTCTTTAACTGAGTTAACTGAACCTGCTTTGAGGGGTAAATTAAATTCTCATGATGAAGCTCCTCTTTTGAGCAGTAACGTGGGTGACACTCTCAAGAGTTCATGTGCTAATTTCCTGTCTGATGGTTTTGTCAGTCCTCTGGACAGTAATGACAGGAAATCAGTTAAAATATATCGTGATACAGGTGCTTGCCAATCCCTTATGCTGACCAGTGTTCTAGGCTCTAATGTTAATTCCTCTGATGAAACTGTAATCTTACTAGGTGTAGGGAATAAATACTTCTCTGTCCCTCTGTGCAGAGTGAATTTAGAGTCTGGTTTTGTTAATGGTTCTGTTATGGTTGGGTTGGTTGAGACACTCCCAGTGTCAGGTGTAACTTTCTTACTTGGAAATGATATTGGTGGAAGTCAAGTGTGTCCAGCTCCTCAGTTGTCTAGTGAGCCAGTGGCTGCGGCCCAGGATTGTGATGTCCCTGATGTGTTCCCTGCATGTGCTGTCACTAGGGCTAAGTCTAAAGTTACTGGTGACTTAGAGGATAATGATGATGATGATGTTATCCTAGCTGACACTTTTCTTGCTAATTTGGACCACTCACCAGATGAGGCAGTACCCCGTAGTGTTGATAATTTGTCTCGTCAAGAGTTGGTTGAGTTGCAGGTTGCTGACCCTGAGTTGAAAAGTCTAGCTAACTCTGCTTGCAGTGAGGAAGAGTCAGCTGGTGCTTCTACTTGTTATTATATAAAGTCAGGAGTACTTATGAGAAAGTGGAGACCCCCAACAGCATCAGCCGACTGTGAATGGGAGGTTGTACATCAAGTTGTCATCCCTCGTCTTTGTAGGCAGGATATCATTAGAGCGGCTCATGATTCCAGTTTGGCAGGACACCTTGGAGTGAGGAAGACTGTGGCACGCATTTTGAAACACTTCTACTGGCCAGGTATCTTCAGGGATGTTTCCTGGTATTGTAAGTCTTGTCACACCTGTCAAGTTGTGGGGAAGTGTAATCAGACCGAAAAGGTTGCACCTCTAGTTCCCATTCCTCCTTTTGAGGCGCCATTCACCCGTGTGTTGGTGGATATTGTGGGCCCTCTTCCTAAGACTTCTTCAGGATTTTCTTATGTGTTGACCCTGATTGATATGGCTACTCGTTATCCTGAAGCCATTCCACTTAGAAGTATCTCAGCAAAGAACGTGGTTAAGGAAATGCTAGGGTTCTTCACAAAGTTTGGTCTGCCCAAGGAGATACAGTCAGACCGGGGAAGTAATTTCATGTCAAATGTTTTCAAGCAGTCTCTGAAAGAGTTGGGCATCACCCAGATCAAGTCTTCAGCTTACCATCCCCAGACCCAAGGAGCGTTGGAGAGATATCATCAAACACTCAAATCGATGCTCAGGAAATACTGTTTGGAACATCAGAAAGACTGGGATAAAGGTCTTCCATTCGTTGTATTTGCCGCAAGAGAATCTCCAAATGAATCACTGGGCTTCTCACCTTTTGAACTACTGTTTGGCCATGAAGTAAGAGGACCCCTTAAGCTACTCAAGGAATGCTGGCTGTCGGAGGAAGATGACGTCAACCTGCTGGAGTATGTGATGAAGTTCAAAGAACGGCTGTCCACTGCTTTACAGCTGGCGAGAGAGAATTTAGGAGCTGCTCAGGAGAAGATGAAGACTTGGTATGATAAGAAGTCCAGGTTACGCCACTTTCAACCAGGAGATCAGGTTTTGATTCTGCTACCAGTGCATGGGCAACCTCTTCAAGCCAAGTTTTGTGGTCCTTATTTCGTGGAGAAGAAACTCAGTGATGTCAACTATGTTATCACCACACCAGATCGTAGAAAGAACAAGCAACTTTGTCACATCAACATGCAAAAGTTATATCACAGGCGAGACGAAAATAACCCAGTCTGCACTGCAGCTGTTCCACCCGAGTCTCCAAGTGAAGTTCTCCCATGCAGCATGAGCCTGAGTGATAGTTTGGGGAAGAATCCTGATATCATGAATGATCTCCAGACTAAGCTTTCTCATTTACCTCCCGAGGAAAGGCAGGAGTTTTCGGCATTACTGCAGGAGTACCCGCAAGTGTTCCGTGCCACTCCAGGAAGAACCACTGAGTTGATGCATGATGTCGATGTTGGAGACGCAAAGCCAATTAAACTGTCTCCTTACCGTGTGAACCCAGTGAAAGTTCCTCTCATCCAGAAGGAGCTTGGCTACCTGTTGGACCACAAGATGATTGAGCCCTGTCAGAGCAAGTGGAGTTCTCTTGTCACTCTAGTCCCTAAGCCAGGTGGGTCACAGTGGCTTTCCATCGACTACAGACGTGTTAATCAGATAACCAAAACAGACACTTACCCTCTCCCTCGTGTGGAAGATTGCATAGACAAGATCGGAAAGGCTAGGTACATAAGTAAGTTTGATTTGTTAAAGGGATACTGGCAAGTACCTATGACTGAACGTGATAGGGAGATCTCATGCTTTGTAACACTAGGAAAGACTTTTGCATTTTCTGTAATGCCATATAGTATGAAGAATGCACCAGCCACATTTCAGAAGCTCATGAATGTTGTAACAGAGGGTTTGGCAGGGTGTGTTGTTTATATTGATGATGTATTAATCTTCAGTGACAACTGGAAAGATCACCTATGCCATGTCAGTAAATTACTTGAGCGTTTGGTTCAGGCTAATCTTGTAGCTAATTTATCAAAGTGTGAGTTTGGTCAAGCTAAAGTTCAGTACCTTGGGTACGTAATTCGTGATGGACATGTTGCACCACCAGCAGCTAAGGTTCAGGTTATAAGTGATCTTCCCAGACCTAAAAGTAGGAAAGAGCTACAAAGATTTTTGGGAATGGTAGGTTATTACAGGAGATTTGTTCTTAACTTTTCATTTCTTGTATCACCACTTACAGACCTACTGAAAAAGGGAGTTAAATTTGTCTGGACCGATAACTGTGAATCCTCTTTCAGCGAACTTAAAGCTATCCTATTAAGTCAGCCAGTGCTCGCTACTCCAAATTTTGCTAAGCCTTTTAAGATGGCTGTTGATGCAAGTGATACAGGAGCTGGGGCTGTTTTGCTGCAAGAGGATGATCAGGGTATTGAACACCCTGTATCTTATTACAGTAAGGAGTTCACTCCACCTCAAAAGAACTACTCAACTATTGAGAAAGAGCTTTTGGCCTTGATTTTGGGTTTACAGCATTTTTCATTTTATTTGTGTTCTGATTTTGACCCCCATAGTCATTTATACCGATCATAACCCACTGAAATTCCTTAGTAAGTTTAAAGATAAAAATCAGAGATTGACAAGATGGAGTCTACTTCTTCAGGAGTATTCATTAGACATGCAACATATCAAGGGGAAAGAAAATGTTATTGCAGATTGCTTATCTAGACTTTAGACAGATTGTTTTAGAGTAATAAGAAATTTCCTTTGTAAATTTCTTTTTCTTTGTGGGGAGGTGTTACATAGCCTATGATTTCGTCATCCTTTGTGTAATTCTAACGTACAGTATGCTGCATGTTTGATCACGAGCGTGTTCTACCTCACTACCCCCCTCCTCCCTTATAGTAGAGTAAGTCGTTCTTTCTGTTGTTCAGAGCAGGATTGTCAACTCTTTGTCCCCTATAGCTTCATTTGCGCGTCCTTCTTACAAGTTGTATCAAGCTCTGCCGGCCCCTGTATAATGAGCTCAGTCTCTGCATTAATTGCCACTTACAGTAGATCTACTCCTCATTTTGCTCACATCTCTGTCCTCCCCTGTACAGTTGTTATTATTGTGAGTGCTCAGGAAGTCTCCAACCATCTAGTAGCTGTGTAATTTGCGTATAAGTGTTATTACATTTTTTCCTTGTACTGTATAGCATAAGGTGTTGATTTGTAGGCCTAGTGAGGTTTTTGTGATTCATGCGTTTTTATGTCAGTCATTTTTTGATAATATTTTGTATCTGTAATAATATATCTTGCATTCACTGAGTATTATCCGGTATTCTCATTTTATCAGGGCTGACTTAGATAAATTTACTCTTTCTAATTTCGTGTTAATAGAGGCTATTGCAGTTAACCATATATTTAACCTGTTTTTTGCCATTACATTATCCTTATGAGTCCTGAATGTTTTGTTGTTAGTTTGAGCATTAAACTTTAACTTGTAATTTTACCTAACTCTTTTGTTTTGAACCTGGAACTTTACGGGACAGTAGTGATTTTTAGTATTCTCACTTAAAGTGTACATTATCTTTCTCTGTTCCGTAACAATATATACTGTATATATATATATATATATATATATATATATATATATATATATATATATATATATATATATATATATATATATATATATATATGAAATTAATATAAATTAATTTAATTGCAAGATGTTAGACATTACGTGAAGACCGTACACAATGACCTCTTTCGTCCCATGGTTGAGGGACTTTCATGTTCTGTTCACACGTGGCCACGTATCAGTGCTGCTCTATGGTTTGTAGGTAGCGCATTAACGGCGCTCAGGAGCATCATTGGCACTGCTGAAATTTCTAATGCGCACTTCTAGTTATAGACATGAGTGTTGGTGGTGCTACTAACGCGTTCGAAGCGCTGCTACAGTAATCCCTCTAAAAAGGTGATTATTTTATAATAGAACACTGTATTTTATGTTTTAATTTTTCATTAGGCCTATATAGCATGGAAACAGAATGTTAGTTTACTTACTAATGTTATTTTTTGCTGCCATAGACATGTTAGTGAAATTAGGAACAAATTCTTCGATGACTGACCTCCATGCATTCCTTTTTGCATTTTTATTGCTGTACTCGTCATTGGTGAGGTTCCACATTGTCGGTCACTTTTCATTTTCAGTGATGGAATCTATAGTGAAATTTTCCCCCAGCAATTCCTTGTCTGATGCCATTCTCACAAGAATCCTGCAATACAACAAACCTCGGGTTGGGGATGATCACCCTTTTTTGGGACAGGCCTAATGAAAACAAACTTTCAGCAAGAAAGAAAGGTACAAATTGATAGACAAAGGCGAAAGAGTTTACCTAGGCAGGCTGTAAGCACTGAAGCACAGTTCTTGAGGACAACAGGAGGGACTCCATCAGGCCCATATGTCTTGTTAGTATTGAGGCCAGTGATGGCAGAAAATACCTCAGCTGAAGAAATTTTAATGTCAGCCATGAGGAAATCTGAGGGGGGAAGTGATGGAGGAACAGCATTCAAAGCATCTAAGGTGGAATTGGAGGAGAAATTCTGAGGAAAGAGATCTGCTTTATCAGTAGAAGAAATAGCTACAGAGCCATCAGAATAGAAAAGAGAAGGGAAGGATGATGTAAAGTTGTTAGAAGGGTTTTTGACAAGGTGCCAGAAGAAGCAGGAAGAATTCTAGTTGGAGAGTTGAGAGCATTTAGTATGGATGAAATTATTTTTAGCAGAACGAAGAACAGACTTAGCACGATTCCGGGCAGAAACATAAACAAGATGTGATTCAGGGTTGGGTTGGCTTCAGTACCTTTTATAGGCCTTCTCCTTGTTGTGGACTGCATTAGAAAAAGCGTGATTAAACCAAGGCTTTCTTGCATTTGTCAAAGGGTATGAGAAGGGAATGCATGCTTCCATGCCCGAGAGAATAATCTCCCTAATGCACAAGGCACGCTCAGATGGCTCCCGGTCATGGAAGCAATAATCATTCCATGGAAAATCAGAGAAGTACTGTCTGAGGGCCTCACAATCTGCAGCTCCAAAGTGCCACAGGCGACGTTACTCTGGAGTGTCCACAGGCCGTACCAGAGCGATAGGACAGTTAAAGGTAATAATGTTGTGATCGGAGGAGCACGATGGAGAGGAAAGATTAACAGTGTAAGCAGAAGGATTAGTTGTAAGGAAGAGGTCAGATATGTTGGAGTTCTCTCCAAGGCGGTCAGAGATATGGGTAGGTTGCTGTAAAAGCTGCTCTAGGTCATTAAGGATAATGTAGGCTTGTTCACCAGGTGGATCAGTGAAAGGAGAGGAGAGCCAAAGGTGGTGGTGAACATTGAAATCTCTTAGAATGGAGATTTCTGAGACAGGAGAAATGGATAGAATATGTTCCATCGTACAAGTAAGATAGTTGAAAAAAATTTCATAGAATTAGGAGATAAGTAAACAGCACAGATATATTTAGTTAGAGAATGACAAGAAAGCCGAAGCCATAGAGTAGAGAATTAAGAAGAATGAAGTTCAGAAACATGACAGCAAGATAAATCGTTAGAGAAAGTAGGAGGAAACAGAAAAGGGTTTGCTGTCAGTTGCCTCAGACAGCTGAGTCTCTGTCAAGAAAAGGTGAGGTTTAAAGGAGGAGAGGTGGTGTTCGACAGACAGAATCTTAGAGGAATATATACGTAATGTAAAGCCTATCGAAAACAATTTATTAGCACAGATCAATTTATCATCGTCTGCACTGACTTCACGCACCACGAGTTAGGCTAATCCGGCAGCTACAATTTTGGCAGGCGGTTTTGTCTTCCCATGTTTCCGGTTTTGATGTTTTTTTTTTTTTCCAGTAACATTCGGTATATTCACATAAGCATTAGTCACATGTTGGAGTAATATGTCGGAAAACTACGTGACAGATGTTTCAAATTAAATATTTAGTGAGACTTGTAATATTATGTGATGAATCCCAGCAAATGACAGGCCAGCACGGCATATAACGGAACTAAGGGAAAACAGCAACCATGCACTGGACCGATTCCTGGCCATAATATTCTGTTTATATCGGGCCAATTGATGTCAAACGTGTGTTGGGCCTGTATGTAAATAAAACTTGTTTTTTGACACTGGGCTGAAACTGCAGCCACACACTGGACCGATTCCTGGCCATAATATTCTGTTTATGTCGGGCCAAATGATGTAAAACTTGGGCCGATATATAAATAAAACTTGTTTTTCGACACTGGGATGAAACGGCAACCATAAATTGGACCGATTCCTGGCAGTAATGGTTATATCTATATCTATATCTATCTATCTATCTATACCCACACACACACACACACACACACACACACACATATATATATATATATATATATATATATATATATATATATATATATATATACAGTATATATCAGCAGCAGCGCATTAGTCATAACAAGTCCATTGCTGAACAAAGGCTTCCCCCAACCTTTTCCACGAATTCCTTGACCGAGCCAATCTTTGCCACGTTTTCCATGCAAATTTCTCTATCTCATCTCTTCATTTCCTGTCTGGCCTTTTTCTGCTACACTTACAATCTCATGGTGTCCAATCAGTCAGCCTCTTGCTCCATTGGTTATCCCATATTCTTGCTATATGGCCTGCCTACCTCCATTTCTGTTCTTTTATGACTTCTATAATATATTTGATTTTAGTCTGTTCTCTCACCCAAGTTGATCATTTCCTGTCTCTTAACCCGCCCCGTCCCGGCCACTTTTCGACCACTGGTACCCCCCAATCCCGGGCATTTTTTGACCTTTTTTTTTTTTGCTTAAACTTTCGCTTTTGGTGAGAAACATCGAAAATTCATAGAGAAATCACTCACCTGAGGTTTAAAATACTCATTACAGGTAGGAGAGCCTCCTTACCTTACTGGGTTTTCTATCAGGCTGGCACCAAAGAAAACGAGTTCTATGGGAGGATAACTATTTCACACCACTCATAAACGGTATTTATTTATTTACTGTTACGAATTTATATGTAGTACAAGAGTATATTGGTTTTCAAGCAGTAATATAGGCATTATAAGCATTGTTTCACTCACTAATACCTGACCTTTTTTTGCCACATTACCTGATCATCATTTCTAACTATTTCTTCCTCTAATGCTATGTAAAGTTTGTCCTCCACATTGTCATTGATTGGGGAATCACTCTGGCCCTGAATTTCGTACCGTGGCATGACATGGCTATACTGGCCAGGTCACTGATAACAGGTGAATTGCTGAGAAAAGGGCCTGCAGGGGGGGGGGAGGAGGTCATGCTGGGTAAGGCATTGTCTCTGCCTGGCATCTTGTTGAGGAAGGTGTCCCGTGTATACGTACCAAAAATGACTCGCGAAAATTTAAAATTGTGGAAATTATGAACCTTGCAATTGCAGGACGTTGAAGTACGTCCTCGGGATTAGCTGTGACAAAACGTGAGGACGTGGAAGTACGTCCTCGGGACGGCGCGGGTTAAAGATATTCCCAACACTGACCTTTCCATTGCTCTCTGAGAATGGGTTAATTTTTTTTCCATTGATTTTGTCAGTTTCCAGGTCTCACAACCATACGTCATAGCTGGAATTATACATTCGTTGTATACTTTTCGTTTCATACAAACTGGCAAGCTACTTTTCATAATGTCTCTATGTTTACCGAAAGCTTTCCATCCAATTGTAATATATCTTTTTTATTTCGCTATCATGATCTTTCGTTAATTATAGTATTTGTCCCAAGTAGTTGTACTCCTCAATTTCAAGAATTTCATCGCATATTCTGATGACGATCTTTGGTGTTTGTGGATTAAACATTACTTTAGTTTCACTCCGGTTCATCTTCAGTCCTACTTCAAGACTTTCTCTGTTCAGGTCATTTAACACATCTTGCAATGCCTCCGCTGTTTCTGAGCTTAGGACAATGACATCTGCAAATCTTAAATGGTTTACCTTTTCTCCATCTACAGTATGTTTACTCCTTTGTTTTCCCAGTCTAGTTATCTGAAAATACATTCTAGGCATGCTGTAAATAATTTTGGTGAAATTGTATCTCCCAGACGCACGCCATTCTCAATCTTAATTTTTTCCGAGTCCTTATGAAATATAACTGTAGCAGTTCCCTCTTTATATGTTTTCGAGCAGTTTTACAATGTTCTCATTCACTCCTTGTTCTCGCAATGAATTTATAATTGCTATTGAATCAAAAGGCTTTTCGTAATCAACAAAATCTAAGCACAGTGGCTTATTATATTTTGTAGTTTTCTCAATTAGCTGATTCATTATATGTAGATGATCAGTGGTCGAATACCCGCTTCGGAATCCTCCCTGTTCACGGGGTTGGTTTTCCTCCAAAATTGTTATTATTCTGTTCCTAAGGACTTTACTGAAGAGTTTGTAAATGACTGATAATATGCTAATGGGTCGATAGTTACTAAGATCTTTTGAGTCACCTTTTTTTTTTGTAGAGTAAAATAACTGTTGCATTACACCGTGTTTTGGGAATTTTCTTCTGTTTTATATATATATATATATATATATATATATATATATATATATATATTATATATACAGAAATAACTCCAATATCCGACGTAATAGAGCCATTGGTAGGTCTGGTTATTGGTTTTGTCCGGATATTGGGCCCCAGCTTATAGACTTGTACGTATGGACCCTAACTCAGAGAAACACCTATACAACTCCCTCTGGACATGCATAGCACCTATTTAAGACCCAAATCACACCAATAAGGCACATAAATGACTGAAATAAATGCAAAAGAAACATAAAATGAGGGTTTAGAAGTATGTTCATACATTAATAAACATTCTGGTACTTATGGACCCTAACCTAGCCTAACTCAGAAAAACACATTCCTACTGCACATGCATGAGGTAAGTATAGTATGGAAAAAAGTACAGTATGAAACATTCTGGTAAGTATAGTATGGAAAAAAGTACAGTATGAAACATTCTGGCTACTTACAGCAAGTCCCTGGCCACCTCGATGAATAACCGCCTCCTCTCGGACTCTGACAGTAAGAACGATTTCCTGAAGCACTTGCAGTACACTCTTCCTGAAGTCTTGCACTGAACTTAGTCAATAACACACAGAAGTCCGTTCTCTTCACAGTGTTCACTTTAGTCCAAATAATGCTCCATTGTAATTTTATGTTGCACATTAACTTTTCCCCTTTTTTTCCAAATTTCCAAAGGCAAAACAAAGAAGTCTATTTACGTTAAATTTAGTTTCCACTGAGTCTTTTCTCTCAACTCGAAAACCTTAACACAACACACCGTTTTTTTCACTGCACAACACTCAAAATTCCCATGTGGTCTAGTGGAGAAGTTCTTGCTGTTTATTCACTGTCAGAGTCCGAGAGTATCACTGGCAGGCGACCAAGGGGTGCATCGCTGGGTCGTGGTGATGGCGTACCCACTGCAGAGTACTCTGAGGAAAGCCGCAAACTCAGGTCGAGTGGTGACTCCACCGTGGCTGATGTGCTGGGCTGTGGCTCGGAGCATGAGGGCCTGTCTTGGGGAGGCAATGGAGTGGAGCCAGGGCTGGGCACAGCGGGGGTCATAGGCCTGAAAAAACTGTCAATCGTTGACTGACGCAAGGACCGACGATTCTGACGATTGATGATGCGCTCCCTGAAAGCACGCACTTCCTCCACGAGTCCCAAGGGCCCCATCTCCCTGTCGCAGTTCGGGTGTTCCAGGTAGTCTAGGACGAACTCTAGATGTTCCCGGAGTGCGCTCAGCTTGGGGATGGCTGGAGTAGTGTCCTGCTGAGAGGAGTCCGCATCATCGTCGCCTTCGTCGTCGGAATCTTCAAGTTCGGTACTGACACCAGCAACCGAAGACACGATCTCGATATCAGACAACGTCTGATACCCAGGATCACCCTCGTCATCGTCCAACCACTCACGAACATCGTCCACATCAACATCGTCGCCGTGCATACGTAGCCGTGCATGGAAGTCATCCACGTCAAACCCTGGAAAATCGTACTCCACATCCGTTCCGAGAAGCAGACGAGACCAACCATTTTCAAGAGTTTTCACAGGGACTTCCTTCCATGCACTAGCCCAGTTGTACAGCGCAGACTTGATGTTGTAGAAGCGAAGGTTTTCCAAAGTCCGCTTGCCTCGTGTGTCCCGTCCTTCCCTGCACTCGTCCTCGTCCTCGAGAACAACCATCACCTCGTCCAGGAACTTCCGACGGTATAGGCGCTTTGTTGCCACGATCACTCCTTGGTCCATGGGTTGAATGAGAGCAGTCGTATTAGGTGGCAGAAACATGCACCTAATACGGCCATTCTCAGCAACCAAGTCCTTGTCGCACGGGTGGGCAGGTGCATTGTCGAGCAGAAGGAGAGCCTTTACCTGGTCGCGAGGGATTCCCAGTGTTTTCATCTGGTAATGGATGACCTCCTTGACGAAGTGACGGTGAAACCAGTCTTTGAAAATCACAGCTGTTAACCATGCTTTCAAACAATGGTACCGGATGAAAGGAATGACATCCATCACCCCACGAAGGCACCGAGGCTGCTTTGCACAGCCAACAACAACGGGGTTAAGCCGGTGCATGCCGTTAGCACTGGCACAACACAAAGCAGATATCCGTTCCTTGGAAAGCTTGCGGCCAGGTACACGCTTCTCCGTCTCCTCGGCTAGAGTGTTCGTTGGCAGCGAGCGATAGAATAGGCCAGTTTCGTCAGCATTGTAGACTTGACCGAGAATTAGGCCCTCCCTGTCGATCAAGCCTTTCACCTTGTGCCGAAACTCGTCAACTCCATCCTCGTTAGCGTCCAATGCTTCGCCATGTGCTTTACGGTTAGTAAGGCCATGTCGCAACTTGAACGCGAAGAGCCAACCCTCGGATGCCTTGAAGTCTAGGGCATCGTGAAGCCTTGCGAACTTCTCAGCAGCAGCCTTCAGCTCCGTTCCACGTACTATCACACCAGCTGCACGATGCTGTCGGTACCAAATTAACGTGGATCGGTCGATTTCTGCAAACTGGGGGGTAAACATAACCTTCCTTTCCACGTTGCGATTGCTTCTTGACGAGAAGTCAGCCGTGTACTGCATGAGTTTGTCTCGGGAACGTTTGATATCGAACAAAGTCCACCGGGCCAGGTTATACCCGCGGAGAACGCGGGAAGAAGACCAACCCGCATCAACTTTCTCCAATATCTCCCTCTTCTTTTCCAGAGTCAACACCACTCTCTTCCTTTTCTCAGGTGGCGGGGCCATCATCACACACACTAAGAGGAGGCCCGAGAGCAGCAGGAGGCCCTGCAGCAGGTAGGGCACCACCACAAAAGCGAGCACGTGGGCAGACATTGCGAAGAGCGTAGGTCCAGTCACGGTGAGAGACAGGAGGGAAGTGGGGAGGATGCAGCGGCGCTCTATTGGACGTCGGAGGAATGACGCACCAAAACAATGCTCTCCTGCGGCGCGCGCGGCAAGTTCAAATTACGGACGGGAATTTTTTTTTTTTTATGGGGGGGGGGTTTCCGGACCATTTTGCGAATGTTGGATCCCAGGACGATAAGGTCCGGGTAGTGGGGATGTTCGGTTATTGGGCGTCCGGATATTAGAGTGATTACTGTATATATATATATACAGTAAATATATATATATATATATTTTTTTTTATGCGAGGAACAAGGAACCAAAGGCCATGAGCCCACAGTAACAGTTCCCTCCAAGAGAAAAACAAAATACAATAGAGAGCCAAATTCAAGATCCGATCATTTTGAGATGCCTGGACACACTGCGTTTGAAAGATTGGAGATCATAGGCAGCAGGAAATACAGACAGAGGGAGACAGTTCCAGAGCTGACCTGTTACGTAAATGAAAGACTGGGAGTAACGGTTAACTCTTGCATTAGAGAGTTGGACAGAGAAGGGATGAGAGTTTGCTGCCAGACGGGTGCTACGCGCCTGTCGTAGAGGTGGAGGAATGCATGCAGACAGTTCAGAGGAGCAGTGACCATTAAAGTAGCGATAGAAAAGAGATAAAGATGCAGCAGTGTGGCGAAGAGACAGAGGTTGAAGGGAGTCAGTAAGAGGAGGAGAGTTAATGAGACGAAAAGCCTTTGACTCCACCCTATTGAGAAGAGCTGTATGTGGGGAGCCTCCCCACACATGAGAGTTGTACTCCACACAGGGGTGGATAAAACCCCTGTATAGAGTCAACAATTGTGCAGGGATAAAGAAAGAGCAGAGTCGGCTTAGCACACCCAATCTCTTGGAAGCAGATTTTACAAGAGATGTAATATGATCTTACCAAGATAAGTCCCGAGTAAATGAAACCCCAAGCATGTTCAAGGATGATGCAGGATTAAGCTGAATATTATTAAACATTAGTGGGTATACCTGTGGAACATTTTGTTGGGTTGATAGGTGTAAGAACTGAGTCTTAGATGCATTAAAAACAACCATATTATTTTTACCCCAGTCAGAGATACGAGCCAAGTCAGACATTAGGTGTGCCATAGCCTCATCCCTTGTTTGTTGAAGTAACTGTTGAGATGGGTGTTGCGGGAGCCGAATGGAAAGGTGAAGGGTGGAGTCATCAGCATATGAGTGGATAGGGTTAGATGTACAGCTTAGAAGATCATTGATGAATAAAAGGAAGAGAGTTGGTGATAGGACAGAGCCCTGAGGAACACCACTGTTGATAGATCTAGGAGAAGAACGATGGCCGTCTACAACAGCGTCTATAGAACGACCAGAAAGGAAGCTAGCGATGAAGGCACAGCTAGAAGGATAGAAACCGTAGGAGGGCAGTTTGGAAATTAAAGATTTATGCCAGACTCGATCGAAAGCCTTTGAGATGTCAAGTGCAATGGCAAAGCTTTCGCCAAAGTCCCGAAAGGAGGATGACCAGGAGTCTGAAAGGTAGGTGAAAAGATCGCCAGTAGAGCGTCCCTGACGGAATCCGTACTAACGATCGGAAAGAAGGTTGTGATAGGAAAGATGCCTTAAAATTTTTCTATTGAGAATTGACTCGAAAACTTTTGAAATACAGGACGTTAAAGCAATTGGGCGATAGTTGGAGGGTTGGGAGTGGTCACCCTTCTTTGGGACTGGCTGAATGAGAGCAAACTTCCAGCAAGAAGGAAAGGTACAAGTTGACAGACAAAGGTGAAAGAGTTTGCTTAGGCAGGGTGTAAGCACAGAAGCACAGTTCTTGAGAACAACAGGAGGGACCCCATCAGGCCTATATGTCTTGTTAGTACTGAGGCCAGTGATGGCAGAAAATACATCAACTGAAGAAATTTTAATGTCAGCCATGAGGAAGTCAGAGGGGGGAAGTGATGGAGGAACAGCACCGGAATCGTCTAAGGTGGAACTGGAGGAGAAAGTTGCGAAGAGATCTGCTTTATCAATAGAAGAAATAGCTACAGAACCATCAGAGTAGAAAAGAGGAGGGAAGGATGATGAGGTAAAGTTGTTAGAAAGATTTTTGGCAAGGTGCCAGAAGGAGCGGGAAGAATTAGAGTTGGAGAGTTGAGAGCATTTAGTATGAATGAAATTATTTTTAGTAGAGCGAAGAACAGACTTAGCACGATTCCGGGCAGAAACGTAAAGATGATGTGATTCAGGGGTGGGTTGGCTCCGGTACCTTTTGTAAGCCCTCTCCTTGTTGCGGACAGCATTAGAACAAGCGTGATTAAACCAAGGCTTTCTTGCGTTAGTCAAAGGATATGAGAAAGGAATGTATGCTTCCATGCCCGAGAGAATAACCTCCGTAATGCGCAAGGCACACTCAGATAGCTCCTGGCCATGGAAGCAATAATCATTCCAGGGAAAATCAAAGAAGTACTGCCTGAGGGCCTCCCAGTCCGCAGCTCCAAAATTCCACAGACAACGTTTCCCTGGAGGGTCCACAGGCCGTACCGGAGTGATAGGACAGGTTAAGGTAATAAGGTTGTGATCGGAGGAGCCCAACGGAGAGAAAAGATTAACAGAGTAAGCAGAAGGATTAGTTGTGAGGAAGAGGTCAAGTATGTTGGAGCTCTCTCCAAGGCGGTCAGGGATACGGGTAGGGTACTGTACAAGCTGCTCTAGGTCATTAAGGGTAGAAAAGATGTAGGCCTGTTCACCAGGTGGATCCGTGAAAGGAGAGGAGAGCCAAAGGTGGTGGTGAACATTGAAATCTCCTAGAATGGAGATTTCAGAGAAAGGAGAAATGGATAGAATGTGTTCCATCGTAGAAGTAAGATAGTCGAAGAATTTTTGATAGTCAGTAGAATTAGGGGATAAGTAAACAGCACAGATATAATTTATTTAGTTAGAGAATGACAGGAAAGCCGAAGCCAGAGTGTAGAGAATTCAGAAGAATCGAGTTCAGGAACACGAGAGCAAGATAAGTCATTGCTTATATATACACAAAAGCCACCTTTGGCTTTGAAATGAGTAAAGAGAAAGAAGGAGGATACAGAAAAGGGTTTGCTGTCAGTTGCCTCAGACAGCTGAGTCTCCGTTAGGAAAAGAAGGTGAGGTTTAGAGGAGGAGAGGTGGTGCTCAACAGACTGAAAGTTAGAGGAAAGGCCGCAAATGTTGCAGAAATGAAGAAGAGAGTCAGACAATGGTTCCAGGCACCTCGAGTCATCACCGGGAGAGGGGCGGATGGTGGGGGCAATTATGGCCCCCCCCCCTGGGGACTCCGAGGCTTGGTAAAGAGACGCCATTTTAGTTAGATTTTGAATAGGAAGTCTAGTGTGTACTGTGCATGTAGTTTGGTGTAGATAGTTAGAGAAATTTGTACTGGAGAGCATGCTGGCCTACTCTCTGTGTAACTGAGACACTGATAAAGTTCAGCAAAGGGGGATGGTCAGGAACTAGTCCTGAGGGCTGATGAAACGGGAGCTCCAGCACTCCCTGTCATCAGCTTTCCATCCACCTCGGGAGTACTGCCCTGCTCGACTGGTGCTACAGTCTATCTATCTATCTATCTATCTATATATATATATATATATATATATATATTGCCAGACGCCATAATCCCGTAAGGGGTGGCCATTTGATTGTGAGTTATATGTTTTACAGGGAGGGACACTGGCTTTGAACAGTGCACTGCTGGCATCACCAGTGGCCCGGAGGACCCATTCGCTGAGGCTGATTATAAGGGTGATCCCAGAACACCATTAGAAGTGGATGGCAGAGCCACAGATTCTTCTAGGAAGAATCCATGGCCCAGATGATCCACATGGATGATTGGGACAGATTCAACTGCTGCAAAAAACATGAATACAAATATAGTTATTGCATGTATCCATCCTAATATTTAACTGTATATTTCATGCTAAGATTTTTTTAAACACACTAACACTTCTCCAATAACGTCTTATTTTTACGTATCCTCTGCTTATAAACTCATTTTGCTACTCAGGCTTTTCCATTCAGCTGAACAACTTCCCATGAATTCCTCCATTAGGTGTCAATTTCCACAATAACCTGTTACAGGGCACCCTATCAAATGCCTTCGCCAGGTCCAGGCAGACACAATCTACTCAACCGTCCCTCTGTTGTATGGCTGCTACTTCTCAGAATATACAGGAGAAACTTTATGGAAGATGTGGAATACTCTCGATTCAGAATCCATGATCTTATGAAGCAAAGGGAAACAGTGACAAAGATCACTACTAAACTATCTATCACCAGGCTAAAATACTTTGGATGCCTTCTTCTCAATTCCCACTATTATTCAAAAGATAAGCATCAATACATCAGCACACATGCTGCCTTACACAAGGAATAACTAGCACAGGTCTATATTGAATTTGCAGTATTTCAAATTAAAAATCAAAGCTAACAACATATGCAAAGTCGTTCTGTAATAAAAACCACAGCCTTGTTCCCATTACCACAAAAGTAATGAAGGCAGTGGCCATGCCATGTAAATGCAATAATTTCCCTCAAGAATGTCATATCCCCGAAGACCAGCCCTCATGAATACATGATGGCCCCTGACGTTAACTGTAAGTAGTACACACATTTTGCATCATCACTGTCCAAGTCATTTCCCAGATCATCCAGTTCGTCGTCAGTGATGATCTTTTCATCTTCAGGTGTTGGTGGAGCTCCACCACTCGTTTGCATGATCTCCCGCTTGTGGACTGCATGTTATTTTTTTTCTCTCTCTCTGAAAAATACTGGGTGGTGAAAATCTCTTCTAACCTATTTTCTTATGGAAGAAACATTTTTTCCTGCATAAATAATACTTAAACAATAGGAAAACAAGGGAAAAATTGGTAAATAAAACGTGGTAGACTAAAAAAATTTCACCAATTTCAAAATAACAGCAGATTTGAATGAGGTGATTCTCTGTGAAGTTTACTGACACTGTAAGCAAGCAATATTAAACTTCATAGTACGAGGAAGCCTTTTTAAAGCCTTTACCGAGTCCAGCAAACCTCTTCCCACAATCAATACAATAACTACCACATAATTTTCGCAGGGAATAATCAGTAGGCAAAACATTAAGAACAGAGAACAATGGCTCTTAAAAAAAAAAAAAAAAAAAATATTTTCAAAAGCAGAAAAAGGAAAGGCTACTTCTTTTACTTACAGTCAAACATTACTTTGCCTGCTAAGTTAGAAAAATATACTGCAGATAGAAAATCCTTTTAAGTACTTACTTTCCCTTTGAATTCTCCCATATTTTCTTAAAATGCTGCTGGGACAGAGGAGGTCCACTGCTAGCAGCACTGAAAACCTCAGTCACCTCGTCCCAGGCTTGTTTTCTTCCCAGTAACTCTAAAGTCATGGCTCTTATTGAACATTATGTCTTTCCTTTCCACTGTTAACGTCAAGGGATTCAACCTTCCACTCTGCATAATGTACCTTGCTCCTTGAGAAGAATGTTCTGCCATTTTGATAAATATATATACATACTGTATATATATATATATATATTTTTTTTGCTCAAGCGCAGGTAACTAGTTCACTCTCAAAGCATCCAAATGCGACTGGTGTAAACTAAGTTCGTTCCGGCTCATGAACTGTTCCTCAAGCAGCGAGAAAGGGTTAAGCAGAGCTACCAACCACTCCTTCCCCTACACACAGATGTGACAAGCTGTATGCATAAAAAATGAAAATTAACCCCTTGACTGCGATTATGGTGGTGAAAACGATACCCCTGTTGTGGCAAACCACACAAAAGTTACCCATTTTCAATGCAAATATTTTCGTATTAATAAACAAGAAAAAAAAACATGCACAAGAAGGCGAAACCTTTTTTGTTATCTATGAGCACATCAGTGAATCTTTAGATCCTCGTACTATGCCGTAAGGAGACATGGAAGCAACGCCAGTTTCTCTGTTTTTTGTTTGTGTCTCTGTAGCTGGCCATCACGCACCACCACCCACACCGACGATCACCACACTTCACGCACCAGT
Organism: Coenobita brevimanus; assembly: GCF_032717465.1. NCBI lineage: Eukaryota > Metazoa > Arthropoda > Malacostraca > Decapoda > Coenobitidae > Coenobita > Coenobita brevimanus. The sequence goes on from NC_137003.1 coordinate 30,375,513, forward strand.
ATACGCATCACTTTCTTCCCATTGTCTTGAATGGTTCGCCTAGCACATCAAAATCATTATTTTATGTACATTATAAAAAAAAAAAAAAAAACAGTGATACTGAACTGTGAAAAGTTATTCAGTAACAGTAATTGAGACTAAACTCAACGAAAGATACCAATACATAGCATACACCAGACACTCACTTTCCTTATATTTTAGTCACATACACTAACTCTCTATCACTTGTTTACATTGGTGTGATACCAAACCGTGAAAAAGTACTCAATAATAGAAAATGACACAAAACGCAAGATATTTACATAGTCTACACCAGAGACTTTCATTTTCCTGATATTTTAGTCACACTTATTCTCTGTCACTTATTGATCTTTGTTCAGTCACTTTTCCAGAGGGGCTAGAAGTTGACGAGTGTGTGAAAGTCACGGTGGTGTACGTAACACTGGTGAGCAGGCGCCACTTGGAGCGTGGTGAATGAATGAATGAATGAAAATGTGACATGGCGGTGCAACACCAGAGGTCATATGCCGCTGAACACAAAAATTGAAGGAAAGAAAAAAAAAAAAAACGATAAAAAGCAAATGGAAAAACGATGCATAAAAAACAACAACAGTATGAAAGAAACAACCAAAACTAAAAACATGATGGAAAGATAGAGGTTAAAACTAGAACATATCATTAAAGCACAAACTAAATTATGGTAAAGCCCTACAGCTTGTGGAGAAGGCCAGAACTCAACACAAAGGAGAAGGTGCCTCCCCCCACAACACAAGCTTCTTCCCCAAGCACCGAGGAGAGAAGGTACGATTTATTGCTGGCTCGGCTCATGGAAAGGTACCGCCAACGAAGGTCCCCAAGACTGGGGCATTTGACAAGAATATGCCGCACAGTCAAAGGAATCAGATAGTCATCACAATAGGGAGAGGGTGCCCTCTCCATTAAAGAACCATGAATCAGCCTAGTGTGAGCAATTCAGAGATGGGCCAAAGCTGTTTCCCACTGTCGGGACAGTCGCACATATCCCCATCGCTCCCGTTCTGGCAAATGCTGCGGAGTTTGTTCACCCATGCTGCATCACACATACTCTGCCAATAGAAACGGACAGCCGTAATGAGGAGAGGAAGAGCAAGAGACAGCAACTCTAGCCAAAGAGTCAGCACGCTCATTGCCCACGACCCCCACATGTGCAGGGACTCAACACAGTTGTATAGAGTATCCTCGCCTACATAATAAGAAGAGCCACTCCAAGACAGACAGGACTAGGGATGTGTTGGGAACCTACGAGACAAAGCTTGTAGGGCACTGGCTGAGTCACTAAAAATGGTAAAAGAAGCTGGGGGAAAACTAAAAATCAATTAAACTGCGACAAAAATGGCAGTAAGTTCAGCAGTAAAAACAGATGCAGAAGGAGGGAGACTCTAACCACGGCTAAAATAATGAAAAATGACACCAAAGCCTGTCTCCACGTGAGATATAGAGTCATCAGTATAAACAGGGATTGAGTCACTGTCAGCAAAGGCATGTTCTAAAAAATAAGATAAAGCTGCCTGTGAGGAAAGAGTGGCCTTCCCTTTCATGGAAGCAATCACATGATTAAGCCAGGGAGCCACTCTGGGGACACGTATAGGGCAAACAGGGGAGGACTGGGCACCCAACTCCCCCATGGCAGCCCTCGCTCTGTACCCAAACGGGTGTGGATAGCGAGGGTGGGTGTCATAAAAGGGGAGAAGAGTGACCTCAGAGACAGCCTTACAGCTCAGTGAAGCAGGAAGATGGTGAAGGCAGTGTCAACACCTCGCCATCAAGGACTACCTGCGGATATCCAGTGTCAATTCGTTCACATCAACCAACAGACTTTCAATCAGGGAAGACCGGAAAGCCACAGCTGACAGATGAATCCTAGCATGATGGACCGAATTTAGTGGCTGCAGCCGTGCCTCAGTAGCAGAAGAGTACTGTATATCACACACCCATAGTCAAATGTGCTACTTACTAAGGCACGGTAAAGTCAGAGCAGGATGGCACTGTCAGTGCTCCAAGATAAATGAGATGGGTCCGAATGAGAGACAGGGCATGGAGGCATGATAGTTGTAATGAATGGATATGAGGTACCCACATCACAATTTATCTTCTTCTTAATCCTCCCAACCTTTATTACATTTTGGGCTGACAACTCTTCAACAAGACGTGCCTTATCATAAATCAGCAATTCCTAAGCATACACAACACCACGAGAATGACTCAACGAAGCATGGGGGAAAACATGTAATAGACTGACCGGAAAGTATGGGCAAAGATAGAACAGCCGCACTCTGAGAAGGGTCAGACACCTCCACCAACAAACTGCCATCAGCCTATGGAACCACTTTAGGGGCTGCACCACAAGCAGCAATAAGTTATCAATGTGTACAGAAAATATCACACCATCTGTGGCCCACCCCAGCAGGGCCACGACCTACAGTGAACTTGACAAAAGGTTCAGGAGGAGGAGCAACTTCAAAATAATCCAAATTTCGCTCATGTGGGCCCTGAGGGCCGAGTATACTCCTTGACCCCCACCTGCGACCCCTTATATGGGAGCCACCAGACTGGGGAGGTAAGGCAAGTGAGGTCGAATCCCCCACGGAGCCACATGGAACCTGGAAAGGCTCCAGAGTGGCCACAAGTGAAGGGCGAGAAGACGTGCTGAGGTCTGGGAGAGAGGTAGCTCGAGGCACATTACTGATTGCCTTAAGTAAGCCAAAAAAACTACATTCCCCCACCCGCCCACCCACCACGGAGCCCAACAAGGGGAGGCTATATGCCACAGGGGACCTCAGGGGTATCAGGGGGGTATACGTGGGTAACCACCGGGGGACCTGGGCAATAAAGACCCCAGGACGATAGGAGCCACCAGGCCCCCCAGTCCCCACTTGACCCTAGCCAACGCATGAACAGCCGATAGACGTGGTCAGGCCCAACCCCCTGTCTCGACAGAATAAGGGACCGAAGAGGTGTATTGCTAGCTGCAGGGCACATCATGCAGCATCACTCAACCCCCAGGACTCCCATCTCCTACCCTGCTGAGGGGGGTCACCTTGACGTGGTGGCGGGGCTTGAAGCATGGCTGGCAATGCCACCTACTCGGGAGGCCTGCCTACCTTTGTAGGGTTCGGTATTTGTCGGCCTCATTGACCAAGCACCCCCTACATCACTGGTGGAGGAGTATTGCTGGTGAAGTTAGTCCCTGCCCACGTACCATCTAGGGCAGGACTGTTGCCTCCCCGTGTGTTTGCCATGCGTGGCATCCCGTAATGCAGGAAGACGGGAGTCCTGGAGGTTGAGCGATGCTGCATGATGCACCCTGCAGCTAGCAATACACCTCTTTGGTCCCTTATTCTGACTAGATGGGCGGCATGGTTGGGCCCGACCAGGTCAATCGGCTGGTCATGCATTGGCTAGGGTCAAGTGGGCACTGGGGGCCCAGTGGCTCCTATCATCCTGGAGTTACACTTGCCCAGGTCCCCCAGTGATTACCTACGTATACTCTCCTGCTACCTCTGGGGTCGCCAGTGGTGTTGTCGCTGGCATACGACCTCCCCTTGTTGGGTTCCATGGTGGGTGGAGGGGTACGGGAATGAAGTTAGTTATAGTCATATTATGGTTGAGTCTCCCCCCATTTTTGGTACTCGTGTGGCAGGTGGCCAGGCCCACGAGTCCCTATCAACTGGCCATGTTGGTGCTCCTGTCGACCCTGCATCACTTAAGGGGAAGGAGCGCATTCGAGGGAGCGGCACTCAGCCCTCCAAGAAAGCCCTCTCACTCTTCACTGAGACAATACCTGGCATCTTTCTACCTGACCAATATAAGAAATTCATAGTTTTAAAGTTGGCTGATGGTTCCTCTTTCAGGGACCACAATGCGTTTAAGGTTCACCGTGACTTGGTCAAGGCTTGTGGGTCATCCCCAAAAGTTGTTCCAGAGGCAGATGGGTCACTACTTGTAGAGGCCAGGGATGCTGACCAAAGTGTCCGCATCCATGCCATCAAATGTTTAGCCTCATGTGATGTCACATCCACCAATCATTCCACCCTGAACCAGACTCGGGGTGTTGTCTTCTCTAAGGAGTTCCTTAGGTACTCGGAGGAGGACCTCCTGGGTGGGCTGAAAGACCAGGGAGTAGTGAAGGTAGAGAGGATAAAGAAAAAGGTGATGGGGTGCCGGGATATTGACCGGCACCCCATCACTAATTGTCACCTTTGATCGGTTGACATTGCCTGATGTCTTAGAGGCAGCTTACTACCGCCTTCGGGTTAAGGCATATGTGCCAAGACCTAGGCTGTGCTTTTTTGCCAGAGATTTGGGCATGTCAGCAGGTCTTGTCGCAGGAACATGCAAGGTCTCCTACAGCGTGTGCGTTAATTGTGGTGGCAATTCACATGGCGAGATGGACTACACGAATCCCCCCTCGTGTATCAACTGCCACGGTGCTCACCCAGCTTCATCAACACAGTGTGACCAGTACAGGTTTGAGAAAGAAATCATGGCAGTTCGAACCCGTGAGATGATTTCTTTTGCAGAGGCAAAGGGAAGGGTCAGAGGGATGTTTATCCACCATGGGGTCACTTTTACTTCAGTTCTCTCACGGTGTAAGGAGGTCCCACAGTACAAGACAACACTTCATGTTGCCCCACCTACTTCTCGGGATAATCAGTCATCACAGAGCTCCCAGCTGGAGGATGCTGCTGTGACAGCAACACATGGGAGAGGTCCCATTCCAGTAACCACTCCTTCAACTTGTGATATGCAGAATGCTGTTCCCATGGTTAGTACTGTTTGTGAGAAAGACGGTTGCCCAACCGCTACTCCGACTGTTTATGCCCCCACTTTGGTGGCTGAAAACTTACAAACTTTTATTGTGGTGATGGATGTCCACGTTGACCAGTCTCCTTCTCCTGTACCTGGCAAACGTTACCCTTGTTCGTGAAAGTCCTCTGAGCATGATGACTGGCCACCTAAGGTCTCTGTTGTTCAACCTTCTGTTCACACCTCTCCTGTTCCCTCTGCCCAGCAGGCTGAGGGATCTAGTCAGGTCACATCTGAAACTGATGGTTTACCTCTGGTCCCGTCCCCACCTGGGGATGTTGGTGGAAAGCTCGTTGGTGCTTCAGATCTGAAGCATGGGATGGTCCCCTCAAAAGATTCGAGTCCTGTGGACTCTACTTCCACTTCTGGGGCTTCTGGTGGGAGCACCGGCTGTCCTACATCTCCAAAGGTGGACCCCAGGCTGCCTTCCAAACAAACTGGTATGCCCATTCCAAGAAGGAGTGTTGTAAAACTTACTTCCTCGTCCTCACGATTGCCTTCAGATGTTAGACTGAGGGTGCGGGTTTCTCATGCTGGGCAAGCTCCTCCAAAGGGCTTTCATAAGCATCAATCCAAACCCAGTCGGGAGGTAAGGTTGTCTTGCCCCTCATCCTGATTCTTCCTTCACTATGGGTACTATGGCATTCTCACCCAGCATACTACAATGGAATTGTAGAGGTGCCATGGCAAATTGGGAGGAACTGCAGTTATTACTCTCTACTCTGAACTCGCTATGTGTCTGTCTTCAGGAGACGATGGGGCAGGACAGACAGTTCTCTTCTACTGAGGGTATGAGGTCTTCCAAGTATCTCCTTCTGGTGGTCACAGCGGTGGATGTGCCATTTTGCGTCGCTCTGATGTCCCCTTTGTATCCTTTGCGATACAGTCTCCCTTTCAAGTTCTAGCAGTACAGATGCACGTTGGGAGGCGCTATACCATCTGTTGCCTGTACCCTCCACCTTCCATTCCTCTTATGCGTGCTGATTTAGAAACCCTTATCAGCCAACTTTCACCCCCTTTCCTACTCCTTGGTGACCTTAATGGCCGCCATCCTTTGTGAGGTGACTCACTTTCAAATCCCTGGGGTGATCTTCTTGCCTCTTTGGTTGGAGACTGAGATTTGGTTGTCTTAAATGATGGGAGGCCGACCCATTTTCATGTTCAGACTGGCACATATTCTGTCATTGACCTTACCATCTCCTCCTTTGACTGTGCCCTTGATTTTTCTTGGAAGGTTTTGGATGATCTACATGGTAGTGACCATTATTCTGTGATGGTCCAGTCTACTCGCTCTGTTCCTGCAGCCCGAATGCCACACTGGTGTCTGGACAGGGCTGATTGGTCTCTCTTTGAGGAACTATGTGTATTTGCCAACAGGGTTACTGATTTTTCGACTATTGATGATGCTGAATGTTATTTTATTAAGACCATTTTCTCAGCAGGGGTTCATTCCATCCCACATACTTCTGGTGTTTTCTCCTGGAGACCTGTGCCATGGTGAAATGATGACTGCTCTATAGCAAAGGGAGCTTACAAAGCAGCTGCCCGTCGGTTTTTTGCTAATCGTAATATTGTTTTTCTAAAAGTCCAGTTTCGCAAAGCACGTGCTCACTATAGATGGGTCATGAATAATGCTCGACTCCAATGTCCATGGTGTGGAAAAAGGTGCGCAAGATTTCTGGCAGGTTCTCGCCCCCCTCTCCACCGATATTGCAACTTCACGGAGAACTAGTGTCCGCACCAGATACAGTAGCGTCTGCATTTGCAAATCAGTTTTATGCTGTCTCAAAACAGGATCCTTCTCAGCCATTTGCTACCTTTCGTAGGAATCAGGAGAGGCTGGATCTTGACTTTTGCTCTTGTGGCCGAGAGCCGTATAATTTAGACTTCAGCCTCCGTGAGCTACGTGCTGCCATCTCAGAGTGTCGTGACGCTGCTCCTGGGCCTGAGACATTCCATATGCTCTGCTTCATCATGTGCCAACTGATTCACTTTAGTTTTTATTGGACATCTTTAACAGGGTTTGGAGTGAGGGCTTTATTCCCAGGAGGTGGAGGTTGGGTATTGTCCTCTCCATTCCCAAGCCTGGTAAAGACCATTCCCAGGTCACCAACTATCGCCTTATCAATTTAACATCATGTATCTGCAAGCTGTTTGAGGAGATGGTCAGTGTTAGGCTAATGTGGTTTCTGGAGAAGGGCTGCTTTCTCTCTCCGTCACAGAGTGGTTTCCGTAAATTACGGTGCACTTCAGACAAACTTATCAGGCTCGAGGTGTCGATCTGTGAAGATTTTGCGTCTAAGCAACATCTTGTGGCTGTGTTCTTTGACCTTGATAAGGCTTATGTCACTGCCTGGTGACATGGCATCCTCCAACAACTTCATGCCTTTGGTTTATGTGGTCGTCTGCCTGTGTTGCTTGGAGACTTCTTGTCTGATCGTGTGTTTAGGGTCCATGTGGGTTCTACCCTCTTTGCACCACTGTGCCAGGAGGAAGGTGTCCCACAGGGGAGTGTCTTAAGTGTTTCCCTGTTTGCAGTGGCCATCAATGGTATTATTGACACTGTGCCTGCTGGGGTATCCTCATCCCTTTGTGTGGATGACTTAGCTATATGGTTTTCTGGCTCCCGCATGTCTGCTATTAAGCGGCGTATGCAACTTGCCTTGGACATGATTTCTGCCTGGGCAACTTCCAGCGGTTTTCGGTTTTCCCCTTCTAAGACTGTGGCTATGCACTTCTGTAGGATGAAAGGGGTACACCCGGACCTTGATCTCCAGCTTTGTGGCAGGAGCCTCCGTTGTGTGACAGAGACGAAATTCTTGGTCCTGACCTTTGACTGCCGTTTGACATGGGTTTCACACTTGGCAAATCTTAAAACTTCATGTATGAAGGCTCTCGGTCTATTGAGGGTTCTGTCCCATACCTCTTGGGGTGCTGATAGGAGATTGCTCTTGCATTTGTTTCAGGTTTTTGTAACCTCCAAGCTGTCAGATGGCTGCAAGATGTACTCCTCTGCCACAGAGTCCAGACTAAAAACTCTAGATGCTGTCTATCATGTTGGTCTTCGCCTCACAACTGGGGCTTTTCAGTCGTCTCCAATTCCCAGCTTGGTGGAAGCTGGTGTGCCTCCCTTAGATCTATTGCATCAGTCTGTTCCAGCACGGTGCTGGCTCTGGATTCGTCGTCTTCCAGACGCACTTGTCTGTGAGTGTGTGATGAAACAGTCTTGTTTTTTGTATTATAGTAGTCACCCTCGCATGCCTCACCCGTTTGGCTATAGGGTTCGGGTTATTATGGAGGAGTTTGGTTTGTCAGCAGTACCTGTCAGTCTTGCTCGGATCCCGAGGGTTGTGCCAGGGATATTGCCCAAGGTAACTTTCTGCAGGTCTTTTGCAGGCTCAAAGGATTCTGTCACTCCTCAGTGTCTTTTACCATTATTTTTAGAACATTCTTCTAGTCATGGTGGTTCTGTGCCTGTGTATACTGATGGCTCTAAATCCGCATCTGGTGTTGGTTTTGGAGTGGTATTTCCCAATTTTAGCCGTGGAGGTAGTCTTCCTTTGGTCGCCTCAGTTTTTACTGCGGAGTTGTCAGCTATCATTTTAGCCCTGAAGTTGGTGCTTGTTCACCCTGACAATTATTTTACTATTTTTAGTGACTTTCAAGGGGCACTTTTGCCCTGGACTCTTTTAACTCTTACCATCCTATAGTTTTAGCTATCTTGGAGTGGGTGTTCCTCATTCGTAATCAGGGGAAGAGAGTGGATTTTTGTTGGGTTCCCGCACATGTTGGTGTGGTGGGCAATGAGAAGGCGGACACATTGGCCAAGGATGCAGCTTCTCAACAGCCCCCACCCAAATATCCGCTTCCTGCTTCTGATGTAACACCTTACTTGCGGTACAGATTTCATACGTGTTGGCAGAGACTCTGGGATGGTGTCGCTCATAATAAGCTGAAAGATGTCTATCAGAGAGTGGTTATGCCAAGGGTTCTCCCTTCCATGCCTCGGCGATTGGAGGTGGCTCTTTCTAGCTTTGCATTGGGCACTCTCAGCTTACACATGGGTTCCTGATGAGTGGTGAGACTCAACCATACTGTGATTATTGCCTTGTTCCCCTGACTGTCCGTCACTTGCTGGTCAAGTGTCCAAGTTTGGGGAACCTGCGTCAGAGATTCCTCAATAAGCATAGAGGAGCAGATGGTGCTTACTGTCTCTCCTCAATGCTTGATGGAGCCAATAGCGATTTTATTGATGTTTTTAGTTTTCTTCAGGAGACGGGCCTCCTTCCACTTTTATAAGTAATTGATATTTTCTTTTAACATTCTTTTCTTATTTTCAGTGTTTTATTTCTGGTAATAGTTATTGATTTTATTTTGAATATGCACTATTCATTTGCTGCATCTTATAGCTTGTCTTCCGGAGGCATATGACCCTGGCAGTTGTGCTGCCATTTCCTACTACAATCAGTCAATCCCGTCTCCCAGCATTATGTGACGCCACGCACGGCAAACATGTGGGGAGGCAACAGTCCCACCCTAGATGGCAAAAAGACAAGGACTAACATCACCAGCAGGCCTCCTCCACCAGTGATACAGGGGGTGCTTGGTCCATGGGCCTGACAAATATCGAGCCCCACAAAGGTAGGCACGCCTCCAAAGTAGGTGACACAGCCAACTACACATCAAGCCCCACCACCAGGTCAAGGTGACCCTCTGCAGCTGGGATAAAGTCCAACAAACAATCAGGGGAGGTCAGTGTTAAGACTGACAACAGATGAAGTACCATTTTGTACAGGAAAAATGTCAGGCCGCCAGTAGTCAGAAGAACAAGGTCTAAATCCTCATTCAAGGATGCCAGAAGATCATCATGGGAATAACAGAGAGTATCTTCCCACAAAGCATGATGCCAATTTAGGTAACCTAGGAAAACAAATGGCCTAGGAAATTGATGAATTAGATGATAAAGATCGGCATGTGAAACAGGTATGGAAAGTGTTAAGAAAAAGCTACAGAATATGTAAATCCTCTCCAGGTGTAACTAAACGCCACAACCTGAAGGAGGGACTGGACAGAAAAAGAAGTGAATGGAAAATTTTTGTGGCACAAAATAGTGCAGCCACCTTGAGAACCACAGTCTACATGAGGTGGTGAATAGGAAGCTGTATGTCCCCTAGGAGCAGGAAGAGGCCTCTCTCCAACCACAGTTTCTTGAAGGCAGACACAGAATAGGTGAAATTTGCTCAGGAGCAGTTGGAAGGTCCTCCCAATTGGCTGTAGCACCTTTCCACTGCAGAGCAACATTTACTGGACCAGGAATAGATGATATCTTTAATCTCTTAGAAGCGCGAGACTGCACAGCCCCTGACAAGCACCTGGAACCCACACATTGTGCTGACCATCTAAAGGCAAAGGTGAGGACGAAGAAGAAAAGATTACAACACTCCTCTTCTGATTGGTGAGAACTGGTTACTTGGAAGGCTGGTTACAGGCCGGCCTATGTGAATCAGGGTGGCTAATGCCACATACCGAAGCCTCAGAAGTAGAGGCAGAGTCCACAGGACCAGAACCCCGTGAGTTTGATATAATATGTAGCAGAACTAAAGCACCGACAATCCCTGCAGCTCCATCCCCATGTGGGAGCCAGACCACAGGCGAAACACCAATTTCACCCTGCACCTGGCTAGACTCCAGAGAATCCATGCCAGGGCGAACAGCAGAGAGGTCCTCAAAAGGTTCCACAGTAGAGACTTTAGGCAGATGGTCTTCAGGCTCAGAGGACTCTGAAGAACCACAGCGATGCTTACCAGGTATTGATGGAACTTCAGGCACGCTTGATAAGGCAGGAGAAGGAAATATCTCAGCGTGGACATCCGCATCACCACGGAAGTGGGCAAACCCTGAGCCACCAGTGTGGGGGCAGAAACTGTCTGAGTAGAGGATGGGTGAACCCCAATCTCACATGCAGTACTAGTCTCAAGAACAGCATTCGGCAAATCACCAGACAGAGAATTTGGTAATGGAATGGGTCGAGGTAACTTCTGAGATACAGAACAGCCCGTAGATGCTCCAGAAAGGACCGAAGCTTAAGTAACCTCAGGTTGAAAGGAGCAAGTTTGGGTGCTCCTTTTCACTTCAGGGTATGAAATCTTCTCATGTGTATGAATTGACAAAATCCCCTTCACCAGGCAGTAGCGAGGACAGATTCAAGAAGATACAACAAAGGAACCTCCACAGTGATAGCATTTAAGGGGTTCTGGACAGTCTTCAGTATGGCTTGGTCTGCCACTGGAGACACAGACACCAGGAAGGCCAGCCTGTGCACATCAGCAAAAGCAGCGAACATCTCCATAACCCTGACAGTGGAAACACAGCTCTGAGGTTGGCACATAAGGCTTCACAGGAAGTGACAGCCAAGTGAATTTCACAGAAGCAGGCAAGGTTAACTTGTCAGATATCAGGAACAAGGTCGGAGTTGAGGTCAGAATACCATCTACTTTCTTTTGCAGCCCCTCAACAGTCATCACACCAGAAGATCGCTGTTCCTCCAACAGCTGTGGCTCTGAGTATCGAAGGTCACGGGACGAAATGACGCCCTAATACCGGTTAAATGTGGCATAAGGAAGGCATGCACCAGAAACAGAAGTCAGAGCCAGTAACTGGGAGCTCTCCTCCTGAGAAAACACCTCAAGGATGCTTCTCCCCTTTGAAGAGATTATACGTTCCCTGCCACAAGCGGAAACAATGGCACAGTGTAAATAAAAAAATGTCAATATCTAGCACTGCCACACGCACAGAGGATTTCAGTACTAGATATATTGCATGTGACACAAGTACCATTTCTTCTGGGCCTATCCCAAGCCGAACCAACCCGGCATGAACGCCTCCCAGTCCCAGCTTGATGATGGGGCAAAGAAGGACAGTCCCCAGGGGCCTGGTAAGGCTCCAGAGTGGCAATAAAGGGTCGTGATTCTGAGATGGCAAGGATAAATGCAGAGTCATCAACAGAAATATTATATATTAGAGCCATGAAGAGCAACAAAAATACTTCACTCACCCACCACAGAGCCCAACAAGGGGAGGTCATATGCCAGGGATAACACCACTGGCAACCAGAGAGGTAGTGAGGGAGTATATGTAGGTAACCACCAGAGGACCTATACAAGGGTGACTCCAGGAAGTTAGGAGCCATCAGGTAACCTTAGTGCCCACTTGATCCTAACCAAGAAGTGACCAGCTGATTGACCTGGCCGGGCCCAACCAGGCCACCCACCTAGCCTGAGTAGGGGACCAGAGAGGCTTGTTGCTAGGTGCAGGACACATCGTGCAGCATTACTCAACGTCCAGGACTTCGTTTCTCAGTATTATGAGATGCCACGCACAGCAAACATGTGGGAAGACAAAAACCCCATCCAAGATGGAAAATGCGCAGGGACAAGCAACATCACCAACAGGTTTCCTTTACCTGTAATGTAAAGGGGAGGGGGTGCTTGCTCCATGAGGCTGACAGATGCCGAGCCCTACAAAGGTTGGCACGCCTCCAGAATAGGTGGCACTGCCAGCCACATTTCAAGCCCCACCACCACATCAAGGTGACATCCTCAGCGTGGGTGTGTTAATGTGTAACTAGAGACCCCTTATGCTGCTGCTGACACTTTGTTCTAGAATATGCACCAGATAACATTCTTAGACTGTTGACTGGGACCTCTTCCACTCTCTTATGACAGGTAGAATGTATAAATGTGAGTGTCTGAGAGAGGGATTGAGTGAAAAGTACTTTGATTTTGTTTTTATTCTTTTTAATGCCACCCCCTGGAAAAGATCAGAGCGGTTTGCCTAAAAATAAAAAATTAATCACGTGTGAAATATACAGCATATAATTTAATGTTATACAAGGTACGATATGGCAAAGCAATACAGTTTGAATAAGCTAAACATGCTAGTTAAGGATCATGATGCCTTAATATGAACGACAAGCAAACTTTGACTTTCTTTTTAATTATTTGCAGAAACACGTTACCGAAATAAATTTGATCAGAATTCCAGGCCCTGCTTGGTTCCCGCACATGTTAGAGTGGTGGGCAATGAGAGGTGGCTCTAGCCAGGCCTCGCACCGGGCACTCTCGGCTTACGTATGGATTCCTGGTGAGTGGAGGGACTTGAGCATACTGTGATGGATACCTTGTTCCCCTTACTGTCCATCACTTTCTGGTCGAGTGTCCAAGTCTGGGGGACCTACGTCAGAGATTCCTCCATAGGCATAAGGGGTAGGATGGTGCCTACTGTCTTTCCTCGATGCTTGGAGGAACCTCTGGCGTTTGTACTGATTGTTTTTTTTGTTTTGTTTTTTTCAGGAGCCGGGCCTCCTTCCACTTTTATAGACAATTGCCTTTTTATAAACTGTTCTTTTGTTATTTTACGTATTTTTTCTACTAAAGAGTATTAATATTATGTTGAGAATGCCTTTTTTCCCGGCATTTTCCGGCTTATTTTACCCTGTCCAGCAGCATATAACCCTGGCAGTTGTGCCACCAGTTTTTACTGTAATTGATCACTCATCAGGCCCTGCTTGATCATCTCGTTTATTTTCACTTTATCCAACCTCTCTTCAGTTAAGAAATCAAGACTTCAGACACTGATCATCAGCTGCCTCTGCATCCCAAGCCGCAAGCATCTTAGCAACAATTTTCTTACGCAAACTCGCAGCCTACAGAAACATCTCGTCATACCTATAGTGCTGTTGGTCATGTTTGTGTCACACTGAATCATTGAACCAACCGAGATATGAGCATTAGCATGACCAGTCACATTTCAAAAAGTTTAAATCTGCAACGTCACCTTACAGGATTACGTGCCATTATATTTTAAACATTTAGCTTTAATATGCAGTGTTACCTTGTAAAATTAAGTGCCATTTTATTTAAAATTTTAAGTTTACAATAATCTGCACGGTTACCTTGTAGAATTATGTCCCATGTTATAAAAAAAAAAATTAAGCTTTAGTCTGAAATGTGAGTTTACAGAAGATCTAAACGATCTTATGCTGTTAGGAAGATTCATGTTACATTCACGGAAATAATTAAAAGCTTAAACGTGAAAGCAAGATCCTTCGTTATGATACTTTCCTAAGCATGACAGAGGATGCTGATCACGTAAGCAACAGCGAAAGTGAAGATGAACAGGACATACTTGATACAACAATACATTCATCCAGTGAGGTCATGGTGGAACTCTTGTCAAAGCACATTCGCTGTTTCTTTCATAAATTACAAGACTCTGTGGAAGATGATCTGAAGAAAACCTGCACTGCGTCTCGTACCACTGCAAAGGCCTTTCGTCTGATGTCTTACAGTTTCGTCATAACTCTCTTGCCCCAGACACTAACCCAGACACCCCAAAAGCTACCAAACTGAATAGCTGCAACAAAACGCTCCCTTCTTCCTTTTGTATCGCCCCCAACAAATTAATTAGATGGACTGCGGCAAGCAAACTTAAATATACTCCCAGCATCATCAAAGAAACCACAGATATTCTCACACCCTTTGAGCTGGTAATTTCGGAGTTCTAGGACGCAGTATGATAACTTTATTTAATGCTATTCCATATACTGGAGGACGAAAGCAGAGCTGGAACACTTGTCGAAAATTTATGAATCAAAGACTGTTACAACGACCTTGAATTCCTGTGACAACAATTTGAAGATATATGAAAATACGAGACATTTCTGCTGGCATCGATTTCAGATCCACGTTTCAAGCTGAGCTGATTTGAAACAGTGGATATACCTGCCATAAAAGACCCAGCCTTATAACGGAAGAAACTGTCTCCTTCGTTTTTGTTTATACAGATTCAGTTAGAGAGACATCTACAGCTCCATCCAAGAAGTACACGCTTTTGGATTTACTGTTTCATCAAGCAGTGATACACCAGCCCAATAACTGTCACTCTGGTTACAAGGAAAATGTTACCTATGCCAACGAACAACAAATTATGACGCTGTTACCCCTTCTCCTTAGGCAACACAAGCACTTCCAAGAAATCACTACACCAGTCTGCCGCTATTTGTTTATAACTGCGTCGTCAGTTGAAGATGACAGTGTTCTCCTTTGCAAGAAGATTGTTTTGGCCTGAACTCTGTAAACTGTCTAACGTGTTCTCATATATCAACACAAGGAAGCAGTTTCTAGGCATCTAACAGATTTGCATTATTTAAAGCTCACTTACTGGACTAGATATTAATAAAATCTATCAGTACTTTTCCTGATAATAACAATAAGCATTTGAAGCCTACGAGATAAAATAATCTTTTTTTTTTTTTTTTTTTTTTTACGGGGAAGTGTTTTGTTTATCGATCATGTGTGTGTGTGTGTGTGTGTGTGTGTGTGTGTGTGTGTGTGTGTGTGTGTGTGTGTGTGTGTGTGTGTGTATGTGTGTGTGTGTTAGAATACGATGCGAATGTATCGAAAGTCATGTTAACAAAATTTATGCCAGTCTGTAATTATGCATCTGTAAAAGCTATATTCTCGTTATCATACAAGTCTTCGTGGCACATCTCATTTGGCTATTAATTCTGCATACGACACCTTACCCCTCCCATGGCCAAGACAATTGTAGTGTTTTATCGACGCAAGACGATTTTATTCGGCCGAGAGATTCGTATCATAGGAACCGGTTCGAATCCTGACTGAGATAGGGGACAGTTTAAGGATATGAATTTCATTAAGGCAGACTTTACTGAGTTACTATAAAATCCGCCGAAATATTGTAGAAACACCTCCGCCAATACCAGCACACAAGTCTTGTATGAGAAAGCCCTAGCATGAATTCAGTATTGGATGATGGGTGTTAGCGCTAAAGTGGTGACTAAAAAAAAAAAAAAAAAAAACGCTAATAACAATACATCAGCTTTATGTGAGACAACCTTAGTAGGTATTCAATATGGACGGTGGGTGTTACCGCTGAAGTGGTGGCACGTGAAGGTGAATGACGCATAGGACTGCTGGGCCTCAGCGAACGGGCTGTTAAAGAATGTACCTTGTCAGACTAGCCAAAAAAAAAAAAAAAAAAAAAAAAGACTGTAGCATCAGTCGAGCAGGGCAGACCCCCAAGGTGGATGGAAAGCTGATGACAGGGAGAGCTGGAGCTCCCGTTTCATCAGCTCTCGGGACTAGTTCCTGACCATCCCACTTTGCTGAACTTTTTCAGTGTTTCAGTAACACAGAGAGAAGGCCAGCATGCTCTCCAATACAAGTTTCTCTAACTGTCAACACCAATCTACATGCACAGTACACACTGCACTTCCTTTTCCCCCCCCAAAAAAAAAAAAAAAAAGGCACAGAATAACCAGACCTCAGAATCCCCAGAGGGGGGGTCCCTAAATGTCCCCATCTGCCCCTCTCCTGTTGACAACTCAGCGAGATGCCTGGAACCACTGTCTGACTCACTTTTTCATATCTGCAACAATCGTGGCCTTTCCTCTAACTTTCTCTGTATCGAACACCACCTCTTCTCCTCTGTACCTCACCTTCTCTTCCTGTCAGAGACTCAGCTGTCTTAGGCAACTGACCCTTTTATGTTTCATCCTACTTTCTCTATACTCACTTCAAAGCCAAATGTGGCTGTTGTGTATATGTACGCAATGGCTTATCTTGCTCTCGTGTTCCTGAACATGATTCTTCTGAATTCTCTACTTTCTGCTTCGACTTTCCTGTCATTCTCTGACTAATTATAACTGCGCTGTTTACTTATCTCCTAATTCTACTGACTGTGAAAAATTCTTCGACTGTCTTACTTCTACGATGGAACACATTCTGTCCATTTGTTCTTTCTCTGAAATCTCCATTCTAGGAGATTTCAATGTTCACCACCATCTTTGGCTCTCCTCTCCTTTCACTTATCAAGCCTACAGCAGCTTGTACAGCACCCTACCTGCATCCCTGACCACCTTGGAGAGAGCTTCAACATACTTGACCTCTTCCTTATAACTAATGCTTCTGCCTACGCTGTTAATCTCCTCTCTCCGTTCAGCTCCTCCAATCACAACATTATTACCTTGACCTGTCCTGTCGCTCTGTACGGCCCATGGACCCCCTAAAGAAACGTCGTCTGTGTCACTTTGGAGCTGCAGAGTGGAAGGCCCTCAGGAAGTACTTCTTTGATTTTCCCTGGAATGATTATTTATTTTGTGGCCGGGAGCCATCTGATTATGCTTTGCACATTACGGAGGTTATCCTGTTGGGCATGGAAGCATACATTCCCTCCCATGTCCTCTGACTAATGCAAGAAAGCCTTGGTTTAATCACGCTTGTTCTAATGCTGTCCGCAACAAGGAAAGGGCCTATAAAACCACCCCTAAATCACATCTTTTTTATGTTTCTGCCTGGAATCGTGCTAAGTTTGTTCTTTGCTCTGATAAAAATAATTTCATCCATACTAAATGCTCTCAACTCTCCAACTCGAATTCTTTCTACTCCTTCTGGCACATTGCCAAAACCTTTCGAAAAACTTTACCTCATCATCCTTCCCTCCTCTTTTCCACCCTGATGGCTATGTAGCTATTTCTTCTACTGATAAAACAAATCTGTTTGCTCAGACTTTCTCCTCCAGTTCCGTCTTAGATGATTCTGGTGCTGTTCCTCCATCACTTCCCCCCTTTGACTTCCTCATGGCTGACATTAAAATTTCTTCAGCTGATGTTTTTTCTATCATCACTGGCCTTAATATTTATAAAGCATATGAGCCTGATGGAGTCCCTCCTTTTGTCCTCAAGAACTGTGCTTCTGTGCTTACACCCTGCCTAGGTAAACTCTTTTGACTGTGTCTTTCAACTTGTACCTTTCCTTTGTGCTGCAAGTTTGCTCTCATTCAGCCAGTCCCAATGAAGGGTGACGGTTCCCAGCCCTCTAACTATCGTCCAGTTGTTTTAACATCCTGTGTCTCAAAGGTTTTCGAGTCAGTTCTTAACAGAATAATCTTAAAGCATCTTTCCTATCATAACCCTCTTTCTGATCGTCAGTATGGGTTCCATCAGGGACGCCCGACTGGCGATCTTCTCACCTACCTTTCAGACTCCTAGTCATCATCCTTTCGGGACTTTAGCGAAGGCTTTGTCATTGCACTTGACATCTCAAAGGCTTTCGACCGAGTCTGGCATAAATCTTTAAATTCTAAACTGCCCTCATATGATTTCTATCCTTCTGTCTGTGCTTTCATCTATAGCTTCCTATCTGGTCGTTCTATAGCCGTTGTTCTAGATGGCCATTGTTCTTCTCCTAAATCTATCAACAGTGGTGTTCCTCAGGGTTCTGTCCGATCACCAACTCCCCTTCCTTCTATTCATCAGTGACCTTCTAAGCTGTACATCTAACCCTATCCACTCGTACGCTGTTGATTCCACCCTTCACCTTTCCATTTGGTTTCCGCAACGTCCATCTCAGTAGTTCTCTTCAACAAACAAGGGATGAGGCTATGGCACACCTAATGTCTGACCTGGCTCGTATCTCTGACTGGGGTAAAAATAATCTTGTTGTTTCTAATGCATCAAAGACTCAGTTTTTACACCTATCAACCGGACTTAATCTTCCATAGGAGTACCCACTAATGTTTAATAATACCCAGCTCAATCCTGCTTCAGCCTTGAACATGCTTGAGGTTTCATTCACTCGGGACTTATCTTGGAATGATCATATTGCATCTCTTGAAAAAATCTGCTCCCAAGAGATTGGGTGTGCTAAGTCGACTTCGTACCTTCCTTACCCCTGCACAGTTGTTGACTTTATACTCGGGTTTTATTCGCCCATGTGCAGAGTATAACTCTCATGTGGGGGAGGCTCCCCACATACAGCTCTTCTAAATAGGGTTGAGTCAAGGGCTTTTCGTCCCATTAACTCTCCTCCTCTTACTGGCTCCCTTCAACCTCTGTCTCTTCGCCGCAGTGTTGCACCTTTATCTCTTTTTCCATCGCTAATTCATTGGTCACAGCTCCTCTGAACTGTCTGCTTGTATCCTTCCACCTCTACGACGGGTGCGTAGCACCCGTCTAGCAGCATACTCTCATCTCTTTTTTGTCCAACTCTCTAATGCAAGAGTTAACCGTTACTCCCAGTCCTTCATTTATGCAACAGGTCAGCTCTGGAACTGTCTCCCTCTGTCTGTATTTCCTACTTCCTATGATCTCCAGTCCTTCAAACGCAGGGTGCCCAGGCATCTCGAAATAAACGGATCTTGAATTTGGCTCTCTTTTGTATTGTTTTTGTTTTTTTCTTGGAAGGAACGGTTTGCTGGCTCCTGGCCTTTGGTTCCATCTTTCTTGCATAAAAAAAACACTATCATTTTATTCCAGATAAAGTCTAACAGTCTAACTTATTCGAGAAGGATTCACAGCAGCCTGAATGTGTCTTATCTATCTATCTATCTGTCTATTGCCAGACGCCTCAATCCTGTTCGGGGTGGCCACAAACAAATCGCCTCCACGTCGCTCTGTTCCCCGCCATTTCACTGCCCCGCTCCCAACTCACACCTCCCTCTCTCATATACCTGTCCACCCCATCCCTCCATCTCATCCTCGGCCTCCCCCTCCCTCTTTCCCCCTCCACCTCACTCACATACACTCTCTTCGTCAGTCTTTCACCCTCCATGCTCTCCACATGGCCAAACCACCTCAGTGTATTCCTCCTAACGCTTCCTATCACATCCACATCCACACCACAACGCTCCTTTATATCCTCATTCGTCAGCCTGTCTCTCCATGTGACTCCACAGGCTCCTCTTAAATAACTCATTTCCACTGCTCTCACTCTTGACTTTTGTCAATAATTTAATATACATATTTTCATTACATTTCATTTAATATACATCTTTTTTATACATATACTTATCATTTCATACATTATGTATTTATATATAGTTTTCATTTATCGTTCACCTTTATGCTTATTTATATATTCTTTTTATACATATATTTATCCTTTATGGGCTACATATAATTTCATTTGATCATATCTTTTCAACATCGACAGTGTTTACATCACTAATATACAACAGGTCAATGAAAGTGTCATTGCTAAGTACAGGGTGGTTCGTAAATTGCGCTCCACTCGAAACTCGCCGTACGTGTTGTGAGGACGACCCAGTCTGCTATTGTAGGCGTGGGTGTGGCAGTGGGAGAAAGGAACGAATACCTGTACATGATGCAAGGTACACACCCATAACCCTTCCTGGCCCGTCCCCACAACACACGAGAATCACCAGCTGGAGTGAAAGAGAAGCGTTATTCATGGACCGTCCTATATATATGGCAGAAGAAGAGGCAGTAAGACCCGTATTCTGGTCGGGTTGGAGGTTTCCCAACACCATTCTCTAAGCGATTTACAATGCTTGTTACATCTTCCTGGTACATTCCTCAACCGACGAGAACGCGAACCCAGGACAATGAGAACATGGTTTCAGATTCGACTCTAATCACCATATATCAATAATTATCTAAGAAATATTGTAAATATTGTATCTTGCGTGACCTTAGAAGTGTGCTGAGTTTGTTAATTGGGAAAATATATCGCTGAGATGATGGTTTTGCGTAATAAGTCACTAAGAAACGGTTTTTGGAAAGCTGTGTCGATTAGAATACATGCAATGGCTAGAAAAATCTTGTAAATACTTTAACTATGGTGTGAATTCGGATTACTATCGTTTGTCTAAGATATTACCCCATTACAACAGGCGACAGGAAGAATATATCGCTGAAGAGGTGATTTTATGGATTAAGTTACAGAGGAAAATGTGTTACGAAAGCAAAGTCAACGGGAAAAACTTAGACTGGCAATAAGAATCTAGTAAATATTGTAGTTTGTATGTGATAATTATCATGAAGGTTGAGACCATAAAGCAGTTAGGCCCAAAACAGTTGGATATTATTCGGATGTCCTGTAAGTTGCTCAATTGATTTCATTGTAGTTTTCCCAATGTTATTTTGGTAGGTGGGGGCGCTCACCATCAATCATTCGATGTAGTGCTGCCCTCAGGTGATTGCCCTTTCCTCTCCTCCTTACTTCCTTTTTGCTTCCTTCCTCTTCTGTCTTTCTTTTCTTCATTCTTTCTTCTTCCTTCTGTCTACGGGTGACTCTACACTGAGTGACAAGCCAAATGGTTTCCTGTACACGAGGATGCCATTTACTACTCTGGGTGGTAACCATACAAATTTATGTCGCCTGGTGGTTTTGTGGGTAATTAAGGCGCTCCAATCGGATTGAGACGGTGCAGGTATATATCCAAGGGATGATTGGGGTTTATTGCTCACGTAATGCCAGTCAGGGATGAGTGAGGCTGGTCACTCTCAAATGTCAGGACCAACCTGCCTAGCCCCGGGCTTCTACGCTCCTCATGGGGCAACACTGGAATGGATGGTGATGATGATGATGGTGTTATTTTAGTCTTGTGATCAAGAAAAATTTTTTAATTTGGTTGTGCAGTTTATATATCCGGTTGATACTTAAACTGAATTCTATTTCCTGCCGAAATCTGCATGGTGGTGGGCACGGACCCAAGCGGACCCAAGCTGTACTGCATGATAAGTAAGTGCCACAAATTCCATTCCGTATTTTCAACACATATCACATTACCTATTGTTTATAAGAGGTACTGGTGGCTTTCAATGATAGGTTAGGAGTTTCAGTCGTTTTTGTTTTAGTCGATCTAACATTGACAACCGAACCTAACCCAACCAGGAATATAAACTGCACAACCAAATTATATATTTTTTCTCGGTCATTGGACCAAAATAACACTGGAAAAAAAAAAACATCAGTAGTGCCAAGTACAGGACATCAGATTAATAACCAAACAATTATCATATTTTATTGCTTTATTCTTGCTCTCACCAGACGAATTTACTCAGCACAGGAGAGAACCCTAGAAAAGGAAGAATTAAGAAAGGTTGTATGAGATCCAGGCAGCAGACCATCCTCCTTTAGGGGGATAGGGAGTGAACTGAGGGACGTTTGTGTAACTGCAGTGGATCCTCCCATCTATAGCGATGCCACCATGTAAAGACGTCCATCTCCAGCACCACGAGAGAAGGTTAAGGTGAAATATGCATAATAAATCGCTAAGGAAGAGGTGCTACGAAGCCTCCCGTGCCACCAATAATATTTCCCATTGTGTCAAGGATCTGTATTCCCGTTTAAGGAAACTCCCTAACACCTCTTCCTAATCGATTAGTTTTGCATTAAAATTTAGACCTTAGTCTCTTCATCCGAGTTACAGAAATCTCTCTAATATCACCATACTGTGCATAAATGACGGACAGAATGATATTAATCATTCGTATTAAAAAATGTTACATAAATGATGAAAAAAAAGGACAAATGAGCTCAAGCAAGGGCCCGTATTCACGTCGGGTAAGGAGGCTCCCTAACACCTTTTCCTTAGCGATTTGTTTTCATAAATGGTTGGTTAATACTCTTTTATAAACTATTTATGCAGAGTATAAAGATATAGGAAGGATTTACGTAAGCCAGAATAGGACAATAAGGTGTAATAAGCAAAACAAATCGCCTAGGAAAATGTATTAGGGAGCTTCCTCAGCCAACAAGAATACTGGCCTTGCCGTTTCTCTGTGGTGGAGATACTGTATTGTCATTTTAAGCTGAACATAGTAAGTTTTTAAATCCAATAGCCTCTTTAAAACTGTACTATCCCGCCTTTACTCTAACTTGGCCTAAAATTGCCATCTCTCCATCATAAATGCTGAGTTGCAACTAGGGATTGACACTAGAAAATGATGCTAGTCACGAAGAAGTGCTATGGTAAGGATGTAGAGGTACAGCATTGTCGTTTTCTGTCACTGACTTTAGTGAAATAAACTGCTAAAAGAAGAAAATAGGGGCCAGGTTAAGGTGACAGAACTTTATACAGCATCTGTAATTACTTTGGGAGAGTTTTTCAGACATGCCTTTGTTATAAATTTGATTACTATACCATTTTTACAGTCATGACCATAAATTTTCGTTTCACCATTTTGATTACTGAGTTGTAACAATAGATTAACACAAGAATATGATGCTAGTCAGGAATAAGTGCTATGGAAAGATACTGGGCCATAATATTGTCTTATTCAGCCTCTGAAATACACGGAAAAAGCTGCTAAAGGTCGAAAATCTGGGTCAAGTTAAGGTGAAAGAACTATAGCAAATATATTCAGTATAGGAGAGGCTTTAGACCTGTAGGGGACAGATTCTTGCCATTGTTTTAAATCTGACTACCAGACGCTCCGTTAAGCTTCAGAAAAATGTCTGGCGATAGAAGCAAGAAATAACACGACATATTAATGACAGGCCCTGAGGTGTAATAGGTATTTTAGCTAAATCGCCGAGGAAAGATATCAGTAGGTATAACAGACATATGTTAGTCATATCTGTATGTCTATATATATATGTTTATTTGTCGATCTATATCTTTTTTTAACCCATTGGATCCCAGGGGTGGTGGGCGAGGCAATGCACTGGGAGGGTACTAAGCGTACCGCCCTCCGCCTATCGATCCTAGTCGCGAATCTCATAGGTCCCTACCCAGGGGTTCCCTACTTTATAAAGACCTGAATAATCCCAGTTCTGTCCAATACTCGGGACACTGGGCTCTAGTGGGTTAAAGAGACTGATGGGTTTGCCAGTCATTAACCCATTGGATCCCAGGGGTGGTGGGCGAGGCATTGCACTGGGAGGGTACTAAGCGTACCGCCCTCCGCCTATCGATCCTAGTCGCGAATCTCATAGGTCCCTACCCAGGGGTTCCCTGCTTTATAAAGACCTGAATAATCCCAGTTCTGTCCAATACTCGGGACACTGGGCTCCAATGGAATATATCGGTCTATCTATAATTATTTGGATATGTCTGTTATTAATCAGTACATCTGTCTATCCATTTCTGTCTGTCTATTTCTGTATATTTATCTATCGGTCTATCTGTCTACCTATAAAATTTTATAAATCCTTAGCAGTTGTGAACTGGAGAAATTCTATTCCTAACGTGTTCTGAGTATAATGTACTAACCAATTCAGTGAAACGAGACGAATTTTCGAAATTAATGTTTGTCTTCTATTGACAATTTTAACCCAAGACAGACTTTTGTAACAGGACGAGTAAATATAGCCTTCATTAACCCTATTACCATTAGCGGTTATCTCTCAGCTTGAATAAGGAAGTTTAAAAGTAGACGGACTTAGTTACCAAAATAAATCGCCTGATACGAGGGGATAAGGCTGCTGCTGAGTCAAAATAAATTACCGAGGGAGGCATTACAAAATCTACATAATCAACAAGAAATTATACTGTAAATCCTGGAGTTTGTTTGCCTGAAGAAATCGTGTTACGGTGTCTTAGCGATCTATAATTTCAGGTCCCTTCCCCTTCCCCCTCCACGTCAGCCAATAGAGTGGCAGGAGGTGTGGAGGCCTAGATTATTTAAACTGCCCCGCCTCAGGCCCGACATTTCAGTCGAGCGTTGCATCTCGGGCCGATCACATTCTCTGCCTTCCTCACCACCACCATATACTGTAAGCCCTAAGTATTATTAGTGGTTTAGGGCACTGTTTTCTCAACCTTCTTCAGAAATTGTCACAAGCTGGAGCACTCCATTAGGCCAGCCAGACATGTTGCACGTAGACATAACAACACACAAAATATCCCGTGATATTATTCTGGAACTAACCCGTTTTCCCGGTGTTTCTCATTTAAACGAAAACTCTGAGCTCTCATCAGCAAGGAAAAAAAACAGAGTTAGGAGTAATGAAAATGTACAAAATATAAGTCAACTCGTTTCACCCTTTGGCGGCAGCAGTCCACTTGAAAACTCCCGCCCCTTCCCTTTTTATCAATTAATTAATGCTTTTTATTATGAGTATTTGAATTTTTCATATGTCGTCTCACCAGTGCCCGTTATTGAAAAGTAGTGGATTAGTATATTTCGTAACACAATTACCTTAGCGAATTACTTGGGGGTCTCCTAAAACCTCTAACTTAGTGAAATATTTTGGGGGCTTCGTAAACCTTTTCCTTATCTATTTATTTTGCTTATTACGCCTTTATTAGGGTCTCTTTCGGGTTCAGAGTGCATAAGGCTGATTTCTAGTTACGTAGGTTTCTCTCCTAAGTTTATCCTATGATAATTTTTGAGCCCTCAAAACTCTAGCATGGTGAAGGTTTGTAAGAACAAGCACATTTAATAATTACGTATATAATGTTTATTCAGTCACTTGGGTTAAGGTGCTTGAATATCTCCTAGAATGGCTTATTTGGTGCTACTATTTACGTAATATATGTAGAAGTTAGGTCACTATCCAATTCATTAAAAAAAATGCTTACAAAATACTGTAGTAAAAAGCCATTTAATACCAAAAAGGAAGAAAAGAAACAGCCTAGTACATCACTTGTTATTTAAAGTCTTGTTATAAATTTTAATTAGTCGACTTACGCATCCACCGGATGAAAACAACCAGAATTGCAAAACTGAATCCAATGGCCTCTTTAAAACTGTGTTATACCGCATTTACTCAAACTTGGCATAAAATTACCATGAATACTGAGTTGTAACTACAGATTAACACTAGAAAATTATGGTAGTCACGAAGTAGTGCTGTGTAAAGGATGCAGAGCCGTAGCATTGTCGTTTTCTGTCACTGCTCTTAGTGAAATAAGCTGCTAAATAACGAAAATATGGGCCAGGTTAAGGTGACATAACTGTTTATAGCATTTAAAATTACTTTGGGGGCGTTTTTCAGACGTGCAAGTGATACATTCTGCCACTGTTATAAATTTGATTACTATACCCTTTTTACATTAAGGACCATAAATTTTCGTTTTCTCATCTTGAGTGCTGAGTTGTAACAATAGATTAACACTAGAATATGATACCAGTCGGGAACAAGTGCTATGGGAAAGATACTGGGCCATAATATTGTCTTATCCAGCCGCTGAAATACATGGAAAATGCTGCTAAAAGCCGATAATCTGGGTCAAGTTAAGGTGAAAGAACTATAGCAAAAATATTAAGTATGTGCGAGGTTTTAGATCTGTAGGGGACAGATTTTTGCCACTGTTATAAATCTGACTACAGACGCTCCGTTAAGCTTCACAAAAATGTCTGTCGATAAAAGCAAGAAATAACACGACATAATAATGACAGGGGCTGAGGTGTAAGAGGTACAGTATTATAGCTATATCGCCGAGGAAAGATGTCAGTAGGTATAAGAGACATACGTTAGTTATAGCTGTATGCCTATATCTATCTGTTTATCTTCGATCTATATCTGCATGTATATCGGTCTGTCTATATTTATTTGGATAGTTCTGTTATCAATCTGTATGTCGATCTATTTCTGTCTGTCTATTTCTGTATATCTATCTATCGGTCTATCTGTCTACCTATAAAATGATATAAATCCATAGCAGCTGTGAACTGGAGAAATTCTATTCTTCATGTGTGCTGCGTATGATGTACTAACCAGTTCAATCCAACGAGACGAATTTTCGATTTTATTTTTCCCTCCTATTGACAACTTTAACCAGGAGAGACTTTTCTAACAGGAAGGGTAAATATAACCATCACTAACCACATTACCATAGCGGTTATCTCTCAGCTTGATTATGGAAGTCTAAAAACAGAAGGAATTAGCTGCAAAAATAAATCGCGTAGTATGAGGGGTTACGGCTGCTGTTGAGTCAAAATAAATTGCCGAGGGAGGCGTCACAATATCTTCATAATCAACAAGAACTAATACTGTAAATCCTGGAGTTTGTGTGCCTGAAGAAGTCGTGTTAGGGTGTCTGAGTGACCTGTGACTTCGGTCCCTTTCCCTTCCCCCTCCACGTCAGCCAATAGAGTGGCAGGAGGTGTGGAGGCCTACATTATTTAAACTGCCTCGCCTCAGGCCTGACATTTCATTCGGGCGTTGCATCTCGGGCCGATCACATTCTCTGCCTTCCTCACCACCACCATATACTGTAAGCCCTAAGTATTATTAGTGGTTTAGGGCATTGTTTGCTCAACTTTCTTCAGAAAGGGTCACAAGCTGGAGCACTCCATTAGGCCAGCTTGACACGCTACATGTAGACATAACAACACAAAATATAACCAGTGATATTATTCTGGAACTGACCCGTTTTCCCGTTGTTTCACATTTAAACGAAAATTCTGAGTTCTCATCAGCCAGGAAAAAAATAGAATCAGGAGTAATGACAATGTACAATATATAAGACAACTCGCTTGACACTTTGGAGGCAGCAGTATACTTGAAGACTGCCGCCCCCTCCTTTCTTATCAGTTAATTAATGCTTTTTATTATGGGAATTAGAATTTTTCATCTGCCGTCTCACCGTTGTTGTGACTGGAAAGTACTGGCTTAGTATATTTCGTAATACAATTAACATAGCGAATTATTTTGCTGTCTCGTGAAACCTCTATCTTAGTGAAATATTTTGGGGGCTTCGTAAACCTTTTCCTTATCTATTTATTTTGCTTATTACGCCTTTATCAGGCTCTCTTTCCGGTTCAGAGTGCATAAGACTGATTTCTAGTTACGTAGGTTTCTCTCCAAAGTCTATCGTGTTATAATTTTAAGCCCTCAAAACTCTAGCACGGCGAAGTTTTATAAGAAAAAGCACATTTATTAAGTATGTATATACTGTTTATTGAGTCGCTCTGGTTAAAGTACTTGAATATCTCCTAGAATTGCTTATTTGGTGCTACTATTTGCGTAATATATGTAGAAGTTAAGGCAATATCCAATATATTAAAAAAAAAATGTTCACAGAATACTCTAGTAAAAAGCCATTTAAGACCAAAAAGGAAAATAAAAAAGACAGTCTAGTACATCAGTTGTTGTTTAAAGACTTGTTATACATTTTAATTAGTCGACTTACGCATTCACCTAATGAAAGACAAACCAGAAATGCTAAACTAACTCCGTAGCGGTTATACCCTTTCAGTTCCATATGTCACTATACAAGTATTCTCAGAACTTCCAGAATGAAGGGTCAGATATAGCCTTCGTTAACACTGTGAGTACATGTTTTTCCCAAGTCGAATAAGTATCACCTGGTGGTAGGATGATTACGATACAAAATAGGTCACTGTAATGGTGTCAATAAAGACCATATTCATGCTATTGTTCAAGTGACTGAGAAAAAATGTTATCATCGCTTTTCTTAGTTTAGGAGAGATTAATCAGACTGTGAGGATTAGGTATCCTTCCTCAGTCCTTCCACTGAGAGAGCTATTCCATTAAGGTGAATACAAACGTCTGACGTAACCGGAAATTGGTGACGCAAGTATTTATTCTGTTGTTTAAAAGTATCCACGGATGTGCTAACAAAATATATTAGCTTTACAGAGAACAAGCTACAATCTGTAGCGATTATTCAAGAATAGACCATATACAAGTCATTAACCAAGGTCATCAATGGAGCCAGTTTCAAAATTCAGGATCCCTTTGTGTCAGGTATTCACTGCTTCTACAGAGAGAGAGAGAGAAAAAAAAAAGAGAACAAAAAATGAAGGAGCTGAAACATTGACAATATGAAGGCAAAGTTTAGAAGGAATTTGTATGTAAGTATTAGAATATAGAAACAATACTCGCTGCACTCTCAAAGTCCTTTACTTTCTCGGGGTCTGGCGACAAAACCCTTGTCTCTCAGGAGCACACCCTGTCTGGCTTTCCTTGCTCACACAACCACTTACACACAGAGATAGTGACTATTAAACTGCAAAATATCTACATAACTTGTCACATTTCACTAACGAAGCTTTTGCACGCACTTTGCCAAAGCACCCGCTCATAGGATATCAACCTGAACCAACTTGTCATATCAGCAATTCTACCCAAATGATTGTATTCATAAAGTTTTGTTAGACAAATTCTGTCATGGTACGTACGAGTACATACATTCATACTCAACGTCAATAGTATACTGTAGATATTTTATAGAGATAGATACTGTTAATATAAAACTTCTTAAGTACGGCTAAAATATACTGATAAAGAAAGGTATTATACAAGCAGAAACACAATCATCAGAGTTATTCATCGCATGCCTGTAAGACATTACCTATAAAACATTTTCAAAAGGAATAAACAAAATGAGAGCGTCTGATCAGATCTCGATTCTCTGGTAACATAATTCTTTTCAGTGAATTAATGAGGGAACTACTTTATATTAAATTGTAGGTATTATGCCCATCGGCAATCTGAAAGTCAGAAGGAAGTTAAATATGAATAAACCGCATACCAGACATATATTTAGTCCATTTCTGTGTAAATGAAAAATGTACTATATATATATATATATATATATATATATATATATATATATATATATATATATATATATATATATAGATAGATATAGATATATATATATATATATATATATATATATATATATATATATATATATATATATATATATATATATATATATATATATACTGTATATATATATATATATATATATATACACAGTATATATATTTATATTTTATGCGAGGAAGATGGAACAAAAGGCAAGGAGCCCGCATTTATTTTTCCTTCCAAGAGAAAATCAAAATACAAGAGAGAGCCAAATTCAAGATCCGATCATTTCGAGATGCCTGGACACACTGCGTTTGAAAGACTGGAGATCAAAGGAAGCAGGGAATACACACAGAGGGAGACAGTTCCGGAGTTGACCTGTTGCATAAATGAAGGACTGGGAGTAACGGTTAACTCTTGCATTAGAGATTTGAACAGAAAAGGGATGAGCGTTTGCTGCTACACGGGTGTTACACGCCCGTCGTAGAAGTGGAGGAATGCAAGCAGACAGTTCAGAGGAGCAGTGACCATTGAAGTAGCAATAGAAAAGAGATAAAGATGCAACAGTGCGATGAAGAGACAGAGGTTGAAGGACGTCAGTAAGAGGAGGAGAGTTAATGAGATGAAAAGCCTTTGACTCCACCCAATTGAGAAGAGCTGTATGTGGGGAGCCTCCCCACTGAGTTGTACTCTAAACAGGGGCGGATAAATCTCCTGTATAGAGTCAACAATTGTGCAAGGGTAAAGAAGAAACAGAGTCGGCTTAGCACACCTAATCTCATGGAAGCAGATTTTACAAGAGCTGCAATATGATCTTTCCAAGGTAAGTCCCGAGTAAATGAAACCCCAAGTATGTTCAAGGATGATGCAGGATTAAGCTGAGTATTATTAAACATTAGTGGGTATACCTGTGGAAGATTTTGTCGGGTTGATAGGTGTAAAAACTGAGTCTTTGATGCATTAAAAATAACCAGATTATTTTTACCCCACTCAGAGATACGAGCCAAGTCAGACATTAGGTGTACCATAGCCTCATCCCTTGTTTGTTGAAATAACCGCTGAGATGGACGTTGCGGGAACCGAATGGAAAGGTGAAGGGTGGAATCATCAGTGTATGAGTGGATAAGGTTAGATGTACAGCTTAGAAAGTCATTGATGAATAAAAAGAAGAGAATTGGTGATAGGACAGAGCCCTGAGGAACACCACTGTTGATAGATCTAGAAGAAGAACGATGGCCGTCTACAACAGCGGCTATAGAACGACCAGAAAGGAAGCTAGAGATGAAGGCACAGATAGAAGGACAGAAACCGTAAGAGGGCAGTTAGGAAATTAAAGATTTATGCCAAACTCGATCGAAAGCCTTTGATATGTTAAATGCAATGGCAAAGTTTTCGCCAAAGTCCCAAAAGGAGGGTGACCAGGAGTCTGAAAGATAGGTGAGAAGATCGCCAGTGAAGCGTCCCAGACGGAACCCATTTCTGTTAACAACTGACTCGAAAACTTTTGAGATACAGGATGTTAAAACAATTGGACGATAGTTAGAGGGTTGGGAATGGTCACCCATCTTTGGGACTGGCTGATTGAGAGCAAACTTCCAGCAAGAAGGAAAGGTACAAGTTGATAGGCAGGGTGTAAGCACAGATGCACAGTTCTTGAGAGCAACAGGAGGGACTCCATCAGGTCCATATGCCTTATTAGTACTGAGGCATGTGATGGCAGAAAATACATCAGCTGAAAAAATTTTAATGTCAGCCATGAGGAAGTCAGAGGGAGGAAGTGATGGAGGATCAGCACCGGAATCGTCTAAGGTGGAATTGGAGGAGAAAGTCTGAGCGAAGAGATCTGATTTATCACTAGAAGAAATAGTTATAGAGCCATCGAGTAGAAAAGAGGAGGGAAGGATGATGAGGTAAAGTTGTTAGAAAGGTTTTTGGCAAGGTGCCAGAAGGAGCAGGAAAAATTCAAGTTGGAGAGTTGAAAGCATTTAGTATGGATGAAATTATTTTTAGCAGAGCGAAGAACAGACTTAGAACGATTACGGGCAGAAAAGTATAAAATATGTGATTCAGGGGTGGGTTGCCTCCGGTACCTTTTATAGGCCCTCTCCTTGTTGCGGACAGCATTAGAACAAGCGTGATTAAACCGAGGCTTTCTTGCATTAGTCAGAGGATATGAGAAAGGATTGTTTATATCTCCCATTGGAGCGCAATGTCCACAGTTTTGGAGAGAACTGGGAATTTTCAGATCTTAATAAAGTAGGGAACCCCCGGGTAGGGACCTATGAGCTTCGCGACTATGAGCTGATAGGTGGAGGGCGGTAGGCTTAGTACCCTCCCAGTACGGTGCCTCGCCCAGCAGCTCTGGGATCCAATATATATATATATATATATATATATATATATATATATATATATATATATATATATATATATATAGTATGCCTGCCTAAATAATTCGAACAGTCCTATTACAAGAGAACGAAATCAAATGAAGAATCAGGTTGAAGTTATTTTACTAAGCATTCTAACATCATGAAGGATAGGAATATGCATCAGTTTTATTACAGAAAGTTACCGGTATATATTCAGTATATCCTCCCTATTCTAACTTGGAGGTCGGAAACGTTATGACTTGTCTGAGAGGAACTGGAAGGACCACGTTAGGTACTACATGAAGGGATTAAACCGAGCTTGTTGGACGTGGGAATAAAGGCATGCAGAGGATATTACTACAAATAAAAGAAATGACCACGGTTAAGTCAAATCTTTCATAGAGATAAAAGATACACAAACAGGACATCAGAGCAGCAACCCAGAAGTGGAGCAAAATTAAGCGACATACAGGAAGGAAAATGGAGAGAGAGCCATAGCAGCTTTCCTACGCTCAACAGATGGTGACGCATACCTACACATTTCCCCACGTCGGCAAAAATTATGTGCCCTCCATACTGTGTGTGCAGTATAACAGTGTCACCGAAACCTATGATATTATTAGCATGCAGTAACAATTTACTTTAGGATGATGATTGGTTCATATCTAAGTGACCTAACCTTTTTACTCGAACTTAGCCAAATATTGTCAATCTTCTGCCTTAAATGCTGAGATTAACAGTACAATGTAGCGCTAGTCTAGAAGTACAATGGAAAGGTTGTAGGACCTCAATATTTTTATTTTTTTTCTAACACTGAGCTACGTGAAATAAGCTGCAAAAGGACAAAGTTCTGGGACTACTTAAGATAGAAGAACCATAGGGAGACAGCCACAGACACTCTTTACCACATCAACTGAATAATATGCTGCATAAATTGTTCTGTCCCGTGGCGATTGTGTTTGGTGTACGACAGACCTCTCATGTTATTACACGCACTGAAATTCAAGAACAGTAATTAATAGTTCAATTAAAGTATTTGCCATCATTAAATATAATTACGAAGGGCATATTTCTGTTTTATTGTTGCCATCCTAAGACGATTTTTTTTTTTACAACATGGGGAGGATTTTAGCAAGAAAAATTTGAAGCTATCTTTTTTAACCTCTTCCGTACAGTAAAAACATATTTTTTACTCTCGACATGGCAACTGTTTTTTCCCTACAGCTTAGGAAGGACATCTCACAGCGCAAGAGTTAACAGAGATCTTAGTACTCCTTTATTACGATAACGACATTTCTGTGTTACGCATACAGTACCAATATAATTGTATAGATTAATGAGAACTCCTCGTAGTGACAGTGTTAAGTTGACAAAGGGAGTATGGTAGATGAATTAGTTGGAAAGAAGTGATAGAAAAGGTGAAAAAGAAGAGGTAGAATGACACATTACTATACTCGTTTTAATCCAACCTAGATTAAAATTGACCTCTCCCCATCTTCAGAACTGAGTTTTGCAATGGCTTAACACGAGAAAATGATCCGAGTCACGAAGAAGTGCTATGGAAAGATACAAGTCACGAAAAAGTGCTATGGGAAGATACACGTCATAAAGATATGCAATGGGAAGAATGTATGGCAGTAGTTCTGCCCTATTCTACCTCTGAGCATCGTGAAATGGGCTATATAATGTTGGAAATACGTTCTAATTTAAGATGAGAAGATTATAGAGTATTTGAGGCCTATGTGTATCGTGGGAGCAGGAGCAGTTGCTGTTTTTAATTTTTAAATCCGGTCCAAGTTAAGATGAGAGGAGTATAGAGTATTTGAGGCTTATGTGTATCGTGGGAGCAGAAGTCTTTGCTGTTTTTAAATTAGTTTTTCCAGAAAAGTCCTTACTAGATGTTGCGTTGGCCAATCGGTGTTATGGCTCTTGACTATTTATAGAGTTTAAAACAGCTTCGTGATTGTTAGAGTTCAGTTACTGTCTTCCACATTACTCCGGAATATTTGCACAGAAGAGTACAATACCCGTTTGGTGACTATGGCGTTCAGGTTATGTAATATCAGTAATTAGGTCACTAATAATACATAATTCATACATAGAAAATCACGAGTTTAATAATCATTTCGGTCATTCACAGATTTCATTCACAAGTTGAAGAACCGAAGTTTGATTCATGGTTCAGTCAAACATGAGGGCGAAATAAATAAAATAATGCATATCTGTTTGTCTGTTGAATGCGAACTTAATGAGAAACATCACACAAAAACTGTAAAAGGAAAAGTTGTTATGGGCTCTGGTGTGCGTTAAGAGGAAGAAAATGAAAACATTCCTATAATAGCTATTAATTCCCTGCAGGTAAATGATAGGAGATTTCAATACTCCTTACAGCAATGATCTGTGGTTCCATGAACAGCGGATCTTATAATGGTGAAGGTGGCCAAAAGTTAGCCCTCCCCTCCCCCCAGTCATAATAATAAATGATTGCCTTTGTGGGGCTAGTGTCATATTTTAAAGGATTTTAACGATGCTACAGAGGCCAAACGCCTCACAGACATGAATGCATACATGTATGTATGCATGTATTGAGTATGCATGTATCCCATTTTATATTTTTTCTTTCAACAGATTCATTATCATCTTAAGAAAACTGTTTTACGGTTCTCCAGAGTAGGAAATGCTACAGTGCCGAGGTAACAATGTATTATTGGAGTTAATACGTGTAGCATCTGGGATGATCCTGCACTTAGTTCTGTTTGTCGATGTAAAAGTGGTTCTTACACCATTCGACTACCACAGATGCTTCTGGTATGATAATATTTAAAGTAGACTTCACTGCATACAGTCCTGATCACTGTTTCATTAACACGTATGACGCTTCCAACTAATGAAAAAAATGACAGTCCTTTCAACTCACTTCATTGCTTTCGTGAAGCTCAGAAAACATTCTAGTATAGTTTGGATAGCCTTAATAGTTATAGCAGGGCTTAACATCGATCCCCTTTAAACAAGTAGTTTATGCGTACATGGCAGAAAGTCCTAATATCGACCTTGCTTTCTTAGAATGAAACTCTTTAATATATATCAACTATTATTTGGAATTCTCGAGAAACAACGTACTAATGAAACTCATGAACTTTAACCCTTTCAGACGCTCATGTATTGATTTTTATTCTGATTAATGTCAGACGACATAATTAACCTTACAGTAGAGACCCGTTGGCCGCCAAATGCTGTGAAATAATGTTGAAGAAAAATCCTCACTCTAATCAACATAAACAACTGATCTTTGTACAGTCGGCCTAAGAAGTGACGGCGGAGTATCCAGAAATTTTCGGTCAGTTCACATACTCCTCCTTATATCTCTACGAGATGAAACCTAATACATAAAATTGTTACGAAAAACAATAAAGCAATGCCAAAGTACCTGTATATTTCAAAATTGTAGGAAGCAGTTCGTTAGTTACGATAATAGGAAATCCTAAACGGAACTAATTGAAATCTCACAACTATCGTTCAAGGACAGTCAGGAATAATTTGCGGAGTTCAAATCTAGTATGGTAACACGCAATAATTTTTTAGTAGCGTAAGACTGAACAAAAGGGAGCTTCAATAAACAATAAAAATTAGTAATTATTATTTATAGAATAATTTCCGTTACAATACCAGGGAATAATTTACAGTCGTTTATTTCCGTTTCCAATGTCTCCATGGACGACGACGGAAAGCGGGAAGGCGGCGTAAGCCAGTAAGCTATTTTAAATGTTTCGATCAAAACGCACGAAAAGAGATAACATTTACTCAAAGACATGCAGTTATTACACTGCCTTTGGCCAGTTTTCCACTAAAAAAAATCTATGGCTTATTTAATATAAGCCAGAGGGCTGTCGGTGAAAGAAGAATAAAAAAAGAACCTCGATGTTTGCCTAGAGTCGGAGCTTCTTGGAGAATGCTAACTTGTCATAGTCTGATATCCTCAGTGCATAATCGATTAACAAGAGTAATAAAATGCAGAGGTTCATAAACAAATAATTGAGTTCAAAATTTCCAAATCAGCATTTTCTGTTCAGCAGGACATTACAGTTTATTTAAAAAGACAGATATTAAGATTAGAAGATAGAGTAAAGAGTGCGTGGTTTTGCATTGCAAGAGTTTATGAACTCATGTTTTGGTCCTGCTTATTGCCTAGTGTAAGAGAAAAAGGCAGAATCTGTCATTCCTCCTTACAGTTAATAATTATTTTGCATCAACTGGGAATAAAGTTGCTAATTATAATTATTATTGGAGAGAGGAAGACAGAATAAAAGGCAGCATGGTCGAGCTGCTACCGCAGGTAGGGCATCATTACGAAGAATAATTTCATTGTTATGGCATCCTTATTGTTGCTGGATCATCACCATGGCATTTGAAAATAAGACAGTGTATTGCAGTCACTAGAATTTTCCTTAAATGGTCTTCAAAAGTAGAACATCTGTAATGGGGTGCTTTGTGGGGTGAAGACAATTGACAATCGTCATGGTCGAGCCTGCCACAGACGTCGTAGGACACGCATGCTCATGAATCATATGCTGCATTTGTTTGTGTGCACTTGTGATAGGATTAACGTCATTCCTACTTACAAAACCACTTACACTCTTCAATGAATACACACAACAAGAGCTTATTCATTTGTATGAGTCATACAAAAAGGTAAAAATATTCTAATCTGGCAAGTCTAGCAACTAGTCAGCTCATTCATCCCTTATAATTTAATGTTTTCTATGTTATTTCTTTAGAAATGAGTAGATTTGTATCTCTTAATATATGGTTTCAATGAGGAAAGTCATATTTTCCTCCTCTGAGACGATTTACTAACTTAAATTTATTAATGCCTAAATTCGCCTTCAGTCAACGATTTCGACAAACCGTCCCAAATCCAGGAACGGTCAACAGTCATTTTTTGCCTGCTCGTGAGAGAGGTCGGAAGGCTGGACTGAAGTCGAGAGGACGCACGCTGAGAATCAGAATCGTACTGTTCTGTTCCCCTGTGCATTAATAGGGGGTGGCCATCAATTTCCTCAGATTATGAATGATGAAATTACAAAATAAACAATTTGGATAATATAGTGTCATACAGTATGTATATATTTCTCAAAGTGGCTAATCAATCCAGAATAGAATATATTCTCTATAATAAGTATATATAGAAAACTATATGTATATATATATATATATATATATATATATGTATATATATATATATATATATATATATATATATATATATATATATATATATATATATATATATATATATATATATATATATGTGTGTGTGTGTGTGTGTGTGTGTGTGTGCTTTTCACTTTCACTCACAAAGTACACACTGCTTCCTACCCAGATGACTTAACACTCCCACA
The DNA here is from genome assembly GCF_032717465.1 of Coenobita brevimanus. Classification (NCBI taxonomy): domain Eukaryota; kingdom Metazoa; phylum Arthropoda; class Malacostraca; order Decapoda; family Coenobitidae; genus Coenobita; species Coenobita brevimanus. The sequence goes on from NC_137003.1 coordinate 30,412,464, forward strand.
CCCACTTCATGACTGGTGTACTACAAAAAGACTCAGAATGGCCTCTTTTATGGTAGAACACAGTCATAACTCACACCTCACTATCAACAACATCCCTCTTGTCCCACATGTACACAAAATCTTTGGTGAAATGAAAGCACAGTAACAAGAATTTGGTAATATCCTGCAGCATAGAGCAGTTAGAAGCTGATCCGTAAAAATATTTATCTAAGACAGCCTTTCTGAAATTATCTTGATGTCCTCAAATGTGAATATTACAAAATCTTGGGTGCCGCAATATTAGTAAACAAGAGCAGAGTCTATCTTGTCCCTGGGACTGTACCTTCAATGCGCATGCGCCACTTGGATATTTGGGATGTTACGAGCGTCGTACCGATTTTTTACTTATATTGGCTAGTAATCGACTTGAAGAGGGCAATTACAAAGTATTTCGTTCCAGCCAATAGTGAGTAATGTAACTCCACCTCTTTCAGTACAATAAAAGACTACTAATGCAAAATAAATGAGGATCTTGGAGTTCATTTGATGCTAATCTAGCTGGATAAATATTTTTTACGTATCACCATGAAAATAATAAGTAGTTTCCCTTCATTTCTTCTCAATTATTTGAGAAAAAAATAATTCCTCTACACATTACAAACATTAATTTGAATCATAAGTCCACACAAAGATATATTATTAATGATTCATGAGAGTGCGACTGTTCACTGTCAGTGGCAGGCTCGACCACTTCAATGGCGGCCCCAAAGCACCCCATTGAAATCCTGGGAAACAAATCAGGAACACTGAGTTACAGGCCTACTGCCCACCGCGCGCGGAGTAATACATTTCACGTTCATTCGAATCGGGAAAGGTAACTAAGTGTTAACTTCTAATATCACTGCCTGCTGTTATTCATTTTACATCATTCTTAACGCAATATAATATATAATTTATTTGATATGACCTGGTGAAGGCATTGAATGTTTACCTTATATTCACTGTTTTCATTGAACGTACGGCAGTGTAGAGTGCCCGAAGCAATCTGAAACTCTGCCATCACTTCTTGAGGCGACTGTACATGAATATGTATATATATATTTTTTATAATCAAGTATCTGACTCAGGACATCGGCTAGGAAGCTTGTTCCACGAGTTCAGTGATTCAAGCATGCATCCCCACGCATCCAATTTGAACAATACCGTATCGTATTAACTGCGATAAGTTGCAGCATCTCAAGAGAAGTGTGATGGTATTGACAGGTTTGTGAAATCTATGTAAGGGAAACAAAAACCATAACTAATATAATCTACAGTAGGCAAATAACGTTTGATACTGAAGGAGGTTAAATGCTTCGTTTCAGCCCAAGTCCTTCATATCCTACAAATGAGGTCATCTCCCCACAGAGGCAGACAATGGAGTGGCGCAGACGAGGTAAACCGACCAACTTGAAGGAAAGGGCGAGGTTCGTGTGGCTTTGGGTTGGGGGGATGTCACTGCGCACCATCGCTAAACACACGGGGGACAGCGTCACAACGGTGTACAGGTGGATACGACGCTGGCAGAGAGAGGGACATGTCAACAACAGAGTACCAGGACGCACGCCACAAGCCCAGCAACAACACAAGCATAATAACCCATTTAGATACATTGGAGATGATCAATGTGGAAAACCGTTTAGTGAAATCCCCGACGTACTTCTTCCCCCAGTGACTACACTGCATAATCTGCGTCAAAAAAATACCAGCCTTCTTAATTACACAGGGGAAGATCGATGTAGAAGGCACCACAGTGAAATCTCCGATGTGTCATTTCCCTCAACACCAAGGCTTAATCTGCGTCACGAACATAAAAGTCTGCACAGATACGCTAGGGAAGATTTACCATGGAAACATAATGGAGCCACCAGCCTCCACATATCACATCCCTTATTGACCGAGACAGACAATCTATCTGGGAAAGAATTCACTAATACCTCAAAGCCCCACTTACCTCTTCCCCTTATGGCTCCAATACTTGATCCACCTGGGAAACGAATTAACGAGACCATAGTCTTTGGCTTACCACTTCCATCAGGGGCTCCAACACAAGATCCACCTGGGAAACAAATTAATGAGAATACTGACTTAAATGCATCACTACTTTTAATGACTAAAACACAAGAGCATAGTGCAAAACAAAATAGTGAGAACTCTGACCTCCACATACCACTGTACTTAATGGCCAGAGGACATGATATTCCTGGGAAACAAATTAGTAAGAACTCAGACCTACATAAATCACTTCCTTTAATTCCTCAAGTGCATAATCCTCGTGGGAAGCAAGTTAGTAAGAGCAGCGACCTGCATACATCACTACCCTTAATAACTCAAGCACATGATGTCAGGAGTAAAAGGGAAAGTTTGTTCACGTTCCCTACTAAGCAAAGCGAGTGGTTCTCATATGCCTCACAGACACAGCTACCTCACAACAATATCACCGAAGCACCAAACTTTGACACCTTAACCTTGAAGCATCCCAGGGCAGACATATTACATTCAAATCTCCTTATGCCCTTAAATCAACCTATGCCAATCAAACCTTTCTATCCCCTTGCTCAGAAATTGGATTTGGCATGTGCTAGTAATTCAGCTGAGATTAATTACACTTACCACATGGCTTCCTACACTGATTACTTGTGTCTGCTTGCAAGGATGGGGCGAATGCATCCATTACCAGCAAATTTTGATGAGATGTTTACTACCCGGAGCGTGCCTAATAACAGCGCATCCTATTATTATACATTGTAATTTGCGTCATCGATATATGCGGAAAAAAAAAAAAAAGTCCAAAGAATGCTTTCTTTGATAACTGAACAACAATAAGCACTAACTCTAAAAACCAAACACAGTTTATATAGTATTTTCGTAAGCCTCGTGAAATATATATCTACATTCAAGTCAACGTATTTTTAGATTAAGTAATGGGTGTACCTCATGTAATATTTGCACTATCAGACTGCCTCAATGATTCTAACTTTTGACAGTGGCTGGAATAAAATTTACAAAATATCAGTCGGCAGAGGTTGCTAATCAGAGATATATATATTAGCTAAGGTACTGTGTGTATATTGGTAAATATGATGAAGAACATAATGAACGCCTGAACATATATGGAGTTTGTGATAAATTATGACCACTTCGTGAAACGACCAGTCTACAGTATTACTTATTAAACCGAAGTTAGTTAGGAAATAAAGTATATATATCATTTTTTGCAGTTTTAATCTTTTCTACGAGAGGCCTCTTCTATGTTGAATTATATTGTGTGGCGATAACAAGAATATAGTGTAAAAGAAAAATTGCACAGAATGGGTTACTGATAGTTTCTAATATCATGACTACCGGTACAAGAAATCTCCCTTAAGATGAATAAGGCGTCATCATACTAAAAGGATTCACGGATTACTTCCAAACCCTTCACTACAATCGGTATTCTGTACGCTGCATATAATTGCCTAGCTGTATTAAATAAATAACGCTCATCCTACACAAGGGGTGAAATGCGTACCTGTCCATCAGTCAGTCTATCTCTACCTAGTCATCTAAGCTTCAGGTAGCTGTTTCTTGCCATCTTCCCGTTTTTAATCCTTTCCGCCCAAGGTCTTAATTCTTAGTATGTTTTTGTCACACAAACCCTCAGCAACTTAACTATACTGTACATCTTGAACGCTGAACTGCAGCAATAGATTAACCCTACAATATTATGTTAGTCAGGAAAATGTGCTTTGGAAAATATTTAGGGCTGTCTGTTCTCTCACGGAGCTATGTGAAATAAGTTGCGACCTGGACCAAGTTTGAGTAAAAGGAGACTAATGTGCTAAGGTTCAAATTATCGAATCAAGCCCAAGAGATTCAGAGTGCAATGAAGCAGCAGAACAAGGTACAATTACTGTAACGATCATTATACTTCTCATCTATGTTATAATTCTTTAGTTTAATAAATGATAAGGCAACCGATTGTTTTATATACTTTCCATCATCTCATGGTCTCTAGTAGATGATTCTTCTGTTTTTTTTTTTTTTTCTTGTAATTTCTAAAATGGAAAATTAGTATCATCTAATCAAAGAATCTGTGTCCAGTAACTGGTTCTTAGTCCTAATATGGTCGCTCAGAATTTCAGCCCGTTATTCATAGTGCAGTTCATTCAGTTTCGTTTTATAAAAAAATGAATTGTATGGGTAGACCTTCTCACAGTTTCTACCATTATTTTATAGATAGGCCTGTGGTAGATCATGTGACGTTTGGTGCAGACATGCAAACATTTCCAGTGCTTCCATTAAAGTGCATAGTGAACAGTATTATCGATCTATCTATCTATTACCAGACGCCTCAATCCCGTTCGGGGTGGCCAAAAACAAATCGCCTCCACGTCACCGGATCCCCAGCCATTTCACTGCCCCGCTCCCAACTCACACCCCCCTCTCTCATATACCTCTCCACCCCATCCTACCATCTCATCCTCGGCCTCCCCCTCCCTCATCCCCCCTCCACCTCACTCACACACACACTCTCTTCGTCAGTCTTTCACCCTCCATCCTTTCCACATGGCCAAACCACCTCAATGTATTCATCCTAACGCTTCCTATCACATCCACATCCACACCACGACGCTCCTTTATATCCTCATTTGTCAGCCTGTCTCTTCATGTAACTCCACAGGCTCCTCTTAAATAACTCATTTCCACTGCTATCACTCTTGACTTGTGTTCTTCCAGCAACGTCCAAGCTTCACTTCCGTACATTAGAGTTGGTATCACAATATTGTCATGTAGTAACTTTTTACCTTCCATGCTCACTTCCCTGCTTCTTATCACTGCTTTCAAGGAACCAGCAATCTTTCTTCCCTGCTGTACCCTTTCAAGCACTTCACCCTCCAAACCTCCATCCTTACTCATCACACTATCCAAGTACTTAAACGTACTCACATTTTCCAATTCCTCAACATCCAACCTCGCTGTACATTCACTGACTTCACCTCTCTCAAAGACCATCACTTTACTCTTCCCTACATCCACCTTTAGATTCCGTTTCTTACACACTCTCCCAAACTCATCCACCAAGCCATGCAGCTCCCCTTCATCTTCACTCAACAACACAGTATCATCTGCAAACAACAGTACAGGGAGTTTCCAAACACTATCCTCTCTCACCGGGACCACTCCAACATCTACTACCCTACCTTGTAGCTCTTTTATTACCCCGTCCATATACAGATTGAACAACCATGGAGACATGACACGTCCCAGTTTCAACCCAACTTTCAATGAGAAAAATTCACTTAGTTCACCATCCACACGCACTGCAGCCTTAGCACCATCATACATACTCTTCACAGCATTCAACAACTTCCCATCTACTCCACATATTCTTAATACTTTCCACAGTCCTTGTCTATCCACCCTGTCATATGCTTTCTCCAAATCCATGAAAGTCGCATACAACTCCTTTCCCTTTTCTAGAAACTTTTCCACTAAAGATCTAAGAATGAATATCTGATCTACACAACCTCTTCCCTTCCTAAAGCCTCCCTGTTCTTCTCCAACTAATTCCTCTGTTCTTTCTCTAACTCTGTCAATAAGTATCCTACCATACACTTTTCCTATTATACTAAGAAGACAGATGCTCCCATGATTACCACACACTTCTTTTTCCCCTTTCCCTTTGTACAAGGGAATAATTACACTTGACTTCCAATCCTCCAGGACTCTACCTTCCTCCCAGGCCAATCTGCACATTTTCCACATCCATTCTACTACTATCTCTCCCCCATGCTTCAGCATTTCACCACACACTTCATCAATTCCTGGGGCTTTCCCAATTTTAACTTTCTTCATTGCTTCCACAACTTCTATCCTACTGATTTCTTCCTGTCTTCTCACCTCCCTCCTTCTCCCATCCATTCCCCAGCCACTTATACTCGCATTACTTCCATCCTCTATGTTCAACAATTCCTTAAAGTGTTCTCTCCATCTGCTCACTTTCTCTCCCTTCTCCACTAGTAATCTACCATTTTTATCTTTCACTCCCCTGCTAACTTCACTTCCGCCCTGTCTTACTCTTTTCACCTCTTTCCAGAACATTTTCTTATAATCCCTCCATTTTACACTCAAGTTCCTTTCAAATTCCTCATCTGCTCTGTTCTTACTCTCTCTTACTAATCTTTTCACCTCTCTCTTTCTTTCTACATATAACTCTCTCTTCCGCCTCTCAACTTCTTCCACGCCCCTATTTCTCATCCATTCATTGTATGCTTTCTTCTTTTGTGCCACAGCCTGTCTCACCTCTTCATTCCGCCACACTGTTCCTTGCACACCCCTCCGTCTTCTCTTCATCCCACATACCACATCACATGCTGCACATATTTCTTCTGTGAATATCCTGCACACACCTTCTACGTCCCCCATCTTCTCCAATTCATATTTACCCAATCGTTCCTCAACTTCTCTCTTATACTCTGCCTTTTTCTCATCCTCTTGTAACCTTTCCGCTCTCCTTGCAAATACTCCTTCTTCCCGTCCTTCCCTTCTTCTATTTCTCCATCTTAACTGGATCTTGATTCTGGCCATCACCAAGTAGTGGTCAGAAAGTCCACTCCCCCAACCTCTATAAGCTCTTGCATCCATTACATATTTTCTCATCCTTTCATCCACACACACATAATCAATCATTGCCTTCCTTTCATTAAGTTCACCACCCACCCTTCTCAATCACTCGCCATGTATACCTATGGATCATTTTGTGCCTGAAGAGGGTATTGGCTATTACCAACCCCCTCCCAGCACAAATATCAACTAATGCACTGCCATTCTCATCTATCTCAGCAGGCACACCCCACTCACCAACTATTCCATCCACCTTCACATTCCCTACTTTACCATTCATATCACCGATCAAAAACACTCTCGGATTCCTTCCAAACTTTTCCATGCACACTTCCACATTTGTCCAGAACTCTTCTCTCACACTGCTTGCACGATCTTGCATTGGCGCATACACACACACAATCGCCCACATTTGTATTCCAACTTTCAATCATACCCACACAATCCTTGACCTAGTATTATACTCATGTATTTAATATACCTTCTGCAGTAATTAAATATATATATATATATATATATATATATATATATATATATATATATATATATATATATATATATATATATATATATATATATATATATATATATATATATATATATATATATATATATATATATATATATATATATATATATATATATATATATATATATATATATAGCATAGTTATTCCACATACATTCACTTTAACCTCAGCACCTGGACAACCCCTCTCTCTCTTTCACCTCATCATTCACTCCCATGTATATATTAATACAGAGAGAGAGAGAGAGAGAGAGAGAGAGAGCGAGAGAGATTATATATATATATATATATATATATATATATATATATATATATATATATATATATATATATATATATATATATATATATATATATATATATATATATATATATATATATATATATATATATATATATATATATATATATATATATATATATATATATATATATATATATATATATAATCTCTCTCTCTCTCTCTCTGTATAATATATACAGGGGAGCGAATGATGAGGTGAAAGAGAGAGAGATTGTCCAGGTGCTTGAGGGTGCGAAAGTGGATGTATGTGAAATAACTGAAACAAAATGGAGAGGAGAAAGTGTGAGAGAATGGGAGTATGGATGGGGTATATGTGCAGGAGTAGGTGAGAATGAGAGGGCAAAGGAAGGAGTATGTATAGTTGTGAGTAAAAGATGGAAGAAGAGCATAAGACAGTATGGATCAGTTGGGTCAAGGATTGTGTGGGTTAAGTTGAATGTTGGAATACATGTGGGCGATTATGTGTGTGTATGCGCCAACGCAAGATCGTGCTAGAAGACTGAGAGAAGAGTTCTGGACAAATGTAGAAGTGTGCATGGAAAAGTTTGGAAGGAATGAGAAAGTGTTTTTGATCGGTGATATGAATGGTAAAGTTGGGAATGTGAAGATGGATGGAATAGTTGGTGAGTGGGGTGTGCCTGCTGAGACAGATGAGAATGGGAGTGCGTTAGTGGACATTTGTGCTGGGAGGGGGTTGATGATAGCCAATACCCTTTTCAGGCATAAAATGATCCACAGGTATACATGGCGAGTGATGAGAAGGGTGGGTAGTGAACTGAATGAAAGGAAGGCAATGATTGATTATGTGTGTGTGGATGAAAGGATGCGAAGATGTGTAATGGATGCCAGAGTTTATAGAGGTTGGGGGAGTGGACTTTCTGACCACTACTTGGTGGTAGCCAGAATTAGAATTCAAATAAAATGGAGGAATAGAAGAATCGAAAGACGAAAGGAAGGAGTAGTTGCAAGGAGAGTGGAAAGGTTACAAGAGGATGAGAAAAAGGCAGAGTATAAGAGAGAAGTGGAGGAACGATTGGGCAAATATGAATTGGAGCAGATGGGAGACGGTGGAAGTTGTGCGTAGGATATTTGCAGAAGAAGTGTGTGCAGCGTGTGTTGTGGTGTGTGGAAGGAAGAGAAGACGGAGGGGGGTGCAAGGAACAGCGTGGTGGACTGAAGAGGTGAGACAGGCTGTGGCAGAAAAGAAGAAAGCATACAATGAATGGATGAGAAATAGGAGCGTGGAAGAAGTTGAGAGGAGGAAGAGAGAGTTATATGTAGAAAGAAAGAGAGAGGTGAAAATATTAGTAAGAGAGAGTAAGAATAGAATGGATGAGGAATTTGGAATGAATTTGAATGTAAAGTGGAGGGACTGTAAGAAAATGTTCTGGAAAGAAGAGAAAAGAGTAAGACAGGGCGGAAGTGAAGTTAGCAGGGGAGCGAAAGATAAAAATGGTAGATTACTAGTGGAGAAGGGAGAAAAAGTGAGCAGATGGAGAGACCACTTTAAGGAATTGTTGAACATAGAGGATGGAAGTAATGCGAGTATAAGTGGCTGGGGAATGGCTGGGAGAAGGAGGGAGGTGAGACGACAGGAAGAAATCAGTAGGATAGAAGTTGTGGAAGCAATGAAGAAAGTTAAATCAGGGAAAGCCCCAAGAATTGATGGAGTGTGTGGTGAAATGCTGAAGCATGGGGGAGAGATAGTAGTAGAATAGATGTGGAAGATCTGCAGATTGGCCTGGGAGGAAGGTAGAATCCCAGAGGACTGGAAGTCAGGTATAATTATTCCCTTGTACAAAGGAAAAGGGGAAAAAGAAGTGTGTGGTAATCATAGGGGCATTTGTCTTCTTAGTATAATAGCAAAAGTGTATGGTAGGATACTTATTGACAGAATTGGAGAAAGAACAGAGAAATTAGTTGGAGAAGAACAGGGAGGCTTTAGGAAGGGAAGAGGTTGTGTAGATCAGATATTCATTATTAGATCTTTAGTGGAAAAGTTTCTAGAAAAGGGAAAGAAGTTGTATGCTGCTTTCATGGATTTGGAGAAAGCTTATGACAGGGTGGATAGACAAGGATTGTGGAAAGTGTTAAGAATATATGGAGTAGATGAGAAGCTGCTGAATGCTGTGAAGAGTATGTACGATGGTGCGAAGGCTGCAGTGCGTGTGGATGGTGAACTAAGTGAATTTTTCTCATTGAAAGTTGGGTTGAAACTGGGATGTATCATGTCTCCATGGTTGTTCAATCTGTACATGGATGGGGTAATAAAAGAGGTACAAGGTAGGGTAGTGGATGTTGGTGTGGTCCTGGTGAGAGAGGATAGTGTTTGGAAACTCCCTGTACTGTTGTTTGCAGATGATACTGTGTTGTTGAGTGAAGACGAAGGGGAGCTGCAAGGCTTGTTGGATGAGTTTGGGAGAGTGTGTAAGAAACGGAATCTAAAGGAGAATGTAGGGAAGAGTAAAGTGATGGTCTTTGAGAGAGGTGAAGTCAGTGAATGTACAGCGAGGTTGAATGGTGAGGAATTGGAAAATGTGAGTACGTTTAAGTACTTGGGTAGTGTGATGAGTAAGGATGGAGGTTTGGAGGGTGAAGTGCTTGAAAGGGTACAGCAGGGAAGAAAGGTTGCTGGTTCTTTGAAAGCAGTGATAAGGAACAGGGAAGTGAGCATGGAAGTGAAAAAGTTACTACATGACAGTATTGTGATAACAACTCTAACGTACGGAAGTGAAGCTTGGACGTTGTTGGAAGGACACAAGTCAAGAGTGAGAGCAGTGGAAATGAATTATTTAAGAGGAGCCCGTGGAGTCACATGGAGAGACAGGCTGACGAATGAGGATATAAAGGAGCGTCGTGGTGTGGATGTGGATGTGATAGGAAGCGTTATGAGGAACACACTGAGGTGGTTTCGCCATGTGGAGAGGATGGAGGGTGAAATACTGACGAAGAGAGTGTATGTGAGCGAGGTGGAGGGGGGAAGAGGGAGGTGGAGGCCGAGGATGAGATGGAGGGATGGGGTGGAGAGGTATATGAGAGAGGGGTGTGTGAGTTGGGAGCAGGGCAGTGAAATGGCAGGGAACAGAGCGACTTGGAGGCGATTTGTTTGTGGCCACCCCAAACGGGATTGAGGCGTCTGGCAATAGATAGATAGATATATATTGTGCATTCAGCTATTTGATGATGAAAACAATTGTCGAGAAAATGTTCAAAAGTTACTGCTGGTGATGATAACTGGATATTTGGCAAGCCTTTCAGATCCTGGTGTAGCGAACATGAAGGTTGGTCCTCTTTTGATAGGAGCACTGGCTGCCGCTCTGGTGTCGCCCACGGCCCTTCTGCATCACGACGGTCAGTACTTCAGCAGTCCCTTATCCCTTCAACTCGAGGGCGCCTTTTACATTTTATTCATGCCAACTAAAGACAAATTTATTCAGACTGAGAGAGAGCTTTCAGACTGGTCTAGGTGGATGAAGCCATAGTGGACCCTGTGAATCTTTCTTAACCTGAAAAACATAAAAAAGAAAAAAATAACCTTTATATGGTAAGCAAGGCAAGAAGAATTATTCCTTCATTTATAAAATTGTTTTTCTGGGGAGATGCAACAGCTTCAGACAGACCTGGACAGTCTTCAGGTATTGATAAGAAGGAATTATAAGCACATATGTCCTCTTCTCATCAATACTTGAAGACTGTCACGATGATAATCTTGAATCCAAGGTTAAAGATTAGTAAGATTAGACAATGCATCCAATGGACCACCAGACTTAGCAAATTAGTAGTCCTCCGGGATTTAGGTAGTTTGAACATTTAGACATAGCCAGACTTAATACTGAACTTAAAAATTTCAACGAAAGTGTTCAATATTAAAAAAAAAAAAATGAATTTAAAGAACGAACATAATCATAAACCCGTATATGTTACATCATTTATCTTTTGCATTTATTTTTATTTTTTATTTTATTTTTTTCAAATGGACTAGATCTTGTTCTGTTTTGGTACTTCGAAGTCCGTCATAAATTCTGGTATACTTCGTTCACTGATACTTCGCCCAAATTTGTCTCCCTTTGCAGCACAGTTGCATTATCTCAGTGGCAGAATAAATCGGTACTGCTGATCTACATCCTTTCCAAAGCATTTTTTTTTTCTTTTCATGAATCACTCCAAATTCTCATATTAATCTCGTGTTATAACGCATCATTTGAAACGGAAAGATGATAATCTTATTCCAAGTTAAAGTGAACAGAAAATGGTATCGAACAAAATGGACTACCGCCAGTTTCACACGTTGATTGCATCTTCCCAATAAAACAACTTTCTTATGTAATTACAATTATGCCATTTCATCAAGCAACGGAGCTGTGAAAATAAGACACAATAGATGATGATGTCACTGGATTCATTGTGACCAAGAGTAGCTTCATAGCACATGAAGTAATAGAATTCTTGCCTCCATCCACCTGCGAGGAATTAGAAGTGGGTAACAGCAGCAGCAATAATAGTAGTAGCATCAGTATCAGTAGTGGTAGTAATAGCTGTAGCTGCAGTCCTAGGATCATATGGATGTTAACCCAGTGAACAGGAGGTAGAAATCGCCCTCCTCTTGCAGTCCACTCTCCTCCTTTTAAGGGAGAGGGAGGAAACTGAGGGACATTCGTATGATCAGGCAGCAGAGCCACCACGTCATAACCGTGTCACCGTGTAAAGGCTTCCATCTCCAGCACCATTAAAATTGGGTAATGGGCTACAACAGCTTCGATAACAAGTCACACAAATATATCACAGTAAGGCAGAGTCATCCAGACTGAGTTAATGTCCAAGTTGAGATTCACACATACATACGTACAACACACTTCTTCCTAGACCTTTCTAGTTTATGTCTTATATAAGGTGTCAGATATCACCATGACTCTGACGGAACATAGCACTGACCACATATTCATTGCGTGTTACAAAAGGTGATGTAAGGGAAAGGGATGGTGTAGATGGGAAATCCCTTCGCCCTGAAAAATCAGATAAGGTATTTATAACGGATGTCCTTAAAGCATATAGATAGATAGATACATACATAGATATAGATATGGGTATATATATATATATATACATATATATATATATATATATATATATATATATATATATATATATATATATATATATATATATATATATATATATATATATATATATGTGTGTGTGTGTGTGTGTGTGTGTGTGTGTGTGTATTGTTTGTAGGTGGGGGGCCCATCATCCACCCAATTAGTGTAGTGGTACCCTGTTGTTAGGGTAGCTCTACATCGAGTGGCAAGCAAAATGATTTCCTGTAAACCAGGAAATCATTTACAATGCTGGGTGGTAACCTTATAACCAACCGACACATGTTCCCTACGTGACAGCAAGTGGGCTGGCGAAGGGTTAGTGCCTTTCCCAGAAAACAACTAACTAAAAATACCAACAAGAAGCCTCGGACCAGAACTGACCAAAAGATGACGACTAAGGGCCGAACAAAGGACATGATACAGATGGCGAACTAGAATATAAGGGTGCAAATGATGAGGTGAAAGAGAGAGAGAGAGATTGTCAAGATGCTTGAGGGTGCGAAAGTGGATGTGTGTGGATTAACTGAAACTAAATGGAGAGGTGAGAGTGTGAGAGAATGGGCGTATGGATGAGGTACAGTATATGTGCAGGAGTAGGTGAGAATGAGAGGGCAAAAGGAGGAGTGTGTATTGTTGTAAGTAACAGAGGGAAGGAGAATATAAGAGAGAATGGATCAGTTGGCTCAAGGATTGTTTGGGTAACACTGAAAGTTGGACAACATATGTGGGCGATTGTGTGCGTGTGTGTGGATGGAGTAGTTGGTGAGTGGGGTGTGCCTGCTGAGATAGATGAGAATGGCAGTGCTTTAGTGGACATTTGTGCCGGAAAGGGGTTGGTGATAGCCAATAGCCTCTTCAGGCACAAGATGATCCACAGGTATACATGGCAAATGATGAGAAGGGTGGATGGTAAACTGAATCAAAGGAAGGCAATGATTGATTATGTGTGTGTGGATGAAAGGTTGAGAAGGTGTGTAATGGATGCAAGAGCATATAGAGGTTCGGGGAGTGGCCTCTCTGACCACTACTTGGTGGTGGTCAGAATCAAGGTCCAAGCAAAATAGAGCAATAGAAGAAGGGAAGGACGGGAGGAAGAAGTATATGCAAGGAGAGTGGAAAGGTTACAAGAGAATGAGAAAAAGGCAGACTATAAGAGAGAAGTGGAGGAACGATTGGGGTAAATATGGATTAGAGCAGATGGGGGACGTGGAAGGTGTGTGCAAGATATTCACAGAAGAAAAATGTGCAGCATGTGAGGCGGTGTGTGGGGTTGAAGAGAAGACGAAAGGGGGTGCAAGGAACAGCATGGTGGAATGAAGAGGTGAGACAGGCTGTGGCACAAAAGAAGAAAGCATATAATGAATGGATGAGAAATGGGGGCATGGAAGAAGATGAAAGATGGAAGAGAGAGTTATATGTAGAAAGGATGAGAGAAGTGAAAACATTAGTAGGAGAGAGTAAGAAGAGAGTAGATGAGGAATTTGGAAGTACTTTTAGTGTAAAGTGGAGGGAATGTAAGAAGATGTTCTGGAATGAGGTAGAGAAAATCATACAGGGTGGCAGTGAAGTTAGTAGGGGGGTGAAAGGTAGAAATGGTAGACTACTAGTTGAGAAGGGAGAAAAAGTGAGCAGATGGAGAGAACAATTTAATGAATTATTGAACATAGGGAATAAAAGTAATGCGAGTATAAGTGGATGGGGAATGGCCGGGAGAAGGAGCGAGGTGAGAAGACAGGAAGAAATCAGTAGGATGGTAGTTGTGGAAACAATGAAGAAAATAAAAATGGGGAAAGCCCCAGGAACTGATGGAGTGTGTGGTGAAATGCTGGAGCTTGGGGGAGAGATAGTAGTAGAATGGATGTGGAAGGTGTGCAGGTTGCCCTGGGAGGAAGGTAGAGACCCGAAGGATTGGAAGTCAGGTATAATTATTCCCTTGTACACAGGGAAAGGGGAAAAAGAAGTGTGTGGTAATCATAGGGGAATTTGTCTTCTTAGTATAATAGGAAAAGAGTATGGTAGGATACTTATTGACAGAGTTAGGGAAATAACAGAGGAATTAGTTGGAGATAAACATGGAGGCTTTAGGAAGGGAAGAGGTTTTGTAGACCAGATATTCATTCTTAGATCTTTAGTGGAAAAGTTTCGTGAGAAGGAAAAGAAGTTGTATGCGGCCTTCATGGAGTTGGAGAAAGGAAATAACAAGGTGGATAGACAAGGATTGTGGAAAATATAAAGAATATATGGAGTAGATGGGAAGTTGTTGAATGTTGTGAAGAGTATGTATGAGGGTGCTAAGGCTGCAGTGCGTGTGGATAGTGAACTGAGTGAGTTTCTCTATTTGAAGGCTCGGTTGAAACAGGGATGTGTCATGTCTCCATGCTTGTTCAGTCTGTATATGGATGGGGATATAAAAGAGATACAAAGTAGGGCAGTGGATGTTGGAGTGGCCTTAATGAGAGATGGCAGTGTTTGGAAACTCCCTGTACTATTGTTTGCAGATGATACTGTGTTGTTAAGTGAAAACGAAGGGGAGCTGCAATGCTTGGTGGATGAGTTGGGAGAGTGTGTAAGAGACGGAATCTAAAGCTGCATGTAGGGAAGAGTACAGTCATGGTCTTCGAGAGAGGTGACGTCAGTGAATGTACAGTGAGGTTGAATGATGAGGAAATGGAAAATGTGAGTACGTTTAAGTACTAGGGTAGTGTGATGAGTAAGGATGGAAGTTTGGAGGGTGAAGTGATTGAAAGGGTACAACAAGGAAGAAAGGTTGCTGGTTTCTTGAAGGCAGTGATACGAAACAGGGAAGTGAGCATGGAAGTGAAAAAGTTATTACGTGACAATATTGTGATACCAACCTTAATGTATGGAAGTGAAGCTTGGACGTTGTTGGAGGGACACAAGTCAAGAATGAGAGCAGTGGAAATGAGTTATTTGAGAGGAGCCTTTGGAGTCACATGAAGACAGACTGACAAATGAGGATGTGGAGGAGCTTTATGGTGTGGATGTGGATGTGCTAGGAAGCGTTAGAAAAAAGCTTGGCCATGTGGAGAGGATGGAGAGTGAGAGACTGACGAGAAGAGTGTATGTCAGTGAGGTGAATTGGAGAGAGGGAGGGAAAGACCAAAGATGAGATTGAGGGATGGACTGGAGAGGTATATGAGGGAGGGGAGTGTGAATTCGGAACAAGGCAGTGAAATGGCTGGGGACAGGGTGACTTGGAGGTGCTTTGTTTGTGTCCACCCCGTAAAAGGGATTTAGGCGTTTGGCAATATCAATCTCTCTACCTATCTGTATCTATATCTATATATGTATATCTATCTATCTATCTATCTATCTATCTATCTATATATATATATATATATATATATATATATATATATATATTAGTGAAGCATGTGTAAGAGTTATTGGCCATCTAAGTGAAATATTCACGATAGGTGTGGGCGTGCTAAGAGGTTTTGTGATGTCCCCATAGTTATTCAACATATATATATATATATATATATATATATATATATATATATACTGGGAAGAAGGAACCACAGGCCACGAGCCCATAATAACTGTTCCTTCCAAGAGAAAAACAAAATATAAGAGAGAGCCAAATTCAAGATCCGATCATTTCGAGATGCCTGGACACACTGCGTTTGAAAGACTGGAGATCGTAGGGAGCAGGAAATACAGACAGAGGGAGATATTTCCAGAGTTGATCTGTTGCATAAGTGAAGGACTGGGAGTAACGGTTAACTCTTGCATTACATGTTTGGACAGAAAATGGATGAGAATTTGCTGGCAGACGGGTGCTACGTGCCCGTCGTAGAGGTGGAGTAATGCATGCAGACAGTTCAGAAGAGCAGTGACCATTGAAGTAGGATAGAAAAGAGATAAAGATGGAACAATGTGGCGAAGAGACAGAGGTTGAAGGGAACCAGTAAGAGGAGGTGAGTTAATGAGACGAAAAGCCTTTGACTCCACACTATTGAGAAGAGCTGTGTGTGGGGAACCTCCCCACACATGCGAGTTGTATTCCACACAGGGGCATATATATATATATATATATATATATATATATATATATATATATATATATATATATATATATATATATATATATATATATATATATAAAACTTAAAATGTGCAATGGGTTAATACAACAGCCATACATGAAAGTTTGGGAAGCCATTTGAATTGAGCATTATTCGTTCTACAGTTTGATCTCCCTTCATCTTCAGTCCTAATAACTATTTGTATCATTTCAGGATAGCCAGTGAACAACACAGTGAGAACTATGTGCAATGTCCTTTCTGCAGTTTGGTTTCATCTCTTCTTCATTCTTAACAACTGTTCTTGTTGTTTCAGGATTACCTTTGAATAACACGCTGAACGTCAACGCTTTAGAGTCTGTGCTGACAACACTAAGTGATGTGCGCAACTCACTGCTGTTTATCACTGATGGTACCAACACTGCCACCTCCTTCCTTAATGTGAGACACCGGTTTTAACTTCATAGTTATCCATCCAAACGCCTGGCATGGGCTAGTGTCACAATTGTCATTGATAAAGTTGTGTTTTGTGGCTCCTGAAAGAACAACTATTCCATATGGCTAAGAAAGAAAACTTATTGTCAAGGAAGTAGCCCACAGCACCCAATGCCTCACACGGGTGGACGTGTGGAAAGCTTTTGGAATGTAGGGAGAGAAGTTCATGTAGAAATTTGTGTCATCGGAGAGTCTGCATATATTTAGAAAACTGGGACAAGTTGCAAATACAAATGAAAAGGAGTCTAATGTACCTCCTACCATTTTTAGTGTATGTTTTTTTTATTATAAGTAAAATTATAAGTAAAAGTATTTAACAGTATATCACACACACACACACACACACACACACACACACACACACACACACACACACCACTATAACTGGGCAGCTTGCGGTTATACCAGCGTCCCTCAACTTTCATCCCATCATTCAAAACAGCAGGAAAAGGACATTATCAGCCGACAGTTCACTGAGCTCACGTTGAGATGAGCCTGGGACCATAGTAAAAACAATAACACAATAACAGCATCACATCTACATTCACTCTGTAAATAAGTGTGCAATAAATAAGTAAAACAAAATAAAATAAAATAATATAAATAAAATAAATAACATCAGATGCTGGGGATGTAATAATGTTGACCTCTTGTATTATGTAACTTTAAAAAAATCATCATAACTTAAGACGATTTCGTTCACCTTACGAGACTCTTTTCGAAGTGGCGGAGCTGGAGGCAGTTTCATAAACCTCTACAGTAAAAGATGAATTAAAGAAATCGTCATTAACTCGAGTTAAACTGCACAGAAGTGGCGTAAGGAAGTTAATGAACACGTCGCTGGATTTAAAAGGTTGACGAATACGACTAATAGGGCTGAAGGACACGACTTATAGGTTGAAGGATACGATTAATAGGTTGAAAGATACGACTGAAAGGGTTGAAGAATACTGTTTTCTCTGCAGGCATTTCTGAGCCGTCGTCCTCACATAGGAGTAAGTGCTTTCGAGGTGTCAGATGGCCTGGACACTAATATGACGCTGACACAACTCTCTCGACTCGTCTCCCAAGCTCGCCAGGTAGGTTGCTCTTAATTAGGGACATGCACTGGTAAGGCTCAAACAGGCTAAACCAACCGCACCTTTGCTTTCCCAATTACAAAATGTCTTCCGTCCTTTTCGTGTGGTCAGATCATAAGTATTTCTCCTAACGCTTTCCATCACATCCACATCAGTACTACAGCTCTAATTTATGATATACATGTACACAAATGTGTCATTGGACAAAAGAAATAAGAGGCAAGTACGTAAATGGTAATATACACCATATAAACTGATATATATATATTTTTTTTCATATATAGTACAGTGACTGTAATCCTCATGTTTGTGTACAATTCACTTCAATTTCGTAAACATTTTTTTTTTTTTAGTATTGGCAAAATGTTCACGCATGGGCCTAGGTTCTGTGACACTTCCCTGATGGCTGTGGCGATGGAAGGTGTTACATGAAATGGTTTTATGTGATTTCAGTAGGAAGCACACAACGAAAGGGTATAAGAGGGAAGGATAGTTTTAACACTAAGGGAAGCGTGGAATGGTTTTTAACAATATGGGAGAAAGGAAAATGGTTTTTAATGATAGGGGAGGAATGAGGATGTTTTTCAACATTAAGGAAGGAATAACAATGCCTTTTAACATTAAGAAAGGAATAGAAATGCTTTTTAACATTCAGGGAGGAATGAAGATGATTTTTAACGTTAGGGGAGGAATGAGAAATACGGGAGGCAGACAAAATACTAGCAGAAAATTGTAACTTTTGCTTATGGCTGCACAATCCCCACCAAGTATAAGTAGTAATGGGACTCATTCATTGGAGGTCTTTTGTGACACTGTATAGAGTATTGTTTATGTGTCATGTCAACTGTTTTGGAATATACCACTTACAATGATCATATCACACTAGATACGAGACGAAACAAATACACCGCTGCCACACAAGACACCCAGCACACCATTGGATGTAAATAAACTAGTGTCACATACTGGCCACAACATACCAGTAGACATGACATGAAAATATGTACTCGTATACTGGTGCCACACGTGGACCTCAACACACCAGTAGACATGACACTTAAACAAATACACTGGTGCCACATACGACCCTGAACACACTAGTCACCTGTCCTATGACCAGCAGTACCAAAATAGTAGTTCACTTATATTTGTCGAGGACGCAGTCTTCCTCGGTCAGCTTTAGTTTTTATACATCTTTTTTACTGTAGTTGTTTTATACATAATTTTATGGTGTCGACGTTGTTATATGGATTTTTATGTTAGATGACATCCTATTTGCTTTATTTATTATATTGTAACGTATGAGTGTATAAATGTGCAAATATTTTATCCTTGCTCCACTTGTACTATTGTACAATGGACAAGATCTGTTGTTATGCCTCCATGAGCTTTTTAATGTAATCAAATGTACTGTAACCAGCTGCGACGGGTGTCGTGGTCTGTGATGGTGGTGGTGGTGAGTGATGACCCAGTTTTCCTGGCCGCCTTCGCTGAGTGGTCCCTCAAGGGCCGCCTCTTGGTGTGGTCAACAAGGCTCCTCGCTCTCACCCGTATCCCTGTTACTCATCTTCGAATCCTGCACAAGACGTTTTCAGCAATGAATGCCATGATCATGACTATAAATGATTCTTCAAAGTATTATAGGTACAAACACCTCTTGGTTTCATAATTATCAACACCGACTACATCCACCGTCAGGCAGTTAAAACCCTGCCCCCTTCCTGAAGTTGTACCCCATCCTTCCTCACCCACTCCCCAAGCGAGGGATGAAGGGGCAGGGCTTAAAAGACAACTTGTCTAATGTCTCATAAATTACTTCAAAAAATTACAAGTAACAGGGCATGATCATTATTTGATGTTTTATCAAACTGATATAGACCAAACTTGGTGAAGTATTCATAATCTGGTGGCAGAACCTCATTTTCGTGCTAAACTTTGCAATCAGTGCTGGCAATCGTTTTATTTCATTTTTCGATAGTACTTGGTTTCTACATCAAATTCTGAGTGGATGTGAGTTTCACACCTACTTGGCTTTTATGAAACCAAAATGGTCACCAAAAAGGGTTGATTTACAAAATCCTTCATAATTCTATTCTGAGCACACCACTACGAGTATTTTAGTATATAGGTATGTATTCGGGTGCGAAAGGATCCGATTTTGGCATTATTTTAACTTTTTCATGCCATGTCAATGTTAAAAGCTCAAAATGGTGGCCAAAATTACACAAAACAGGTTCTTTTCCGCATGTTTTTATGATAAAAAGTTGATTCATGCTCACTTAAACACGTTTTTTATTTTTCTATGAGAAACATTCCTTTTCTGTATTTCGCCTGCATTGGCTAAACATTGTTTGAACTTCTGACCATGTTTGCTGACCAGTCTCTACAATCACTTATTAATTATCGGCAGTATCATCGCTTCGATCGTGGCCAAGCAACCGACCATGCTTCAAATAGCAATCAATGTCCTGATGAGTCATCACAAAGTCCTGATCAAACCGCCCACTAAGTACGCCACATGCTCATATGATGAGCAGCAGTACAAGCAGTAAAAGCAAACTTGTTTGCTGACATTTCAGACTGTTCCCTTGGGGGGCTAGTCCAGATCACCATTGACAATTTTGATACCTAGATCAGCTCCCAAAACTGTCGACTACAGTGTCATTGCATGGCAATGCTCACCACTTAGTGTCAAGCCCATGTTAACCGCTCGATGGACGGGATCCTGACTCTACCATTCCTCATCTCAAAAAAGAAGAGATGAAGCTTCCCTTCACTTGTGAGACACCAGTCACCATGTACAGAGGTCCAAAGAAGGCTGACATGCCATTAGCTGCAACATACAAGATCGAGATGGCAGAGGAGCACATCGTATCACAGGTGGTGTGACTGGCGAGAGCATGCTATATCAACTTCTCATTCCTGAAGGATATACAGCACACTTCAAAGAGGGCACTCCAGGGTACAATGGCTACAACGCCCGGATTTGTCGTGAGACAGGCAGGAGCCCAGCACTGAAGTCAGTCCTATCATATTAAGAACTTCTGAACATGAAGCCCATAGATCAAACGACAGTCCTCACCTACATCACCGAGAGATTCGAAGTGACCCGAGATGCAGCTCAAGACATTCTGATGACAATAGCAGATGTAGCAGTCTACATGATCATTGTTGACATATCACTCCATCAACCTGACCTGCTGAGTAACATGGTCACGCTGCTAGACAGAATGCATCTGCTGATGGACTTTGTGGCATGCACTGGAACAGTGATGGCATGCTGTGGACTGGGAGAAATTCTTAGTATAACATTTGCCTCGTTTGACAAAATGTTGTCCAGGAAGAAGTACCCTTAGCACATGTGCACCCTTTGCCTTCTAGCTGAAGAGCTTATTCGGCCAGCCCTCGAGAGTAAGACCATCGCCAGCATGGAAGACTTATAACATGAGCTCGATAAGCGTTCCTCACAGTTGCACCACTAACATGTGGGTTGCTGTTGTCATCTGCTCGGTTCTCATCATCATGCTGTACTGTCGAGCGTCGCACAAGAGTGACTGGCTCCTCAGCCTCAAGGCCATTGATGTTCACTGCATACAACTGCAACTAGAGCCGCTATGGACTCCACTAGGTGCTGTCATTGATACAGGTCCATTCAGACATCCTCACAAAGTTCTGTAACGGACAGCAAAGTCTGCATCACACAGCAGGTCATTGGAATGGTGAGTGGTCAGATATGTTCATCAAGACTACCTGGATGCGGAAAGGCCATGGCCCAGGGGATATCACTGGCAACACAGAGAACCCTCAAATGATGACCCCATGGGTCTACAGCATGGATGCTGTCATGATCCTGACAGGAGATCTCAAGACGATGGAAGACAACAATGATGTGGAGGTGAAAGAGAAGCACAAAGAAGAGTTTCTGAGCTGAACCAGACACGATGGCGAAGACAGGTGGGCTATCCGACAGGCTCTTGCCTCATTTATTGACCCTCTCAGACCAGAATCACAAGATGGAAGGTCACTTTTGAGTATCTTCAGTGACATGGTGGCCAGCTCCAAAGAAAATGTTGACAACTTGGTCAACATCGGAACAACCATGATCACGGAGCTCGAGGCCTCGTGGCCTGAGGGGTTTAACACACCCAACTCGAAGTACATTATCACATTCGAAGAGAAGAAGAAACACCTGAAAATTGCTGGACAAGATGTAGTGGACCCAGAGGCGATCTACAATCGAGTGATTGGTCTACAAGTCAGCCTGTGTGACTTGGACCTTCAAGCTGTGTTTGCATCTGAGCAGACTGTGTATCCACCATCTAGTTTTGATCCAGATGGCACCATGTGCATCGCCACGGATAAAAGCACACTGAAGAAAAACTTTCAAGTTCGGACTTCTTAGAGGAACGCCCAGACCCTGACTGCCAAGTTGTCGATGTGTCTGCTCTGCTATGGACACTTGTATGGCCATAGGCCTCACTTTCATCTCATGATGCAGTTCTGATGAACTACACAAACAAGGTCCAGCTCAACAAGCATCTGCGCCAGCAGATTCTGGCTGATGACACTTTCCTCACGTGTTCCCTACGTGAGAGCAAATGGGTTGGCGGAGGGTTAGTGCCTCTCCCTGGAAAACAGCTAACTAAAAATACCAACAAGAAGCCTCACACCAGGACTGACCAAAAGATGACGACTAAGGACCGAACAAAGGACATGATACAGATGGCGACATCAAATGTAAGCAGTGCAAATGATGAGGTGAAAGAGAGAGAGAGAGAGAGAGAGAGAGAGAGAGAGAGATTGTCCAGGTGCTTGCGAAAGTGGATGTATGTGGATTTACTGAAATTAAATGGGGAGGTGAGAGTGTGAGAGAATGGGAGTATGGATGAGGTATGTGCAGAAGGAGGTGAGAATGAGAGGGCAAAAGAAAGGAGTGTGTATTGTTGTCAGTAACAGATGGAAGGAGGATATAAGAGAGTATGGATCAGTTGGCTCAAGGATTGCATGGGTAAGATTGAATGTTGGATTACAAATGTGGGCAATTGTGTGCATGTATGCGCCAACACAAGATCGTGCAAGCAGAGTGAGATAAGAGTTCTGGACAAATATGGAAGTGTGCATGGAAAAGTTTGAAAGGAATGAGAGATTGTTTCTGATCAGTGATATAAATGGTAAAGTAGGGAATGTGAAGTTGGATGGAGCAGTTGTTGAGTGGGGTGTGCCTGCTGAGATAGATGAGAATGTCAGTGCTTTAGTGGACATTTGTGCCATGAGGGGGTTGGTGATAGCCAATACCCTCTTCAGGCACAAAATGATCCATAGGTATACATGGCGAATGATGAGAAGGGTGGATGGTAAACTGAATCAAAGGAAGGCAATGATTGATTATATGTGTGTGTGGATGAAAGGCTAAGGAGGTGTGTAATGGATGCTAGAGCATATAGAGGTTGGGGGAGTGGACTTTCTGACCACTACTTGGTGGTGGTCAGAATCAAGGTCCAAGCAAAATGGAGACAGAGAAAAAGGGATGGACGAGAGGAAGGAGTAGATGCAAGGAGAATGGAAAGGTTACAGGAGGATGAGAGAAAGGGAGAATATAAGAGAGAAGTGAGGAACGATTGGGTAAAAATGAATTGGAGCAGATGGGGGACGTGGAAGGTGTGTGCAAGATATTCACAGAAGAAATATGTGCAGCATGTGAGGTGGTGTGTGGGGTGAAGAGAAGACGAAAAGGGGTGCAAGGAACAGCATGGTGGAATGAAGAGGTGAGACAGGCTGTGGCACAAAAGAAGAAAGCATATAATGCATGGATGAGAAAAGGGGCGTGGAAGAAGTTGAGAGACGGAAGACAGAGTTATATGTAGAAAAGAACAGTGTGGTGAAAAGATTATTAGGAGAGAGTAAGAAGAGAGTGGATGAGGAATTAGGAGGGAATTTTAGTGTAACGTGGAGGGACTGTAAGAAAATGTTTTAGAAAGAAGTAAGGAGAGTTAGGGTGGCAATGTAGTTAGTAGGGGAGTGAAAGATAAAAATGGATGATTACTAGTGGAGAATGGAGAGCAAGTGAACAGATGGAGAGAACACTTTAAGGAATTGTTGAACATAAAGAATGAAAGTAATGCGAGTATCAGTGGCTGGGGAATGACTGGGAGAAGGAGAGAGGTGAGAAGACAGGAAGAAATCATTAGGATGGAAGTTGTGGAAGCAATGAATGGAGAAAGCCCCAGGAATTGATGGAGTGTGTGGTGAAATGCTGAAGCATGAGAGAGAGATAGTTGTAGAATGGATGTGGAAGATGTGCAGATTGGCATGGGAGAAAGGTAGAGTCCCGGAGGAATGGAAGTCAGGTATAATTATTCCCCTGTACAAAGGGAAAGGGGATGTGGTAATCATAGGGGCATTTGTCTTCCTAGTCAAATAGGAAAAATATATGGTAGGATTCTTATTGACGGAGTTGGGGAAATAACAGAGGAATTAGTTGGAGAAGAACAGGGAGTCTTTAGGGAGGGAAGAGGTTGTGTAGATCAGATATTCATTCTTAGATCTTTTGTGGAAAAGTTTCTAGAGAAGGGAAAGAAGTTGTATGCAGCCTTCATGGATTTGGAGAAAGCATATGACAGAGTGGATAGACAAAGATTGTGGAAAGTATTAAGAATATATGGAGTAGATGGGAAGTTGCTCAATGCTGTGAAGAGTATGTGTGAGGGTGCTAAGGCTGCAGTGCGTGTGGATAGTGAACTGAGTGATTTTTCAGTTTGAAGGTTGGGTTGAAACAGAGATGTCATGTCTCCGTGGTTGTATAATCTGTACATGGATGGGGTTATAAAAGAGATGCAAGATAGGGCAGTGGATGTTGGAGTGACCCTAGTGAGAGAGGGCAGTGTTTGGAAACTCCCTGTGCTGTTGTTTGCAGATGATACTGTGTTTTTAAGTGAAGACGAAGGGGAGCTGCAAGGCTTGGTGGATGAGTTTGGGAGAGTGTGTAAGAGACGGAATTTAAAGGTGAATGTAGGGAAGAGTAAAGTTATGGTCTTCAAGAGAAGTGAAGTCAGTGAATGTATAGTGAGGTTGGATGATAAAATGGAAAATGTGAGTATGTTTAAATATTTGGGTAGTGTGATGAGAGTAAGGATGGAAGTTTGGAGGGTGAAATGATTGAAAGGGTACAGGAAGGAAGAACGGTTGCTGGTTCCTTGAATGCAGTGATAAGAAACAGGGAAGTGACCATGGAAATGAAAAATGTAGTACATGACAGTACTGTGATACCAACTCTAACGTATAGAAGTGAAGCTTGGACGTTGTTGGAGGGACACAAGTCAAGAGTGAAAGCAGTGGAAATGAGTTATTTTAGAGGAGCCTGTGGAGTCACATGGAGAGACAAATGAGGATGTGGAGGAGCTTTGTGGTGTGGATGTGGATTTGATAGGAGGTACGAGGAGAAACACACTGAGGTGTTTTGGCCATGTGGAGAGGATGGAGAGTGAGAGACTGACGAGGAGAATGTATGTGAGTAAGGTGGAGGGGGAGAGAGGGAGGGGGAGGCCAAGAATGAGATGGAGGGATGGAGTGGAGAGGTATATGAGAGAGAGGGGTGTGAGTTGGGAGCAGGGCAGTGAAATGGCGGGGGACATGGCGACGTGGAGGCGATTTGTTTGTGGCCACCCCGTATGGGATTATGGAGTCTGGCATTAGATAGATAGATAGTAAAGGATTCCCAAATGCTTGTTGTCACAGGTGAGTAA
The DNA here is from genome assembly GCF_032717465.1 of Coenobita brevimanus. NCBI lineage: Eukaryota > Metazoa > Arthropoda > Malacostraca > Decapoda > Coenobitidae > Coenobita > Coenobita brevimanus. The sequence continues at coordinate 30,438,382 of NC_137003.1, forward strand.
TCCATCCCAACACAGGTGTACAAGGAGCAGAAAATGCCTCATATGGATCTCATCGCTTAACGAAGCACACAGCATCATTGCTCAACAAGTTGTGGCAATTGGGACCGGTCCAGATGCACCTGTGCTTGCATTAGCAGTTGACACGGACGTGTCCGTGCTGCTGCTTTCTTCTATTGACACTCTTCTCTCCAGTCCGCCATCTATATCCAGTTACCAGCGCATGGGCATTGTCGCATTGATATCAAGGCCATACATCTCAAACACAGCACTGTTGTGCAAGACCTACCCGCAATTCATGCTTTCTCAGGGTTTGACTCTGTAACTGCAAGATCTGGTATTGGCAAAACCACTTCTTTAACCGTTGCATCAAAAGGACACAGGCTGGATCTACTTGGAGATGTGATGGCCGAGGTCACACAGGTGACAGCAAGCAAAGGCGTTCATGGTAGCATGGTATGGTGTCAAAACATGCCCATCCATGACAGAGTGCAGGCAGCACGTGTTTGCTCAGAAGACTGGCAAAGCTTCGTCTGTGCCAAAACTATGCAGTCTACCACCGACCACGGAAGCATTCCATGAGAAAGTACTATGACCTCATCTCCAAGTGACAACCTGGTGTGCAGCTCTAAATGGAGAACCCCAACCAATGGATCCAGTTCAGTTTGGCTGTGAAGCTGATCATGTCAACAAGTGTCTCATTCCACGCCATATGTGCCAGGGGACAGCTTACGCACCTCAGCAGGTCCTGAAGCTTGTATACTGTGGCTGTGAATCAGAGACGGCTTGCCGATGGGGCAGCTGCGGTTACATGAGCCATCAGCTGCCATGCACCATCTTCTGTGCCTGTGGTGGTGTATGCCACAACCTATTCAACCGGAAAGATGATGGAGAAGGCAATATGGAGTCATTGTGCATTGTGATTATGACCTCGAAACATTGTATGGTTTAATGTTAGTATGTATTAAGCCAACGGAAAACTGTAGACAGCGACAACAGTATTTATTAGTATTTGTATGTCTAACATTTATGTCTCTTTATTTTATATGTTTGTATGTCCATTTGAGCAATGCACGGTCTAGTGTTAAAGGATTGGTACGCCATCATCAGTATTAGTGGGATTCCAGAAGCTGAACCTGTATATGTTCACTGTAAAAGTTGAGATTCATCGATTGTAACTTGCATTTCACGAATAACCGTTTTTTTACTGAGCTAGGTGTAGTAAGTTGTCTTTATTTTGTGGAGATTTGGGATTTCTAATGATTACTTATTTACGTTCATTTTCGATATTTTGCTTGCAGTGACTTGTTCCTTTTGGTAATTTTGGCTGCTATTTTGAGATTTTGTCATTAAGATAGCCTGAAAAAAAGTTACAAGAATGCCAGAATAAGATTCTTCGCACCCGAAGACATATCTTTGGATTATGTAATTATCATATTTGTTTGCTCAGAACAGAAATTGTGAAGGATTTTGTAAATCAACTCTTTTCAGATTTTGTAAATCAACCCTCTTTTGATTTTGTAAATCAACACTTTTCGGCGGCCATCTTGGTTTCTGAAAAAGACAAGAGAGTGTGAAGCTCACGCCTGCCCCGAATCTGAAGTAAAGACTATCGAAACATGCAATAAAACGATTACGAGTACTGATTGGAAAGTTATATGGCCTTGCCACCGGCCATTCAAGGTGTAGTCCAAAAATGTAGTAATCTCATGTGGAGAACAAGAGGCTCAAGGCCAATGTCATAGGCCAATGTGATTAAGTTTTCTTAACTTCCAGTTTCGACCAAGGGTACTGCAAAGGTTTAGGGAGAGACAAGAATGATATACTTCGATTCTGAAAGCAATTGGTCGAAGGCCAATGTCATTGGGCAAAGACAAAATGTTTGGCTCTTAAGCCACCTGTTAGATGCGGATGATGCTCTTTATGCCTGTGCTCCGTCGTCCAGACAAGTTAATTCAAACTCACCATACTTTTTTACTCGTGGGGTTAGATATGGCCTTAATCAAGCCTTTCTATTTCAGAATTCTTGCTTGAGGTAAATAAAATTGTCTAGTGTTAGCAACAACGTCATCGAACTAAAGAGATTTGACAAGTTATTTGGAGATGAAACGTCATCGAACTAAAGAAATTTGACAAGTTATTTCTGTTGCACTGACGAAATTTATTATCGTTAAATAAAGAACTAGCAGTTCCATTAAAAGGTAATATTTCACAGCATTTCAAAACATAAGTACTGTATTGACTGAATTTATGATTGTTCAAGAGTGAGCAATGGAAATGAATTTTTTGAGATGTGCATGTGGAATCACACGGAGAGAGACAGACAACTGACGAAGTAAAAACGCGTTGTGGTGTTGATGTGGGTGGGACTAAGAGTGTCATGAGAGATACTTTTAGATGGTTTGACCATATTGAGAGGGTGGTGAATGAAAGCCTGACTAAAGAGTGAATGAGAGTGAGGTGGAGGGGGAGAGGAGGAGGGGAGACAAAGAATGAAGTGGAAGGATGGAATGGAGAGACATATGAAGGAAGGGGGTGTGAATTGGAGGAAGTGTAGCCAAATAGCAGAGGACAGAGTGACGTGGAGGCAACTTGTTTGTGGCCACCCTTTAAGGGATTAATGCGTCTGGCAATTGACAGATAGGTAAACACACAGAATTTCTAACCGTTAATTAGACATAATTTCTCACTGTATTATTAAAGCAATATTTAAAACAGCTGCAGAATCTTCATCTATCTGCCATACACTTCGTCTCAGCAAAAACCCCTTCTCCTGGCAACATGGACACCTAGAAGGTCCGTCGATTTTACTACGCTTCTGCCGCTCTTTCCTGATAAGTACACCAGGTATTAGTAGCAACAGTAGCCATAATAGGGATGGTAGTAGTAGTAGTAGTAGTAGTGGTGGTGGTTAAATGCCCAGCATTTGGCCAGTATGTGGAAAACGCCTACAAAGAACCAGCAGACCTCTACATTGTGGGTAAGACAGCGGCTCACGATGTCGGTGTAATCCAGTCCACAGAAGGAACTACCCAGAGAGACCCCGTTGCCATGCCTATGTACGCCCTGGCGATGACAGTGCTGCAACAACAGATCAAGTACGAGGCCACCAATGTAAAACAGGTAGCCTATGCAGATGATCTCACGGGTGCTGGCAAGGTTAAGGATGTGAGGAAATGGTGGGACCTTGTAACATCTCATGGCCCTGAAATAGGTTGCTACCCTAATCCAAGTAAGTCCATCTTGATCGTGAAACCAGCTTACTATCAAGATGCACAAGAAGCATTTAGAGGCACAAACGAGATAGTGACCAAGGAAGGTCAGAGGCATCTAGGGGCTGTGATTGGAACTAAGGAATTCAAAGACAAATATGTGAGTGATAAGGTAAAGACATGGGTAGAAGAAATTCATACACTATTCAGCCACGTAAAAACAGAACCCCATGCAGCATACAGTGCATTTACCTATGGTGTAAAGCACAAGTGGACCTTCGTGATGAGGACCATACCAGACATCGAGTTGCTGCTACAACCACTGGAAGATGCTATCAGAGATTCATTCCTCCCATCTTTAACCAATGACCACATCCCCACACCAGAAGAGAGGGACCTTCTAGCACTACCACCCAGGATGGGAGGTCTTGGCATTATAAATCCAGTAGCCGTGGCAAGCTATGAACACAGAAATTCACTCAGGCTCACCGAATCCTTGTCACAGAAGATCTGCGCCCAGGTTGAGACGAGTGAAATCGACCACCGAAGGCAGAAAGACATAAAGACACAGATAAGCAAGGAGCGTGAAGCAAGACAAAGAGACCAGCTGCAGCACATAATCGAACATCTAACACTAGACCAGTGCAGAAGAGTTGAAATTGCACAGGAGGTTGGGGCATCGAACTGGCTCACAACCCTGCCTCTCAAGGCAAAAGGCTTCCACTTCAACAAACAAGAATTTATTGACGTCATAGCCTTGAGATATGGGTGGCCAATAGAGAATCTACCTCAACACTGTGCCTGTGGCACTGCCTTTGATGCAAACCATGCAATGGCATGCAAGAAGGGAGGCTTTGTTTGCATCCGACACGATGAAGTAGGCGATCTCACTGCCAAAATGCTGCAGGAAATATGCCATGATGTCACGATTGAGCTAGCTCTGCTACCCCTGGACGGCAAGCACTTCACCCACGGAACAGTAAACACATCAAATGATGCAAGAGTGGATGTTAGTGCTTGAGGTTTCTGGACACATGGACAGAGGGTGTTCTTCGACATCAGGATATTCGATCCCATGGCAGCATGTCATCGTGAACTGTCTCTCGATGCTGCACACAAGAGGAATGAACAAGAAAAAAACACAAATTATCAAGAAAGGATCCAACATGTGGACCACGGTCGATTCACTCCCCTTGTATTCATGACATCGGATGTGATGGGTCCAGAGGCTGTGAGATTCTATTCGAGACTGGCGGAGGTTCTTTCTGTGAAGAAACGTCAACCACAGAGTTCTGTTATGGCCTGGATGAGATGTCGACTGTCATTGTCCCTCGTGAGGTCTGCTCTGCTATGTCTCAGGGGCACAAGATCATCAGCCCTCAGGCCTGTCTCTCTGGCGGGTATGGATTACGAAGCTACAGTGGTCGAGAGTCGCATAGACCAGCGACTCCAATAGTTTAATGTTTTTCTTTACACTGTAATATCAATAAATAAAAAATAAAATAATAATAGTAATAGTAGATGGTTGGTAACCACAGCCGTTGGCGTCCTTGGGGCCAAAGGATTGTGATGTGAGGGTTAGTGTTAACCTTCACATTACAACTCCAAATGGTGAACTGTATTAGGAAGGTTGGTTTTGATCTTCACAATATAATTCACCAATGAATGGAGGTGATTAAAAAAAAAAAGTAGTGGTGGTGGTAGTAGTAATAGTAGTAGTACTAGTAGTAGCTGATGTAGGTTCATCTAAAACATGAACCTGGTGGACTGTGGGGTGAAGCTGCCCTCCTCCTGAACCTCATCGACACTCTTTTGGGAGACAAGGAAGTAGCTGAGGGACGTTTAAATAACCAGGCACCAGTTCACCAGGTGAGTAAACATTTTGACATATAGACGTGGTAACTACTTCATCCACATTTCTCTCTCTCTCTCTCTCCCCTTTCCCCGTTTAGAAACTTGCCGAGTCATCGTGTTGGTGCAGCTTAGGCGGGTGATGAAGTGTGTCATTTGGTTGATCACAAAGTGGGAGAAACCAGGGGTTTTAATATCATTAGTAGTGGCAAATCTTGTTGACTTAGCAAGATAGTGTGCAAAGCTTAGGGCAGGGACCTCGTTTCCTGCCATGGCTGAGAGAAGACTGTGCAGGAAACACGTTGCACTAGATGAGTGGGTAGGTAGGTTGGTGGGCAAGTGGATTCTTGAAGGCCAAGACTTATTAAACTTCAAAAACGCCAAAAATTGCGTGCACTTCCTAGAGCTAGCTCTCCATGATGGAGCAACGGTTCCCCTGGAGGGGATGGCTTTTAGGAGGTTGTATTAATCCCTAGAGGAGTCAGTTCCCTAATGGGGGTTTGACTTTTAGGAAGTTTAGCCAGAGACAGGCTTATGATGATAGTAATGATGAAAGATGGGTGAGGATTATGAAGAGTTTGAGTTTACTAATGGAGGAATGCGATGCAAGACGCCGAAAAATACTACTCTTCTGAAATAAGCCTTCTGCGGGTATAAAAAGTCAAAGTATTTCCTCGGATGGAGAGGATTAAGAGCAAATAATATTGTAAGTAGGTTATAAACAAAAAATATTGTTAGAAAAAGACTTATACGAGGATTAACATTGCTAGACTTAGTTCTTGTGGGTAATTTTTTTCAGGTTCCTACAGCAACCCAAGCTGACCTTGGCAACAGAGGCCTTCTATGCCCGTGAGGTCCAGAGAGATGATCCAACTGGCCGCAGAAAAGACTACACGGCGGAGTACTTGGCCCAAGGGTTGAATTTCTCGTAGGTGCAGTTGGTTCAGTTTATTCACATATTCTGGCACTCAAGTACAGTCAAAGAAACAACTATTCCCAGTTATGTTTGAAGAAAATTTACACCTGGTGCGTGTTCATGATAAATTGATATTTCCATTGTGTAACCGTTAGCATTTGGGAAGATACTCATGTTTCTGTTCCAAATTCATTCACCAATTCGAATCTCTCTCCATTCACCAGAACATCGTACTGTAAGTCACTTTATGCTTATTTACATTACCCTCAAGACATTATGAATCTGCGTCCTGTTAACAATTAACCAGTAGAACGGCATCATCTGCATACATAAGAAATACTCCACCCTTCAATATTCATGACCCTTCTCATTCCTCTTTCTATCACTGGAGTTTTTAATTACTCATTACCCAATGAATATAAATTTAGTACAAACAGCCATAGGGACGTAACACATCCTCATTATATTCCAACACTGCCTCTTACTTAGATTTCTGTTCACACTTCTACCAGCACTCAGCTTTTAACAATTCAGCAGCTTTCCCTCCTCTCCATACACATGCAAAAGGATAAAGACACCTTCAATAGCCACACCCACCCGTGCGGTAAAGTAGGTGGAAATAATAATTATTTGCAGGAGAGGCGGACGAGCATACCAGGGCATCCCATCCTCTTTGAACTCAGGTCTGGGTGAAGGCCTAACACTGAATCAAATTTCTTGTCCCTGCATAAAAACTGTGGCGTTATCACCCCTGAGGGCAGTTTCCCCAGTAGGGGGTAGCCATCAGTGGTCGTGCCATGCCTAAAACGTGTCCGGGGTGAATGTTTACCACTGTGCAACGTTTTGCATTCCGGGGTTAAAAACCATGGCTGTCATAAAGGCTATAGCCAGGACCCCTGTAGCAAGCAGACCTAGGGGGTCCCACTATGCCTATGACCTAGGGGAAGCAAAGTTCTAACACTGTGCAAAAATTCTTGTTCCTAGGTTAAAAAAAAAAAAAAAAATGGTCTTGCCCATCGGTTTCGCGTGGCATACAGGTGGGGGGAGACCCCCAATCCACACATACATTTACATGCCTGGTGGCGCGGTTGTCAGAGCACTCTGCTCCCAATCCACGTGACCCGAGTTCGAAACCCGCTCAGACCGTACTGCTTATGTGGATAAGGTGAGCTCTCATCTGTCAAGAGTACCTCAAGGATTCGTAACTCAGCTGGGTAGATTAGGCGGTCAGTCCCCTTGTCTCTTCACCCACTCTAGCCTTGGTGAAGCTTGGTAGTGTGTCGGTGTTCTGCAGGGGCAATTAGGGTCAGCCTGTTGATCCCATAGGTTAGGACAGTAGGTTAAGGACTTGTGTATTTTCAGCCATTGACTGCAAAGAATAAATAATCCGAAATTATTTTTACACACACACACACACACACACATATATATATATATATATATATATATATATATATATATATATATATATATATATATATATATATATATATATATATATATATATATATGAGGAAATAAATAAATAGCATTAAAGTATATTTACCCGGGATATCTATATCAATGGGCCTCTGTGGTAAAGTGTGCGTTTTTGTATACTGAAGAACGAGGGTTCGCGCCCCCCAAGGGTAATAAACTTTGGGAGCTTTCTTCATGCCACTTACTGCATTGCCGGACACAAGGGGTGCTGTGGTTGAACCAGTGTCGCATGCTGTAAAGTATGTTTGCACCCAGCGGGCCGATTACACTTGGTTCACAGACTACACACACATCCAAAGCCATTCCAACATAACAATTACACTTACAAGCACTTCTTACCCTACATACAGTCTCTACCAGACGCCTAAGCCACTTGGTAGAGATACATTGGCTGTATCGTCCCCACTTCGGTCGGGATAGGCCGGTCCTGTAGTGGACATTCAGACGGCTAATGAGATGAGATCTATCTGTCTATTTGCGTATCTATCTATCAATTGTGTATTTTGTTGGTATAATTTTTGGTTTGATATTCTTGTGTGTGTGTCAGGTACCAGTACGTGCACACCCCAGATGGCACCTTCGGCTCCAAGCAACAAGACGGCTCATGGTCCGGTATGATTGGGTTGGTGGCCAGGAAGGTAATCCACTCTACCTATACAACTTATTTTTTGTCTGTTTTTGTGTGGAAGTTGATTTATAAGTTTTATATATATATATATATATATATATATATATATATATATATATATATATATATATATATATATATATATATATATAATCAGCACATGAGCAATGTACCCATGGCACCGTAACTTCCATAAAAAGACAAATAAAGATGGAGATGACACCCGCCAGCATTTTCTTTCGATATATTTTTCCGAATTTTCGGACACTTCATGTGGCCATCGTCAGGGTACATATGTGGGATCCTACCAAGGAGCAATGCTCGTTATATTACAATAGTTATGGATCTTCAGTTCACCATTTGATATATATATATATATATATATATATATATATATATATATATATATATATATATATATATATATATAGAGAGAGAGAGAGAGAGAGAGAGAGAGAGAGAGAGAGAGATGTCTCACACATTGATATAAGGAAGAACATGAACAAAAATTATATACACCGAAATTACCAAACTTTTGGTCTTCGTATAGTATAAATAAAGAAAAGAAAACTATAACAAAATTATACATATAAAATTAATACACAAAAGCAATGCACAAAAAATAAAACTCACCAAACAGTAGTAAAACCCCAAGACACTAGTTTAGTCAGCTTAGTGTCTTGGGGTTTTACTACTGATTGGTGAGTTTTATTTTTTGTGCATTGCTTTTGTGTATTAATTTTTATATGTACATTTTTCCTGTAGTTTTCTTTTCTTCATTTATACTATACGAAGACCATACGTTTGGTAATTTTGGTTTATGTAATTTTTTTTCATGTTCATCATTATATTCCTGATGATGGCCACGTGAAGTGTCCAAAAATTCGGAGAAATATGTCGAAAGAAAATGCTGGCGGGTGTCATCTCCATCCTTATTTGTCTTACTTATATGTGTGTGTGTGTATATATATATATATATATATATATATATATATATATATATATATATATATATATATAAAATATTATGTGTGTGTGTGTGTGTGTGTGTGTGTGTGTGTGTGTATGTGCGTTAATGTTTCTATTTTTTCCCCTATGTTTCTGTGTAAACTTAAGCATATCATTTCTCTGGGTGCTCGAAGTCTTAGGTGTACCTGTTCAATTACTGATTTATGATTCGCCAGGCTAATGATGATAATTATATTTACTAGGCTTCCCAGGATGGAGTCCTTTGTTAACATTACGGAAAAACAGCGGAATGAAATTACATGAAATTTTCAGGATATGTGAGCACTGGTCCCAAAAGGAAGTGATTGCATTTCGGAGGTAATCGAGTGTGCCAGAAAGGTCAAAATCAAGGTCACGGATTTTCAGAGGGTTATAACTTGAAACCGGCTGAAGACAGAGATATTTACAATCATCATCATACAGGAACTCCTCTATGGGCTTTCATTTGGTACCAAGAAGTTTGAGTGATCATGAAAGGTCAAACTCATGGTCACGAATATTCAGGGGGCTATAACTCGAAACTGGCTGCAGATAGATATTTACAGTTATCAACCTACAGGAAGTCCCATATGGGGTTTTAATTGGTACCATGACCTTTGACCTTGATTGGCCTTGAAAGGCCAAACTTAAGGTCACGGATAATCAGGGGGCTATAACTCAAAACAGGTTTTGAAGATAGAGATATTTACTATAACCAAGATATAGGAAGCCTCATATGGGCTTTCATTTGGCACCATGACATTTGACCTCGAGTGACCTTGAAAGGTCAAATGCAAGATCACTGATTTTCAGAGGGCTATTACTTCAAACGGTTGAAAATAAAATGACTGCTGTCGGGCGAGGTTTATTGTGCTGGGCACCACTTGTTTTTTTATTTTTACTTTTTTTTTTTTTTCGCTGGTGGCGTCTAGGAGGCCGACTTCTCGATCGGGCCATTCAGCCTGTCAGAGAGTCGTTCCGAGGTAATAGACTTCACCTATCCCGTGCTGGTCCAATACACCATCATCCTGGGAGGAAGGGGCAAACCTGAAGTCAATCCCTGGGGATTTTTCCTACCTCTTCAGCCTATGGTGTGGCTCTCTATCGTTATCTCCCTCATGGGTCTTCCAACTCTTATGTACCTCGTCTCCTACTGCCAACACACCGAGAACCGGGGTGGCGAAAGCTGGCCAGAGGATACTTTTACTATGGTCCGCGTGCTGCTTCAACAGGGTAAGTGGTTATACAGCACCACCAAAAACAAGTTAAAGAGAAGCCACTGTTAACTCCTTCTGACTATTTCTGCGTTCCTTTATCTTCTTTCCTGCTACCTTCTCACCGAGAACAATGGTGGAGAAAGGTAGCCAAAAAGTTGCTCCACTAGGATAAATGATAAACAGCAGTAAAAACACATGCTGTAGTGAGAGTAGCGACTGTTATCTTTTTCCTGGCTGTTCCTATGCGCTTTATCTCCTCTCCCATTGCCAACACACGGAGAACAGGGGTGGCGAAAGCTTGCAAGAGGATACTTTTATTATGGTTACAACAAGATATTCCTACAAGTAGCACAGTGGCTTCCATATTTCTCTTCTTCTTGTTCCTTTGGTCATGTACTTTACCTATTTTCTTAGTGTACACAAACCAAGAAAGGTGTGGGGAAAGCTGGCATGAGGATTCGAAACTGACCGTCACACTGCCACTAAAGTCCCGGCGCCCTGGCAACCTACCATTCGAAAGTGCGTCTGATTTCGTGCATAATACCAGACTCATGTGATTCATGTATAATATGTTCGTGTAAAATAATATTCGTGTATAATATATTCGTGCATAATAATATGATTCATGTATAATATGCTACGAAATCGGACGCACTCAGAGTAGTGCGCCAGGACTACAGAACTGGCAACTTGAACTAAGGGAGGACCTTTCTGTTCTGTCTATGCCATATCTCCGGTTATTTGTTAGGTATGATTGCAAAAAATACCTTTTGTCAATTAATCTTGCCTGTATGATGCTGTGCTTGAGAATAGTACAACTGTAGTGCAACAGTATTCCCTAGAGGATACCAGTCCCCTTTGCATTAAGGATAAAATGAAGATTCAATTTTTTTCGCAGAAAAGAAAGAATTCAAGGTTTATAGCTTGCTAAACTAGTTCTTTTCAAATGAAACTGAGCATGAAAGCCTAAGTCAAGTTTGCTTCATTTTATGATGACTGGACTTATTCAGTTAAAATAAAGGATATCATAGGGAGTGGGAAGAGACTGAGGAAAACAGTTTCAGACATGACCAGCTGCATATAAGGAGAGACAACCAACCGACCCTTGCATTTAGTGAGTTAGACGGGAGAGATATACACACAAAAACTTCAAAAGAATAATTACTAGAACAGTCATGCAGTAAGGCCCCCATCACACACACACACACACACACACACACACACACACACACACACACACACACACACACACACACACACACACAAGCAGTACTGCATATATTGGTGAACAGTCATGTACAAAGTCAGCAAATGAGTAAGGTGAAAGAATGCACGGAGTCGGCGCCGCACACCTGACTTTCACAATGCTACTTTTACTAGAGAAGGTATCTGATCCTTCCAAGATAAGTCAGATGAAAAGATGGCACCAAGAATATATAGAGAAAATGAACATAAGTGTGTTGTTGAAGGTATGAGATTACCATGTGGAAGATAAGTGCAGAGCTGAGAGATGGGGGGAAGAGGATTTTTGAGACATGAAATGTAACAAGGATCCTTGTGCCCCAATAAAAAGAGAGAAACGCGAATGAAGAATGACAGTTCGCTATTTAGTCTGTAAAATACCCCTGAGAGAAGGGCCTAGATGCTACTTTTCCAGTGCAGGTCTATAATATGTGACACCATCAACATTGCGACGCTACCAACTGAATTCTCACATTCTAACCTATTGCTGTGGCAGTGGCGAGGTGGCATCGAGGCCTTGGTCTTAGACGTGTTTAACCAATCCATTGGTAAACCATACAAAACAGAAGACAGGTATATCAAATCCTTAGCTCGTGATTGTTGTAGTGACTTGTTATACCATTTGTTTTTGGATGAATACTTTTAAGGTATGGATGATTAATGTGATGGTGACGATGAGGATGAGGATTATTTGTGATAATGACGGTGATGATGATTGATGATGATTAATATTATTTCTGTGATGGTAATGATGATCATGGTGGTTATTACTATTACTCAGATGATGATGATGATGATGATAGTGATGATTGTTATTATTATTACTCTGATGACGATGATGGTAGTGATGATGATTGTTATTACCGTGATGGTAATGATGGTGCTGATAATTACTAATGTGATGAAGATGATGGTAATGATGATAATCATTACTGCGATGATAAAGATGGTGATGCCAATTATTATTGTGTTGATGGTAATGATTATTATTATTCCTGTGATGCTAATGACGGTGATGATATGTGTATGATCAGATAACTGCCTAAGTGGATGGCGGTGGTGGAGACGAGTAGGGCTGGCTGGTTGGATGTTGGCAGTCGTGGTGGTAACAAGGAGCTACGCTGGGAACCTGATGTCGGTGTTGGCAGTGCGGCACATCCAGCAGCCGTATCAGAGCCTCAGACACGTGTTGGACGACCCTCACGTCACTATGGTCTGGCAAACCAACACCTCTAATGTGCAGTACTACAGGGTGAGCAACTTGCACCTTCTCAGTTCTGTTTACGGCAGCAAATGTGACCTAAGTTCCTGCTAAAATGTCCTCTTTACTGATAAAAATTCCATGGTCTTTCTGCATTGTTTAAATCTTTCGAGCATTTTTCTCTGCACGCATAATTATTTCACAGCTTCACTGAATAAGTTTTAGTTATTGTTTCTTTATGGGTCACATAATTATTTTATAGTGAGGCTGTCGCCCGCAGAATCTGGAGGCAGAAATTGTGTTGCCAGCTACCTTGACCTAGGATAACTACTGAACTCGGGAGGTGGTGCCGATTATCATCCACTCACTTGATGAAGTGTTGCCTGATCCTTCCTTTATCTTTATCATAACCTTTCTCTGTTTATCCTCCTCTCTTCCCATTTCTTCAATCTTTCCTGTCACTTTTTATCACGCATCTTTCCATCTCAGGCGACTCTGCAATAACCCTAATGTTTCCAGGAAACAATCTACAATGCTAGTTGGTATCCATGTAAACAAATAATGGGGTGATAAGGAGCCTAAAATGGTGCCCTTGTAAACAGAATGGAGAGACGCAAATGCGGCGTCCATCCAGGAACCAGACCTATAAACAGTACTCTTACCTGCGTCTCGTCGTGCAGAGGCGTTGTTTGCCGCTAGGGTATATCGGTGTACGGCACAGGATGGCCCTGCAAAGGCGGTTGCTTGCCTGGTGTTAATGGGTTAACGGGGTTACTCAACAACAGCAACAACAAGTCAGAAGTATGATGGTACAAAAGTGGCATCAAATCTTAATTTAATCGTCTTGAAACATTAATAACAAATCAACAAAATTCCATTTTTGTGTTTCCAAACATGAGGCAAACTTTTGCTTCGGATAAAAAAAAGCACAAACCAGGCTTACGTGTTTGATATCTTGTGTTGATATCATGGCAGTGTGTCCTGGCAGAACCACACCTTACCTGTGCACTACTACAGGTATGCAGATTTGACCTCAGATCTTTCTAACACTGTTTCTTCGCGGCTCAGAAATTCTTCATTCATTATTTGACTAGAATTCATATGATGATGAACTCTCACTTTCCTCCCCCAGTCAGTGGAATCCGGGATATATCGAGAGGTGAGGGAGGCGGAGGAGGCAGGGAGGGTCAAACATCACACATTAATGGAATTCTTCAACTTGATCAGCACAATGGTTCGACCCGGACACCATGTACTTGTGGATCTCGATATGATGCTGCTTATGATGACTGCACAAGACTTCTCCATCACAGGTGAGAGAGAGAGAGAGAGAGAGAGAGAGAGAGTGTGTGTGTGTGTGTGTGTGTGTGTGTGTGTGTGTGTGTGTGTGTGTGTGTGTGTGTGTGTGTGTGTGTGTGTGTGTGTGTGTGTGTGTGACGTTGGTACTTGAGATAATGGACCTCTGTCAGTTGCTAATTAATATTATCAGTTGTCTCCAGCATAGATGTGTATTTGTGTGTGTGTGGGGGGGGGATTACTTGTGTGGAAAATATATCTGATAAATATGAAATCCTATATCCTGTTTAATTACATTGACCTAAAACTCCCATTTCTCCATATTGAATCTTGAGTTGTAACAATAAATTAACACTAAAATACAAGCCCAGTCACGAAAAAGTGCTAAGGCAAGGATGTAGAGCCGCAGCACTCTTTTTCTGCCAGTGAGCTACATAAATTAAGCCACAAAAGGACAATAATCAGGGCCAAATTAACGTTACAAGAGCTGAACTAATTTTATTCTTAATTGCCCTGAAATTGCCATCTTGCCATCAATGAATGCAGAGTTATAACAATAGATTAGCAATAGAAAAATGATGCTGGTCACAGAATAGTGTCGTGAAAAAAATGTAGAGTGCTGATAATATCCTTTTCTGACACTAAGGCTCATGAAATAAGCTAAAAACGGACGACAATCTGGGGCAAGTTACAGTGAAAAGAGTAGTAATACTGTCATCGTTCTCCAGGAAGATGTGATTTCTACACATCAAAGGAACGGTTCCTGCCCGTGATGCTGTCCATGATAGGCCAGAAGGACAGTCCTCTTGTTCCAGCACTAAGCAAAAGGTAATTAGACGGTTAGATTGTACTGGGTATACTCATTATTCTAACCTGGCCTAAAACTAGCATCTGTCAATATTAAATGTTGAGGTGTTAAAAACAGATGAACACTATTGTATGATGTAGGAAGATAGACTGTGTTAGGTATACTCTTTTTACTTGGCTTAAAATTGCCTTTTCTCAGTCATGAATGCTGAAATGTAGCCTAAATAACAGATGATTATTGGAAAATGATACTAATGACGAAGAAGTGCAGTAGAAAGGATGGTGAGCTGTAGCTGTATCTGTTTCTGCTACTATACTGTACTATTATACCTGCCGCTAATCAACTTGTCTCTTAAGCCCTGCCCCATTTCATCCAACGCCTGGATAGTGGGCAAAGAAGGGTGGGGCCATGACCTCAGGAAAGATGAGACTGGGACTCCTCGTCTGTTCAGGAAGCTCCCTAGCCCCTCTTCCTTAGCGATTTATTTTTTATATGGCTGGTAAATATCAACTTGTCATTTATTTTGAGTATAGTGGTATTTGAATGATTTTAATGACACACACAGGCTGACAGTACCGAATAATAAACAGAATAAATCAGTTAAGGTGTTAGAGAGCTTCCTTAACCCTTATTGGGCAAATGGGGTCCCTGCGGACCCCAGCATGTTTTTAAAATGTTGCCATTAAGCCATTTTTTACTTTCACAGCCTGACCTCTCACGACTTTTATTGTAGATGGTTATTTTATATCCTCATAAAATTTGAGCAAAAAATCTCGCACGATTAAGAAGAGACATTGCAATAAATGTCAGTGGGGTCAACCAGGACCCCACCTGGCCTTCCGTGTGACTAAATTTTTTAAAACATTTTTTTCAGATATTTCAGATTATAAACATTAGTACAATGTCAATACCAGCAGCAAAATTTTATGCCTCAGTGGCGGTGGCAGGTGACCAAGAAGAAGAAAATTATTCAGATGGTGATTTATCTGTATCGAACGCTGATGATTATGAAGTGAACAAAATTAGTGTGAGCAGTATTGGGTCTCCTGTGAGTGCTGATGATAATTCTGAAATGCAAGTGGTGGTAGTATTTCAGATGATGCTCATCAAGAGGATAAAACAAGAAATTGTTGTACCAAATTTGAACATTATAGGGATAGTTTTATTTTATGATCATGCTAATTTACTTTATACATGAACTTGTTATTATTTTGAGAACCTGTTCCATGAATACTGACAATCAGATATTTAAATACGTGTAGAATCAGTACTTCCACACTCAAACTTTAATAAAATTGTCATAAAATGAATTTTTTTTTTTGTTAAAATAATAATAAAAGAAAAGCAAAAAAGGACACTTGGTGGGTTGGTTCCACTTGCTGTGTCCTGGGCAACATATGTACAAAGTTTAGTAGATATAACTTTATGAATATGGCAGAAATATACCATTAAGGTTTGGGGCCCGCTGGGACCCCATCAGCCTTCCGTGTAACTTGGTAATCCCTTGCCCACAAAGGGTTAATCAACGAGAATACAGGCTAAGGTGCCTGACGACAGGGATGAAAGATGAAAATGAGGACCATGTTAAAGCAAAGAAACTATAGTGATGAGATAATGATGTATTAATTCTCCACGTCATTCGTGAGTCCACTTTGTAACACAATATACAGACCAACCATAACCCTCACAGTTGTTTAAAAAAAAAATAAAAATAGAATATGTGAGCTTGCCTTCCTGTCCTTGATATATGTTTTATATGGTTTATTTATTTTCCGAGGATTTATTTTTCTGCTCGTCAGGCTTCTGAGTATTATTAACTATTTCTGATAGCATTTTCTTCCTAGATTATTAACTATTTCTGATAGCATTTTCTTCCTAGATAACAGACTCCTAAGGACAGCACGTAATTAATGATACTATTTTTTTTTTAATTTGACAAAATTGTCTCATACAGAAATTCTTTCTCCTTTAACAACTTTTCAACCGTGGTTGAGTTGGTAGGTAGGTGGCCAGCAGTGCCAATGGATATGGTTTCGAATCCTACCTGGAGCAGGGAACAGTTCAATTACTTTAATAACGTAAAGGCAGAAATTACTGATATATCATAGGATCCACAAACATTTAACACCCCAGCTGATAACGGTACACCAGTCCTGTACGATGCAGCCCTAGCATGTGCTCAGTGTGGAAGGTGGGTGTTAGCTCCGAAATGGTAGCAAGTGGTTGTGCACAGTACTTAGGAGGGCTGCTGGGTCTCCGGGAATGGGCCTTTACGTGTATGCTCTGAGTCGGACACATTTAAAAAATAATATTTTGTGTTGTGCAGAATGTCCGCCGTGGCTGAGGCTGGCTTGTACGACCAGTGGGTCAAGAATATGGTACCCAACAGCACCTCCTGCAACAACCCACCCACCAGGATCACCGTTAGTACAACACTCACCCTCATAAACCTATGGGTGGGTGTTGATAGCTGTCTTGTCCACTCTTTCATCTCATGCCAAGTGTTATGTTTTATGCTCTGTCTCAGTGCGTGTGTGTGTGTGTGTGTGTGTGTGTGTGTGTGTGTGTGTGTGTGTGTGTGTGTGTGTGTGTGTGTGTGTGTGTGAACAAAATATTTCAGACAGTTTTCATCCGATACTAACAATATTTAGTGGACGGGTTGAGGGTCTGAAGATGCGTAAACCTATTGTTTGTCACAGGGCTAGGTCAAACGTTAATCTAACAAAATCATCCGAGTGGATGGTCTAAGCCGCCAAATCTCGTTCCAGGGCATGTTTGCAGTTCTGGCTGGTGGACACGCTGCCGGTCTGTTGATTCTGCTGTTTGAGGTTGTTGGTAAAGCTGCTGGAAGATGGGCAAATGCAGATGCTCGTGCCCACTTCCCTGTTATGTGAACCAGAAGCTGGATAGACTGGAACATATTTCCCAGGTTTCTGTCTGTCTCTCTCTCTCTCTCTCTCTCTCTTTCAGATCCAAAAAATAATCTCTGCAACAACCAGAATCCTGCCCACAACCACACATTCACCAGCCCAGTGCTCTATATAATCCACCACCACCTCCTTCGTCAGTTTCAAATTTTCCATTCATTCCACGTAGGCAGACCACATAATTTCTCCTTATATGACCCACAACATGTATTAATCGTTACAGCAGTGGTTCGCAGCCAGTGTGCTGCCAAAAGCTTCCTGGTGTGCCGCGGCACATTACCCAAACCTCCGCTATAAAACAATTCAGGGAAATTCTATCTATCTATCTGTTGCCAGACCCATCAATCCCGTAAGGGGTGGCCACAAACAAATCGCCTCCATGTCACCCTGTCCCCCGCCATTTCACTGCCCTACCTCCACTACACACACCCCTCTCATACTGTATACCTCTCCACTTTATCCCTCTATCGTATCTTTGTCCCTCCTACACCCTCTCCTCCCCTCTACCTCACTCACATACACTCTCCTCGATAGTCTCTCACTCTCCAACATCTTCACATGGTCAAATCACCTCAGTGTATTTCACTTAAAGCTTTCTATCATACCCACATCCACACCACAACGCTTCTTCATTTGCTCATATGTCAGTCTCTTTATGTAATTCCTTATGCTCCTGTCAAGTAACTCATTTCCACTGCTGTCAGTCTTGACTTGTGTCCCTCAACAAGGTCAAAGCTTCACTTCCATACGTTAGGGTTAACATCACAATACTTTCATGCAGCGACTTTTTTACTTCCATGCTCACTTCCCTATTTACTGTCACTGCTTTCAAAGACCCAGCAACCTTTCTTCCTTGTTTAACCCTTTGAAGCACTTCATCCTCCAAACTTCCAACCTTATCATACTACCTAAGTACTTAAATGCATTCACGTTTTCCATTTCCTCATCATCCAACCTCACTGTATACTCAGTGACTTCATTTCTCTCAAAGACCATAACTTTACTCTTCCCTACAAATACCTATAGATTCCTTTCATACACACTGTCCCAAACTCATTCACCAAGCCTTGCAATTCCCCTTCATATTCATTTAATAATACAGTATCATCTATACAATATCCACTGCCTTACCTCGTATCTCTTTTATAACCCCATCCATATACAGATTAAACAACCATGGAGACGTGACACATGCCTGGTTCACTCTAACATTCTGATGGAAAAAAAATACTCAGTTCACTATTCAAACGCACTGCAGCCTTAGCCCCCTCATACATAGTCTTCACAGCATTCAACAACTTTCCATTTATTCCATAATTCTTAATACTATCCACATTCCTTGCCTATCCACCCTGTCATATGCTTTCTCGAGATCCATGAAGGCTGCTTACAACTTCTTCCCTTTCTCTAGAAACTTTTCTACTATAGACCTAAGGATGAATATATGATTTGCACAACCTCTTCCTTTCTAAAACTTCCCTGTTCTTCTCCAACTGATTCCTTTGTTATTTTCCGAATTCTGTCAATAACTATCCTACCATATACTTTTCTTATTACACTAAAAAGACAAATGCTCTATTGGTTATGAAACACTTTTTTCCTTTTTTCGTTTATTCAGGGGAACAATTAACCCGTTGCATGCCAGTGCCGTTTTAAAACGGTCTGACATAATGCCGCGGCCAGTGCCAGTGCCACTTTAAAATGGTTTAAAATAAAGCAGTTCACTGTGACCGCATTTTTCAAGATTCCCAGGTAAAAATTGGCAGGCATGAAAGGTAACTGTTCCTCTACCATCCCTCAGGCTGTCAAGGCCATACACTCACTCGCTCCCCGACTCATGCTCACTCTGCCTCACTCTGCCTATGTGCCTTCCCCAGTGCTGTACATAGCGAAGGTATTTTGTAAATATTTTCATGTAAGTTATATTTTCTTGTAAGTGTAAGGACTATATAATGAAGTCAAGTTGTAAATACCTTCTTGTAAGTGCCAGGACTGTAAGTAATGAAGTCAGGTTGTACCTATCTTCAAATAAGTGTAAGATAATGCATTCACAGTGAGAAGGACATGCAAACTGTGATAGATGCTGAAGTAATAAGTAATCAGAAAAGTGTACTGAACATTGCTATACCTTCCCAGCATAAATACCTGAGTATACCTTACATAGAAAACGGCTTTCTCTCACGTACGTGGTGAGCGTGAGAGAGCAGCTATACCTGTAAATGAGTATGCAGGACTCAATAAAACTCATTTCCGAGCCTCGGTGAGCATTTTAATGGCGAAATTCGTTGTTTCTACATCAAAATCTATCATTATAGCCAAAAAAAAAAGGTCGAATAATGGCCGGCACTGGGGTGACCCATAGGGTTAAAAATAGCCGGCATGCGACGGGTTAAACCTGACTTCCAATCCTCCGGGACTCTACCTTCCTCCCAGGCCAATCTACACATCTTCCATATATATTTTATTACTATCTCTATCCCATGCTTCAGCATTTCACCACACACCCCATCAATTCCTGGAGTTTTCCCAATTTTGACTTTCTTCATTGTTAGCACTACCGATCTCTTTTTCCCTTCTCACCTCCCTCCTTCTCCCAGACATTCCATAGCCACTTATACTCACACTACTTTCATGCTGTATGTTTAACAGTTCTTCCACGTGTTCCCTCCATATGCTCACGTTTTCTCCCTTCTCCACTATCAGTCTACCATTTTTATCTTTCACTCTCCTACTAACTTCTTTATCACCCTGTCTAGCTCACTTTACCTCCTTCCAGAACTTTTTCTTACATTCCCTCTACTGTACACTCAAATTCCATCCAAATTCCTCATCCACACTCTTCTTACTCTCTCGTACTAATCTTTTCACCTCTCTCTTCCTTTCTGCATGTAACTCTCTTCTGTCTCTCAGTTTCCCCCATACCTCTGCTTTCCATCCACTCACTACTTATGTGCTTTCTTCTATTGCACCACAGCTTGTCTCATTTCTTCATTCCACCATACTGTTCCTTGCACCCCCCTTTTGTCTTCTCTTCACCCCACACACCACATCACGTGCTGCAGTGACTCCGTTTGTGAATATCTTGCACATACCTTCCACCTCCCCCATCTGCTCCAAATTGTATTTACTCAATTGCTCCTCCACTTCTCTCATACTTTCTGCCTTTTTTTTTTATATCCTCTTGAAATCTTTCTACCGTCCTTGTATGGACTACTTCCTCCTGTCCTTCCCTCCCTTCATTGCTCCATTGCACATGAACATCGACTTTCACCACCAGCAAGTGGTGGTCAGAAATTTCACTTCCCCAACCTCTTACATCCATTACATATATACCATATCATTCTGTCACCCACACACACATAATCAAACACTGCCTTCCGTTCAATCAGTTCACCACCCACCCTTCTCATCACTCACCACGTATGCCTGTGGATTACTTTGTGCCTGAAGAAGGTGTTGGCTATCACCAACCCTCTTCCAGCACAAATGTCCACTAAATCATTACCATTTTCATTCACTTCTGCAGGCACACCCCACTCACCAACGACTCCATCCACCTTCACATTCCATACTCTTCCATTCATATCTCCACTCAAAAGCCTTCTCACATTGCTCTCAAAATTTTCCATGTGTGCTTCCACATTTGCCAAAAATTCTTCTTTCATTTTGCTAGCACGATCTTGCATTGGCACTCACGCACATACAGTTGTCCACGTTTGAACTCCTACTTTCAGTCTTACCCCCACAAACCTTGAACCAACTGATCCATATTCTTATATTCTCCTTCCATCTCTGGGGGGCGCGGTAGCTCAGTAGTAGCGCGCCGGACTCATAATCGGGGGATTGCGAGTTCGAGCCTCGCCCGGGCTGCCGTGTCGGGAGTGGTAGCTCGCTCCTGTAACCCTAGCGGGGCTATATAGTCCAATACAGGGCTTAGCTCGGGGGAACTCCATTTCTCCCATTTTTTTTTTCCTTCCATCTCTTGCACACAACAATACTTACTCCCTCTTTTACCCTCTCATTCTCAGCTACTCCCGCGCATATACCCTATCTATATTCCCACTCTCTCATCCTCTCATCTTATTATTTGGGTCTCAGTTAACCCGTCACGTCCCGAGGTTCTCCGCACCTCTGACATCCCCCAGTCCCGAGGTATTTTCGAAAAAAAAATTTTTTGCTAAAACTTTCACTTTCGGTGAGAAACATCGAAAATTCATAGAGAAATCGCTCACCTGAGGTTTAAAATACTCATTCCAGGTAGGAGTTCCTCCTTACCTGACTGGGTTTTCTAACATGCTGGCACCAAAGAAAACGAGTTCTATGGGAGGGTAACTATTTTATCCACTCATAAACGGTATTTATTTATTTACTTGGTACGAATGTATATGTAGTATGAGAGTATATTGGTTTTCAAGCACTAATAAAGGCATTATAAGCATTGTTTCACTCACTAACTAATCACCATACCTGACCTTTTTTTGCCACATTACCTGATCATTATTTCTGGCTGTTTCTTCTTCTAATGCTATGTAAACATTGTCCTCCACATTGTCATCGATTGGGGAATCACTCTGGCCCTGAATATCTTTACTAGCTAGGTCACTGGTAACAGGTGAATTGCCGAGACAATGGCATGAGGGGGGGAGGGGGGAGGTTATGCAGTGTAAGGCATTGTCCCTGCTTGGCATCTTGTAGAGGAATAGAGGAAGGTGTCCCATGTATACATACGAAAAATCACGCGCAAAAATTGAAAATTGTGCAAATTAGGGACCTTGCAATTGCACGACGTACCAGTACGTCGCCGGGACTGGCAAATGCAAATCGTTGCAATGTACCCATACGTCGACGGGACGGGGCGGGTTAATCCACAAATGTCCACGTTTGCACCCTCTAGCACCTAAGCAATCCCTCTCTCATTCACCTCATCATTCGCACCTCTTACATTCCATGTTGCGATGTGTACCATGTCCTTTGTCCAGTCACTGGTCGGATCCTGTTTGTCCGTGCAGGGAAATTAATATTAATATATAAATTAACATAACTGATATAATATAGTACTGAAAATAAATAAACAATTGTAGTAAACTTCACGGTTCGTTTTCATATATTCCTGTAATACGAGGAGGCTACTTACGAAACCGTCGCCAGGAACTGTCTCATTTGGACAATGATAAACTTTTTGGAGTGTATGCGTGAGTGTATGCACATGTAAGAGCACTGGCTGTTGGTGTTTTAGTGTTATTATTATAAAAATTTACTCTGATACTGAGCTATCCACACGAAACTAACATTGTACTATAGTCTATTTGATTGACCTGTGTAGCTGAAATGTACGGGGCAAGTAGGGTGTGTTTGTTTCGCGGCTGCTGATTGGCCACTGATGATGTCATTGAAGTAAATGCAATCATGTATTTAGTGCAACATGCGGACGTAGATGTACACCGTGAGTGGCTATTATAGTGCAACATGTGGACGTAGGTGTGCACCGTGAGTGGATGTAGTGCAACATGTGGACGTGGATGTACGCCATGGGTGGATAATTCGCTTCATACATCACTCATTGTTTTATATAACTTTATAATCAAGTTTAATTTTCGTTGAGAACAATAAACTTTTAAAGTTAATTTTGACCTCTTCACTTTCGGAAATTATTTTATATTTAATCTGGCTGCTTGTATTGAAGGCATTTTACAAATATAAATATATTTGTGGTAAAATAAGAAGAGGTGTAGATTCAAATCATCGGCGGCCAATCAGCAGCCGCGATTCAAACACACCCTACTCGACCCATACATCACAGCTGCACAGGTCAATCAAACAGCGTAAAGATAACTTGGATGTTGTACTGAACAGTGTGACTCGATTTGTGATCTTTTTGCTTCAGCTGCTGAAGCATTACTTGGTTTTCTGTCTCTGAAGGCACTAATGATGAACTAATTATTAAATATAATTAAGAAAATGACGGTGCAACTGCCAGTGTCTTATGCCGCCGATCAACAAGGTAAAAGATGCAAAAAAAAAAATGCATACTAAATAAAGTTGATATCCCCATGCAGAAATAAAATATGTAGAATGAAAACAGAATGAGTGAGTAAATTCCAGTTACCTATAAAAGAGGTAGGGAACCCGCCTCTTGAAGAAAATAAAAAACATCAGTGAAATAACCGTAGGCTTCACTAAGCATGGAGGATAAACAGTAGGCACCATCCACCTCACTATGTCTATGAAGGAATCTCTGACACAGGTCCCCCAGACATGGACACTCGACCAGCAAGTGATGGACAATGAGGGGATCAAGGCAATCATCACAATATGGCTGAGTCCCACCACATATCAGGAACCCATGAGTAAGCCAGTGCGAAGCCGGGCAACAGCCACCTCCAATCACCGAGGCATGGAGGGGAGAACCTTCGGAACAACCACGCTTTGAAAAATTTCCTTTAATTTGGAATGAGCAACACAATCCCGCTATCTCAGCCATCAAGTTGTAGACTTCAGGGATGGTGTTATATTAGAAGCAGGAAGCAGGTAGTTGGTTGGGGACCGTAGAGAACACATGGCTTTAGCAAATGCATGCACCCTCTCACTGTCCTCCACACCAACATGCACAGGAACCCAAGAAAACTGGACAAGCTTACCACGCCTCTGTATCGGAAAAAGCCAGTCAAGAACGGCAAGGACCAGAGATTGAGTTGAAAAAAAGAACTTAACAGCCAAAATGGCGCTTTAAGCATGTCTAAAAATCGTAAAAGAAGTCTCCCCAAGTGTCAAAATCAGCTGAAGAGCTAAAACAACAGTAATCAGTTCTGCAGCAAACATCGAGGACTCTAGAGGGAAGACATTCTCCCCTTACAAAATTTGGGAAAACTACCCACACCCGACATCAGTGTCTGACTTCGAACCATCTGTATATACAAGGATGTTGCTTCAGTGAATGGATGAATGATCCAAAAATAGCTGATAGACAGCTAGACAACACACAGAAGCCTCTGTGCCTTCAACAGCTCAGCATACCTGCACCTCTGGAAGGAACCATGGAGCGATCCAGGGAAGCTGGATAGGGCAGACAGGCTCCACAGACAGACTTATATTCCCCATAATCTGCCTGACCATGTACCCAAAAGGATACAGAATGCAAGGATGAATATCATAATAATAGGAAAAAGTACTGCTGTGACATACAAATAGCAGCGGGCAAGTCTGGCATACGTCTCACACAGTTCTACCATTAAGTGGTTAGTGACTTGTGCTGCAGACCTAGGGGAGGCACAATAGCCTCCAACAACAAGCTAGCAATTCGGGAGGATCTGAGAACACTAATAGCAAGATGCAAACCAGCATGAATCAAAGGACTGAGAATACTAAGACGTGGCACAGTAGCAGAGGAGTACACCTCATACAGTTGCAAGTTTAGATCCCACCAATGCTTGATACAGGTGTATGCAAGGTAAAGGAAGTTGAGAAGGTAGTTTCATCCTTCCTCCCCCGCGCGCGCTGGTGACGTGACGTGATGTCAAATCAATGAGTGAGTGAGAGAGAGAGAGAGAGAGAGAGAGAGAGAGAAGGAGTGAGGGAAGACAGAAAAAATGAGGAGGCCGAACAATGAAAGAGAAAATACATCTATGCAGAGGAAAAGAGAGAGAAAGGGGGGGGGGTCGGGGAGAAAGAGAGAGAAAGAGACAGCGAGAGAAGGCATGCCAAATTTAAGTAAGAAAGTTAGTTCTTATTTAGTTATTACAGGTACAGGATCTTGATATCGACCTGTACAAAACAGTAGCAAATGATCACATATTTCTTTAATAATATCAGTAATTATCCTGGTATAAGTTTACTTATTAGATAAATAATTGGATATAACATCACCCGTCATATGGCAACACTCGATCTGACGTTACGTCATGCGCAAACAGAGACACATTTTAGCCCAGTGCTCCTTGGGTGTGTGAGTGTCTTCCGATCAGCACCCAACGAGGTGTGAGATGGTACCATCAACAAATTCATTGCTTCCAAAAACAAGATACTCTTAGAAGTTTCAAATGTGAAACCCAAGTAAATCGACATTCAAATGTTAAGCCAAAAAAATTGTTCTCCTCCCAGAACCGTAGCTGGCACCCACTTAAAAATATGTCAGGGTCTGCGTGAACCCCCCTTCTACAAAAATGCGTAGCTACAGCTTTGCTTGATGAAAAACGAAAACTTCTCTGATCTGCCCAGTTGCTGACCTTGTCTAGTGTTAGCTGCATTTTCCTTTTAACTGCACACATCCGGGATCCAACCATATTGCTAGGTCATCCACCTAAAGGGAAGAAGACATCCCATCAGGCAGGGAACCTATTATGCCATATATGGCAGCAGCAAATAAAGGAACACTGAACACACTCCCCTGTGGAACTCCCTCCTTCTGAACTCGAGGGACAGATACTGAGAAGCCCACATGGACTTGAAACTTGTGATTTGACAAGAAGTCACTAAGGAACAATGGCAGGCGGCCAAGTTCCCGGAATTGTGAAGTTGACTCAGAATGCCTCGGCTCCATGCCGTATTGTATGTCTTTTCCAAATCAAAGATCTCAGCAACAAGGTGTTGTCGGGATGTAAAAGCCTCACAGACTGCCAACTCAAGGCTGTTGAGGTTGTCTGATGTACACACAACAAAAAAACTATCGTTACACCTTCTACGCGATATAAAATGACACTACGAATGAAGGTTTTTGATAACAGCCTCCTCCATTGGTATCCCTGCGTGTGTTTGTTGCATATTTATTATAAGCTATATCCATTGGTTCTCCCATGCATATTTCTACCTCGTCCTATTTGGCAACTCACCCATTGTCAGGCTTACCAACTCTAGCGAGACAGCCAGGTTGTTCAGTATGAAACACATCGGACCCCCCTGTAACGATAATTTTTTTGCTGTGTGTACAGTTATAAGAAAAATTATTGTTACCCTTCAGAGCTATGCACTATGACACAAAGACGATGCGTTGTGGAATGACGGGACAGGAAAGTTTGTACTGCAAACCCGTCAATGTTGGTTACATGAGACAGATATTAGAGTTTGTGCTAGAGCTAATAACAGCTAATTAGATCGTTTGGCCTCTGTGCATAGAGACAATACGTTTTATTACCCGGCACCGAAATCATTAAATAAAAATATAACAGAATGGTGTCGGGTCGGCAACACACATGCAGACAGCAGTGAGTATGTGCACCCATGCCAGACGTATGATAATAATTCAGCCATTACAAGCCAAGTTAATAAATTTCAGTATAATAATGATATGTATTGCTTTCTACATATAATAAATGTCGAGTACAAGGAAAATAATAACACATGTTCAGTCTCATTGCTTTAATATTTTGTATACCCATCCCCTGCTTCCAAAACAGCCTCTAGACATCAACGCAGATGCCACTGACTGAAGCATTCATCTGAAGCATTTAACCACCCATCTGAAGCAAACAAATGAACTCTTGCACCCCTGCTATACGATCATTCAAAAAGCATTCGATGCCTATAGTTTTATTTGACTTCAAAAAATTTATTTGTTGTATTCTGTAGATAATAAGTGTTGAAGAGTAGGAAAATAGTAAACATGCCGATTTTCATTATTAATCCCCGGTGGGGAGCTCAGGGGAACACAAACACGTACTCTATATTTCCCCGTCATATGGCTCGTTCCTGCTAATTATTCCAACTCTTGTTATGGGACTGTGATATGGCAACACTAGATAGGGGAGGGGCTAACAGCAAGGACCCGTCCACATAGCCCAGCTAACGTTCGTTTCGTATCGAACATTCCTGGGGGTAACGATAGTATTTTTTTATATGACTGTACATAGAATCCTACGAACTCTCCTTTGTGGTGGGAACAAGAAACCATTTTTCTCCAGATACTAAACGAGCCTCACACTAACCAGCTTCTCAAAGAGTTTGCACACACTATCTATCTATTGCCAGACGCCTCAATCCCGTTTGGGGTGGCCACAAACAAATCGCCTCCAAGTCGCCCTGTCCCCCGCCATTTCACTGCCCTGCTTCCAACTCACACCCCCCTCTCTCATATACCTCTCCACCCCATCCCTCCATCTCATCCTCGGCCTCCCCCTCCCTCTTCCCCCCTCCACCTCACTCACATACACTCTCTTCATCAGTCTTTCACCCTCCATCCTCTCCACATGGCCAAACCACCTCAGTGTGTTCCTCATAACGCTTCCTATCACATCCACATCCACACCATAACGCTCCTTTATATCCTTATTCATCAGCCTATCTCTCCACGTGACTCCACAGGCTCCTCTTAAATAACTCATTTCCACTGCTCTCACTCTTGACTTGTGTCCTTCCAACAACGTCCAAGCTTCACTTCCATACGTTAGAGTTGGTATCACAATACTGTCATGTAGTAACTTTTT
The DNA here is from genome assembly GCF_032717465.1 of Coenobita brevimanus. Classification (NCBI taxonomy): domain Eukaryota; kingdom Metazoa; phylum Arthropoda; class Malacostraca; order Decapoda; family Coenobitidae; genus Coenobita; species Coenobita brevimanus. Next base: position 30,466,558 of record NC_137003.1, read on the forward strand.
CACTTCCATGCTCACTTCCCTGTTTCTTATCACTGCTTTCAAAGAACCAGCAACCTTTCTTCCCTGCTGCACCCTTTCAAGCACTTCACCCTCCAAACCTCCATCCTTACTCATCACACTACCCAAGTACTTTAACGTACTCACAATTTTCAATTCCTCACCATCCAACCTCGCTGTACATTCACTAACTTCACCTCTCTCAAAGACCATCACTTTACTCTTCCCTACATTCACCTTTAGATTCCGTTTCTTACACACTCTCTCAAACTCATCCACCAAGCCTTGCAGCTCCCCTTCGTCTTCACTCAACATCACAGTATCATCTGCAAACAACAGTACAGGGAGTTTCCAAACACTATCCTCTCTCACCAGGGCCACTCCAACATCCACTACCCTACCTTGTACCTCTTTTATTACCCCATCCATGTACAGATTGAACAACCATGGAGACATGACACATCCCTGTTTCAAACCAACTTTCAAAGAGAAAAATCCACTTAGTTCACCATCCACACGCACTGCAGCCTTCGCACCATCGTACATACTCTTCACAGCTTTCAACAACTTCCCATCTACTCCATATATTCTTAACACTTTCCACAATCCTTGTCTATCCACCCTGTCATATGCTTTCTCCAAATCCATGAAAGCCGCATACAACTTCTTTCCCTTCTCTAGAAACTTTCCCACTAAAGATCTAAGAATGAATATTTGATCTACACAACCTCTTCCCTTCCTAAAGCCTCCCTGTTCTTCTCCAATTAATTTCTCTGTTCTTTCTCTAACTCTGTCAATAAGTATCCTACCATACACTTTTCCTATTATACTAAGAAGACAAATGCCCCTATGATTACCACATACTTCTTTTTCCCCTTTTCCTTTGTACAAGGGAATAATTATACCTGACTTCCAATCCTCCGGGACTCTACCTTCCTCCCAGGCCAATCTGCACATCTTCCACATCCATTCAACTACTATCTCTCCCCCATGCTTCAGCATTTCACCACATACTCCTTCAATTCCTGGGGCTTTCCCCGATTTAACTTTCTTCATTGCTTCCACAACTTCTATCCTACTGATTTCTTCCTGTCTTCTCACCTCCCTCCTTCTCCCAGCCATTCCCCAGCCACTTATACTCGCATTACTTCCATCCTCTATGTTCAACAATTCCTTAAAGTGTTCTCTCCATCTGCTGACTTTTTTCTCTTCTCCACTAGTAATCTACCATTTTTATCTTTCACTCCCCTGCTAACTTCACTTCCACCCTGTCTTACTCTTTCCACTTCTCTCCAGAACATTTTCTTACAGTCCCTCCACTTTACACTTAAATTCCTTCCAAATTCCTCATCCACTCTCTTCTTACTCTCTCTTACTAATCTTTTCACCTCTCTCTTTCTTTCCACATATAACTCTCTCTTCCGCCTCTCAACTTCTTCCACGCCCCTATTTCTCATCCATTCATTGTATGCTTTCTTCTTTTGTGCCACAGCCTGTTTCACCTCTTCAGTCCACCATGCTGTTCCTTGCATCCCCCTCCGTCTTCTCTTCCTTCCACACACCACATCACATGCTGCACATATTTCTTCTGTAAATATCTTACACACACCTTCCACGTCTCCCATCTGCTCCAATTCATATTTGCCCAATCGTTCCTCCACTTCTCTCTTATACTCTGCCTTTTTCTCATCCTCTTGTAACCTTTCCACTCTCCTTGCAACTACTCCTTCCTCTCGTCTTTCCCTTCTTCTATTCCTCCATCTTACTTGCATTCTAATTCTGGCCACCACCAAGTAGTGGTCAGAAAGTCCACTCCCCCAACCTCTATACACTCTTGCATCCTTTACACATCTTCGCATCCTTTCATCCACACACACATAATCAATCATTGCCTTCCTTTCATTCAGTTCACCACCCACCCTTCTCATCACTCGCCATGTATACCTGTGGATCATTTTAAGCCTGAAGAGGGTATTGGCTATCACCAACCCCCTCCCAGCACAAATGTCCACTAACGCAGTCCCATTCTCATCTATCTCAGCAGGCACACCCCACTCACCAACTATTCCATCCACCTTCACATTCCCAACTTTACCATTCATGTCACCAATCAAAAACATTCTCTCATTCCTTCCAAACTTTTCCATGCACACTTCCACACTTGTCCAGAACTCTTCTCTCACTCTTGTAGCACAATCTTGCGTTGGCGCATACACACACACAATCGCCCACATTTGTATTCTAACTTTCAACTTTACCCATACAATCCTTGACCCAACTGATCCATACTGTCTTATGCTCTTCTTCCATCTTTTACTGACAACTATACACACTCCTTCCTTTGCCCTCTCATTCTCACCTACTCCTGCACATATACCCCATCCATACTCCCATTCTCTCACACTTTCTCCTCCCCATTTTGTTTCAGTTATTCCACATACATCCACTTTCGTACCCTCAAGCACCTGGACAATCTCTCTCTCTTTCACCTCATCATTCGCTCCTCTTACATTCCATGTACTCATTACCAAGTCCTTTGTCCGGTCCTGGGTCGTCATCGTTTGGTCAGTCCTTGTCCGAGGCTTCTTGTTTGTTTTTTTAGTTAGTTGTTTTCCGGGGAGGGGCACTAACCCTCCGCCAACCCATTTAGTCGCCTTTTACGACAAGCACACACAATACATCAAATATTTTGGACGATATTTAGAGACATAAGAACGATCCTTACCTGGCTTAGGAAATGGGAGGACTATACCCATCTTCCAATTAGTGAGGGCTATACCTTCGTCCTATATCCTTTTAAAAAGTTCAAATAAAAACAACAGAGAATCGGACTGCAAATGGCAAATCATATCTTAAGGAATGCCACAGGTTACTACACTGATGGAAAGCAACATGCAGTTCAAGGAGGTTAAAGAAAGCATTAAAAGGTTCCCTTCTAGCCTAATAGGCCGAAAGAAAATACACAATAGGTCTACCTGGCATTTTGTAGTAAAGTGTAAGATGTAACGGCCAGGCAGTCATCACCTGACAGAATATGGCTGACACTTCGTCATTCGGATGCAGCAGATCTTGCAAACAGATGTTAAGGCTTCGGAATTTCCTGGGTTCATTTACAATGTCATCGTATCAGCAGCAGATTTGAGGCTTGAGGAAAGTCAGGCTAGCGAGTCACGAATATGTTATTTGTGGAAGAGCTCTCATAATGTTTCACATGATACACTTAATCTTCAGACAAAACCAGGACACTACTTTTGCCTTTCAATGTACGGATACACTACATTGTTCTTCCAAATGCTGAAAGAGTTCATCAGTCAAACTCGTATAAGAACTGGGTTTCCTTCTTTCTGTTTATGCCTCCACTCACCTGCGGTGGAGGAGGCATTAAGAGATTGGTCTGTACATCCGAGCTTGTGTGCACGCATGAGTGCACACTTGGGTCCATGTGATCGAAACACTCTTTAGGGTGCGATATCTCCTGAATCCCATCGACGGATTTCCACTAAACTTTTGTCAGTGATGCATTATGAGAAGACGGTGAATTAATAATACATTTGGGTTTGGGTGTGATATCTCCTGAACCCTTCGATGGATTCCGGCTAAGCTTTTGTCAGTGATACAGTACGAAGGGATGATTCGGTATGAAGGGCCAGAAGTTTCAGGGTGTCAAATGTAAAAGTCAGTGGAGTCAACTTACTTTATCTTTAGTCTTATATCAGTCCAAAACGAACCCTGTCATGGAAGATGTATTGTGAGTCCGTGCACAAGGCTAGGCGGAGACTATAGAGCTGTTATTCACAATATTGAATGACTATCTTCTGATAGGGTTCCTAAACTTGTAAATGGTCTTGAATGAACACTTCTTGAAAGTTAATGAAACATTACCGTATCTGAAAAGACAAAACATCGTGGTACTAAAGGTATTCACATAGTATATTGCTTGTTTTACACTAGTGACTTGTGTACACATCCAGTAGGGCCTCAGATCTTGCATATGACCATGATCAAAAAGTTGTAGACATAGACGGTAACAAAAATGTTGCAAAAAATTCGTCATAGCATGGAAAGACTTAAGGAATATTGTAGCACCCATTTTCTGCTAATAATGGACTTCTTCAGGCAAACCAATAAAGCACATTTTACGAATCTGCAAGTTGCTCTGTAACAATATTTTGTGAAGATAGCAGCACCAATATAATACCAAAAATATTGTATCTAGTTAATACTTCCTTCTAAGGATTGACTGTTAGTTACCTCCAGGCTTGCTCATCTTGGAGAGTTTCTGAATTTGCAAATGGACCTCACTCAACACTTCGTAAGACTAGACGGAACCTCTTCACAGTATCTGGGAAAGCAGAGTCTGCTGAAGCTGCTGTTTGCTTGGCCAGTACCACGCGATGCCTCCTATAAGCCAGCGCTGGATGAGAAACTTAGGATTATAATTCAGGTAGGCATGAAGATGATTAGTAGTGCCAAAACCTCTTCAGATATCATAACAGAACAATTCACCTACGGGTACTGTTACTTAGTAGACACCATTGCTCATATTCTCGCCATTTCCGTTTATAGAAGCTCTCAATTACTTTTTTCTTAGTGATTTATTTTTGGATATGGCATATATATCCTTTGATATATTATCTGTCCAGAGTATGCCAACATTAAAAGGTTTTATGTAACACAGAAGGGGACAGTAAAGTGTAATAAGCAAAGCAAATGACTTAAGATGTTAGGGAGAATACTTGCTTATAACTTCAGAAGAACCAGTCTGCAGTATAATCAGTAGAATATGCACAGAAATTCGTTGACTGTAGGAAACTAAGTGGATGTCCCTCCTTTATCAGTCATTCTATAAGCTGTACCTTTTTTTCCTCTCTCTCTTCTTGTCTATTGGCATCTGGAATAGCTCATTTCTAACAGTAAACTCCTTGAATTCGGTGACGCATTTTCTAATTTATTCGTGTTGCTTCCAAACGATTGTAATCAGCTTGGAAAAGGCCTCATCTATGAAAGGGGTTATGGAAGCCTATGCCTGACTCTTCCCATTTTAAAGCTCTATCCTGTGTTGAAGGAGATCGTCCTTAGTAGCAGGGATAAAAAAAAGTATGTCCTATGAGCTAACAAATCATATTTAAATGCATGTTGATCTGATTAGCTAAACTAAAGTACAAAGTGCACAGCAGCTTTAAGATTAACTCTTTGACTGGGAATTACCTTACTTTTCACTGAATTTTGGTTAACATAAAACAGTTTAAAAGAGCTCAAGAGGAATCTAAGACATCCAAAATTAGGAAAAAATCTTTTACAAGTATGTTTACCCCCCCCCCCGTGGGCAGCCGTGTTAGGGGGCTCCTGCGATCCCACAAGCCTACCCGTGGATGTATTGACATCTGGCAGGGTCTCCCGTGCTGATAGAGTTGTGGATGAGGGGTCTGACTAAGCACTGCCCGAAACGCAGGTTATCTGTATGGGTCATCGGTGCAGCCCTCCAGAGGGGGTCGCCTTGATGCTGTCCCGAGTTGGTTGGCTGGGTGTCTAGGCTGGGGGGTATAGGGAAAGGGGGTCTTTGCACTGGTGGAAGCAAACTTTCTCATCAAGGGGTGTCCTTTTGGGGTCACCCCCTGGGGACATGGAATCCCACTCGCATTAGCTTTGTACAAGACAATTATCTGAAACATTTGATATTCAAAATGTTTTGTTTTTTTTAATGTGAGGAAGAAGGAACCAAAGGCCGTGAGCCCGCAATTGTTCTTCCTTCCAAGAGAAAAACAAAATACAAGAGAGAGTCAAATTCAAGATCTGCTCATTTCGAGATGCCTGGACAGACTACGTTTGAAAGACTGGAGATCATAGGAAGCAGGAAATACAGACAAAGGGAGACAGTTCCAGAGCTGACCTGTTGCATAAATGAAGGACTGGGAGTAACGGTTAACTCTTGCATTAGAGAGCTGGACAGGAAAGGGATGAGAGTTTGCTGCTCAATGGGTGCTACACGCCAGTCAAAGAGGTGGAGGAATGCATGCTGACAGTTCAGAGAAGCAGTGACCATTGAAGTTGCGAGAGAAAAGAGATAAAGATGCAACAGTGCGACAAAGAGACAGAGGCTGAAGGGAGCCAGTAAGAGGAGGAGAGTTAATGAGACGAAAAGCCTTTGACTCCACCCTATTGAGAAGAGTTGTTTGTGGGGAGCCTCCCCACACATGAGAGTTGTACTCCACTGAGGGGTGGATAAAACCCCTGTATAGAGTCAAGAATTGTGCAGGGGTAAAGAAGGAACAGAGTCGGCCTAGCACAACTAATCTCTTGGAAGCAGATTTTACAAGAGATGGAATATGATCTTTCCAAGATAAATCCTGAGCAAATGAAACTCCAAGCATGTTCAATGATGATTCAAGATTAAGGTGAATATTATTAGACATTAGTGGGTATACCTGTGGAATATTTTGTTGGGTTGATAGGTGTAAAAACTGAGTCTTTGATGCATTAAAAATAACCAGATTAGTTTTACCCCAGTCAGAGATACAAACCAAGTCAGATATTAGGTGTGCCATAGCCTCATCCCTTGTTTGTTGAAGTAACTGCTGAGATGGATGTTGCAAGAACCAAATGGAAATGTGAAGGGTGGAGTTATTAGCATAAGAGTGGATAGGGTTTGATGTACAGCTTAGAAGGTCATTGCTGAAAAAAAGGAAGAGAGTTGGTGATAGGACAGACCCCTGAGGAACACCACTGTTGATAGATCTAGGAGAATAACGATGGCCGTGTACAACAGCGGCTATAGAACGACCAGAAAGGAAGCGTGAGATGAAGCCACAGATAAAAGGATAGACACTGTAAGAGGGCAGTTTGGAAATTAAAGATTTATGCCAGACTTGATCGAAAGCCTTAGAGATGTCAAGTGCAATGGCAAAGCTTTCGCCAAAGTCCCAAAAGGAGGACGACCAGGAGTCTGAAAGGAAGGTGAGAAGATCGCCAGTGGAGTGTCCCTGACGGAACCCATAGTGACGATCAGAAGGAAGGTCGTGGCAGGAAAGATGCTTTAATATTTTTCTATTAAGAATTGTCTCGAAAACTTTTGAGAAACAGGATGTTAACCTGCAGCATCCCGTCGACGTGATTTAATGTCCACACGTTTTGTCACTACCAATCCCTTCGACGTACATAAACGCGAATCAATTGCAAGGTCCCTAATTTGCACAATTTTCGATTTTCACGAGTGATTTTTGGTACGTATACAGGGGACACCTTCCTCTACAAGATGCCAGGCAGGGACAGTGCCTTACCCAGCATGACCTCCCTCCCTCTGCATCCCATTGTCTCAGAAATTCACCTGTTATCAGTGACCTGGCCAGTTTAGCCATGTCATGCCATGGTACGAAATTCACAGCCAGAGTGATTCCCCAATCGATGACAATGTGGAGGACAAACTTTACATAGCATTAGAGGAAGAAACAGTCAGAAATGATGATCAAGTGCTATGGCAGAAAAAGGTCAGGTATGGTGATGAGTTAGTGAGTGAAACAATGCTTATAATGCCTATATTACTGTTTGAAAACCAATATACTCTCGTACTACATATAAATTCGTACCAAGTAAATAAATAAATACCGTTTATGAGTGGTGTGAAATAGTTACCCTCCCACAGAACTCGCTTTCTTCGGTGCCAGCCTGTTAGAAAACCCAGTAAGGTAAGGAGGTACTGCTACCTGGATAGAGTATTTTAAACCTCAGGTGAGCGATTTCTCTATGAATTGTCGATGTTTCTCACCAAAAGCAGAGGTTTGAGCCAAAAAAAATTTTTTCCAAAAATGGTCGGGATTGGGGGAAGTCAGTGATGGAAAAGTGGTCGGGATGGGGTGGGTTAAAGCAAATGGACAATAGTTAGAGGGTTGGAAACGGTCACCTTTCTTTGGGACTGGCTGAATGAGAGCAAACTTCCAGCAAGAAGGAAAGGTACAAGTTGATACACAAAGGCAAAAGAGCTTGCCTAGGCCAGGTGTCAGCACAGAGCCACAGTTCTTGAGAACAACAAGAGGGACTCCATCAGGCCCATATGCCTTATTAGTAATGAGGCTAGCAATGACAGAAAATACATCAGCTGAAGAAATTTTAATGTCAGCCATGAGGACATCAGAGGGGGGAAATGATGGAAGAACAGCACCGGAATCGTCTAAGGTGGAATTGGAGGAGAAAGTCTGAGCAAAGAGATCTGCTTTATCAGTAGAAGAAATAGCTACAGAGCCATCAGAGTAGAGAAGAGGAGGGAAGGATGATGAGGTAAAGTTGTTAGAAAGGTTTTTGGCAAGGTCCCAGAAGGACCAGGAAGAATTCAAGTTGGAGAGTTGAGAGCATTTAGTATGGATGAAATTATTTTTAGCAGAGTGAAGAACAGACTTAGCAAGATTCTGGGCAGAAACGTATAAAAGATGTGATTCAGGGGAGGGTTGGCTCCGGTACCTTTAATAGGCCTTCTCCTTGTTGTGGACAGCATTAGAACAAGCATGATTAAACCAAGGCTTTCTTGCATTAGTCAGAGGATATGAGAAAGGAATGTATGCTTCCATGTCTGAGAGAATAACCTCCGTAATACACAAAGCACACTCAGATGGCTCCCGGCCATGGAAGCAATAATCATTCCAGGGAAAATCAAAGAAGTACTGCCTGAGGGCCTCTCAATCCGCAGCTCCAAAGTGCCATAGACGACATTTCTTTGGAGGGTCCACAGTCCCGGAGCAATAGGACAGGTTAAGGTGATAAGGTTGTGATCGGAGGAGCCCAACAGAAAGAAAAGATTAACAGTGTAAGCAGAAGGATTAGTAGTACGGAAGAGGTCAAGTATGTTGGAGCTCTCTCCAAGGTGGTCAGGGATACGGGTAGGGTGCTGTACAAGCTGCTCTAGGTCATTAAGGATAGAAAAGGTGTAGGCTAGTTCACCAGGTGGATCAGTGAAAGGAGAGGAGAGCCAAAGGTGGTGGTTAACATTGAAATCTCCTAGACATCAGAGAAAGAAGAAATGGATTGATTGTGTTCCATCGTAGAAGTAAGATAGTCAAAGAATTTTTTATAGTCAGTAGAATTAGGAGATAAGTAAACAGCTGAGATATATTTAGTCAGAGAATGACAGGAAAGCCAAAGCCAGAGTGTAGAGAATTCAGAAGAATCGAGTTCAGGAACACGAGAACAAGATAGACCATTGCGTACATATTCGCAACATCCACCTTTGGCTTTGAAATGAATATAGAGAAAGTAGGAGCATAAAGGATAGGGTTTGTTGTCAGTTGCCTCAGATAGCTGAGTCTCAGTTAGAAAAAGAAGGTGAGGTATAGAGAAGGAAAGGTGGTGCGCAACAGAGCAAAAGTTTGAGGGAAGGCCGCGAATTTTGCAGAAATGAAGAAGAAGAGAGTCAGACAGTGGTTCCAGGCAGCACGAGTTGTCACCAGGAGAGGGATGGAAGGTGGGGGCATTTATGACCCCCCCCCCTGGGGACTCCAAGGCCATGTGTAGTGCTGCCATGATTTATTAATTTTGGTAAAGTGACATGTGTACTGTGCATGTAGTTTGGTGTTGATACTTAGGGAAACCTGTATTGGAGAGCCTACTCTCTGTGTTACTGAGACACTGAAAAAGTTCAGCAAAAGGGGATGGTCGGGACCTAGTCCCGAGGGCTGATGAAACGGGAGCTGCAGCTCTCCTTGTCATCAGCTTTCCATCCACCTTGGGAGTACTGTCCTGCTCGACTGGTGCTACAATCTACTCCTGCTGATGGTAATTCCTTGCGGAACCAGAACTGTTTTCGGAATCACACTGACCTAGTTACAGCATGTGGGTTTAACCCCAAGGTCTCCTTTCAGAGTGATGGTTCTCTGTTGCTTGAGGTCAGGAATGAAGGGGAGAGGTGCACATCTAATCCCTTATAATGGTTGCCAGTTATCCAGTGTCTGTCTCTCGTCACTTTGTCTTAAATCAGTCCAGTGGGGTTGTGTATTCTCGTGATTTGGTCTCTCATTCTGTTTCTTCCCTCCTGGAGGGGTGGCTCCTCAGGGAGTGGTAGCAGTACAGAGAATTATGAAGAAACTTGATAGGGTTTTAACACCCATGACCTTTCTTAGCTTGACGTTTGATCACCTTACTTTGCCAGTGGTTGTAACTGCTGCATGGTGGAAGCTTAAGGTTAAGCCTCATGTCCCCCGGCCTAGAAGGTGCTATTATTGCTAAAGGTTTGGTCATGTTCGCCGTTCTTGCCAGCGGGAAGCATCTGGTCTTCCTGAGGTCTGTGGAAATTGTGGTGGTGCATCCCATGGTATGGCAGACTGTGCTCAACCCTGTAAATGTTGGAAGTGTGGGGGAGCACATGCGGTCTCTTCAAGAGATTGTGATGTGTACAAGTTTGAGTTTAAGATTGTTTCTGTCCGTACGTAGGAGAAAATACACTTTTCTGATGCAAAGGCCAGGGTAAGGGAGAGGTTCATTCACCCTAGGGTTACCTTTCCTGTTGCCTTGTCTTGCCCTAAAGCTACCCAGCAGGTGTCCCTGCCATCACACAATACTCCATCAACTTCTTGGGGTTCTACTTCCCGGTCTTCTCAGCCAGGGGGTTCCATTGAGGAGAAGCAGCCTGAATGTGGCTGTGCATCCTTTATGGAGGTGCCTTTTGTCTTTGGAGGAGTCCTTTCTGGGGTGGTGCTTCCTACATCTGGGAGTGCCTCCCCTATCCTGGTTCCTCCTGTGGCAAACGTCCATGTTGATGCTACGCCTTGCCTTGACACATCCAGAAAACCTAATGTCTCTCCTGTGCATGGAAAATGTTGTCGTGGCTCCTCACAGTGTTCAGAGACTGAGGCACTATTACTACAGATTTCTGTTGTGGAGCTCATTACTCATTCTTCCTAGGATTCTCAGGGGCCTGGGGCGAATGCAGGCTGAGGGTGGTATTTCGCTGATGGTCCTGCCACCACCAGACAGTGGTGGTGCTCGGCTCGTTGATGCACCTGCACGGCTGCATGAGACCTTGCCCTCTCAGGATCCAAGTGCTGTGGGGTGCATTACTGACTGTGTTCCTTCTCATGGTAGCAGTGCCTGCTCTATTCCAGTTAGGGCAACTTGCATTCCCCCTGCTAAACCATCTCTTGCTCAACCACAGAAGAAGACTATTATCCGGCCTTCTTCTTCTTCCTCAAGGTTATCTTCAGTCGGTCGGCACAATGTGCACCATGAAGATGCCAGGCAGTCTTATTCTATGGGCACATCTAAGCAGTCAGGGACAGGGTTGTCGTGCCGCTTATCCTGATTCTTCCTTCACTATGGGAACCGTGGCATACTCGGCTAACATACTGCAATGGAATTGCCAAGGGCTGCGTGGTAATTGGGAGGAGCTGCGGACCCTCCTTACCTCTCTTTTGTGTGTGTTTCCAAGAAACACTTGTAGGATTTGCAACTCTTCATTCACCACCTGGGTACTATGCATTTCACTCAGTGCCAACCCAGTGTCCTGTTGGTAGTAGTGCTGTTTTGGTGAGGGTTAACGTCCTTCATTGACCAATCCACCTCCAGTCTGACTTACAGTGTGTTGCTGTACAGTTGTATTCCCACAGCTGGTATACAGTTTATTCCATCTTTTTACCACCTAACATAGCAGTCAGTAGGGCAGAGCTTGAGAACCTTCATGGTCAGTTACCTGCACCCTTTCTTCTCTTGGGGTACTTTATTGGTCACCACCCTTTGTGGGGTGACTGTCTTGTCAACCAACGTTGGGGGTTTGTTGGCGTCTTTAGTGGAGAATGAGGATCTTAACTTGTTCAGTACTGGGGGATTTACACATTCTCATTCCCAAACCGGTTCATTTACTTCAACCAACCTCCCTGTCTTCTCTCCTGACTGCCTCCTAGACCTTGGGAGTTATAGAGGATCTATATGGGAGTTATTCACTTTCCCATCATCCTTACTGCAGTGGTATCTAGGACTTGTTCCCATCCACCGAGGTGGAGGTTGGATAAGGAGGACTGATCCCTTTTCTCTTCATTGATTTTTGTTAATCTCATAGTTGAAGACTTTTGTTTCATTCTGTTACCTCTGTTCTGCATTCTTCTGCCTTTCATGCTATTCCTAAAACCTCTGGCATGTATAGCTATGGACATGTCCCATAGTGGAATGAGGATTGCAGTGTTGCTGTACGTGCTAGGAAGATATTTTTCTCACCTTATCACAGATACAGAACAGAGCATTATCTCGTCGAATTTAGGAGGACACGGGCCAATGCTCATCGAGTACTCAAACAAGATAGGTGGGACTCTTGGATGGATTATGTGTCATCTGTAAACTCTTAGATGCCAGTGTCTCAAGTGTGAAAGAGGGTGCAAAAGATTTCAGAAAAATTCACTCAAGGCAGTTCCCCCTTGCTGATGTTTAATGATGAGCCTGTTAGTGACCCAGCAGTTGTGGCTGATGTTTTTTGTCTGAGATAGTAGCTCTCCAATCTTTGCAAGACATAGGAAGGTAGAGGAGGCTAGGGTGCTGGACTTCTGTTCAGGGAATGTGGAGTTTTACCATTTTTTTTCCTCTTATAGCATATTCGATTTTGACCTTTTTCTTTGTCTTGACACCCCACCAGGTCCGATTGATATTCCCTACGCGATTCATCAGCACCTGGATGTTGATGCATTGTCCTTTCTCCTCAGCCTTTTTAATAGAATCTGAAAGGACTTCTCTTCCCACCTCTTGGCATGGGGCTATTGTCCTGCCATTCCAGAAACCAGGGAAGGCCGGTTATGGTCTCCTGGAATATTGGCCTATTACCCAAACATCTTGCTTGTGTAAATTATGAGAAAATCATCAATACACGCCTAATGTTTTTCCTCAAAACGAATTAATGTCTCTCAGTGTCAGTCTGGTTTCCGAAAATGTCACTCAACAACGAATGCACTTGTCTATCTTCAGGCTGCAGCATGTGATGCCTTTGCTAGGAAGGAGCATCTGGTGTGTGTTTTCTCTGACCTAGAAAAGGCATATGATACTATATGGCGGTTCGGCATCTTCAAACAACTCCATTCTTTTGGTTAACATGACAGGGTGCTCTTATTTAAATTGAATTTTCTGTGTGACCATTAATTCAGGGTTCGGGTTGGTGTCACCCTGTCTCCTTCGTACCCTCAGGAGGAAAGGGTGCCTGAAGGAAGTGTCCTCAGCACAACTCTTTTCGCTATGGCATTGGATGGTATTGTGTCTTCTATTCAAGAGGGGGTGTCTGTGTCACTGTGTATCGATGATCTTGCTTAAGATATGCTGCTTCCCGATTGTCCACGGCTGAACGTCACATGCAGCTCATTGGTCCACTGTGCATGCCTCCCTTTTCTCACCAGCAAAAACGGTGGCCTTGCATTTCTGCAACTTGAGAGGTGTTCACCCTGACCCAGACCTTCAGTTTTATGGCCACAGTGTGCGATGTATGGAAGAGATAAGGCTTTTTGGACTTGTTATCGAAAGGAGACTGACACAGGTTCCTCAAATCCGTTCATTACAACTATCATGCCTCTGAACCCAGTCTCTCATACGGACTCTATCTCACTTGTCTTGGGGCGTGACAGAATGTCCCTGCTCTGCCTGTACCGTGCCTTAGTAAGGGGCACATTGGACTATGGGTGTATGGTATACTCTTCTGCTACTTAGACATGGCTGTGACCACTGATTTCGATCCCTCATGCTGGGATCCGCCTGTCAAGTGGGGCTATCTGGTCTTCCCCGATTCATTGTCTAATAGTCGATGCAGTTGAACTGGCACTGGATCTCCACTGACAGTCCTTAATGGTTCAGTGTTGACACTGCCTGCACCTTCCTCCTGCCTCACTGTGTTGTAAGCTGTCTTCGAGGTCGCTCTTCTCCCCTTTTATAACATGACCCTCGCTATCCACACCCATCTGGGTACAGAGTGAAGGCTTCCATGGAGGAGCTGGATGTTAAATCCTCCCCTGTTTGCCCTATGCGTGTTCCCCGAGTGGCTTCCTGGTTTCTCCTAGAGGTACAACCATGCGTTTATTTTCCTGAGAGGAAGACCTCTCTTTCCTCACAGGCAGCTCTATCTTATTCTTTTAGAAAAAAAGCCTCTGCTCACAGTGACTCGATCTCTATATATACTGATGGATCCAAATCCCATGCAAGAACAGGCTTTGGTGTCACTTTCAGTATTTTAGCTGTGGTGGGACTCTCCCTCCTTTTGCCTCTGTTTTTACCACTGAATTTACTGCTATTTTAGTTGCAGTTTAATTGATTATTAGTTTTCCTCCAGCTTCTTTATACCATTTTTAATGACTCAGCCAGTGCCTTGCAAGCTTTGTCTTATGGCTTTTCATCACATCCCCTAGTCCTGTCTACTGTATATTGGAGTGGTTCTTCTTATTACGCAGGTGCAGATACTCTGTACAGTTGTGTTAGGTCCCTGCTCATGTGGGTGTTGTAGGCAATGAGCGTGCTGACTCTTTAGTGAAAGCTGCTGCCTCTGTCCTTCCTCTCCTCATTACCGTGTTTCATACGAAGATTTATGTACAGCCACTGTGGAGGCTGTCTGTTTCTGCTGGCAGAGGAGGTGGGATGATGCAGGGGCAAAGAAACTCCACAGCATTCATCGGGACCTGGACGATAGGGGGTATATGCCACTGTCCTGACAGTGGGAGACAGCTTTGGCCCGCCTCCAGATAGGCCACACTAGGCTAACTCACGGTTGTTTAATGGAAAGCGCACCCCTTCCTTAACCCCTAAACCGCGGGGTTGTTTTTGCTTGACTTGCTTGTCTCGCGGGCATATTCGCGCTCCGACAGACTCTCTAAAAATATTTGCCAAAAATCAGTTATTAGTCCTAGAATATTAAAATTACATATGCATATGGCATATACCTTCAGGTTTCTTCTGGAATGCTTGTTGAGTCTTCGTCGAGTACCGTAGGACTTGTGAAGACCTCTGAAGTTGGGTAACGAAGTCTCCACTTTACACTTCCCGACAACCCGTAATATGATTACCAAAGCCTGATATTATCATTAGAAACACTATTCCATGATTCTCAAATAGTTTGGAATCCATACACCAAAAAAAAAAAAAAACTGTGAAAGGAATGAAAATTACAAGCGTGTATGACCTTCCCACTTGCGATCGTTCGCTGCTGGTTTTCTGTCATTTATTATTCATAAAAACACTCACACTTTATATTTCTATTACTATACAACACTTATATATATCTACAGTCTTTATCCATAAGTTTCCTTCAGTAATAGTAGTTTATTGTCACTGTAGGCATTCAATTTCTTTTTCAGTAAAATACGTAGCACTCACTTTCTCGTCCTGTATACTAGCGTTGAGAGTGAATCTGTCACTTTCACTTTCACTTTCATAACTCATAGTACTCATACATGCTAGAGTGAAACCTTCACTTTCATTACTCCTAGTATATATACGCGTATTCTTATATTACTACTCATTTACATTTCTATTGACACTCTCTATTTTATTTACATTATTTACATTTCTATTTTATTTACACTGTGTTATGCACTGTCACTTGCAGTAACTTATAAAACTATTTTCCACTGTTCACTTATATTTACATTCATTGCTTTCACTTGCTGTTTACACATTATTTACATTTCCACTTGCACTGTTTTGCTCACCAGAAAGATCGTAGTCACTGTCTGTCTTTTTCATTGACAAATTAGCCAGTTCATGTTCCACAGCAGTCACTTAGCCCTTTACCCCCTTTCCTCACGAGGTTTAGTAAGGGGTAGAGGTCACAGGGCCCTTTGCATGGGGCTAAAAAGCGGCGGAATTGGACAGGCGCGAATCCGAAGTGCTTTCACCTTGATAGACGACAGTAAACTGAATACAGTGTGGTGGCCTGCCTAGGAAGAATGCAATGCTGCCAATGTCAGCATGGTGACAGCTGCTAATATATACTCTATGAAATGATTGGCAGGAAATCTAGACAATACATAATAAATTAGGTAGTTCCAGGTGAATGTAAACATCACTTAGGCTTCTCCCTTCCTTTCTTATATATATTTTTATTATGAGAGTAGCTTATACGGCCTATTTCAAGGGGAAACAAACAGCGAAAATTAGCGAACGCGTGCACATGTGGTGTTGTCAGGTGATAATTAGCCAATTCCAGGTGTATGCCACCATCACTTACCTTATTTCTTTTTTGTATATATTATTTGGTATAAGAATAGGGCATAGGGCTTATTTCAATGGATGAAAACAGTGGAAAATTTCAGAGAAGATTTACTTAGCATAGCACGGCCGGGCAGGCGGGAGGAGAGGGTAATGGACGGGAGGTAGGGGGGGGAGTCAAGAGCGGGGAGAAATGGCTAAATTGTCAATAATGGATGGGAGTACAGATGAGATTAGGAGTGCTGACTAGTGTTGGACATTGGCAGTACTGATAGATGATACAAGCCACCACTTGAAAGCCCGGGCGAATTCAAAATAACACAGAATCACAAAAGTGACACCCCATGGTATGATCCCTTGCTCTCAAGCGTCACGAAAGTGACGCCCCGTGGTTAAGGGGTTAATGTGATGACTACCTTGTTCCTTTGACTCTGTGATATCTTCTAGTAGAGTGCCCCAGTCTTCGGGACCTTCGTTGGCAGTACCTTTCCAGGTGCCAAGCCAAGGCCTTCTAAAATTAGAAGGCCTCGTCGGTGGGGGGGACGGTAAGCCGTGACGTACTACTAGGTAGGTCTAGGTAGTGTTGGGTCAGCTATGGTTGGGAGAGGTCACGCTGTGTGTTCAATGACAATAAGGACGGAAAAACATTGTATTATATATTGATATTTACATTATTTGTATGTTTTATTAAGGTAATAATGCCTTACATGTGTTGTGTTCCCAGATGTAAGGGAAATTATAAAAATGGACCAAAAGTAAGAGTATTTTCCTTCCCGCAAGATAAAGAGCTTGCCTCCAAGTGGCTACGTGCCTTTAAGCGCGACCAGTTCACTCCAAATCGGAACAGCAGGGTAAGTACAACATTATTTTCTGTTCATTATTATCAGAAAAGTGTAGAGAGTAAAGTGAGAAGCTTTAAGTCATCGTAATTGTACTGAATATAAGAAAAATGAGGCCTTAGCCATGCTAGGGTGTAGGACCAAAGCCATTACACAGACGTGGCTGGAGCTGAATAAGAGAGGAAAATATAACCCTTCATTTTTCCTACATATCCCCACAGCTTTCCTCTATAAAGAAACTGAATCGAATTCAAACGAAATCTGCATTACCTTGTTCACCCCGTATATAAGAGCCCCAATATAATACCTCCAGTATACCATCAATATAACACCCCAATATACAGCAACATTCAAGTATAACACCCCAATATACGACCAATAGAACAGTCCCAATATACCACCAATGTAACACCCTAATATACCACCAATGTAACACCCCAATATACCACCAATATAACAGCCCAATGTAATACCAGCAATATAGCACCCTAATATACCACCAATATAACAGCCCCAATATACCACCAATATAACATCACAATATACCACCAATATAACATCACAATATACCACCAATATAACATCACAATATACCACCAATATAACAGCCCCAATATACCACCAATATAACAGCCCCAATATACCACCAATATAACATCACAATATACCACCAATATAACAGCCCCAATATACCACCAATATAACATCACAATATACCACCAATATAACAGCCCCAATATACTACCAATATAACAGCCCCAATATACCACCAATATAACAGCCCCAATATACCACCAATATAACATCACAATATACCACCAACATAACAGCCCCAATATACCTCCAATATAACGGCCCCAATACGTATGTGATATATATATATATATATATATATATATATATGTAATAAATTATGCCAGATTTCAGATGTCACTACATACGTTTCTTTTGTAGTAACTCTTTTTTTACCATTGTAAATTTTTCACATGAAAAAAATTATGAGTACCAATAAGTCTATTAATATATAATATCATTTAAACAACACACACACACACACACACACACACACACACACAACAAAGAGTTAGTGAGGCAGAACCTTGACCGCTACCTGACCACGCACCTTGACCCTGACCTACACGGCTGACGTCACAAGAGGATTGGAGAGGCCTTCTAATTTTAGAAGGCCTTGGCCAAGCTGGCAACGGATCTTAGGGTCTCACCTTGGTGCTTGGGGAGGAGGCTTGTTCTACTGAGGGAGTCACCTCCTTCTTGGGCCTTCTTCACAAGCTGTAGGGCTTTATCATATTTTAGTTTGGGTTTTACTGATACTGTTCTCATTTAACCTTTTTCTTTCCACCATGTTTTAGTTTTGGTTGTTTCTTCTATACTGTTGCTTTGTCTTTTATCCATCGATATTCTTTGGATGGGAGATCGAGTTAGCCCCATACCCTGAATGTGTCTGGATATGGTACGATTGAGACTGAAAGGGAGGAGACTGGGAGAATGTTTGTGAGGAGAAAGTTGGATGTGTTAGCTTTGAGTGAAACAGATGGAAGGGAAAGGCGAGTCTAAGTTAGGAAGTGTGGATGGAAGATTGTCAAGTGTTGATAAAGGAAGGGCAAGAGAAGGTGTGGCCTTCTTAGTGAGCCCGGGTGTGCAGCCGTGTGTGACTGAATGGAAGGAGGTGTCATCGAGACTGATGTGGGTGAAAAATTTGAACACGAGTTGTGGGTATTTGCGAGTCATTATGGCCTGGTAGCAAAAGGGATGCAGAAGACAGGGAGTCATTCTGGAATGATGTTGATGAGTGTAGAGCTTTGGAGTGAATGTGAATGTGGTAATGATCGGAGATCTGAATGCTAGAGTGGGAAATGTAGCAGCTGAAGGTGTAGTTGGTATGCATGGTGTGCATGGAAGAAGTGAAAATGGGAAATGAATGATAGGGATGTGTGTTCAGCGAGAGATGGTGACTGGAAATATAATGTTTGAGAAGAATGATATACTGTATATAAGTATACATGGGTGAGACAGGAGGGTGGAAGGGTTGTTCATAGAACATTGATGGACTATGTGGTTGTGTCCAGGAATGTAATAGGAAGATTGTTGGATGTGAGAGTTTTGAGAGGGGAGGGTGGAGGTGGTATGTCTGATCACTCCCTGGCGGAGGGAAAGTTGAGAGTAGGTAAGAGATGGGTGAGAGCTAGGAGAATTAGGTGTGGCAGGGAGGGTTTGAAAGTGAGTGAGTTGGATAAAAGACAGAAAATGATAGAATATCAGGAGAATTTGAAAGATGAATGGAACGCAATGAAAGATTAGGAGAATGGCAATGTGGAAGAGAAAGGGCAGTTGTTTAAGAGTGCTGTGGTGGGGCATGCGGAAGGGGTGTGTGGTGTGAGATGAGTGGGTGGTGGTGTAAGAAATGGAAGCAAATGGTGGTGCGAAGGAGTAAGTATGGCTGTGGCTGAGAGGAGACGTGCATATGAAGTGTAGCTGCATAGGACGGATGAGGTGTCACATGAGAGGTATAAAGAAAAGAAGAATAGGGCAAGAAGGGCTGTGCATGATATTAAAGTGGCAGAAGATGAGAGGTTGGGTAGGCGGTTGACTGAGAATTTTCAATAAAACAAAAAAAAATTTTTGGAACGAGGTGAAAACGGTGCAAAAGGGAGAGTCTGTGAAGGAAGAGTGAGTAACGGCAGAGGATGGATGGATGTTAACTGAGATGGATGCAGTAAAGAAGAGGTGGGTGGAGTATTTTGAAAGACTGTTAAATGTAGAGGAAGAAAGGGAGGCTGAGATTGTGGCAGATGGAAGGATGCAAGGAATAAATGTGTTGGGAGAGTTGAATGATTCTTTGATCACGATGGAGGAAGTGAGGAGGCAGTAAAGGAGATGACAACGGAACGCTGCAGGTATGGATGGGTGTGCTGTGGAATGCCCGAAAGGTGGTGGAGCGACTATTGTTGACTGGTTAGTAAGACTGTTGAATGTGTGTTTTGTGAGAGGTATGGTGCCAGTTGACTGGGCAAGTGCTTGTGTAATTCTGTTATATAGCCTGCCGACTCCCGTTGACGTATATAAAAGTCCACACATTTTGTCACTGTGACTCCCACTGATGTATATAAATGAGCTGCAATTGCAAGGTCCGTCATTTGCACATTTTTCAAATTTCGTGCGTGATTTTTGGTACATATACACAGGACATTTTCCTCTACAAGATGCCAGGCAGGGACAATGCCTTACCCTACATGACCTCCCCCCCCCCACATGCCATAGTCTAGGCAATTCACCTGTTACCAGTGACCTGGCCAGTAATACATGTCATACCACGGTACGAAATTCAAGGCCAGAGTGATTCCTCAATCGATGGCAATGTGGAGGACAAAGATTATGTAGCATTAGAGGAAGAAACAGTCAGAAATGATGATCAAGTAATGCTGCCAAAAAGGTCAGGTATGTTGATGTGTTTGGTGAGTGAAACAATGCTTATAATGCCTATATTACTATGTGAAAAACAATATACTCTCAAACTACATATATATTCGTACCATATAAATAAATACCGTATATGAGTGGTGTGGAATAGTTACCCTCCCATATAACTCATTTTCTTTTGAGCCAGCCTGATAGAAAACACAGTAAGGTAAGGGGTACTGCTACATGTACCCAGTATTTTAAACCTCAGGTAAGCGATTTCTCTATGAATTTTCGGTGTTCCTCACCAAAAGCGGAGGTTTGAGCCAAAAAAAAAAAAAAAATCCAAATTTGGTCAGGATTGAGGGGGGAGTCAGTGGTGGAAAATCAGTCGGGACGGGGCAGGATAAAGGTAAGGGTGATAAGTATGGATGCACTAGCTTTAGGGGTAGAAGTCTATTGAGTGTTGTAGGTAAGGTGTATGGTAGAGTGTTAATTAAGAGAGTTAGCGAGGGTACAGAAGGAGTGATTGGTGATGAACGGTGTGGCTTTAGGACAGGGAGGGGATGCGTGGATCAGATGTTTGCTGTGAGACAGGTGTGTGAAAAGTATTTAGCAAAAGGTAAGGATGTGTTTTGGGCATTCATGGATTTAGAGAAAGCTTATGACAGAAGTGATAGGGAGGCTTTGTGGACTGTTTTAAGATTCTATTGACTTGATAGTAGGTTGCTGAAAGGATTGAAAAGTTTTTATGTAAATAGTACAGCGTGTGTAAGAGTAGGAAATGCTATGAATGATTGGTTTCCCATGAGAGTGGGGTTGAGGCAGGGATGTGTGATGTCGTCTTGGTTGTTTAATATTTTTATGGATGGTGTTGTAAGGGAGGTGAATGCAAGAGTGTTAGGTGGTGGTTTGAGTCTTGTGCATGCTGATGGTAGAGAGTGGAATCTGAATCAGCTGCTGTTTACAGATGATACTGCACTGGTGGCTGATTCAGAGGAAAGACTGAGACAGTTGGTATAAGAGTTTGGAAGTGTGTGTGAAAGGAGGAAATTGAGAGTATGAGAATAAGAGTAAAGTGATGAAGTTTACGAGGTTGGTGGATGGTAGGAGGGTGAATATAGTTTTGAATGGCGAGTTGCTTGAGGAGGTAGAGTGTTTAAGTATTTATCATCACGTATTGCTGTGGATGGAAGAATAGATGCAGAAGTGAAGTTTAGAATTAATGAAGTAGGAAAGTTCCTGGGAGGACTGAAAAAAGTGTTTAGATGTTGTCTGCTTAGAATGGACTTAAAGTGAAGGCTGTATGAGGATGTTATGGTACCAACTGCGTTATATGGGGCTGAAACGTGGAATATGGGTGTAGCAGAGAGGAAAAGTTTTACTGTAATGGAGATGAGGTGTCTGAGGAGTATGTGTGAAATGACATATAGATAGAGTGAGAAATGATGAAGTGCAAAGGAGAACTGAAGTTGTGTGGGAGGTAGCTGATCGAGTTGAGCAGAGGGTGTTGCGATGGTTTGGGCATATGGAGTGAATGGATGATGAACGATTGGTGAAAAAGATAACTGGATCGGATGTGAGAGGTGTAAGGCTGAAAGAAAGGTCACGAATAGGATGGATGGACAGTGTGAAGAAAGCGTTGGATGTGAGAGGGATGTCTGTTGAGCAAGGAAGAGTGGCTGCATGTGATAGGAATGATTGGAGAGAAATTGTGAATGAATAAATGATGACGCCGCCCTGAGGGACATTCTCCTGCATATGGTCTGATCAGCTGATCAGGTCAGGTACAGGTAAGGGGATGGGTCCACGATGATGTGGCAGGGGTAAACCAGCTCTGCTGTCGGGCCCTGCTGCGGATGTCGCCGACTGCACTGCTCAGTTGACCCTTGAGCACTGTGTTGCTGTGAGGATCTGTCCCTTCTCCCCTTGGGGCTAAGATGCGAATGAATGTGTGTGTTTGGATAAGTAAATTGCGAGTGTGTCACCCTGTCTCGGCTACCTCCCTTTCTTCGGGAAAACAGCCTAGGTATATAGATTCTTTTTGCTTTTTTTATGTTTTTTTTTTTTTTTTACATATTTTGATTTTCTTTAATGTTTGTGTTCTGTGGAATATGACCTTTGCTGTTGTGCCGCCATGTCACATTATCATTCATTCATTCATTCACAAGTATGTTCACATTTGGGATGAGAATACAAGGTTCATTATTTAATTCCAACTTATTACGGATTATTGTTTTAACTCCCAGAACCTCAGTGCAGCCAGAGGTTGAGGTACTGTACATGGTCTTCAGTTCCTGACTGTGGCTAATTCCTATGAAATCAAGAAAATCGTATATCATAAGCCAAAAGAATAATGAGAAAAAGCAGGGAACTTTGGTTGTCATGTTGCCAATCCGTTAATTGAAAGTTCTAGGTTATAAAGCACAGTGTTTGTCTACCTTGTGTCACTTTCATGCTGCTTTGTACGAATAGTGGAAGAATCCTTGGAAGCAGCTACCCTAGAATGACGAATGAGACAGCGAGAGGAACAGAAGCATGTACCGAAGCAAGAGGTATTACACAGTTCCTCATCCAGATTCAGGAGCCTAACCTTAATTCATATGCAGGGGCCTTTGTTGATTCTCCTGTTGGGTTTCACTCTTGGGGCTGTGGCCTTTGTGTTGGAAAGCTTAATATCCCTGTCAAACTCACGCGAACCCCACTGAATTCCATAACGGCTTTTTATTCTTTCAACCACTAGTCGATTATTTGCATCTTGCGGTAATATATTTGAATTGGATTGGTTTAGATAACAGTCTTCATTAACTCTTTTGCTACCAGAGTGCTTCCGTATGGTAAATAAAAGCTTCCAATGAAAGTGGAAATAAACAACAGCAAGACGGGCCTCATACTGAAGAAGCATAGCAAATTCTATATCCCAAACTTGGATGAAAATACAAAACCACCCAGTCATTAACATTATTAAGCATTTTCCAAACTATCTTATGTTGATAGTTCACGTCTTCGGCTCTAGGTCGTCTTTATAATTTACTCTTGGATGGATGGATTAATAAAAAGTATATTTAACCCTTTCAAAAACTATATTATACCCACTTAAACTCAATTAAGTCGCTTGGATAGCAAAAATATGATACAAAAGAAATCGATGGGCTGAATGGAATATCTTACGCATCATACAGATCACATGTGACTGGAATTACATTTCTTTTTCATATAATCTACACCAAGCATTTTTGTGCTTACTCTTTTTTCTTAATATCTTCAACCCTAGAACTTTTTTCTTCTATCTAATCAGGTTATTTTGTTCAACTTGAAATTTCTCCCCTCCGTAGCAACGGATATAATGAAATTTACCACTTTTACTTAAAGACTCTCTACTAACCTGAATACAATCGTTAGTCGGTTTAACGAACAAACTTTCAAGAGCACCATCTTACTGAAGGGGATAATTAATTTCTCGTTTAACTGAGAAAATGATTTTTTTTTTTTTAAGTAAAAGAAATAAACCAAATAAAAATTGTTGTGCATTGGTAAGGATATTACACAGATGTATAATGACATTGAAAACAGTAGGTGCTATTATATTCTTATGCATTTTCAGGTTTACTTCTTGCCATCACAAGAAATAATTCTTTAGTTTTGAGTGTTATACATGATACGGTGTTGTATTATCCAAACCTGATTTGTGCAAATTATCTATTTATCTATCTATTGCCAGACGCCTCAATACCGTTTGGGTTGGCCACAAACAAATCGCCTCACTGCCCTGCTCCCAACTCACACCCCCCTCCCTCATATACCTCTCCACCCCAACCTTCCATCTCATCCTCGGCCTCCACCTCCCTCTTCCCCCCTCCACCTCACTCACATACACTCTCATCGTCAGTCTCTCACCCTCCATCTTCTCCACATGGCCAAACCACCTCAGTGTGTTCTTCATAACTCTTCCTATCACATCCACATCCACACCACAACGCTCCTTTATATCATCATTCGTCAGCCTGTCTCCATGTGACTCCACGGGCTCCTCTTAAATAACTCATTTCCACTGCTCTCACTCTTGACTTGTGTCCTTCCAACAACGTCCAAGCTTCACTTCCATACGTTAGAGTTGGTATCACAATACTGTCATGTAACTTTTTCACTTCCATGCTCACTTCCCTGTTTCTTATCACTGCTTTCAAAGAACCAGCAACCTTTCTTCCCTGCTGTACCCTTTCAAGCACTTCACCCTCCAAACCTCCATCCTTACTCATCACACTACCCAAGTACTTAAACATACTCACATTTTCCAATTCCTCACCACCAAACCTCGCTGTACATTCACTGACTTCACCTCTCTCAAAGACCATCACTTTACTCTTCCCTACATTCACCTTTAGATTCCGTTTCTTACACACTCTTCCAAACTCATCCACCAAGCCTTGCAGCTCCCCTTCGTCTTCACTCAACAACACAGTACCATCTGCAAACAACAGTACATGGAGTTTCCAAACACTATTCTCTCTCACCAGGGCCACACCAACATCCACTACCTACCCTGTACCTCTTTTATTACCCCATCCATTTACAGATTGAACAACCATGGAGACATGACACATCCCTGTTTCAACCCAACCTTCAAAGAAAAAAAATCAATTAGTTCACCATCCACACGCACTGCAGACTTAGCACCATCATACATACTCTTCACAGCATTCAACAACTTCCTATCTACTCCATATATTCTTAATACTTTCCACAATCCTTGTCTATCCACCCTGTCATATGCTCTCTCCAAATTCATGAAAGCCGCATACAACTTCTTTCCCTTCTCTAGAATCTTTTCCACTAAAGATCTAAGTATGAATATCTGTTCTACACAACCTCTTCCCTTTCTAAAGCCTCCCTGTTCTTCTCCAACTAATTTCTCTGTTCTTTCTCTAACTCGTCAATAAGTATCCTACCATACACTTTTCCTATTATACTAAGAAGTGTGCAAATTATACTGAACTTAAATCACAAGAGATTACAACCAGGGTCAGGCTATCATAATGAAAAACCTTCTAACTTTGTTGCACCATGAGATCTGTGCTTCAAAGGCCTACTCACTAGTACTGTACAAGGTTAGTTATTAGTCACTGGAAAACAGCAAATCAGGGTACAGTACAAACCATCGAGGAAACATCGTACAAGTAAAGTTTTCAATGTTTTGGATTTTTCAAAAAAGGATAATAACTCTTAACACTAGGTCCCTTAATGTGTAATGCAGAAATATTAGTATCCTTGTGTGCACTGATCAATGATATTTAGTAGCAGACATGATACATGTGCGGTTTATCAGTAAAATGGTTCATGTAGAGGGAGGTTCACCATGAAAGCATAGAGCTTGATGACTTCCCTAATGAATCATGAGAAAGGTGATGATTAACCCATTACACTAGCCCGACTTATGTTACGATTTTACAAAACCCCACTCAGTAAATGACGTAACTAGACCTCTTATGACTTAGATCAACCCCGCGTGTTTACTGTACTGGTAAGATGGGTAGATCAATCGACAGATGTCTACATCATTGCATAAATGTTATACAAAAGGTTTGGGGAAACAAAAAGTGTCCATAATTAATAAACTTTAAAAGACTGCACTTTATAATGATCCTGTAGTATTTTATAAAAATACAAAAAAATATGTATATATAAGGCACTGAGTTCATTACCGGGCTAAGTGCCAAAATGGCCGCCAAGCACCTACACACACTAACAAGTAGCTAAACCATCCCTCTATATGTTGGAAGTAAAAAAGTGCTAAGAAACAACCTACAAAGGGGTCAAAATCCTGGTTAAGTAGACATATGTGTTGCGCCGCACGCCACGCAGCAAAAAAACCAGTCTGGTTCCGCACTAGTGCTCAAGGCGGGCAACTAGGTCCAGAATTCTGCCAGCTGTATGGTCACTTTTCCTATGAGTTCAGCCTTTCCTATGTTCCTTATGTCGACTCCCCGTGGTGTTGAAGCGAATACGAGAGCAATACCAGGCATATACCTCAGCCCCTTTCCTTATCCCCCTTGAAGCTGGCCAGTCAGATAGTCGGGATGCACTGCAGCTAGCCAATAAGCTGACACCTAACGCTATTCCCACCAGCAGCTGTAGTGCATAGTAACTTGCAGCTTTCTCATTATTATTATAAAATATTTTTAAACCATTATTACTATTATTTTTATTGTCATTGTGTTTGTGAAGTTACTGGTACTCGTGGCAGTTTTTTTTTTTTTTAATTCAGGTTACAGGTTGGTTTTTTTATCATTCAGGTTACAGGGGTTTTCTAATAATGTCCTCATACATTGAATGCTGTCTTACTTTTATATTATTATCAGCAATATAGTAATTTATTATGCTTTTTTAATGTTTGTGATGTGGTTCGTGATTATTGGTGTTTAAAAACTCCGAAAAAAACATGCACAAAGTTTCCAACCTTTCAGTTGCTATTATTGTGAAAATAATAATAATTATGTCATAGAACTTTGATTTTATTCCACAGTATGACACTCCTGGTACATTATGCTAATATATTACTGACATCTTATGATGTATTTCTATAGTTATTAGTAGGATAAAAATATTTTCTTGGCCGATCAGTCTAGCAGTCAGGGGCAAAAATTTACTTCTTCACATGATATCATCATGATTAATGACAGATAGTGCAAAACAGAGGTTATTGCAATAAAAAAAATACCATAAGCTACATTTTAAAAAAAAACATCAAAATAACACAAGCAATTACCAAGATATCAAAGTTTTAACCCGCCCCGTCCCGACCACTTTTTCACCACTGGTACCCCCCAATTCCGACCATTTTTCGACCCTTTTTTTTTTTTTTTTTTTTTGCTAAAACTTTCGCTTTTGGTCAGAAACAATGGTCAGTGACAAAGATATTGTTCCCCGGGGTCCATAATTACCCTAAACAGGTATGCCTTGGTCCCACCTGGCCCCGTGTTCTCCGTAGGCGGTCTGAGCCTC
Organism: Coenobita brevimanus; assembly: GCF_032717465.1. NCBI lineage: Eukaryota > Metazoa > Arthropoda > Malacostraca > Decapoda > Coenobitidae > Coenobita > Coenobita brevimanus. Next base: position 30,493,956 of record NC_137003.1, read on the forward strand.
TAACGTTTTCTATGGTATTATAAGTCTGGGAAACCAATGAAAGTAAGTAGATATGTATTTATTACAAACATAAAAACATGTGATAAAAGAGTATATTGGATTTTATACAAAAAAAGCAGCAGAAATAAGCATTGTACCATCGTGCGAAACGAGCAAAATCGGGCAACTTGGTCACGATGAATAGCTAACATTCGAAATTCATGATACATATCATTTTTTTTACTTACATAATACTTCTACAATAACATTATACCATTTTACATTTTATTGAACTGTTTTTACGTATTCACAGGCCTTTTGATAACATTTAGCGTAATGTTAGCGCTTATTTACATAGTGAGTGAACTCGCTGTGACTGTTGTTTCAACTCGTATTGTGTTTTTTCTACTTAAATAATACTTTTCTAATAACATTATACACTTTTCAACTTTATAGAACTGTTTTGAGATAATTTCAGGCCTTACGTAAATATATAGCGTAATAATAGCGCATAATAACACACACGGTGAAGTCGCTATGACTACTATTTCAACTTACAACCTATTTTTGTACTTATATAATAATTCTCCACTAACATTGCACATGTTTACACTTGATATAATTGATATCACATAATTTCAGAACTTACAATGCAACTGAGCGTCATATTAGCGCGTACTTACACAGGGAGTGTTATCGCGATATCATTTGTTTCATATTACACTAGTATTCAACTTATAAAATACCTTACTACTAACATTACAACAAATTCCACTTTATATAATTCCTATCACATACTTATTGACCAGAATGTGGGTTTACTCGTGACATCAATTATTACAACTTACATTATTGTTCAGCTTATACATTTTATTCATGCTAACATTACACCCGTTTCCACTTTATATTCTTGCTATCACATATTTACTGACCAGAGTGTTATACTGAGCGTCATATTTTCGCAGATTTACACAGTCGGTGTACTCATGACATCAATTATTACAACTTACACTATTGTTCAACTTATACATTTTATTCGTGCTAACATTACACCCGTTTCCACTTTATTTCCTTGCTATCACATATTTACTGACCAGAGTGTTATACTGAGCGTCATATTTTCGCAGATTTATACAGTGGGTGTAGTTTTCATATCACTTCGTTCAACTTACACTATTTCTCAACTTATACATTACTTTCCTGCAAACATTACACCCGTTTCAAGTTTATATAAGACTTGGCACATACTGACTGGCCTTACCATTATACTGAGCGTCATATCGCCATCCCACACAGTTTCAGTAGTGTAGGAAGTTATGGTACTCTCTGAAACATGGTTGAAGGCACAACGCAACATTGGTGGTGGTGGGGGAGGTGAAGAGCGGCGCCTTTCATCACTCGCACTTCTCTTCCCTCTCCCTTTTCCTTTACCCTTTCCCTTCCCTTTCCTTCCTTTCCCCACATCCTGGGGCTGTGTGGAGGAAGTTTGGGAATATTGTATGGCAAAAGACACACACATATCTAGATAGATAGATAGATAGATAGATAGATATAGATATATATATATATAGATAGATACATATATATATATATATATATATATATATATATATATATATATATATATATATATATTGTTACATAGCCTATGATTTCATCATCCTTTGTGTAATTTTAACGCACAGTATGCTGCATGTTTGATCACGAGCGTGTTCTGCCTCAGTCCCCCCCTTCTACCGTTATAGTAGAGTAAGTCGTTCTTTCTGTTGTTCAGAGCGGGATTGTCAACTCTTTGTCCCCATGGCTTCATTTGCGCGTCCTTCTTACAAGTTGTATCAAGCTCTGCTGGCCCCTATATAATGAGCTCAGTCTCTGCATCATTGCCACTTAGATCTGCTCCTCATTTTGTTCACATCTCTGTCCTCCCCTGTACAGTTATTGTTGTGAGTGCTCAGGAAGTCTCCAACCATCTAGCAGCTGTGTAATTTGAGTATAACTGTTGTTGCATTTTTTCTTGTGCTGTGTAGCATATTGTTAATTTTTAGGCCTAGTGAGGTTTTTTGTGATTTATGTAAAAGTTCTTTTTGTCAGTCATTTTTTATATTATTTTGTATCTGTAATAATTTATCTTGCATTAACTGATCATTACCCAGTGTATTTTCATTTTATCAGGGCTGACTTAGGTAAATTTACTCTTGCTAATTTCGTGTTAATAGAGGCTATTGCAGTTAACCATATATTTAACCTGTTTTTTGCCATTACATTATCCTTATGAGTCCTGAATGTTTTGTTGTTAGTTTGAGCATTAAACTTTAACTTGTAATTTTACCTAACTCTTTGTTTTGAACCTGGAACTTTACGGGACAGTAGTGATTTTTAGTATTCTCACTTAAAGTGTACATTATCTTTCTCTGTTCCGTAACATAAATTTGGCGACCTCATATCAGGATATTCAGGATATTATCATAAGGATATTGCTTGATATTTTGTGACTGTTACTTATTCATGATGTCTACTATTACTACACTTGATGAAGCCAAAGATTTTTTGTTAAATGTGCAAACAGTATGTGATGTAGAAAACAGAACAAAGAATGAACTTAAGCTTGTTGCTCAACAATTGGGAATTGCAGTTCACTCTCATCATTCTAAAGATCAAATTGTTGACATGATTAATGAAAGCTTGTTTAATGTAACTCCTCCAAATGAGCGATCGCAGATTGAATTAGCTAAGTTACAGCTAGCCCTGCAGGAGGCTCGTGCTAAGGAGGCGGAGTCTCGTGTTAAGGAGGTTGAATTTCAAGCAAATGCTAAGGAGGCTGAATCTCAGGCTCGTATTCAGGAGGCACAGATACACGCACAAGTTGAACTTGCCAGGATTCAGGCAGACCATGAATATCGCATGAAACAATGTGGAAATGGATCATCTAGCTCTGATGATTTTGATGTGGCTAAAAATGTTAAACTTGTCCCTCCTTTTAATGAATCTGATTTAACCAAGTATTTTCAGTTGTTTGAGAGGGTAGCTACAGGTTTTAATTGGCCCAAAAAGTATTGGTCAGTACTCCTTCAAACTGTTCTCACCGGTAAAGCTCAAGTAACTTATGCATCTTTGCCTCAGAATCAATCTGATAATTATGATGTAGTTAAGAGCTTGATTCTTAAGGCCTGTGAGCTTGTTCCTGAAGCTTATAGAGTAAAATTTAGGACAACTTACAAGCAAGATAAGCAATCCCATGAAGGGAGAAACCTGTACTGTACACAGGAAAAATCATCTGGTAAATTACCAATATGCCGGGAATCGAACCAGGGACTCTCAGGTGAGAGCCAGGCAGCATACCACTACACCACGACCAGGTAAAAGTTAAGTCACGTTGTCACAATCTTGTAACCAACGTCCCTCCGCCCCCACTGTGGGCATCAAGAGGATGAGTTAACCCCCTGGCACTCGGGCAAGTAGATGCTTTTAATCTATCCCAAGCACTTACGGCAAGTCAGAATGAAGGGAGAAACCTGTACTGTACACAGGAAAAATCATCTGGTAAATTACCAATATGCCGAGAATCGAACCAGGGACTCTCAGGTGAGAGCCAGGCAGCATACCACTACACCACGACCAGGTAAAAGTTAAGTCACGTTGTCACAATCTTGTAACCAACGTCCCTCCGCCCCCACTGTGGGCATCAAGAGGATGAGTTAACCCCCTGGCACTCGGGCAAGTAGATGCTTTTAATCTATCCCAAGCACTTACGGCAAGTCAGAATGAAGGGAGAAACCTGTACTGTACACAGGAAAAATCATCTGGTAAATTACCAATATGCCAGGAATCAAACCAGGGACTCTTAGGTGAGAGCCAGGCAGCATACCACTACACCACGACCAGGTAAAAGTTAACTCACGTTGTCACAATCTTGTAACCAACGTCCCTCCGCCCCCACTGTGGGCATCAAGAGGATGAGTTAACTCCCTGGCACTCGGGCAAGTAGATGCTTTTAATCTATCCCAAGCACTTACGGCAAGTCAGAATGAAGGGAGAAACCTGTACTGTACACAGGAAAAATCATCTGGTAAATTACCAATATGCCGGGAATCGAACCAGGGACTCTCAGGTGAGAGCCAGGCAGCATACCACTACACCACGACCAGGTAAAAGTTAAGTCACGTTGTCACAATCTTGTAACCAACGTCCCTCCGCCCCCACTGTGGGCATCAAGAGGATGAGTTAACCCCCTGGCACTCGGGCAAGTAGATGCTTTTAATCTATCCCAAGCACTTACGGCAAGTCAGAATGAAGGGAGAAACCTGTACTGTACACAGGAAAAATCATCTGGTAAATTACCAATATGCCGGGAATCGAACCAGGGACTCTCAGGTGAGAGCCAGGCAGCATACCACTACACCACGACCAGGTAAAAGTTAAGTCACGTTGTCACAATCTTGTAACCAACGTCCCTCCGCCCCCACTGTGGGCATCAAGAGGATGAGTTAACCCCCTGGCACTCGGGCAAGTAGATGCTTTTAATCTATCCCAAGCACTTACGGCAAGTCAGAATGAAGGGAGAAACCTGTACTGTACACAGGAAAAATCATCTGGTAAATTACCAATATGCCTGTAATCGAACCAGGGACTCTCAGGTGAGAGCCAGGCAGCATACCACTACACCACGACCAGGTAAAAATTAACTTACGTTGTCACAATCTTGTAACCAACGTCCCTCCGCCCCCACTGTGGGCATCAACAGTGGGGGCGGAGGGACGTTGGTTACAAGATTGTGACAACGTGAGTTAATTTTTACCTGGTCGTGGTGTAGTGGTATGCTGCCTGGCTCTCACCTGAGAGTCCCTGGTTCGATTCCCGGCATATTGGTAATTTACCAGAAGCAATCCCATGTTGAGTATGCAAAAATCAAAGAAGATCTGTTAGAGCAGTGGTTAAATTCTAAGAATGTGGATTATGATTTTGACAAATTAAAGCAGATGATTTTGCTGGAGGACTTCAAAAGGTGTGTTAATAAAGATGTAAGCCTATTCTTGATGAGAGAAGAATAGATAATTCATCTGATGCTGCAGTTTTAACTGATGAATATGTTCTCACTCACAAGAGATATTCTAAAGAAAAAGGGAAAGCTGAGAGTAAGTACGTTGCCTCTACTCAGAGTACAGGTAACAGAAAAGAGAATAAAGATGATTTTTCTCAGGAAGTAAATACCAGCTTCACCTCTAGATTTCAGAAAAGTAAATGTACTTATTGTAGTAAGCTTGGTCATACTACGGAGAAATGTTTCAGGAGACAGCATGATGTGAACAAAAAGGAGTCTTTAAATATTCAGTCAATTGGTCTAGTGTCCACTCTTGAGAGTTCCCATAATTCTTTAACTGAACCTGCTTTGAGGGGTAACTTAAATTCTCATGATGGAGCTCCTCTTTTGAGCAGTAACGTGGGTGACACTCTCAAGAGTTCATGTGCTAATTTCCTGTCTGATGGTTTTGTCAGTCCTCTGGACAGTAATGACAGGAAATCAGTTCAAATATATCGTGATACAGGTGCTTGCCAATCCCTTATGCTGACCAGTGTTCTAGGCTCTAATGTTAATTCCTCTGATAAAACTGTAATCTTACAAGGTGTAGGGAATAATTACTTCTCTCTCCCTCTGTGCAGAGTGAATTAAGAGTCTGGTTTTGCTAATGGTTCCATTATGGTTGGGTTGGTTGAGACACTCCCAATGTCAGGTGTAACTTTCTTACTTGGAAATGATATTGGTGGAAGTCAAGTGTGTCCAGCTCCTTAGTTGTCTAGTGAGCCAGTGGCTGCGACCCAGAATTGTGATGTCCCTGATGTGTTCCCTGCATGTGCTGTCACTAGGGCTAAGTCTAAAGGTACTGGTGATTTAGAGGATAATGATGATGATGATGTTATCCTAGCTGACACTTTTTTTGCTAATTTGGACCACTCACCAGATGAGGCAGTACCCCGTAGTGTTGATAATTTGTCTCGTCAAGAGTTGGTTGAGTTGCAGGTTGCTGACCCTGAGTTGAAAGGTCTAGCTAACTCTGCTTACAGTGAAGAAGAGTCAGGCGGTGCTTCTACTTGTAATTATGTAATGTCAGGAGTACTCATGAGGAAGTGGAGACCCCCAACAGCATCAGCTGACTGAGAATGGGAGGATGTACATCAAGTTGTCATCCCTTGTGTTTGTAGGCAGGATATCATTAGAGTGGCTCATGATTCCAGTTTGGCAGGACACCTTGGAGTGAGGAAGACTGTGGCACGCATTTTGAAACACTTCTACTGGCCAGGTATCTTCAGCGATGTTTCCTGGTATTGTAAGTCTTGTCACACCTGTCAAGTTGTGGGGAAGTGTAATCAGACCGAAAAGGTTGCACCTCTAGTTCCCATTCCTCCTTTTGAGGCGCCTTTCACCCGTGTGTTGGTGGATATTGTGGGCCCTCTTCCTAAGACTTCTTCAGGATTTTCTTATGTGTTGACCCTGATTGATATGGCTACTCGTTATCCTGAAGCCATTCCACTTAGAAATATCTCAGCAAAGAACGTGGTTAAGGAAATGCTAGGGTTCTTCACAAAGTTTGGTCTGCCCAAGGAGGTACAGTCAAACCGGGGAAGTAATTTCAAGTCGAATGTTTTCAAGCAGTCTCTGAAAGAGTTGGGCATCACCCAGATTACGTTTTCAGCTTACCATCCCCAGACCCAAGGAGCGTTGGAGAGATATCATCAAACACTCAAATCAATGCTCAAGAAATACTGTTTGGAACATCAGAAAGACTGGGATAAAGGTCTTCCATTCGTTGTGTTTGCCGCAAGAGAATCTCCAAATGAATCACTGGGCTTCTCACCTTTTGAACTACTGTTTGGCCATGAAGTAAGAGGACCCCTTAAGCTACTCAAGGAATGCTGGCTGTCGGAGGAAGATGACGTCAACCTGCTGGAGTATGTGATGAAGTTCAAAGAACGGCTGTCCACTGCTTTACAGCTGGCGAGAGAGAATTTAGGAGCTGCTCAGGAGAAGATGAACACTTGGTATGATAAGAAGTCCAGGTTACGCCACTTTCAGCCAGGAGATCAGGTTTTGATTCTGCACCCGTTCATGGGCAACCTCTTCAAGCCAAGTTTAGTGGTCCTTATTTCGTGGAGAAGAAACTCAGTGATGTCAACTATGTCATCACCACACCAGATCGTAGAAAGAACAAGCAACTATGTCACATCAACATGCTAAAGTTATATCACAGGCGGGACGAAAATAATCCAGTCTGCACTGTAGCTGTTCCACCCGGGTCTGCAAGTGAAGTTCTCCTATGCAGCATGAGCCTAAGTGATAGTTTGGGAAAGAATCCTGATATCATGAATGATCTCCAGACTAAGCTTTCTCATCTACCTCCCGAGGAAAGGCAGGAGTTTTCGGCATTACTGCAGGAGTGCCCGCAAGTGTTCCGTGCCACTCCAGGAGGAGCCGCTGTATTGATGCATGGTGTCGATGTTGGAGACGCAAAGCCAATTGAACTGTCTCCTTACCGTGTGGACCCAGTGAAAGTTCCTCTCATCGAGAGGGAGCTTGGCTGCCTGTTGGACCACGGGATGATTGGGCCCTGTCAGGGCGACTGGAGTTCTCCTGTCACTCTGGTCCCTAAGCCAGGTGGGTCGCAGCGGCTTTGTATTGACTACAGACGTGTTGGTCAGATGACCAAAACAGACACTTACCCTCTCCCTCGCGTGGAAGATTGCATAGACAAGATCGGAAAGGCTAGGTACATAAGTAAGTTTGATTTGTTAAAAGGATACTGGCAAGTACCTATGACTGAACGTGCTAGGGAGATCTCATGTTTTGTAACACTAGGAAAGACTTTTGCATGTTCCGTAATGCCATATGGTATGAAGAATGCAGCAGCCACATTTCAGAAGCTCATGAATGTTGTAACAGAGGGTTTGGCAGGGTGTGTTGTTTATATTGATGATGTATTAATCTTCAGTGACAACTGGAAAGATCACCTATGCCATGTCAGTAAATTTCTTGAGCGTTTGGTTCATGCTAATCTTGTAGCTAATTTATCAAAGTGTGAGTTTGGTCAAGCTAAAGTTCAGTACCTTGGGTATGTAATTGGTGATGGACATGTTGCACCACCAGGAGCTAAGGTTCAGGTTATAAGTGATCTTCCCAGACCTACAAGTAGGAAAGAGCTACAAAGATTTTTGGGAATGGTAGGTATTTACATGAGATTTGTTCTTAAGTTTTCTATTCTTGTATCACCACTTACAGACCTACTGAAAAAGGGAGTTAAATTTGTCTGCACCGATAACTGTGAATTTTCTTTCAACAAACTTAAAGCTATTCTATTAAGTCAGCCAGTGCTCGCTACTCCAAATTTTGCTAAGCCTTTTAAGATGGCTGTTGACGCAAGTGATACAGGAGCTGGGGCTGTTTTGCTGCAAGAGGATGATCAGGGTATTGAACACCCTGTATCTTATTACAGTAAGAAGTTCACTCCACCTCAAAAGAACTACTCAACTATTGAGAAAGAGCTTTTGGCCTTGATTTTGGGTTTACAACATTTTTCATTTTATTTGTGTTCTGGTTTTGACCCCATACTCATTTATACCGATCATGACCCACTGAAATTCCTTAGTAAGTTTAAAGATAAAAATCAGAGATTGACAAGATGGAGTCTACTTCTTCAGGAGTATTCATTAGACATACAAAATGTCAAGGGGAAAGAAAATGTTATTGCAGATTGCTTATCTAGACTTTAGACAGATTGTTTTAGAGTAATAAGAAATTTCCTTTGTAAACTTCTTTTTCTTTGTGGGGAGGTGTTACATAGCCTATGATTTCATCATCCTTTGTGTAATTTTAACGCACAGTATGCTGCATGTTTGATCACGAGCGTGTTCTGCCTCAGTCCCCCCCTTCTACCGTTATAGTAGAGTAAGTCGTTCTTTCTGTTGTTCAGAGCGGGATTGTCAACTCTTTGTCCCCATGGCTTCATTTGCGCGTCCTTCTTACAAGTTGTATCAAGCTCTGCTGGCCCCTATATAATGAGCTCAGTCTCTGCATCATTGCCACTTAGATCTGCTCTTCATTTTGTTCACATCTCTGTCCTCCCCTGTACAGTTATTGTTGTGAGTGCTCAGGAAGTCTCCAACCATCTAGCAGCTGTGTAATTTGAGTATAACTGTTGTTGCATTTTTTATTGTGCTGTTTAGCATAGGGTTAATTCTTAGGCCTATTGAGGTTTTTTGTGATTTATGTAAAGGTTCTTTTTGTCAGTCATTTTTGATATTAATTTGTATCTGTAATAATTTATCTTGCATTAACTGATCATTACCCAGTGTATTTTCATTTTATCAGGGCTGACTTAGGTAAATTTACTCTTGCTAATTTCGTGTTAATAGAGGCTATTGCAGTTAACCATATATTTAACCTGTTTTTTGCCATTACATTATCCTTATGAGTCCTGAATGTTTTGTTGTTAGTTTGAGCATTAAACTTTAACTTGTAATTTTACCTAACTCTTTGTTTTGAACCTGGAACTTTACGGGACAGTAGTGATTTTTAGTATTCTCACTTAAAGTGTACATTATCTTTCTCTGTTCCGTAACATTATATATATATATATATATATATATATATATATATATATATATATATATATATATATGTATATATATATATATATATATATATATATATATATATATATATATATATATATATATATATATATATATATATATATATATATATATATATATATATATATATATATTGTTACATAGCCTATGATTTCATCATCCTTTGTGTAATTTGAACGCACAGTATGCTGCATGTTTGATCATGAGCGTGTTCTGCCTCAGTCCCCCCTTCTACCGTTATAGTAGAGTAAGTCGTCCTTTCTGTTGTTCAGAGTAGGAGTGTCAACTCTTTGTCCCCTATAGCTTCATTTGCACGTCCTTCTTACAAGTTGTATCAAGCTCTGCTGGCCCCTATATAATGAGCTTAGTCTCTGTATTAATTGCCACTTAGATCTACTCCTCATTTTGTTCACATCTCTGTCCTCCCCTGTACAGTTATTATTTTTGCGAGTGCTCAGGAAGTCTCCAGCCATCTAGCAGCTGTGTGTAATTTGAGTATAACTGTTGTTGCATTTTTTCTTGTACTGTGTAGCATAAGGTTAGTTCTTAGGCCTAGTAAGGTTTTTGTAATTTACGCAAGGTTCTTATTGTCAGTCATCATTAATAACATTTTGTATCTGTAATAATATATCTGGCATTCACTGAGTATTATCTGGTATCTCATTTTAACAGGGCTGACTTAGATAAATTTACTCATGCTAATTTCGTGTTAATAGAGGCTATTGCAGTTAACCATATATTTAACCTGTTTTTTGCCATTACATTATCCTTATGAGTCCCGAATGTTTTGTTGTTAGTTTGAGCATTAAACTTTAACTTGTAATTTTACCTAACTCTTTTGTTTTGAACCTGGAACAGTACGAGACAGTAGTGACTCTGAGTATTCTCTCTTAATGTGTACATTATCTTTCTCTGTTCCGTAACATAAAATTGGCGACCTCATATCAGGATATTCAGGATATTATCATAAGGATATTGCTTGATATTTTGTGACTGTGATTTATTCTTGATGTCTACTATTACTGCACTTGATGAAGCCAAAGATTTTTTGTCAAATGTGCAAACAGTGTGTGATGTAGAAAACAGAACAAAGAATGAACTTAAGCTTGTTGCTCAACAATTGGGAATTGCAGTTCACTCTCATCATTCTAAAGATCAAATTGTTGGCATGATTAATAAAAGCTTGTTTAATGTAACTCCTCCAAATGAGCAAACGCAGATTGAAATAGCTAAGTTACAGCTAGCCCTGCAGGAGGCTCGTGTTAAGGAGGCTGAATTTCAAGCAAATGCTAAGGAGGCTGAATCTCAGGCTCGGATTCAGGAGGCACAGATACAGGCTCAGGCACAAATTGAACTAGCTAGGATTCAGGCAGACCATGAGTATCGCATGAAACAAGGTGGAACTGGATCATCTAGCTCTGATGATTTCGATATGGCTAAAAATGTTAAACTTGTCCCTCCTTTTAATGAATCTGATTTAACCAAGTATTTTCAGTTGTTTGAGAGGGTAGCTACAGGTTTTAATTGGCACAAAAAGTATTGGCCAGTACTCCTTCAAACTGTTCTCACCGGTAAAGCTCAAGTAACTTATGCATCTTTGCCTCAGGATCAATGTGATAATTATGATGTAGTTAAGAGCTTGATTTTTAAGGCCTATGAGCTTGTTCCTGAAGCCTATAGAGTAAAATTTAGGACAACTTATAAGCAAGATAAGCAATCCCATGTTGAGTATGCAAAAATCAAAGATCTGTTAGAGCAGTGGTTAAATTCTAAGAATGTGGATTATGATTTTGGTAAATTTAAGCAGATGATTTTGCTGGAGGACTTCAAAACGTGTATTAGTAAAGATGTAAGCCTATATCTTGATGAGAGAAGAATAGATAATTTGTTTGATGCTGCAGTTTTAGCTGATGAATATGTTCTCACTCACAAGAGATATTCTAGAGAAAAAGGGAAAGTTGAGAGTAAGTACGTTGCCTCTACTCAGAGTACAGGTAACAGGAAAGAGAATAAAGATGATGTTTCTCAGGAAGTAAATACCAGCTTCACCTCTAGATTTCAGAAAAGTAAATGTACTTATTGTAGTAAGCTTGGTCATACTACGGAGAAATGTTTCAGGAGACAGCGTGATGTGAACAAAAAGGAGTCTTTAAATATTCAGTCAATTGTCCACCCTTGAGAGTTCCCATAATTTTTTAACTGAGTTAACTGAACCTGCTTTGAGGGGTAACTTAAATTCTCATGATGGAGCTCCTCTTTTGAGCAGTAACGTGGGTGACACTCTCAAGAGTTCATGTGCTAATTTCCTGTCTGGTGGTTTTGTCAGTCCTCTGGACAGTAATGACAGGAAATCAGTTCAAATATATCGTGATACAGGTGCTTGCCAATCCCTTATGCTGACCAGTGTTCTAGGCTCTAATGTTAATTCCTCTGATAAAACTGTAATCTTACAAGGTGTAGGGAATAATTACTTCTCTGTTCCTCTGTGCAGAGTGAATTTAGAGTCTGGTTTTCCTAATGGTTCCGTTATGGTTGGGTTGGTTGAGACACTCCCAATGTCAGGTGTAACTTTCTTACTTGGAAATGATATTGGTGGAAGTCAAGTGTGTCCAGCTCCTCAGTTGTCTAGTAAGCCAGTGGCTGCGTCCCAGGATTGTGATGTCCCTGCTGTGTTCCCTGCATGTGCTGTCACTAGGGCTAAGTCTAAAGTTACTGGTGATTTAGAGGATAATGATGATGATGATGTTATCCTAGCTGACACTTTTCTTGCTAATTTGGACCACTCACCAGATGAGGCAGTACCCCGTAGTGTTGATAATTTGTCTCGTCAAGAGTTGATTGAGTTGCAGGTTGCTGATCCTGAGTTGAAAGGTCTAGCTAACTCTGCTTGCAGTGAGGAAGAGTCAGCTGGTGCTTCTACATGTTATTATATAAAGTCAGGAGTACTTATGAGGAAGTGGAGACCCGCAACAGCATCAGCCAACTGTGAATGGGAGGTTGTACATCAAGTTGTCATCCCTCGTGTTTGTAGGCAGGATATCATTAGAGTGGCTCATGATTCCAGTTTGGCAGGACACCTTGGAGTGAGGAAGACTGTGGCACGCATTTTGAAACACTTCTACTGGCCAGGTATCTTCAGGGATGTTTCCTGGTATTGTAAGTCTTGTCACACCTGTCAAGTTGTGGGGAAGTGTAATCAGACCGAAAAGGTTGCACCTCTAGTTCCCATTCCTCCTTTTGAGGCGCCATTCACCCGTGTGTTGGTGGATATTGTGGGCCCTCTTCCTAAGACTTCTTCAGGATTTTCTTATGTGTTGACCCTGATTGATATGGCTACTCGTTATCCTGAAGCCATTCCACTTAGAAATATCTCAGCAAAGAACGTGGTTAAGGAAATGCTAGGGTTCTTCACAAAGTTTGGTCTGCCCAAGGAGATACAGTCAGACCGGGGAAGTAATTTCAAGTCGAATGTTTTCAAGCAGTCTCTGAAAGAGTTGGGCATCACCCAGATCACGTCTTCAGCTTACCATCCCCAGCCCCAAGGAGCGTTGGAGAGATATCATCAAACACTCAAATCGATACTCAAGAAATACTGTTTGGAACATCAGAAAGACAGGGATAAAGGTCTTCCATTCGTTGTGTTTGCTGCAAGAGAATCTCCAAATGAATCACTGGGCTTCTCACCTTTTGAACTACTGTTTGGCCATGAAGTAAGAGGACCCCTTAAGTTACTCAAGGAATGCTGGCTGTCGGAGGAAGATGACGTCAACCTGCTGGAGTATGTGATGAAGTTCAAAGAACGGCTGTTCACTGCTTTACAGCTGGCGAGAGAGAATTTAGGAGCTGCTCAGGAGAAGATGAAGACTTGGTATGATAAGAAGTCCAGGTTACGCCACTTTCAGCCAGGAGATCAGGTTTTGATTCTGCTACCAGTTCATGTGCAACCTCTTCAAGCCAAGTTTAGTGGTCCTTATTTCGTGGAGAAGAAACTCAGTGATGTCAACTATGTCATCGCCACACCAGATCGTAGAAAGAACAAGCAACTTCGTCACATCAACATGCTAAAGTTATATCACAGGCGGGACGAAAATAATCCAGCCTGCACTGTAGCTGTTCCACCTGAGTCTGCAAGTGAAGCTCTCCCATGCAGTATGAGCCTGAGTGATAGTTTGGGGAAGAATCCTGACATCATGAATGATCTCCAGACTAAGCTTTCTCATCTACCTCTCAAGGAAAGGCAGGAGTTTTCGGCATTACTGCAGGAGTACCCGCAAGTGTTCCGTGCCACTCCAGGAAGAACCACTGTGTTGATGCATGATGTCGATGTTGGAGACGCAAAGCCAATTAAACTGCCTCCTTACCGTGTGAACCCAGTGAAAGTTCCTCTCATCCAGAAGGAGCTTGGCTACCTGTTGGACCACAAGATGATTGAGCCCTGTCAGAGCGAGTGGAGTTCTCCTGTCACTTTAGTCCCTAAGCCAGGTGGGTCACAGCGGCTTTGCATTGACTACAGACGTGTTAATCAGATAACCAAAACAGACACTTACCCTCTCCCTCATGTGGAAGATTGCATAGACAAGATCGGAAAGGCTAGGTACATAAGTAAGTTTGATTTGTTAAAGGGATACTGGCAGGTACCTATGACTGAACGTGCTAGGGAGATCTCATGTTTTGTAACACTAGGAAAGACTTTTGCATGTTCTGTAATGCCATATGGTATGAAGAATGCACCAGCCACATTTCAGAAGCTCATGAATGTTGTAACAGAGGGTTTGGCAGGGTGTGTTGTTTATATTGATGATGTATTAATCTTCAGTGACAACTGGAAAGATCACCTATGCCATGTCAGTAAATTTCTTGAGCGTTTGGTTCATGCTAATCTTGTAGCTAATTTATCAAAGTGTGAGTTTGGTCAAGCTAAAGTTCAGTACCTTGGGTATGTAATTGGTGATGGACATGTTGCACCACCAGGAGCTAAGGTTCAGGTTATAAGTGATCTTCCCAGACCTAAAAGTAGGAAAGAGCTACAAAGATTTTTGGGAATGGTAGGTTATTACAGGAGATTTGTTCTTAACTTTTCTATTCTTGTATCACCACTTACAGACCTACTGAAAAAGGGAGTTAAATTTGTCTGGACCAATATCTGTGAATCCTCTTTCAGTAAACTTAAAGCTATCCTATTAAGTCAGCCAGTGCTCGCTACTCCAAATTTTGCTAAGCCTTTTAAGATGGCTATTGATGCAAGTGATACAGGAGCTGGGGCTGTTTTGCTGCAAGAGGATGATCAGGGTATTGAACACCTTGTATCTTATTACAGTAAGAAGTTCACTCCACCTCAAAAGAACTACTCAACTATTGAGAAAGAGCTTTTGGCCTTGATTTTGGGTTTACAGCATTTTTCATTTTATTTGTGTTCTGGTTTTGACCACATAGTCATTTATACCGATCATAACCCACTGAAATTCCTTAGTAAGTTTAAAGATAAAAATCAGAGATTGACAAGATGGAGTCTACTTCTTCAGGAGTATTCATTAGACATACAACATGTCAAGGGGAAAGAAAATGTTATTGCAGATTGCTTATCTAGACTTTAGACAGATTGTTTTGGAGTAATAAGAAATTTCCTTTGTAAATTTCTTTTTCTTTGTGGGGAGGTGTTACATAGCCTATGATTTCATCATCCTTTGTGTAATTTTAACGCACAGTATGCTGCATGTTTGATCACGAGCGTGTTCTGCCTCAGTCCCCCCTTCTACCATTATAGTAGAGTACAGTAAGTCGTCCTTTCTGTTGTTCAGAGTAGGATTGTCAACTCTTTGTCCCCTATAGCTTCATTTGCGCGTCCTTCTTACAAGTTGTATCAAGCTCTGCTGGCCCCTATATAATGAGCTCAGTCTCTGTATTAATTGCCACTTAGATCTACTCCTCATTTTGTTCACATCTCTGTCCTCCCCTGAACAGTTATTATTATTGTGAGTGCTCAGGAAGTCTCCAGCCATCTAGCAGCTGTGTGTAATTTGAGTATAACTGTTGTTGCATTTTTTCTTGTACTGTGTAGCATAAGGTTAGTTCTTAGGCCTAGTAAGGTTTTTGTAATTTACGTAAGGTTCTTATTGTCAGTCATCATTAATAATATTTTGTATCTGTAATAATATATCTGGCATTCACTGAGTATTATCTGGTATCTCATTTTAAAAGGGCTGACTTAGATAAATTTACTCATGCTAATTTCGTGTTAATAGAGGCTATTGCAGTTAACCATATATTTAACCTGTTTTTTGCCATTACATTATCCTTATGAGTCCTGAATGTTTTGTTGTTAGTTTGAGCATTAAACTTTAACTTGTAATTTTACCTAACTCTTTTGTTTTGAACCTGGAACTTTACGGGACAGTAGTGACTCTTAGTATTCTCACTTAATGTGTACATTATCTTTCTCTGTTCCGTAACAATATATATATATATATATATATATATATATATATATATATATATATATATATATATATATATATATATATATATATATATATATATATATATATATATATATATATATATATATATATATATATATATATATATATATATATATATATATATATGTGTGTGTGTATATATATATATATATTTATATATATATATCTAGGCTGCTTCCCCCAAGGAAAGGGAGGCAGCCGAGACAGGACGACACACTCCCCATTTACTCATCCATTGAAACACATTCATTCGCATCTTAGCCCCAAGTGAAGAACGGACAGATCCTCACTGCACGACACTGCACAAAGGTCAATTGTGCAATGCAATCAGTAACATCCGCAGCAGGGCCCGACAGCAGAGCTGGTTTACCCCTGCCACATCATAACAGACCCATCCCCTTACCCGCACCTCACCTGACCAGCTGATCAGACCAAATACGGGAGAATATCCCGTCAGGGCTGCGTCATCACTTATTCATTCACAATTTCTCTCCATTTACTTCTGTCACGCACAGCCACTCTTCCTTGCTCAACAGATATCCCTCTCGCATCCAGTTCTCTTTTCACACTGTCCATCCATCCTATTCGTGGTCTTCCTCTCAGCCTTACACCTCTCACATCAGATCTAGTTATCCTTTTCACCAATTGCTGATTATCCATTCTCTCCATATGCCCAAACCATCGCAACACCCTCTGCTCAACTCTACCAGCCATCTCCCGAAAACTCCAGTTCTCCTTCGCACTTCATCATTTCGCACTCGATCCATACGTGTCACTCCACACATACTCCTCAGACACCTCATCTCCATTACATTCAAACTTTTCCTCTCTGCTACACCCATATTCCATGTTTCAGCCCCATATAACGCAGTCGGTACCACAACACCCTCATACAACCTTCTCTTTACATCCATTCTAAGCGAACGACATCTAAACACTTTTTTCATTCCTCCCAGTACCTTTCCTACTTCATTTATTCTAAACTTCACTTCTGCATCTATTCTTCCATCCACAGCAACATGTGACCCTAGATATTTAAAACACTCTACCTCCTCAAGCAACTCGCCATTCAAAGCTATATTCATTCCCCTACCATCTACCAACCTCGTACACTTCATCACTTTACTCTTATTCTCATTTACTTTCAATTTCCTCCTTTCACACACCCTTCCAAACTCCTCTACCAACTGTCTCAATCTCTCCTCTGAATCAGCCACAAGTGCAGTATCATCTGCAAACAGCAGCTGCTTCAGATTCCACTCTCCACCATCAACATTCACCAGACTCAGACCTCCACCTAAAACTCTTGCATTCACCTCCCTTACAACACCATCCATGAAAAATATTAAACAACCAAGGCGACATCACACATCCCTGTCGCAGCCCCACTCTCACAGGAAACCAGTCACTCACAGCATTTCCCACTCTTACACACGTTCTACTATTTACATAAAAACTTTTCACCCCTTTTAGTAACCTACCATCAAGTCCATACAATCTTAAAACAGTCCACAAAGCCTCCCTATCAATTCTATCATACGCTTTCTCTAAATCCATGAATGCCCAAAACACATCCTTGCCTTTCGCTAAATACTTTTCACACACTTGTCTCACAGCAAACACCTGATCCATGCATCCCCTCCCTCTCCTGAAGCCACACTACTCTTCACCAATCACTCCCTCTGTACCCTCTCTAACTCTCATAATTAACACTCTACCATAAACCTTACCTACAACACTTAACAGACTTATACCCCTAAAGCTAGTACATTCATACTTATCACCCTTGCCTTTATACAACGGGACCACACAAGCACTTGCCCAGTCAATTGGCACCATACCTTTCACAAAGCACACATTCAACAATCTTACTAACCAGTCAACAATGGTCACTCCACCACCTTTCAGACATTCCACAGCACACCCATCCATACCTGCTGCTTTCCCTGTTTTCATCTCCTTTACTGCCTTCTCCACTTCCTCCTTCGTGATCAAAGAATCATTCAACTCTCCCAACACATTTATTCCTTGCACCCTTCCATCTGCCACAATCTCAGCCACCCTTTCCTCCTCTACATTTAACAATCTTTCAAAATACTCTGCCCATCTCTTCCTTACTGCATCCATCTCAATTAACATCCTTCCATCCTCTGCTTTTACTCGTTCTTCCTTCCCAGACTCTCCCTTTCGCACCCTTTTCACCTCCTTCCAAAACATTTTCTTATTCTGTTGAAAATTCTCTGTCAGCTGCCTACCCCACCTCTCATCTGCTACCACTTTAGCATCACGCACAGCCCTTCTCGCCCTATTCCTCTTTTCCTTATACCTTTCATATGACATCTCATCCTTCCTCTGCAGCCACACTTCATATGCACGTCTCTTCTCAGCCAGAGCCATACTTACTTCCTCGAACCACCATTCGCTTTCTTTTCTTACACCACCACCCACACGTCTCACACCACACACCTCTTCTGCATGCCCCACCACAGCACTCTTAAACAACTGCCATTCCTCCTCTACACTGCCATTTTCCTGATCTTTCAGTGCGTTCCACTCATCTTTCAATTTCTCCTGATACTCTATCTTTTTCTCTCTTTTATCCAACTCACTCACGTTCAAAACCTCCCTGGCACACCTAACCCTCCTAGCTCTCACCCATCTCTTACCTACTCTTAACTTTCCCTCTACCAGGTAGTGGTCAGACATACCTTCACCCTCCCCTCTCAGAACTCGCACATCCAACAATCTTCCTATTACATTCCTAGACACAACCACATACTCCATCAGAGCTCTATCAACAACCCTTCCACCCTCCTGTCTCACCCATGTATACTTATAAATATCTTTCTTCTAAAACAGCGTATTTCCAATTACCATCTCTCGCTCAACACACATCGCTATCATTCGTTCCCCATTTTCATTTCTTCCAGGCACACCATGCATACCAACTACACCTTCAACTGCTACATTTCCCACTCTAGCATTCAGATCTCCCATCATTACCACATTCACATTCGCTCCAAAACTCTGCAGACACTCATCAACATCATTCCAGAAAGACCCCCTCTCTTCTTCATCACTTTCACTACCAGGCCCATATGCACTCACAAACACCCACAACTCGCGTTCAAATTTCGCTTTCACCCACATCAGTCTCGATGACACCTTCCATTCAATCACACTCTGCTGTACTTGCGGACTCACTAACAAGGCCACACCTTCTCTTGCCCTTCCTCTATCAACACCTGACAACCTTCCATTCACACTTCCAAACATAGACTCACCCTTCCCTTTCATCTTCGTTTCACTCAAGGCTAACATATATATATATATATATATATATATATATATATATATATATATATATATATATATATATATATATATATATATATATATATATATGTATATATAAAGAGAGAAAGAGAGTGAGATATAAATTATATATATATATATATATATATATAAAATATATATATATATATATATATATATATATAAAATATATATATATATTTATATATATATATATATATATATATATATATATGTATATATATATATATATATATATATATATATATATATATATATATATATATATATATATATATATATATATATATATATATATATATATATATATATATATATATATACATATATATATATATATCAAAGTCTGCAGAACTAGAAACCTGTTCCTACATTCCCACCGAAATTTTTCCCTCGTGCTCTCATCACTTCTCAGCTCATCAAAACCATAATTATTACCTCCTGTACAATTACCATCAACGTTTCTCTTAAGTTTTATTTTAATCTTTGACACAACAAATTGATGATCACTACCTATATCTGCCCCCCTCCTTACGCAAACATCTTGCAAGTAACTCCTATGCCTTCTGCTAATTGCAGTGTGGTCAATCTGGTTACAATATTTACCACATGGTGTAGTTTTATGTATTTTTCTATGCTCAAAGATAGTTCCACCAAATATGAGGTCATTTGCCAAACAAAAGCTTCCAAGTCTCACCCCATTTTCGTTTCTTACACCAACATCCTCCTTACCCATACAATCTTCAAAAACATCCCTACTACTGCCAACAATCGCATTAAAATCACTAATGCAAACCAACACATCATGTCTTGCCACTCTATTCACTACATCCTGCAGCATTTCATAAAAGTCATCCTTCATTTCATCAGCAGCCTCATTTGTCGGAGCGTACCCTACAACCATACTGATATTACCATGGTCAGATTTTAAACGAGCATAAAGCAAGCGCTCATTAATTGGTTCAAACTCACATACAGCCTTACAAGCATCTCTACTCAGCAGTAAGCCTACTCCTTGGTAATGATTTCCATCACTCCTACCAGAAACCAACATAGTAATACCATCTTCCAAATTCGTTTTATCAACTCCAAGCAACCTCGTTTCTGTAAGAGCACAAATATCCATCTCGTATTTCTTGAACACTATCTATCTATCTATCTATCTATCTATCTATATATATATATAAATATAACACTATATATCTCTATATATATATATAAATATATATATATATATATATATATATATATATATATATATATCGTACATATTTATATACATCTATCTATCTATTGCCAGACGCCTCAATCCCGTTTGGGGTGGCTACAAACAAATCGCCTCCAAGTCGCCCTGTCCCCCTCCATTTCACTGGCCTGCTCCCAACTCACACCCCCCTCTCTCATATACCTCTTCACCCCATCCCTCCATCTCATCCTCGGCCTCCCCCTCCCTCTTCCCCCCTCCACCTCACTCACATACACTCTCTTCGTCAGTCTTTCACCCTCCATCCTCTCCACATGGCCAAACCACCTCAGTGTGTTCCTCATAACGCTTCCTATCACATCCACATCCACAACGCAACGCTCCTTTATATCCTCATTCGTCAGCCTGTCTCTCCATGTGACTCCACGGGCTCCTCTTAAATAACTCATTTCCACTGCTCTCACTCTTGACTTGTATCCTTCCAACAACGTCCAAGCTTCACTTTCATACGTTACAGTTGGTATCACAATACTGTCATGTAGTAACTTTTTCACTTCCATGCTCACTTCCCTGTTTCTTATAACTGCTTTCAAAGAACCAGCAACCTTTCTTCCCTGCTGTACCCTTTCAAGCACTTCACCCTCCAAACCTCCATCCATACTCATCACACTACCCAAGTACTTAAACGTACTCACATTTTCCAATTCCTCACCATCCAACCTCGCTACACATTCACTGACTTCACCTCTCTCAAAGACCATCACTTTACGCTTCCCTACATGCACCTTTAGATTCTGTTTCTTACACACTCTCCCAAACTCATCCACCAAGCCTTGCAGCTCCCATTCATCTTCACTCAACAACACAGTATCATCTGCAAACAACAGTACAGGGAATTTCCAAACACTATCCTCTCTCACCAGGACCACTCCAACATCCACTACTCTACCTTGTACCTCTTTTATTACCCCATCCATGTACAGATTGAACAACCATGGAGACATGACACATCCCTGTTTCAACCCAACTTTCAAAGAGAAAAATTCACTTAGTTCACCATCCACACGCACTGCAGCCTTCGCACCATCGTACATACTCTTCACAGCATTCAACAACTTCCCATCTACTCCATATATTCTTAACACTTTCCACAATCCTTGTCTACAGTATCCACCCTGTCATATGCTTTCTCCAAATGCATGAAAGCCGCATACAACTCCTTTCCCTTCTCTAGAAACTTTTCCACTAAGGATCTAAGAATGAATATCTGATCTACACAACCTCTTCCCTTCCTAAAGCCTCCATGTTCTTCTCCAACTAATTTCTCTGTTCTTTCTCTAACTCTGTCAATAAGTATCCTATTATACAAAGAAGACAAATGCCCCTATGGTTACCACACACTTCTTTTTCCCCTTTTCCTTTGTACAAGGGAATAAGTATAACTGACTATATATATATATATATATATATATATATATATATATATATATATATATATATATATATATATATATATATCACAGGGTTAATAGACATGGGCCGTGGAAAGTATTAAAAACATATGGAGTAAATGGGAAGTTTTTGAATGCTGTGAAGAGTATGCATGAGGGTGCTAAGGCTGCAGTGCGAGTGGATAGTGAACTGAGTGAATTTTTGTATTTGGAGGTTGGATTGAAACAAGAATGTGTCAAGTCTTCATGGATGTTCATTCTGTACATGGATGGGGTTATAAAAGTGAAACAAGGTAGGGCAGTGGATGTTGGAACGGCCCTAGTGAGAGAGGGCAGTGCTTGGAAACTCCCTGCACTGTTCTTTGCAGATGATACTGTGTCGTTAAATGAAGACGAAGGGGAACTGGAAGGCTTGGTGGATGAGTTTGGGAGTGTGTGTATAAAACGGAATCTAAAGGTGAATGTACGAAAGAATAGTTATGGTGTTCGAGAGAAGTGAATGAATATACAGTGAGGTTGGATGATGAGGAAATAGAATATGTGAGTACATTTAATTACTTGGGTAGTGTGATGAGTAAGGATGGAAGTTTGGAGGGTGAAGTGTATGAAAGGGTGCAGCAGGGAAGAAAGGTTGCTGGTTCCTTGAAAGCAGTGATAAGAAACAGGGAAGTGAGCATGGAAGTGAAAAAGTTACTACATGACAGTATTGTGGTACCAACTCTAACGTATGAAATTGAAGCTTGGACGTTGTTGGAGGGACACAATTGAAGAGTGAGAGCAGCGGAAGCGATTTATTTGAGAGGAGCCTGTGGAGTCATATGGAGAGACACTGACAAATGAGGATGTGAAGGAGCATTGTGGTGTGGAGGTGGATGTGATGGGAAGCGTCAGGAGAAAAACACTAAGGCCATGTGGAGAGGGTGAAGAACGAGAGACTGACGAGGAGAGTGTATGTAAGGAAGGTGGAGGGCGATAGAGGGAGGGGAAGGCCAATGATGAGATGGAGGAATGGACTGGAGAGGTATAATTATGAGAGAGGGGCGCGTGAGTTGGGAGCAGGGCAGTGAAATGACGGGGGACAGGGCGACGTGGAGACGAAATGTTTGTAGCCAACCTGTATGGTAAACAGGCGTCTGGCAATATACACTTTCATAATATATATATATATATATATATATATATATATATATATATATATATATATATATATATATATATATATATATATATATATATATATAATCAGCGGTGGCACAACCTGTAGACTGGTGGCCTGCAGTCCTACTGGACCCAGGTTCAAATCCCCGCTGGGGCAGGGAACAATTTAAGGATTTGAATTTCACAAAATCAGACTTTACTGATCTACCAGAAGACCCGCCGACATGTCGTAAAAAGACCCCCGCTAATACCAATACACCAGTCCTGTATGAGACAGCCCTAGCATGTATTCAATATGGACGGTGGGTGTTATCTCCGAAGTGGTGACATGTAGAGGTGTATGGTATGTAGGAGGACTACTGGGCCTTGAGAGCAGGCTGTGACGCCTATGCTCGGAGTCAGACACACACACACACACAAATATATATATATATATATATATATATATATATATATATATATATATATATATATATATATATATATATATATATATATATATATATATATATATATAATGTGTGTGTGTGTGTGTATTTCAAATGGCTCGGTACTTTTCTGATAGACCTCGTATTTCTAGGGTACTGAAGGTAGAAACAATGGGAAAAATGTAAATGAATAAGTGCCGTTATTAAAAAAAAAAAAAAATGCAATACAGTTTATCTTGGGTAAAATTTCTTTTAAAGTACGACCCATTCAAAACTATATATCTGATACACATTCAGTATACTCACAAATAGTTAATCTTCAAAGTTTGGTTCTTTTCAGTAGTGTTCAGGGCCTGGGGTCTTCCTTCTCTTGTTCAGTCTGAAAACCACAATGTTGATAAGACGCCCAATAGTGATTATGACACTGTCCTCCTTAATTCTTTTCCTTCTTACTTCTGGCAGTATCGTACAGACCCAGCCCCCCTATACCTCATACTCTGTCGCACGACCAATCCTCTTCCACAAGTTTTACGCTTATGTCTTTAATGCGATGGCTAATTTCATCTGTTTTCAGAAGTTTCAGAACATCAAACTGCTTCATGCCTCCGTTTGTGATCTTGTTTACTATCGAAGGGCAGTTCAACACGTTACCACTTAACCACTCCTGAATCTGTAGGTCGTGGTTTATAGGGGACGTGGGTATACTTCAGGAAAGTTTGATTTAAATCACTGCTCATATACATCGTTCCACGTGTAACAAGGATACATGACTTTCAAATGGTCACGTAAGTCTGGTTCTTTTATGCCCACTCCTAATAATTAACCATCTCTTTTAAGTTAATTTGGAAATAATTAGGGTATTACAGCTTCAGTTAATCTTGTTAAGGTAGTCTTGTATACATTCTGATTATTATACGAATCGTCAGATATGTTTAAGTTCAGTCAGGTTAAGTTAGGGCCATTTCTGTTAATGGAAGTTCAGTGAGGCTCATTCAGGTTAACTTCATTTCCAAAAGAAATTAGTTAAGTTCCGATATGGTCACACTTGAAAAATTAATTTTGCACTATACTCATCAAATTCCATCAGGTCAATACAGATTGACTGAAGCTAAGGCTTTGCAGTCATTTTAAAAATAACCAGTTGTTTCGAGGCAATGGTTCCAGGGGTCTGTCTGCCTATCTGTCTATCATGCAATCATTTTGGCTCACCAGAAGATTATGGAATCCGGACTGTGCTACTTAGTTCAGACATTTAACGTGAGTGACTATTTTTTCGCCCCTAAGTGATATTATATGAACATTTTTCCAATGTGTCCAACTCTGGGCATAGGCTTCACAGCCCGTTTCCTGGGGTTTATCAGTCCTTTTATGTATTGTGCATTTCTACATAGGCTAATACCCACTTCGGCGCTAACACCAACCGTCCAAATTAAATGTGGGAGGGTCTTACGGTAAATCAGTATAATCTGCATCAGAAAAATTCAAATCTTTATACTGTTACCTGCCCCAGCCAAGAATTGAACCTGGACCCACTGGGACTGCAAGCCACTTCCCTACCAACTGGGCCACCGTCTTTCCACAAACCCCAAACACTCCTCGGATACCTTTACAGGCCACATCCGATCGCAGTACTTTCACCAGTAGACCGCCAAGCCTTAATGCGGTTGTTTGGACTATACGAAATCATTTGGGTTGTCAGTCAGTGCAGTGTCACCTGAAGACAGCCTTACACACAGTGTGTAGATGATGGACGATCTAATTTAACAGAAGTGGCGGGGGGGACACAACCTGGCCGCATTATGGGGTGGTACTACTACTCTGCGGCCAGGTTGTGTTAGGAAGAATACTGCCACCGTATTCCCTGCGTGTCGTAAAAGGCGACTAAAAGGGGCGGGGTGAGGGGACTAGGGACCTCCTCCTCTGTTTTTTAGTTCCTAAAAAGAGACAGGCCAGAGAAAGGGATGGGGGATGGAGTTATCCCCGTACCCTGAAGATTGGGTCTGTGAATGTGCGTGGATGTAGTACGATTGAGGCTAAAAGGGAGGAGATTGGGAGAATGTTTGTGAGAAGAAAGTTGGATGTGTTAGCTTTGAGTGAAACGAAGATGAAAGGGAAGGGGGAATCTATGTTTGGAAGTGTGAATGGAAGATTGTCAGGTGTTGATAGAGGAAGGGCAAGAGAAGGTGTGGCCTTGTTAGTGAGTCCGGAAGTACAGCAGTGTGTGATTGAATGGAAGGAGGTGTCATCGAGACTGATGTGGGTGAAAGCGAAATTTGAACGTGAGTTGTGGGTGTTTGTGAGTGCATATGGGCCTGGTAGTGAAAGGGATGAACAAGAGAGGGAGTCTTTCTGGAATGATGTTGATGAGCGTCTGCAGAGTTTTGGAGCGAATGTGAATGTGGTAATGATGGGAGATCTGAATGCTTAGAGTGGGAAATGTAGCAGTTGAAGGCGTAGTTGGTATGCATGGTGTGCCTGGAAGAAATGAAAATGGGGAACGAATGATAGCGATGTGTGTTGAGCGAGAGATGGTGATTGGGAATACGCTGTTTGAGAAGAAAGATATTTATAAGTATACATGGGTGAGACAGGAGGGTGGAAGGGTTGTTGATAGAGCTTTGATGGACTATGTGGTTGTGTCTAGGAATGTAATAGGAAGATTGTTGGATGTGAGAGTTCTAAGAGGGGAGGGTGGAGGTATGTCTGACCACTACCTGGTGGAGGGAAAGTTAAGAGTAGGTAAGAGATGGGTGAGAGCTAGGAGGGTTAGGTGTGGCAGGGAGGTTTTGAAAGTGAGTCAGTTGGATAAAAGAGAGAAAAAGATAGAGTATCAGGAGAAATTGAAAGATGAGTGGAGCGCAGTGAAAGATCAGGAAAATGGCAGCGTGGAGGAGGAATGGCAGTTGTTTAAGAGTGCTGTGGTGGGGCATGCAGAAGAGGTGTGTGGTGTGAGACGTGTGGGTGGTGGTGTAAGAAAAGGAAGTGAATGGTGGTGCGAGGAAGTAAGTATGGCTGTGGCCGAGAAGAGACGTGCATATGAAGTGTGGCTGCAGAGGAAGGATGAGATGTCATATGAAAGGTATAAGGAAAAGAGGAATAGAGCGAGAAGGGCTGTGCGTGATGCTAAAGTGACAGCAGATGAGAGGTGGGGTAGGCGGCTGACAGAGAATTTTCAACAGAATAAGAAAATGTTTTGGAAGGAGGTGAAAAGGGTGCGAAAGGGAGAGTCTGGGAAGGAAGAACGAGTAAAAGCAGAGGATGGAAGGATGTTAATTGAGATGGATGCAGTAAGGAAGAGATGGGCAGAGTATTTTGAAAGATTATTAAATGTAGAGGAGGAAAGGGTGCCTGAGATTGGGCGGATAGAAGGGTGCAAGGAATAAATGTGTTGGGAGAGTTGAATGATTCTTTGATCACGAAGGAGGAAGTGGAGAAGGCAGTAAAGGAGATGAAAACAGGGAAAGCTGCAGGTATGGATGGGTGTGCTGTGGAATGCCTGAAGGGTGGTGGAGTGACTATTGTTGACTGGTTAGTAAGATTGTTGAATGTGTGCTTTGAGAAAGGTATGGTGCGAATTGACTGGGCAAGTGCTTGTGTGGTCCCGTTGTATAAAGGCAAGGGTGATAAGTATGAATGTACTAGCTTTAGGGGTATAAGTCTGTTGAGTGTTGTAGGTAAGGTGTATGGTAGAGTGTTAATTATGAGAGTTAGAGAGGGTACAGAGGGAGTGATTAGTGATGAGCAGTGTGGCTTTAGGAGAGGGAGGGGATGCGTTGATCAGGTGTTTGCTGTGAGACAAGTGTGTGAAAAGTATTTAGCGAAAGGCAAGGATGTGTTTTGGGCATTTATGGATTTAGAGAAAGCGTATGATAGAATTGATAGGGAGGCTTTGTGGACTGTTTTAAGATTGTATGGACTTGATGGTAGGTTACTAAAAGGGGTGAAAGGTTTTTATGTAAATAGTAGAGCATGTGTAAGAGTGGGAAATGCTGTGAGTGATTGGTTTCCCGTGAGAGTGGGGCTGCGACAGGGATGTGTGATGTCACCTTGGTTGTTTAATATTTACATGGATGGTGTTGTAAGGGAGGTGAATGCAAGAGTTTTAGATGGTCTGAGTCTGGTAAATGTTGATGGTGGAGATTGGAATCTGAAGCAGCTGCTGTTTGCAGATGATACTGCACTGGTGACTGATTCAGAGGAGAGACTGAGACAGTTGGTAGAGGAGTTTGGAAGGGTGTGTGAAAGGAGGAATTTGAAAGTAAATGAGAATAAGAGAAAAGTGATGAAGTGTACGAGGTTGGTAGATGGTAGGGGGATGAATATAGTTTTGAATGGTGAGTTGCTTGAGGAGGTAGATTGTTTTAAATATCTAGGGTCACATGTTGCTGTGGATGGAAGAATAGATGCAGAAGTGAAGTTTAGAATAAATGAAGTAGGAAAGGTGCTGGGAGGAATGAAAAAAGTGTTTAAATGTCGTTCGCTTAGAATGGATGTAAAGAGAAAGCTGTATGAGGGTGTTGTGGTACCGACTGCATTATATGGGGCTGAAACATGGAATATGGGTGTAGCAGAGAGGAAAAGTTTGAATGTAATGGAGATGAGGTGTCTGAGGAGTATGTGTGGAGTGACGCGTATGGATCGGGTGCGAAATGATGAAGTGCGAAGGAGAACTGGAGTTGTTCAGGAGATGGCTGGTAGAGTTGAGCAGAGGGTGTTGCGATGGTTTGGGCATATGGAGAGAATGGATAATGAGCGATTGGTGAAAAAGATAACTAGATCTGATGTGAGAGGTGTAAGGCTGAGAGGAAGACCACGAATAGGATGGATGGATAGTGTGAAGAGAGCGCTGGATGAGAGAGGGATGTCTGTCGAGCAAGGAAGAGTGGCTGTGCGTGACAGAAATAAATGGAGAGAAATTGTGAATAAATAAGTGATGACGCAGCCCTGAGGGGATATTCTCCCGCATTTGGTCTGATCAGCTAGTCAGGTCAGGTGCGGGTAAGGGGATGGGTATGTTATGATGTGGCAGGGGTAAACCAGCTCTGCTGTCGGGCCCTGCTGCGGATGTCACTGATTGCATTGCGCAGTTGACCCTTGTGCGGTGTGGTGCGGTGAGGATCTGTCCGTTCTCCCCTTTGGGGCTAAGATGTGAATGAATGTGTTTAAATGGATGAGTAAATGGAGAGTGTGTCGTCCTGTCTCGGCTACCTCCCTTTCCTTGGGGGAAGCAGCCTAGGTATATAGATAGACAAAAATAAGTAATAGGGCAGTCTTTAAGGATACAGGGGAAATGCAGAAGTAGGCAGAACTAAGATGGTAGCAGGCCGATGGGAAAGAGCACAGTAATTCTTCTCAGTGTGACTGCTTACAGCAAAGGTTTCCTCGAGAGGAAAGCGATTTTAAAATATAATCCTGTCACGGACAGTAACTTTCTGCTTGCTGCGTATGCGAATGTGTGTATTATTATGTGTGCTTAGACGATTTCTACTCTCTGCGGATAGCGGTAGCCAGAATTTGTTATTGGTGTAATAAAAAGCTATATTTTAACATTTTACCACCGTTATTATATGTGGGACTTTTCAGCAACAGCACTGAAGTTTGTTGCTGAAAAAAAAGGTGGCGCGTTCTATATCGGTTATTTCTGCTTTGAATAAATTAACTATCGCAAAATAATTGACATTCACCCTGTATGACATGGGGTGAAACTGGAAGAGTTTACTTGGGATTTGCCAATTTTTTTGTATTGCACGAAAACCCTAACGTCACGACCTCCCAAACTAATACCAATTCTTAATTCAGATCGACATGTTAGAAGAGTACTTCTTTACATGATCTTGATTTGTTATGAAATACTTTGTTTATGACTTGAATATATAGTAAGAAATTAACATTCACTTATCGAACACACACACACACACACACACACACACACACACACACACACACACACACAAATACCAGCTGCGAGAGGGCATTGCTACCTGTTGGTAGCTCTGTATTCCTTGTCCGATTTAACGTGAATTAATAATGACATGTCCCGTTGAATGTTTTACATAAATATTTTGCATGAATTAACCAAAAGAACAATCCGTTAATCCGTACTATACACAATTTTGGAACAAGCATAACTAGATGGACAAATGGGATTATGTTCATTTACATTTACATGACATTATACGTTTGCCTGACAATGGATATGTGTCCTAAAATATTCCTCCAAATACCATACTATTATTTTCAAGACTCGATACACTAAAGAATGAATAAAAACAACAACGATCAGTTCTTTGGGTGGCATTTACAGGTATTTCCAATGTAAGTTTTTTGTGTTTGTTCTCGTCACTTTGTTTATTCATCCCGGAAAACAAAATGTCAACCAGGCAAAATGCAGCAGAGAAGAGCATGTTCTGCGTCGTCTCTCTGTGCCTGGCGCTGATATATAAAAGGGAGATGATCAAGAAGACACTCAGTAGGGAAGGTATCCAAGTGATGGAAGTACCTGCTGTTTGGAAACCTTACGAGAACAAGGTAGAGCCTGCGTTGCCCTTAAAGAGGTGTGTTGCAATTTGTCAAAATTCCACCATTTTCTGTCTGTCTGTGTCCGTCTGTCCGTCTGTCTGTCTGTCTGTCTGTCTCTCTCTCTCTCTCTCTCTCTCTCTCTCTCTCTCTCTCTCTCTCACACACACACACACACACACACACAAATGACAGTTTTCTGCATAATTTATGTAAAAATGTGGCCAAAACACTATAACTCGGTTTAAACGTAATGTTATTATCTAAACCTAGTGAAATTTCTGACTTATTCTTTTTGTTTGCCTGGGAATGGGTGTATATGCAATGAGTACTAATAAAACAGACTGGAAGCGAACCTAGTTAGTTTGAAGTGAACCTAGTTAGTTCATCGTTTACGCATTCCCAAAGATATACGCAATAATCCAGTCTGTAGTGAGGATTCAGGCCTGCTTTTTATTTTCTCTCTCTCTCTCTCTCTCTCTCTCTCTCTCTCTCTCTCTCTCTCTCTCGTGTTTATTCCTCGACCATACTTAAGTATCAAAACCGTTGGTTGTTGTACCGTTTATCTGGTCACTTCACTTCTCATTGGCTACAGATCATTAACCGCGATTCTCAACCCCCTTTCCCCCAAGTATCATTCAATTCCATTCAGATTTGCTTCATACCTGCCCCACCTTCTCCTAGATATGCGAGACTGTACTTCGAACCCCCTTCCTCTTTCACGCCATCATTCCATCTCCATTACTTCATATTTTTCTCATCTCTGGTAATCTGTCATCACTCTTCCCACAGTGCCTTTGTCTGACATAGGCCCTGTATTCCTGTCGGTTATGGAAGCTCCCTACACCTCTGTCATACTGACGTAATTTTGGATATGGTTAGTTAATATCAATCCGTAGGGTTGCCATACGTCCGGATTATCCCGGACATGTCCTGAAATTAGGTGTCAAAATTTTCATCAGGGAGGAATTTTAACACTCCAAAAGTCCGGAACATCTACTTCCATCACTTTTTCTCGAAACATTTAATACACCATTGAACTCCGTAATGACGAGAGAAAGAGAGAAATACCTTTGTTGTTTTTATCAACTAGTAAGTGTTGCCAACTTGGCTAGTTTAGCGCTAGCACTTAGCTAAAATGTCTTGCATTTTTTCTTGTTTGGGCAGTTTTTTATTTTTTTTCCCAGTGCTTATTGCTGTTATAGCCATAAAATAAATGGTAATTGCTCACAATTATTGGGTTAGTTTTTATTTTTGCACTGTAGCATTTGTTATTCCTATGCTCTTATCCCGCATCTAAAGCTCTTCAGCATTCTTCAGTTATATACTAGCCAATTCTGTACTTTGCCTGTTGTCCACCATATTGTAAAAAGATTAAAGATTGTGGTAGTATACAGAAGTACTGGCGTATGATATCATTCATTCATCATTCATTGCCAGACGCCATGTATCCCAAACGGGGTGGTCAAGGGCTTAGAGTTAATTGTTTTACAGTGAGGGGCACTAATCCTCCACCAACCCCACTTGACACGTAGGGAGAACGTTATGCCAACAGCATCTGGTGTTCCCAGGCGGTCACCCATCCAAGTACTAACCAGACCCAACGTTGCGTAATATGATTGAAAAAAAAGTCGGATTTTTTTTTTTTTTTTTTTATTTTATGGGGCATTTTTGGGTTCCGAAGGCCTGGGCCTAAAATGTTCGGAAATTGGGGTTCCAGGAATTGAGCGTCTGGTTATTACAGAGATTACTGTATATATATATATATATATATATATATATATATATATATATATATATATATATATATACACAGTAAAACCTCACTATAACAGACTAATTGGGGCCCAAGCCATTCCGAAAAAAGTTAAATTCCAATAAAAGCGACATCCAGATTTCCCCCTGCTAACCCGGACTTTTTGCAATAATATCAGACATTAGTCTGGATTGCATCAACAGTTTTTAAACTGTTCTCACTACCATTGCGGCACTGTCCTGTATTATACATTCACTTCAATAATCAAATGGAATAATACAGGCACCGATGTACAGCTCCGGACAGATGAAACGGCTACACCCCATCCACCAGCGACTTGGTTTGGGTCTCAGTGGTTCTGGTAACAGTTGCAGGTGGAGGGAGGGGGGATGTGGGAGGGTGAGGAGGGGAGAAATGTGGGCGGAGTTATATAGGGGGTAGTGTGGGAGGGTGAAGAAGCAGCACAGTCTGGCTGGTGGGAGGGGGAGACGAATGGTTGGGTAGCGGAGACGAGAGTCGGCTGGAGGGTAAGACAGGTGAGTGTGATTAGATGAAAAGAAATTACAAAAAATTAATTATTATAATATCTGCTGCATATATTGCATTTTATCTACTAAATAAAAACACTGTCTATTATTCACCACCGTATTTGGGTATCCTACTCATTATTATTATTATCCTTTGGATATTAGGCAATAAATAAAGATATTGGACGGTCTTTCGGACCCGAACCAATTTTTTCATAACTTTTTTCTTCAGCTATTTCCGTATTCCTATTATCACTCGTGCTTGAAGTCCCCCTTT
This sequence comes from Coenobita brevimanus, assembly GCF_032717465.1. Classification (NCBI taxonomy): domain Eukaryota; kingdom Metazoa; phylum Arthropoda; class Malacostraca; order Decapoda; family Coenobitidae; genus Coenobita; species Coenobita brevimanus. The sequence continues at coordinate 30,526,709 of NC_137003.1, forward strand.
TTATCACTTTCTCCTACGCCCTACATTTTTTTTTAGGCATAAGGCAGTTTAACTTTCTCTTTAAATAACCATATTTGTCAACAAATATTCCTTTCATTAATCTATTTAATTACCTGTTTTCTTTCAATATGCATTTGTCTAATAATGGGTGTTACACCTTAATTGGCGCCGCTATTTGACGTTTTGAATAAATTTGGTCTAAATTTACGCATATATTGCAGTCTCTCTCAAGTAGGCTGGCAACCTCACACATCCTCACCCCTGCTTTCTCCTTCTCTCGCTACCCGTTCCCTCCTTTCCTTTTGTAGTACTGTTTATCTAATCTTTCTCATATATTTAACCTCATTCCTTCTTACAAACTTTTAGTGCCATAGGAATTTCTCCCTTATCACCTACAGTCCTACTACATTAAATTGGAAGAAACTGCCATCGGGAAAAGAATATCCGGAAATTTACGGCGAAGGTTACGATATTAGTTATTTGGAATGAAAGTGTTGGCAGATACGCATTCTTGACGTGATTATCGCAGCCACAGCATTTCGCCTTCATAAAACAGAAGGACTATAGGTTTCATGCATTACCTCCTTACGTCCAGCATTACTGTGCAGAACGCCATGTATAACACATTAAGGACCACAATGACAGTACTGGTAGTCATCGTGATTCTCATGAATCTCTCCATAGGCTATTGAAAACAGTGCTTTATGCTCAACTTCAGAATTATGTTCTCATCATGGCAATGATAGACAAAGATAATAAAAACAATATATACAACCAAATTATCATTTATTATACAACAAAGCTCAAACTGCCTCCGTGCTACCTGAAAAAAATTAAATACCTGATCATATATATATATATATATATATATATATATGGATGATGCCATGTCGTAGCGCTTAAGGGAATAACAGGGATGACGACGGTGATAATTATCGCAAGGAAACGAGATGAAAGGAAAATTTTCTCTACCTGAAGTAAATTCTAATGGACAGTAATAATTCGAGACCCCGTTTATTGACAATAATTTTTATAGATCTGCATGTCGCCGTTATTGCGTCTCGGAACATTTCGGTAGATGATATAACTGATATAAATTGATAAATGGGTAGAGAGATATCCTTATCGTCTATATTACGTGATAAGTATGATATAGTAATGATAATCTGTCCTGATAGAGTACATCTTGCTGTGACGGAAGGGTATTTGTAAAGCGAACTAATTTATACCACAGACTGTATCAGAAGTGTTTCTTCTTCGTAAACTGAAGCTCGATGAATACTCTAGACTGTATGCCAGGAAGCAGGTGACCTTGGTGTTTCTTATGAGGGATCCGGTTCGTGGCATAGTATGGAGGATGCATAGAGCTCAAATTTATCAAACAGATAGTATCCTCGTAACTGGCCACTTCTTCACCCACTTCCTGAAACTCAGACATGGAGTACCGGGGTGAGAATAACGCCATAATGACTAATACACCACAAACACATGGATATTTATACATCAACGAGAAACGACTGTGGTTCACTTGTATTTTCTATGGACTGCAATAAACACCGTTACTCAGGGCAGACCACCAGTTCCATGTTTTGTCAGTATATACTGAGATGAATGATTCTAACCGAATCAGGTAGATCCTCTCCGTCAACTGAGACAGTGGCATACTGACATGTGAATTAATTGTCATGTCTGGTTATTCTTTAGAAACAGTAAAAAAAAAATAATGACTTTTTGTTTACCTGTAGAAACAAATAAAATAGTAATTAGAGGACAAACTTGTGCCACGTGACACTATGCGAAGTCGTTAGGTTTCCTGCCATGAACAGAGGATCATGTATTTAATTTCTTCAGGCTACATGTGATTGTGTGAGCTGCTTACACCGTTGAGACTGCAGCACGGAGGCAGTTTGAGCTTTGTTGTATAATTAATGATAATTTGGTTGTATATATTGTTTTTATTATCTTTGTCTATCATTGCCATGATGAGAACATAATTCTGAAGTTGAGCATAAAGCACTGTTTTCAATAGCCTATGGAGAGATTCATGAGAATGACGATGACTACCAGTACTGTCATTGTGGTCCTTAATGTGTTATACATGGCGTTCTGCACGGTAATGCTGGACGTAAGGAGGTAATGCATGAAACCTATAGTTCTTCTGTTTTATGAAGGCGAAATGCTGTGGCTGCGATAATCACGTCAAGAATGCGTATCTGCCAACACTTTCATTCTAAATAACTAATATCGTAACCTTCGCCATAAATTTCCGGTTATTCTTTTCCCGATGGCAGTTTTTTCCACTTTCATGTAGTAGGACTGTAGGTGATAAGGGAGAAATTCCTATGGCACTAAAAGTTTGTAAGAAGGAATGAGGTTAAATATATGAGAAAGATTAGATAAACAGTACTACAAAAGGAAAGGAGGGAACGGGTAGCGAGAGAAGGAGAAAGCAGGGGGGAGGATGTGTGAGGTTGCCAGCCTACTTGAGAGAGACTGCAATATATGCGTAAATTTAGACCAAATTTATTCAAAACGTCAAATAGCGCCGCCAATTAAGGTGTAACACCCATTATTAGACAAATGCATATTGAAAGAAAACAGGTAATTAAACAGATTAATGAAAGGAATATTTGTTGACAAATATGGTTATTTAAAGAGAAAGTTAAACTGCCTTATGCCTAAAAAAAAATGTAGGGCGTAGGAGAAAGTGATAAAAAGGGGGACTTCAAGCACGAGTGATAATAGGAATACGGAAATAGCTGAAGAAAAAAGTTATGAAAAAATTGGTTCGGGTCCGAAAGACCGTCCAATATCTTTATTTATTGCCTAATATCCAAAGGATAATAATAATAATGAGTAGGATACCCAAATACGGTGGTGAATAATAGACAGTGTTTTTATTTAGTAGATAAAATGCAATATATGCAGCAGATATTATAATAATTCATTTTTTGTAATTTCTTTTCATCTAATCACACTCACCTGTCTTACCCTCCAGCAGACTCTCGTCTCCGCTACCCAACCATTCGTCTCCCTCTCCCACCAGCCAGACTGTGCTGCTTCTTCACCCTCCCACACTACCCCCTATATAACTCCGCCCACATTTCTCCCCTCCTCACCCTCCCACATCCCCCCTCCCTCCACCTGCAACTGTTACCAGAACCACTAAGACCCAAACCAAGTCGCTGGTGGATGGGGTGTAGCCGTTTCATCTGTCCAGAGCTGTACCTCGATATACGATACCTTTAGATGCGATACCCCAGCTCAACGATGAGGGCAGAAACAACACCGCACCCCGCCTAAAGTTGGCCAAATCCTGGTTGAACGATGGGTCTTGATTTTTTTTTTTTTTTAACTGATTTTGATGATATTCCAGACCAAAATCGTGTGTTTAGGTCGATCTAGAAACCATTCCTAGGCTCAGATTAAATGTCTTTTAGCCATTGGTGGGTTGAACATTGTCACCTTAGGGCACAGTTCACTAAGCTTGATTTTTTCCAGGCTTACACTTGACAATTCTCAGACTTCACTTGTTGGCTTCAGTGAGCTATCCACAGGTGCCAGGCGTAGGTCAGCTTCCCTTACAGCCGTTAGGCCATTTAGATTGGCTTTAAACTTGTTTTTGGACTCAATTGGGCGGACCCAGGACTTGGTTGGGGGAGAAACCCAAGGCTCAAAAATGCATCCCTATACTTTACATGCTAAATCTACCCCGAGATACAACACCCCACACAACGATGGATCTTCACTCAACCAACCGCATTGTCAAACCGGGGTATACCTGTACTGTAAATATAATAAAACTGTACTGTACACTGATAAACATATCTTTTATTTACCTTACTGTGGTGAACATAGCTGAAGTGGTCAGGCACTCCAGACTGCTTCTGGATTTGTCAGACTTTTTCCGATATACAAGAACTATCTATCTATATAATCAAAGTTTCGTAACTCTAAAGGCCCAGAGTGTGTTTTGGGTAGGGGAGGAAGCATGGGTTTCAGTGGAAGCGTCCTGTATTTTGACTGTTCAGATATGGCAACCCTATCAATCCGTATGTCATTTATGATAAGTATGGTGATATTTGAATGACTTAACCCGCCCGGTCCCGTCGACGTATGGGTACATTGCAATGATTTGCATTTTCCAGTCCCGGCGACAAACCAGTACATCGTGCAATTGCAAAGTGCATAATTTCGACAATTTTCAAATTTCGCGCTGGATTTGCGGTACATATCCTCGCATGACCTTCCCCTACCTGCCACCAGGTGGGGACACTCGGCGACCCCGCGCGACCCGCGCTAACCTGCCGCTCGTCCACTCACCTGGGAGCAATGGTCCTGCTCAGACATGGCTAAGAGAGGTCTCTCAGAGGGCGAAATTCAAGCCGCCCTGGACGCATTTACAGGCGACAGTGATTCCCCACTGGACGACGAGGTTGTGGATAAAGATTATGTGCAGCCAGAGGAGAAAGAAACCACCAGCAGTGATGAAGAAGTCCCGTCTCCCAGGAAGCGGCAGTACGTGACTTACCGTGCTGCTAGAGAGGGGCAGCCGGCCAAGAAACCACGTGGAACATCCTATGCCCATCCCCAACGTGATCTGGAACCAGATTTCGATGACGAGGACGAGGACGGAGTTGTGGGACGTGCTGCCACGTGGTATGGACGTGAGGTAATCACTCATTGTGGGCCAGAGCGCACACCACCTCAGACGAGCAGGTATGGGCCTAGTATTTTGTTTGGGGAGTTAGGAAGTGCCGTGGAGGGAGTGGGGAGTGAAAGGGAAAGTGCAGGGAGGATTAGGGAAAGTGAGAGTGACGTGAGTGAGTCATTGCTCTCCCTAGGTAGTGTGAGGGGGCGTAGTGCATCACGTGGGCGAGTGCGGGTGCGTTCAGCATCACGTGGGCGAGTGCGGGTGCGTTCAGCATCACGTGGGGTTGTGATGGAGGGGGAAGGTGGGGAGGAACCACTCCCAAGCACGTCTTATGCTCCCCAATATCCCCTAACACGTGGTCGAGCTAGGGTGCGTGAGAAAGCACGTGGTGTTGTCATGGAGGGGGAAGGTGGGGAGGAACCACTCCCCAGCACGTCTTATGCTCCCCAATATTCCCCTACTTCATCCCCACAGCCCCCTAATGTTCCTCAAGGCCGTAAGGGTAAGGGAAAGGGAAAGGGTAAAGGCAGAGGGAAGAGGAGTGACAGTGGGGAAGCCCTCCGTACTCCTTCTCCCCCACCTCCCCCACCAGGATCTCCTCCCCACCCAGACGAAGGCGGTGATGGGGATGATGGGGACGAGGGATTTGTGGGATGGAATTGGGAGGATGGGAGTGATTTTTCTCCCCTCATTCACCCCTTCACTGAGCAGGGGCGTGCTGGCTGCATTGCTCCCGGAATTCACCATAATTCCACCAGGTTGGATTTTTTCCACCTGTTTTTTAGTGAGGCATTCGTGGAGCAGATTGTTTACCAAACCAACCTTTTTGCAAGCACCCAGCGCCTTGAGAGTGAAAGATTGGGAACAAGGAGTAGGCATTCTATCATATATGATTACCCTGCCTCCCTTTCAGAAATGTTCCTATTTTTTGCCTTGGTCCTTTTGATGGGTATTATACGAAAGAACAGAATTCCTGCTTACTGGACAAGGGACCCTGTTATGTTTACCCCAATATTTGGGCAAGTGATGAGCCGTAATCGGTTTCAACAAATTCTAAGTCGCCTCCATTTCTATGATGCTCATGATCCTGCAAATGCGAACAACACTGATAAGATGAGGCGAATTAGGTTGGTCTTTGATCACCTCAAGCAAACCTTTCGTTCCTCATTCTATCCATATAGAGACCTTGTCATAGACGAGAGTCTCGTGTTGTGGAGAGGTAATATTTCATTCAGACAGTATATACCCAGCAAAAGGCACCGTTTTGGGTTCAAGATCTTTGTTATGTGCGACTGTAGGACTGGATACGTGCAAGACATAGTCTTGTACACCGGTGCACAGACATAATAGAAGATCGAAGTATTGGACTGTCGGGAGCAGTGGTAAAGACGATGATAGAAGACTACCTTCATCGTGGTCACGTCCTCTACCTGGACAACTGGTACACTAGCCCTCTTCTCGCTCGTTATCTACACATGCATGAAACGGGAGTCTGTGGAACCGTGAAGGTGAACCGGCGTCATATGGCCAAGGTAGGGCGGAAACTTGACAGGAATGAGGTTGTCTTCTTCAAAGCCTACATCATCCTTGCAACTGTGTGGAACCACAATAGAGAAGTAAGTCTCTTGTCAACGGTTCACCGCCCCTTGATGCACCGTACTGATTCCGTAGATTACCGTAGCGAGAACAGGCGTCACATTTGGAAACCTGAGTGTGTCATGGACTATAACATAAACATGCGCCTGGTGGACCAGTCAGACTCCATGATATCGACGGTAGAGTGTGCCAGGACCACGATGAAGTGGTATAAGAAACTGTTCTTTCACTTGCTAGACATCACTGCTCTGAATTGCCACCACCTTAACGCCATGACAACAGGAGTTTAGGAAACCTTTGAAGGGTTTGTGAGGGAGCTCACAAGAGAGATATTTGCACGTTATGCTGTAGAAAGGCCCCAACATCGCACCCGCACTGCCCCTATTGCCCAAACTCCCCTGAGAATATCCGGCCGCCATTTCCCCACTCCTATCCCTCCCCCGCCAAACAGACCTAGGCTCCAACGCAGGTGTCACGTGTGTAGCAATTCCCGGGTGAGAATCACGACACAGAGGAAGGACACCCGCTATGAGTGCGTGCAGGGTGACGTGGGTCTCTATATGCACCCATGTTTCAGCGAATATCACACGTTGATGCAATTCTGATATGGTGTGAATGCAACAGGACGCTGAAACTATGAAGTAAATGCGACAGACAGACGCTCAGTGAAATTATCAGTCATGTTGATCTCCAGATATTAGAATTAAGTGCATACGGGTATAACATAAGTGCAAAAATTGTATGTAAGTGTATAAATATGCTGTAAGTGGAAACATACGTAGCGAGGGTTTTATGATGCGATATTCTGTCGCTCAGTCCAATAAATACGGCCCATAATTATGTAATTATTATTATTGGAAATGCTAACGGGTATAAGTTCAAATTATTATAAGTGCTGAAATATATTCTAAGTCAAATATTCCTAGCGTGTGTATAGAGATGCGATATCCTGACGCTCAGTTGAATGAATAAGGCCCGTAATAATGAAAATAGAAGTCAACAAGTGGGAAAGTGTGTAATATATGTGAAGAATTAGTATATAAGTGTTTGAGTATTATGTTGGTCGAAACATTCATTGCGAGGGTATTTTCATGCGATATTCTGATGCTCACTTGAATAAATAATGCCAGTAAGTATGTACAGTGCAGTATAGGGGTATAAACGTGTGTAATGTAAGTGGGAAAGTATAATTGGAGTGAATAAATAAATTAAAAGATGAAACACGAGTGTTTGAGATTGTGGTTGCTACGTGAATATGCTCTACCATATCGCTAAATGCCCTCGTAATGAATGTAAATAATTGAAAACATTTACAGTGGTGGAGGAAAGGTTCTATGTAAATGGAAAAATAATAGAAAAGTGATAAAACAATTGGGCATGTTGAACGAGTGCGCTTACTAAGCTGATGTGCGCTAAACTTATGCTGCATGTCATCATAATGAATGAAAACATCTGAAAACACTTACAAACAGTAGAAATTGGTAAAATGTAATTGAAACAGAAGTATACAAGTAGAAAAAATGATATGTTGACTCATACAAGAAACTTAGCATATAGCATGTTACGACTCGGACCACACTAGCTATGCTCGCGCGATGGTACAATGCTTATTTTTCATATATATGTGTCTGAAATCCATTATATTGTTACTGTTACTGTTTATTAGTTCAAATTCAATAAATACAGAGGTGTTGTGTGTTGTTTCTCCCAGTATTCCCTACCATAGAAAACGTCGGAGGTGCGGAAAACCTCGGGACGTGACGGGTTAAATGACGCAGAAGAGAATAAGATGAAGTAATAAGCAAAATAAATCGCTTAGGAAGAGATGTTAGAAAATTTCCATAACGGACGGGAAAACGGACTATTGTATTACAGAGAAAGGAATGGCGCCATGAATGTTGACTATTACAGTCTATACAGCTGTACTAATATGCATGAAAGAATGAAACTAACCATTACTACATACATGAATAATATGGGCACAAGAAAATGAGGTGAGTGTATGGGTTGACGGCTGTTACCAACCCGATTTTAATGGGGACTACTTCTAACGCAATCGCTATGAGGGATTTGTCATGAAAAACGTCCCATGACGGTATAAGGAATACAAGTGCTGGAAACACTATATTACTGAAGGATCGAATATGAAACTAAATATTAATAATAACAAGGTCAGAAGAACTGTGTCCTCCGTATCAGTGAAAACATTACTGACGTATTATTGCAGAAAACTCAGTCTAAGACAGGACTGGAGTCGGTGAAAGGAAAAGCCTTAGAGTGCATCATGTTTTATAAAGAAGATATTACCAATACACGATATTTGTACACTGCACAAGAGACAATTAGGATCCGGCATAAAGTCGGTCATTGTGCCGGGTCTAAAGGAACGTTAAGCATCTACGGGAATGCCAGGTATCCACACTCCCAGTACCTGCAGTCTCTTTGAAGTCCGATTTCCAAGAGCAATAAATCTGCTTTTCTAGAGAGAGCATAACCCAAGGAAACAATGAGAACATTTATCGTACTTAAGAGAATAAGGAGAGTGAGATGGTTCACATAGTAGCGAGTCCATTAAAAGTAAGAGGATAGTCATATATGTGACTTTGGACGTAGACTTAGCAGTTCACACAACACCTTGGCAGAGGAGAGAAACACACGATGGAATTAACGGAGGTATATAACATGACATGCCAGTTAGTCCTGTGAAAGTTTAGCCAACAGTCATTAGAAATGCATCTCCTTAACTTAGTCCGTGATCCAGCTGGGGCTCATCTCACGATCTTACCATGAGGAATCCACTCCTCTATCAAACTATAATTAACCTTCAAAAAGGAACATTTTTTATGCATAACAGGTTTTTTCCCCTTCCTCAATGCTCATATGTAGTTTTATCACATATCTCCTGCAACTTGCCTGTCACAGTTCCTTAGCTTTCACAAGTTGCGCTAAATTCAGCTTCACCCACAGGAGGTCTTTGGAATCAACCTGAAGAAAAATCATCTTCATCATCATCATCATCATCACCTCACAAATAAATAAAGTGGGAGGTTACAAGAAACAGGGTCAGAAAATTAAAAAATAAACATGAAACAACGGCCAGTGAACTAGGCCACACATCCTTTCAGACAGCGATATTGTTTTATTAATTTCACAGACCGAACGATCAACACAAAACTGGACTTCATAATGCCTGTGAAACAAAGTTATCCTGTCGACTGCCAGGTTAACAAGTGGACAGAACCCTTGCTGAACTTGTCAGCCGTTGATATGGCTCGGGGCTCCACCCCAGAAGTCGAATAAGATGGACGAATAAACCAAGAGGAACAGAGGAGATTATTAAGGTTAAGGGTTTTACTTTACGAATTTCGGTGACCATTCTTATTTCCTGACTTTCTGTTGTTCTGGACTCGAAAAACGGGAAACTGGGCTGCAAAAAATTCAATATATTACCTAGCCAACGTCTCATTTCCTGTATGGCCCGGCCTCCACTATAGGTGGAGGAAATCTTAAAACGAACGTCTCATGAAACTAAATAATAATAATAATAATAATAATAATGATAATAATAATGATAATAATAATAAAATGGTTGGTTAATTCGGCCTTATGATTCCTAGCACCTTCATTCAGCTTGTGAATCATAATTTAAAGAAATAAAATGAAAATATTGTTACATTTTTCATACGAGCTCGTGGTGGTTTTGTCAGCATAATCAGCTCGCAATTGGCAGAACCTGAGTTTGTTTGTCAACACTGTATTAGGGAAGTGGACGTATACTGATACTACAGGTCATATCCTGTGGGAAAACTGAGACGGGGAAAAACGTCTGCCTTAACCATCCTTGATCCGTAAATGGAAATAGATCTAAAGCTCGTATTGTCGTCGGTTAAGAAAGCTCCCCAACATCTCTTCTTTATTGATTTAATTGTGGATATTGATGTTTAATATTCAAAATAATTTATGCTGAGTACGGCGAAACCAGAAGTATTTATGTAGCATAAGACAACAGTAAGGTGTAACAAATAACATAAAGGTGATAAGGAGCTGCCTTAACCGATGAGAATGCAGTCAAAGTCGTTTAAACATTTCACCACGGTACCTTCTTACACTAATTTGCCTGCTGATACTTCATTTTATAGTGGAAGAGACCGCTAGTGTAGGTGAAGACTGTTTAATGAAGACTGTTTTTCACTCTCAGGGTCACATTCTCGTTCGGTAAGGAATCTCCCAAACACCTGTTCCTTAGCGATTAATTTTTGGACACGGCTGTTTAATATCAATTTGAATGTAATTTGTGACGTTTATGATAGTATTTCAACTATTTTATTGAACAGAAGAGGAGTGTGAGTAGTATCCTGATAATCAAAATAAATCACCAAGGAAGAGCTGTTAGGGAGCTTCCTTAACCGACGAGCATGTAGACACCTGTCCGAAAAATTTAACTTATCGCAAAAAGAATTATCTGGAGGTAAGAACATAAAAATAATGGTAGTTAATAAGTAAACATAGGAACTTTGGTCTTCCAGAAATAAGAATAGATCATGATATCCAGGCGATTTTACTGAGGTTCGGAGAAACAAAAAAAAATCTGAATTTGAGCTGGACCGGTTGGAAGTATCATGAACCTCTTGAATAAGAGACATTCTTCCTAAGTTTAATATTATTTTCTGGAGATAACAATACACTTGGCACATCATCGTAGTACCCGGGTTAATAATCTAGACGGTTTTATGCAGCTTGTAAGAAACTAGATAAATTATGACTTTCATTAAACTCATCAGTAAATGTCCTTCTTACTCTCAATAAAATCGTTTAGTGATTGCCTGATAAATTTGAAGTTGTTATTGCACTGAAGTTATAACCGCGTCTCTCATGTTACTTCTTCTTTACGTTATTGCTAACAGCCCGGTGCTTGGAGTGGATGCTTGTGCTATGGGGTGCGGGTTGGAGAATCCCCTCGTTTGTGCAGGCACCCAGACTCCTTTGTAAGTTTTAGTGTATAGTGCTTTTAGAGTTTTTGCAATTCTTTACGAACGGGCGCGGCGATTCCATCTATATTATATTGCACTCACGATCCCAGGGTAAGTAATTTTGGTACATAAGCAACAACTGTTGCATTGTGACTACATTGAGTGATTGGAAAAAGACAAAATATACCTATTTGGGAGTATTTCTCGGCCGCTGCAGTGTTTACCGACGATCTCTCCTGCTGGCCGGGTTGTTTACCAACCATCGCTCCAACTGGACGCGTCCCGTGTCAAAGCAGTGGGAAAGTTTATGATTTAACCAAACTCAACTTAACCAAACCAAGCCTAATTCAACCAAAACTCACTTGCATTTGACAGCCAGCTTTGAAATTATAAAATGCGCGTTAGGAACGTTAAATACGGCCGGCTACTGGCAAACGTCGGAGGAATATTTACGCATTCTAAATTCTCATTTATAGGTTTCAGGGGTAAGTATGTAAAAGTTCCCAGTAGGCTACCTGTGGTATCCAGGAATAATAACAAGTAACCTGTGAAAAACTAATTTCAATGGAAAATATGGAAAGACCGTGCCTGTTTTGTAAAGAATTATAGATATTGTGTTTTCTATTTTTACTTCATATACTTTATCGTAGTGCCTGCTTTTATTCCTTTTACTGTCGTCTGTTTCACTGCTGTCCAGTGCCACATGAGGCAGTTGCGTCGCCAATTTTTATTAAGATTAATTAATCAATCAGTCAACAGCCCAGACGATTTTATTCAGTGCTGGGAGTGGTTTCCCAAACTTCCTTGATTGGGTATACCTGTACAAAAAATCCATCACATTTTGAAATCTTCACTAAGCTGAAACAAAATTATCTGGATATAACACAAATACACCGACCGGGCGTCACCGGACAGGAGATAAATACAGTATTTTATGGCAGGTCTGCCAGTATTTTGGATGCACAAAGTTTTCATCATCATCAACATGAACATCAACATCAATTTCATCATCATCATCATCTGTACCTCTTTTCCCTCCCTACGACGGGGTGGGGTAAGGATCCAAAGACCAGTAAATAAAAATCTATATATTTGTCTGTCTTTATTTATCTATTTATCAATCTATCTCTATAGATAGACGAATAGACACATAAATAGCTAGAAATTAAGGGAAAACACTAATCAGAGTTTGCTCATTCTCATTCATTCACATTCAAAATCGTAGAATACTGACTCCACCTCACCGATATTAACATCCGCACTTACACGTCTTTTCCAAACGTCTCCCTTCAACCAAGACACACCCCTCCCCTGATGGTTCAAGAATCTCACAGTTTGCCACTTCGTATGGGTCGTCCTCGAAGACTGGCTCCATGTAACTACAGCATACAGTGTAAGTAGGCCATGGTATGCATCGATCGGTTGTAATGCTCATTGTTTTATGTAAATCTGCCATCTAGCCCATGCATTATTCATTCTGAAGTTCATCTTCACATTGTTTTGAAATATGACCCTGACATTTGCACCGCCTAATCAATGACTCAATCATTTTATTTTAACATCTCTGTCGACCCTTTACTGCGTGAATGTGTTGGACATAGTGTTTTGGAGGATGGTTCTTAGCCTACAGTCGTTCTCCTAACGCCTTGTAGTTAGTAAGCTCATTAATTCTTCAAACGTCAGTGTTCTGCACGTTACACAGCAACCCTCAAAGAAAAGATTATTCCTTCCTGAGCTGTACAGGGGTAACATTAAGAACAATACAACAGCGCCACTTTCACACACGCCTCGAAATTGACAGTTTGTAACCTAAGTTGTTGATGCCTCAGGTTCATCTGATTGGGAACTCGGTGAACTGAAGGCTGAAACTGCGTTTCATCTAAATCCAAAATCCTTGTTCCGAGTGATAGGGAGAAAGCAGAGGGACGTTTGTGTAATCAGGCAATGGAGTCACCCAGTCATATACGTGCCTCCATGTGAAGGCGTCCTTTTGCAGAACCTCGGTACAAATAGAAAAAATATATATATTTTTGAATGTACTATGGTATTTTCTAAGAAAGTGGAATATATTTCTCCTAGTTTCTTCGACGATCAGTGGCTAGACTTGGGATAAAAGCTTAAGAATTGCTGTTTGTCATTAGACAGATCTGTTTTTGCCGAAAGAAATACAGGCATAGGATTAGGGAGGTTGTGTACTCACAATTCCTTGTCCTTCAGCAAAGAACAGGCGATAGAGCATTGTTACCTCTTTATTAGTGCAGCAGTCTCTTTATTCCCATACATGATGCACAGTACATAAGTAACCTTTAATTTTGGGTAACGTAAGATGGCGAAACTAGTACAGGATGGTGGGGGTAACTCAGTCAAGGTTATGGCACACTCAGATTTTGTGAACTTGAGTACTGTAATGAGGTAAACTACATAAAAATATATAAATGAATATACGCATATCCCATACTATATATATTGTATTAGTTGCACCCCATGGCTCATGTGAACGTAAACCTGGTGTGCAATTAGCAGATCTGATTGTAGGATTGAAGGGGAGTTGATGGACGTTTGTATCTCGTGTGTGTGTGGGTGTGTGTGTGTAACCTCCCACAGGAACCATCTTGTCATGGTGAGAGCATGCGTATCCCTTAAATCTGGTGGGCCATACCAGTGGGGGGAGATACCCCCAGCCTAAGCAGGAGGCCAGAGTTACCCATGCTGGAGGGACCATCAGTGAGGGATCAGACTAAGTGTTCCCAGGCACCCTTGGATGGATTTAGGCTGTGGGAGTAAACTCTAAATGAAAAATCCCTGAATGAAGTCTTACCGAAGACGAGTTTTGACAGAGCACCCGGCAGACTTCTGCAACCCCGATCAGTGGATGGTCGTCGTGAATCTTCACACGACCATCACAGCCTATGAAGGGCCAAGTAATGTGGTGGTAAGGACTTCACACTCTCACCACCACACCAAATTCATTCATTGTGCAAGCCCACAGCTATATTAACTTCCCATTTCATCCTTTCTTCAAAACCAAACGACCTATGACGACAGGATAGGGATGACGGTGACAGGTCATGGATACGGATGGAAGTCACTGGCTCGAGTTCAGCACATTGGCGGCAATTGCCCAGTCACTGGCATGGTGGCACTGGAGCAGGTCATGCCTTCAGTAGCATCCAGTGCGACTGAACAGCTAGAAACGGACACCCAACTGCTTACTCTGATAGGGAGGGGTTTAGTAGAGGCAACCTAAACATTTGCTGCTCCACACCTGGGCAGATATCCGCGTCTGTCAATGCATAAGCACACTACAGTTGAAGAACCAAAAGAATCACTGACTCTTGCTACCTGGAATATATGAACCTGGCTTGATACTGACCAAGACACATGTCCACGCCGTAGGATTCCTCTTATTGTCCATCAACTGAAAAGATAATAAATTGGCACAGATGCCTTACCTAAGACTCGTCTCTCAGGATAGGGCAACTTAACTGAAGCAGATGTGTGTAAATACTTCTGGAGGGGGCGGTGGCTGAATCGGTAGAGAGGCGGCCTGCAGTCCTGATGGACCCAGGTTCGAATCCCAGCTGGGGCAGGGAACAGTTTAAGGATTTGAATTTCATAAAAAAGCAGACTTTCCTGATCTACCAGATGACCCGCCGACATGTCATAAAAGTACCCCCGTTAATACCAATACACCAGTCCTGTATGAGACAGCCCTAGCATGTATTCAATATGGACGGTGGGTGTTAGCGCCGAAGTGGTGACATGTAGAGAGGTGTATGGTATGTAGGAGGACTACTGGGCCTTGAGAGCAGGCTGTGAAGCCTATGCCCAGTGTCGGACACATAAAAAAAAAAAAAAAAAACTACCATTGAAGATCCAAAAATCACCCGTGGGTATATCAGAGATGCTGATGTCCTGGCACTTACCTCTCTCTAAAGTCAATATGCAATACTCATGAGTGCCTATGCCTCAACACTTGGCTTTGAGGGCACCAACAAAGAATCCTTAAATGCCTCTCTGGATGCAACCATTTGCCCAATACTATATAATGGCAACTTCATCCTGCTTGGAAATTTTCATGCAAGTGCAGGAAAAGATAATCTCTCTGGCAAGGCTTTTAGGCCGTCATGGTGTTGGTAACATGAACAACAATGGCCTTAGACTGCTTTCATTATGCTCACAACAAAGTCTGTTCATCACTAACACCATTTTTCAGTTTAAGAATAAACACAAGACACATGGATGCACCCACAATCTAGGCATTGGCACCTAAATAATTATATCATTATAAGGCAGGGAGATCTTTTTTTTTTTTTTTTCATAAATAACAGAACGGAGGAAGGAAAAACAAATGAGTAAACAAAAATAATCCATACACCAGATTACTGGTGTCCTCTGTTCATAAAATATCTGTAACAGTTAGACTTGAACAGTTGTGGGTTGAAATTTGGAGGAAAACAACTCTGGGGAAGCGCGTTCCAGAGAGATGCAGTTCGGGGAATGAACGAATTCTGATAGGCAGAAGTTCTTCAATATGGTTGAGTGACATTCCAGTCATGAGCGCTACCAGATGCCCGTGTAGCACGAGGGAAGGCATGGAGAGGTGGCACCATGGACGCAACTTCGTCTGAGCATTTGCCAAAAAAATATCTGTAAAATAATGCAAGAGAGGCAACATTCCTTCTTACTTGCAGGGGAGGTAGTTTATATGTAATGGCAGGATTGTTAATGATTCTAACAGCTTTATTCTGAATTTTGTCTAGTTGTCTTGATGCAACCTCTCCACAACCAAGCCATGAGAGGTGCTGAGTGCTCAACAGACCATACCTTTATACTTGCCAAATTGCAATTAGTCATACGCCCACAAATGCGCCGGCCATCCTTCAAGAAACTAAACTGTAGTATTTTAAAGGATGCAGCGACTTGAAACACCTTCTGCAGCATTATTACAGACAAACTGTTCCAGTGATCACCATTTAACCCAACAACAAAGCAACAAACCTTGACGTAGAGCGGCCGAACATTAAGACACTGCTTCAAAGCACTGCAGAAGAAACCGTAGATACTCCACCCACCGTCATAATGACTGGTTTGATGAACATGCTGAGGGCATACTCGTACATGACCTTCTTGCAATGAAGAATAGGGCACACAGCAGCTGGTTGGTTCATCCTAGCTCCTTATTCCGTAAAACTGAATTCCAGATTCTCAGAAGTGAAACCCGAAAGAAACTGCTTGCAAGGAGAAAAAATACTGGACTGAGCAAGCAAGAAAGCTGCAAACTCTAGCTGATATTTATGACCAATATCGATTCTACAAGTTGATAAAAACTATCTGAGGGCCAACCAAACATAACATAGGCCCTACACGATCAGCCGAAGGAGAGCTCCTGAAAGACAAGCAATAACTTGTAGAAAACTGGGCACAATATTATATTTCCAAACTGAATCGAATAAACCCGGGGGAGAACAGTATCCTTGATGACATCCACAAGTGGTAGATCAACACTTGCAGAAACTGTCTAGGCCATCCGTTCTTTAAAAATTAAAAGCCCAGGCCACGGTGGCATACCACCCGAACTAATCAAATATATAGGCCAGTTCCTCCACCACTTCCTCGATAATCTCGTACTATCTGGTATCAACAGCGAATTCTCTCTGAATGGCTTACTTCTGATAGTGTAACCATTTACAAGAAAGGGGACAGCTCAAGTTGTGACAACAGCAAAGGTATCTCCCTCCTTGTGAATGCTAGCAAAGTAGTGTCTAAGATAACGTTATCCAGACTGACACATATGAGTCAACACTTCCTGAAAGACAGTGTGGATTCTCGAAGGAAAGACGTGCCTGGTATAATTTTTGTTGCCAGACAGATTCAGGAGAAATGCTACGAGCAGAACTGTGAAATATGTATTGCATTCACTGATCTTGCAAAAGTACTGGACACCGACAACAGAGAATACTTATGGAATGCTCTTTCAAAATTTGGATATGCAAACAAATTTTTTACCATCTTGAAGGGCCTGCATGACAACATGAATGTTTGTGTATCCATAGGTGGGATCCAATCCAAACCCTTCAGCATGGACTTGGTTGTAAAGCAAGGATGTGTCCTGGTTCCTGTCATTTTCAACATCGCACTGCAGCCGCCCTTGTAGGTCACCAACAAATGAAACCTGATGATAGAATAAAAATCCACTTTCGGGTAGATGGTAACTAATTTAGAATCAGACGTCTTCATGCACAAAGACTGAACTGACTTATTTCCTACAGCTACAATATACTGATAGCTGTGCTATCCATGCACCTACCCCAGAAGCTCTACAACAGAGTCTTTCCATCGTTTCTAATATACACCATGCAATGGGGCTCTGAATAAATGTGAGTAAAACCGAAAAATATCACAGAGAATCAACCTAACAGAGCCTCATGCATTTCAGGTAAATGGCTACAATGTTAAACAGGTGGACAATTTTACTTACCTTGGAAGTGTGCTCACAGATAAACATAACATTGATGCAGATGTTCTTGCATGAATCAACCACGTCTTAGCTTTTGGGAGGACGTCTCAGACCCAGTGTCTTTCAAAACACCAACTTCAGACTCCAGGCGAAGGTATCAGTACATACAACTGTACGACTCTCACCAGCATCATATCCAACAGTTTGGGTCGTTTCACATACGATACTTACAACGCATCTAAGGACTCACATGGGAGGATAAAGTCCCTCAGTCACAGATTCTTCACCGGGCAAACTCAACCAGCGTAGAAACCATGCTGGCAAAAAAACATCGGAGATGGATCGGTCACATGTTCATGCCACAGCACCACCTTCCCAGCCAGGTTCTGTATGGCCAGCTCTGTAGCACGTTGCAACCCAAAAGGACAGACGAAGAGATATAAAGATTACATTAGATAACTCTTAAGAAATGCAACATCATATCAAAAGATCTTGAAACCAATGCCTTGAACAAAGAACAATGGAGAGCTTTCTGCAGCGAAGGAACCATATATCTTGAAGCAGCTCGGTACTTGGCGAAAGATGAGCGCAACCGTTGGAGACACAATCAAAACGGAGATCTGCAAACCCTGATTTGACATACTGACTGTGTGGTAAATTTTGCAGATCCAGCATTAGTCCGCACAGTCACACGTTGGCAGCAACGACTACGACAAACACACTATCTTAGTGAGTACAGTAAGCGTCGTCTTCGGCAGCAGGACAGCTTTAAGTACGAAAATAAGTGTGTGTGTGTGTGTGTAAGAGATAGATAGAGAGAGAGAGAGAGAGAGAGAGAGAGAGCAAATACGAGTATACTTTGCTGTTACTTCAATTTCAAAGGGTCTTGGAAGATATTAATAATGTATTTTGCCCTAATTTTCCCATCATACCTTAGCACACAAATAACGTTGCATGAGTATTTTGTCTGAAATCGTACAGCAAATTGTAAGCGCCTAATCCTATACCCTGTACTGGCAGATCGTTTGCTTGTAGTGAGGATGTGGCTGGAAGGCGTATCGGTGAGAGACATTGCCCTGGAGACTGGTGCAAGTGTTTCCTCAGTTTACAGATGGGTTCACCGCTGGCAGCAGGAAAGAATCGTGGATGCCAAAGCTCGTCAAAGAATACGTCATCAAGGAACTATATCCTGGAATGTAGTGACAGGGGATGACAGGCAATCTCAGTAATGTCAGTTCATTTCTGTGCCCACAGCTTATTTCGCACAATGAAACGTCGTCTCTTGGAAAGCATATCCTCTTCCTTTTTATGCTTGAGAAGTCAGTGTTCTAGGAATCGCCAAGTAATCACTGTGAAGCCCAAAGAATAATAAATCGCGGGATATCTCGAAGTCTTGTTCCTCGATCAGCTGCCATCCAGTCATGATATATGGTTACAGAAAAGCGTGACGCGACTAAACTGGCGGCGAAGCTTGAAGCGCAAGACACTAAAATCACTTTGAGTATATCAAGAAACCGCCGCCAGTGTGTTTTAAAAAATAAAGCAAAAGTGCGCTTAAAAAATAATAAAACCTGTGTATCCCGTTTGCATACTTTCTTCATATTAGTCTTGCTTTCGATTGCATATTTTACTTAACGAGTTTAATTGTGGATGTTTCTGACTCTTTCCTTGCAGGATGAATTCTTTCCAGTAGATTAGAAAAATTATTTCTGCAATATTTCACATTGTAACTAGGCTATTTAGCATTTGTATATAGTGTGCATTCTCTGTCTCATTGTAGGAACTAAAAAAACAGAGGAGGGGGTCCCTAGTCCCCTCACTCCCTCCCCATTTAGTCGCCTTTTACGACACTCAGGGAATACGGTGGCAGAATTCTTTGTAACACAACCTGGCCGTAGAGTGGTAATACCACCCCATAGTGTGGCCAGATTGTGTTCCTCGCCTTGGGGCTAAGATGCGAATGAATGTGTGTGTGTGTGTGTGTGTGTGTGTGTGTGTGTGTGTGTGTGTGTGTGTTGTGTGTGTGTGTGTGGATGAGTAAATTAGGAGTGTGTCGTCCTGTCTCGGCTACCTCCCTTTCTCTGGGGGAAGCAGCCTAGGCATATAGATAGATATAGCGTGCATTAATGTCAGATTACTTTCCTTGTTTGGCAGCAGGATACCAGGGCACATCTATTAAACCATTCGCTATATGATGTATTAGTTTATTCTAGTAACCTACAACCTACTTCACTGAACTGGGGAGACATTTCGTAGTGATGGGATGCTTGACGGTTATATCGAACCCCTCCACTTTGAAGGAAACGTCAATAAGAATGAGTTCATTTTCAATCTATAGGTTGCCCAACGTCATCAGGATGTGAACTCGTATACTATAGTAGGACTCGCCCACGTTTGCGGGTGTAGTGTGGTCCGCACCTGTGTACAGTGTTGCCACGTTTTCTATACCGTTATCTCTCTCTCTCTCTCTCTCTCTCCTGGCGGGAAATGTGAGCCACCCTGAGTACTTTTGATTCTTTTATAAGTTATTTATAATTGTGCTTTCATTTGTTAATTTGGTTTTGTTATATTTAGTGATGCCGACAATGCATTCAATGCATGCCCCTCTCCTGCCTCTCTCTCTCTCTCTCTCTCTCTCTCTCTCTCTCTCACCAACTGGGTGTAGAAGTGTTGCCGCTCGCGAGTGAATATATTTTTTTTTTTTACTTCGGTATTGGCATATGCCTACTATTTTGTCCTACATATTAGCTTATGATTATAAATGTGATTATTCCTCGTCTTTAAAATTATGGTAAAAGCCAGTAAATGTGAGCATTTTTCCCTAGCAACAGCTGTACAAGCTATGGTTGGGTCTACGGAGGTACGTACTTTACCTTAGGCCAGACTGTGGTGTGTAAGTGTTGCCACTCACAAGAATTACATGAATTATTTCTTTTACTTTGGATATTGGCTTATTTCTTCTTTTTTCAGGCTCATTATCTTATATCCATAACTGTGATATTATTACCCACCCTAAAACTACGCTAAAAACCATTAAAAGTGACTACAATTTCTTTTAGCAACACTGTACAATATGTATGCCATGTTTCTGTGTTACTGTATAAATATTTTATGCATAATAAGATTACTGTTGATTCATCCATCAAAATACACAAGTGTAAGTTTTATTCATCTGAATTTATCGAATTTGTGATGCCTTGTACATAAATAGCTTCCGTTTCATATCGCAAGTTGGGGAAACGTGGCACCATTGTACACAGGTGCGGGCACACCACAGCCGCAAACGTGCGCGAGTCCTACTATAGTAGATGAAAATACATCTCAGTTAACTCATTAGTACCCGGCCAAGTCACAGCACGCGCAACTAAGGTAGTAATTATCGTGCGCCGGCAACCTACCCGTCAACTGTGCATACAATTTCGTGTATAATACGATATGCGTGTGATTGGTGTATAAAATGTTCGTGTATATTATGATACGAAATCGGACGCACTGTTGAAAGGTTGGTTGGCAGGGTTCGATAATCACAACCTCAGATTCGTTCACTGCGACTATTGTAACTTATTAAACTGGTCCTTGATTTTCTGTGTAATATTTGGCTACATGATTAAAAATACATACCTATCTCATTCAGTATCATAACATGCTTTCCATGTAATTTCATTTCTTGCTAGAGAGTGCTCAGATAGTGAAGAATTTGCTAACACATTCCTCCGGTCCTCTAAGAGGAAAAAAGCCAACCTGTTTATTGCCAGACACTCTGGGCTTTTGGTCTGATATGGGCAAAAAAGGGTTTTAAAAGGACTTTGTTGAATGATTTAAATAAGTAATCTTCGCATCCATAAAGGACAGTAAGGTAGTAAAACGAATCTCTGAATATAATAATAATCCATATGGATCAGCTGGCGGGATCATTGGGAGGTGTACAGGTGGGGAAAATTCTGCCTTATACACCTACCTGCCAGTTCGGACCTTTACACGTGAGCCAATCACTAGTGAAGCAGTAGCCAGACATTCAAATGTCTGGTACCACTGTGTGGGAGGGGAGAGGTTAAGGGAGGAGGAAGGCTTCGGGAGGTGATAGTTCCTACCCCTCCCTCTTCCATCATCCTTCTCACACAGTCACCAGATAGATGAATATTGGCTACTGCTACTATTTCGAAGTGGCGAGCGAGTGATACCGCGGAACTTTCCTCGGGTGTACCTGTAAGCATCCAGGAAGCCCAAGGAAGACTAATTTCAAACCGGTCCCTCAGTGATACTGACCCTGTTAGACCGGCCCCTGGGCCAGTCTGGCATTGAACAAAGCCATACTGAGATATCAAGGGTTGGCCAAAGCATAAGATACATCAGCGTAGTAAACTGTTTGACAGACCATGATGATTCTGCATGATATTCACTCAGTTATAATAAGAAATGATCAGGATACCCCCCCCCCTCCATAAAAGGCAAATTGGAAGAGGGTCAAAAAGATGAACACAATGAATAGTACTTTTATTTTGGAACTAACCTAACTGTACTAGTCTCCAAAAATCTCGCTCCTCCTCCTCCTGCTGATCAGCAACTGGTAGCCTCATATTAGTCTGAGTTAGGTTGCATACCATCACTGTTACACAGTTTAGTTTTATCCTGTTGTTAGTTTTAAATAAGTTACAGAAGTACAGCAGGAGAAACGAAAATCCTGAAGCAATAGTGCATTTGTGTCAGTTTCAAAAATAAAACTAATAATCGTTGCCTTCATGTTTTTCATCCTCTCCCAATTTGCATTTTTTATCGGGAAGGCAGATCCTTACCATTATGCTTTAACTTGCCAAGAACAAGAAAAATTGAAAGGAATAATGACGAGAGTTAATGTAAAACAAAATTATCAATATATAACACTTTATGGTACTGAGTACCTGAAGGTCACATGTCTAAGGCTCGTATTCTCGTCGGTTAAATAAGCTGCATACCACCACTTCCTTAGGGATATCTTTTTGGATTAGGATAATTAATATTCCTTTGTAAGCTATTTATGCAGAGTATGGCGAAACTGGTAGGATTTATGTAACACAGAACAGGACAGTAAGGTGTAATAAACTAAATTTATCGCAGAGGAAAGGGTATTAGAGAGCTTCCTCAACCAACGAAAATACGGGTCTAAGTAACTGTGGGTGATGAAGCTGGCCGTGATCAACGACACGGCTTTTGTTAATGGTTGTACAGTCTCCTTCATCAACCCCTCTCTTGCCACGTCCTTAAGATGTACACATACATTCATTAATAAACCTACACTCAGTTCGTTTCAGTGCAATATCTAACGAGTACATTTGAAGGATAAATGTGATAGGTATGGGTAGAGCACACGTTACAGCTGTGTGTGTGTGTGTCTGTGTGTGTATTGGCTGTGGCTGATCGACTATAAGTCAGATATAAAAGTACAACTTTCAAAGTTAAAGAAGAGATACACGCAATGACAAAACAAGAAGCAACGTATATTTATGAAATGGGAAACACACATTACACGTGCGTACATATGCTGAAAGTTTTTGACGCATGGGAAATGTACCCAAGACCTCGAGACAAGTCTGGCACCATTACCACTACACCATGGCATGATCAAAGCCAAGCCACTTGAATTCAATGAAGAAACACGTAAATTCGTTATAGGAGGATACTTTTCAATCCCAACCCATATGATGATATATAATATTTGCAACACATCAGGATTTTAGTTGGGGGCACACACCATCCACTCACTTGTTGTAGCACTGCTCTCTGGTGACCCTCTTCCTCCCTTGGTTCCTTCTTTCCTGCCTTCCTTTTCCGTCTTTCCTTCCTTCATTCTTTCCTCATCCTTTTGTCTACGGGTGACTACACGGAGTGACAAGCCAAATGGCTTCCTGAATACCAGGAATCCATCTACTACGCTGCATGGTAATCATGTAACTGAATCATGGCGCCTGGTGGATTAGTGGGTAAGTAAGGCGCTCCAGTCGGATTGGACTGGTGCAGGGGTGGTTGGGATTTATTGCTCACGTGGTGACATGTAGAGATGTATGGTATGTAGGAGGACTACTGGGCCTTGGTAGCAGGCTGTGACGCCTATGCCTAGACGCGGACACATTAGAAAAAAAAAAATGTAATGCCACTCAGGGAGAAGTGAGGCTGGTGACTCATCTTAAATGTCTGGACCAAATTGCTTAGCCCCGGGCTCCTACGCTCCTCATGGAGCAACACAGGATTAGGTGATGATGATCAGAATTTTTGCTTAGCCCACGCAACTAGTAAAGTGACATAGAAGTTATAATCTATCCCACCCAATACACAATCATTTCCCTATGGATGTTGGAGACACACACATTACATACGCATGCATAATGTGGAAAGTTTTTGACCTACAAGCTGGGAATCGAACCCGAGACCTGCAGATTCAAAAACTTTCCATGTAGCCTATGTACTGTACACACACATGTGTAATGTGTGGTTCCCCAACATATACAGCAAGACACTTGCGTACTGGCTGGGACAGATTATAACAGCTATGTCACTGGAACGAGTTGTGTGAGGCTAAGTAAAAATCTTGATGTGTCTGAAATATGTTTCATCATATGGACTGGGACTGAAAAATATCTTCCCGTAACGAATTTCGTTGTTCTTCATAGAATTCAGGTGGCTTGGCTTTTATCACACCGTGGTGTAGTGGAAACGGTGTCTACAGGTCTCGGGTTCGATTCCCTACTGAAACGTCCACATTTCACACATATAAAATATATATATATATATATATATATATATATATATATATATATATATATATATATATGTCATGACTCCATATTATAAATACAAATCATAATAAATAGCATGATGGATAGATAAATAAATTGATAGATAGGGCACCAGACAAGGTGTGGGAAAAGGAAATTAGCTTGCAACTCTTTAAATGAAGGAATGCTGGTCGTGCACCAGAAGCTCAGAAGCTGTACAGTACATACACGCAGACATACAGTGTTCTAAAGGCTTCACAACAGTATAGCCCACGTGACATGACCCCTGGTAAACGAGAATGTAGGAATCAGAGCTCAGAATGTGGCAAGCCATAGAACCGGCAGGTAGTGGAGAGATCAAATAAGAAGAGAGGTCCGACTAGACTTAGTAAATTAAGTCCCTGTGTAATAGATACGCTGCTCAACTTAGACTTTCTTTTAAGATAATAAATCAATATCAACTCCCTGTATTCATCTTTAACTCCTGTTATTCAGTTACCAAAATAACTTTGACTAAAACTCAAGACTTAACTATTGAAAGACTAAAGAGTTACATAAATATAAAAAGTGGCTACGAAGTTCCAACAATAAATGGTGGCAATTCAACGATCAAGTAACCACAAGTGAGTATACAATAAGAAGAACGTGTCTACGAGTTTATGAGTCTATGAGTCTACGAGCCTACAAGTCTACAAGCACACAGTAGGAATGAAGAGTTACGAGTGAGGATCTACAAGCTCTGCGACTAACTACAAATAACAAGTCTACAAGACAACTCTATAATATTCTTCATGCAACTTCAAGCAGCAACAAGAAGAATAAAAAAAGAAAAAACAAGTAAACGAAAAGCAAGAACAAAGCAACAAGCACTAAATCCACAACGCTCTCTCCTACCGCCCCCCTACCTTCATTGCTGATGCAGGTCAAGATGACATGGCAAACATCAGAGCCACATTTATAACGCATCTCACTCACCCTTCCTCACTCAGGTTACTCATCGCTATTCAGTTACTCACCACAACTACCAGTGTGGGAACCCGACGTCACCATGTGTATCTGCTGAGACAACGTCACCATGCGTGTTCGCTGAGACGACGCCACACCAATCAACATGTGACTGACACCAGGCACTTCTCACCCATTACTCGTTACTCGTTATTCACCTAGCTCCTACTCATACTCATTTATTTCCACAGTATTGAGTGGGAATTCGACGTTCTATGATGAGGTTCACCTGTGAGTACAGCTGTTAACCACTACATTCATCAGGCCATGGAATTTCCTGAGTAATATCGTCCATCAACACAGCCCTAGAATTATCGAGAGGAGATCTTCATTCAACTCTGCATTTATCTTCCGAGATCGACAGCTGCTTTCGACTCGCCTCTCTGAGTGACCATCTGTATCAAATGGGTGTAATTAAACTTACTCATTTCTTCTCAGTGCTTTAAATTAGGTACAATCACCTCCTTTACTTATTTTTATATATACATTTATACACTCACTCTGTCATTCATTACAACTCATTTACTCATCTATTTAGTTAGGACATAAACAAAAGACGTATTTCATAACACCATACCTTAGCAACATGAATTCTTTTTAGCTGAGTGATAATGACAGGAATATTTTCACCTCCACCCGTGTTAGTACCATATGATACACAGTTAGCGCCCACTGCAGATACACAATTAGGAGAGCACCAGGGCAACACACCCACCCTACAAAATTCACCGCAAACTAAAGATAAAGAAACTAATACCTCAATTCTAGATGATAATGATGATGATTGGCAAACCCCCTTTGATGTAGCGAGTGAGGACTTAGTCTCTGCCTTGCATACCTATGAAAATATACTAGACACAGTTCATCGTTCAAGGAAAACCTATTCCACTATTCCCTCACACAACGATAACCAAGTCCAGGTTAAATTAACGGAGCAACCAGTGAAGATGAATACCACTGATCAAATTCAGATATACGTTTACCATGAGGATAAAACTGACCCGAAATTCTCTGGCACAGATGAAGATCGCATTGATGTCATTTCACTGGTTAATCAATGCGAACAGATCTTCGTAAAAAGGCACATTACAGATGAACAAGAGAAAACTGCTATTTTTTCCTCTTGGATAACTCAGGAAAGGTGCCCGGCAGGAAACTTGCTTAGGTCAGACAAGCTTCTCCAAGCTAAGACATCTGATGAATTTAAAACTGAATTTTTGAAGAAATTTTCTGAAGGTATGAACTTTTTGCCATCTATAATCCCAGAATTACATAATATTGTAGATCTTGTAAGGGAACACACTATAAATCATGTGCTCAGTGAAGTACAGTAACTGCCAATGTCTCCACAATCAAAAGAACATTATTAGCTACCTCAGAAAACTCAAACTGGATAACAGGAGATGGAAAGTTGTCCCCAGACCTCGTCGTGGACATCATTGGTTATGTAGCTACCTTGTGTAAATTACCTGATAGGACCCTCAAGATCGCCAAGACGATAGCGTACACCCGAGGTATGTGCTTACTAGACTTAATGAACGAGGTAGAGATGCAGTGTAGCAAAGCAGGGGTGATCGAAAGACTATCACATTCTAGCAGAATGAGAGTGCCTGAGACAGTATCAGCTGGGATAACAGCTACAACTACCCCAAACAAAGAACAAAATTGATAGGGATCAGAAAGGAGGCAGAGCAAACAACCAAATGCATCGAGGCTACGATCACAAATACCAGGCTACAGGCAGTTTCGTAAGTTTTCGCGCAGTCCAAGCATATCTCGCGCCACAGACACCACTAAATATGGAAAGTAATCTCGTAGATCACAGTCAGGAGATAGGTCCATTCTATGTCATTATTGTGCAAAACCAGGGCACACAAAGAATGAATGCTCTATTAAAGCAAAAGAGGATAGACAAAAGACACAGGGATTTGGTCCCTACTGTACGCATCATCGGTGCCAAGGGCATTGGATCAGTAACTGCAAAACAGTAGAAAAATTAGTGTCTATTTTCAAATCGGGGGAAGACCAAGTCACGACAAAAAACGAACAAACGTAAAGAAAAGCAAGTCTAAAATTCACATAGGAGGCATGTTGGGAAATGAGTGTATCTTGATACCAGCTGTATGTGAGGATCAAAACGTTTCTTTATTCTTAGACACAGGCTCTCCAGTGAACTTAATAACACAAGAAATAAATAGAAATTTTAGAAATAAGAAGAGTGTAACTTTCCTAAAATAATCTGATTTAGACTTATATACAGCAGATGACAAATTACAGTAAAAGGTATGATCCGGTTAAACATCAGATTCACAGAGACTACAAGACCAATCTCTGCATTTTTTTATATCGTTGAAAACTTAGCAATTAAAGCTCATATGTTACTGGGCTTAAGATGCATGAGAAAATAACTTTACTCCCACAAATGAATGGAATAGACTATGACAATGAATTCATAGAGGAAATACCATCAGAGTCCTCACTGATTAGTAAAACAGAACTGTGTAGAGGAGTAGAATGACGAAGCGTAGCTGTGGCTTTCATTGTAGGTCGAAAGAAACTCCGTCTTCTAGATAGGTCCTATATTAAACCAGCTAAGTAACACGAGCGCAAGGAAGATGTTTGAGCAAGGGCGGTAGGGCCCGGACTGACTCTGGAAGTGCGCTCGAATGCATAACAGTGATGTCATCTCGAGGGCCCTTTATATTCGAGTTGCAATATATATATATATATATATATATATATATATATATATATATATATATATATATATTGATACCTGGGGGGTGTATTTATTTACATGAGACTTAAGTATAGCATGTAAGTGGTTGTACAGTGGATACATTACAATAGCTCACTGTTATCGCCTATGCAATCGTGTATCTACAAGAACCAAAAAGAATTGGTAATATTAAAAGCTTAAACAAACAGACACAAACAGATGAGTGTATAGATCCGCTCACACTACCCCCACCCCCAGCCTCCAAGACTAGAAACCCATGTAACGGTACTGATTTATCAGTTTTTCCTGCCCATCTCACCAATGATTTAGTTATACCACCTAACTCCTATATGAAAGTTACCATAAAGAGCAAGTTAGGGAATAGTACTGTTCTTGTCTTAGAATAATTATGTAAAGTAAAAGGATTGTCAGTAGAAAACTCATTATGTCAGATGAACGACGAAGGGCAAACTCAGATATTTCTAATTAATCACATGAATGGGAAAGTACAGTTGAAAAAGGGGACTTGTATAGTTAACACTGAAAAATGTCCCGCCCCTGTAATGGAAACAGTTTTAGCTGGAGTCACAAGTGAGATAAAATCCACAGATAAAGTATAAAAGAGAATTTAATTCACTCAGGTGAATTTGATGAAGAAAATGATTTGTTAACTCTGTTGGAAAAACACAGGGACACCGTAGCATTACCCAGAGAGCAATTAGGGTGTACTAACCTGATTAAATACAAGATTAATGTGCACCCAGATACACCACCAATTTTCGTACCTGCCTACCGAATCCAACAATCCCAGCATACACTCGCAAATCAGTATGTCGATGAAATGTTAAAACATGGAATTATTGAGTCTCCCAGTGGAATGCCCCATTATTCTTCGTGCCCAAACGAAATGAAGAAATGCATGCGGTAGTAGATTACCATAAACTAAACAATCACACAATCCCAGACCAATTTCCTATGCCATTGCTAAGCAACATCCTACAAAATATTGGACCAGAAAATAATGTATTTTCCACGATCGATTTGCTATAGTCCTTCCAAAATATCAAGATCGTTTGGGGTGTTGTCCTTCGCGGGAATTCCCCTTCGCGCGACCCTGCCAAATCTGTACCAAAACACACCTGTCCATCTCATGTCAGCTATTTACTACTTCTAAATTAAATTTATTTACAGTATATGTATATACATTTCTCTAATAAGGCTATTTAGTGTAAGAAAATGCCTATTGTTTTTAATAACAACAATGACTTTTTATAAATACCTCACTTGGCAACGTTGCTTTCAAACTCTGTCATGCTTGTAGGTGAGTCAGTGAGGGTAGGTCAGGTGTCAATCCGCGGGTCACTTCCTCTCTGACCGCGATCAAAGATAAGCTCCTACCCCTACTACTCGCCCTTGTCTGCTCCACAGTCGAGAACTTATTTACAGCGTAAATAAGTATTTTTTTAGAAGAGAAGGCAAACAGGGGACCTATAATTCATAAAACCGTATAGCCTTTTTAAAGAAAAAAATCTCCATAAAATGTTGATTTCATATGCAGAGAGAGAGAGACAGACAGACAGACAGACAGACAGACAGAGACAGAGAGACAGACAGACAGACAGACAGACAGTCAGGAGGTTTTTCCTCGATTTCTAATAACTCATAAAACAGTATAAACTCTATAGTAATAAATCTCTATGTAATGTTGATTTTATATGCAGAGAGAGAGAGAGAGAGATAGTGAGTTGGGAGTGAGGGTTGTCCCTTGAAGTTTGTCTCTAATCTGATAATTGGCCCAGTAGAAACTGTGGCAACGTCGCACGTAGGGGAATTCCCGTGAGGGACCGCCTGAAAGGTCTCGGTATTTCTGAAGGACTATAAGTGGTTATTATCAAATTCCTGTAGATCAGGTGTCACGTAAATACACTGCCTTTTCCACAAACAGAGGACAATATCAGTTTAGGATGCCCATGGGACTGAGGACAGCCCTGGGCACCTTCCAGCGTCTTATGAATTACGTACTGTCCGGAATTTTAGGACAAGGAATTTTTGTTTGTCTTGACGATATTATCATCGCAACGAAAGATATCGCAGAATATCTCCAGAAACTAGACCTACTCTTACAAAAGCATGGTGATGCTGGTTTTAAAATTTAGCTTTCTAAATGCAAACTTTGCTTTAAGGAAATAAAATTCTTAGGCCACAGATTAAGTGCTAATGGTATTCACACCACTGATGGCAAAATACAGGCAGTGAGAGACTTTCCTGAACCCACTACGAATGACGAAGTTAGACAATTTTTAGGTCTAGCTGGGTACTATACAGTAGGTCATTCGTACAACAATTCGCTCTATTCCAACTACTCAAAAAAGATGCTATATTGCAATGGGAAGAAGAACAAAACCAAGCATTTAACAAATTAAAAATTAAACTAACAAATGCATCATGTTTGGCATATCCGGATTTCACAAAACCATTTATTATTTGTACAGATGCATCAGTTAAAGGATTAGGGGCTGTACTGATGCAAGAAGATAAGAGAGGACAGAATCAACCAATTGCATTTGCCAGCAGACAAATAAAAGGTGCAGAGAAAAATTATTGCACTACAAACTTGAGGCACTTGCAGTGGTTTTTGCATTACAAAAGTTACGAGATTTGGTATATAGTTACGAAATACACCTATTCACCGACCATAAACCGCTAGTGGGTATGTCTAACCCGTCATGTCCCAACCGATTTCGCACCTCCGATACCCCCCAATCCCGAGCTATTTTGGAAATTTTTGTTTTTGGCTAAAACCTCCGCTTTTGGTGAGAAACATCGAAAATTCATAGAGAAATTGCTCACCTGAGGTTTAAAATACTTGATACAGGTAGAAGTACCTCCTTACCTTACTGGGTTTTCTATCAGGCTGGCTCCAAAGAAAACAAGTTCTATGCGAGAGTATCTATTCCACACCACTCATAAACGGTATTTCTTTATTTACTTGGTACGAATTTATATGTAGCATGAGAGTATATTGGTTTTCAAACAGTAATATAGGCATTATAAGCATTATTTCACTCACTAACTCATCAACATACCTGACCTTTTTTGGTGACATTACGTGATCATCATTTCTGACTGTTTCTTCCTCTAATGCGCTGTAAACTTTGTCCTCCACATTGTCATCGATTGGGGAATCACTCTGGCCCTGAATGTCTTTGTTGGCCAGGTCACTGGTAACAGGTGAATTGCCGAGACAATGGCGTGCAGGGGTGGGGAGGTTATGCGGTGTAAGGCACTGTCCCTGCCTGGCATCTTGTAGAGGAATAGAGGAAGGTGTCCCGCTATACATACCAAAAATCACGCGTGAAAATTGAAAATTGTGCACATTATGAGCCTTGCAATTGCGCGACGTATCAGTACGTTGACGGGACTAGCTGTGACACGTACCCATATGTCGATGGCATGCCTCGGGTTAAAGAAAAACTCCTCTCTGGGAGGAGAGCAAGATGGAAATGTACAGTCGAAAACTGCAATGTACAAATTCATTTTATACATGGCAAAATAATTCTAGTAGCTGACGCATTATCTAGGAACCTGAAAATAATTCAGGTTGTGGCACTGGATCTTAAAGGAGACATCCCAAACCACAATGAAATCGCAAAAGCACAAAGCCTTGATCCAACATGTTCTAAAGTTATATACAAGTTAGAAAGTGGAGATGACATACAATTACACAAACTACATGTACCACTAGAACAATTCACAATAACCAATAATGCATTATACAAGTTCAACCCAGAACAACCAAAATGCCGAAGAAATAATAACCAATTGGTAATACCTAATGACATGATACCTCAAGTATTACGAACGATACACGATAGTCCACATGCAGGACATCCTGGAATGGATAGGACATTCAGACAAGCCCAGTTGTTATATTACTAGCCATCATTACGAAAAGATATAAACAATCATATAGACATGCGAATCATGTGCAAAACACAAAGGATACCCAATTTCACCTGCACCTATAGGTAATTACCCTGTACCCCATCATCCATGGGACGCTGTCACGGTTGATTTATTCAAGATGCCATTATCATACAAGAATAACCAATACATATTCGTAGCAACGGATCATTTTTCCCGTTATGTAACTTTAGCCCCAATTAAAGATAAAACAGCAGAGACAGTAGTAAAGGCAATAATAGATAATGTAATATTTCGCTTTACTACCCCAAAGGTACTAGTAAGTGATAATGGAGGAGAATTTAATTCTGATACCTTACAAGAAATATGTAAACAATACAATAAAAAAGATTAACGTTTTTGCCTCCCACCCAGCATCCAATGGGTTAGCAGAGAGACAAAACAAAAAAGTATTAGATGTACTACGACACATACTCAATGAAAATTATGCAAGCTGGGATGATTGGATTCCCAGAGTAGAAGCCTCAATTAATGGATCTATAAATAAATCTATAGGAGACACACCACATTTCATTATATATGGGACAGATAAAAAACTACCATATGAGATTCTAGAAGGTCAAAATCTACCCATATACAACTACGATGATTAAACTCCGTTTACGTGAATTCCAGGACATACATAAAAGAGTCAAAAAACAATTAACGATGTCCAAGGAAGAAATGACGGAGGCATTTAATAAAAAGGCAAGAGACTCGCCATCAGCTTAGGAGACATTGTCTATGGTATCATTCATACAAGAGACGATAAATTATCCCCGAAATTTGAGGGCCCATACAGAGTAATTAACATAAAAGCAAACAAAATTTCAATTAGGTCACTGTCAAGTGGCAAAGAGAAACAAGTTCATATTGACCATTTAAAACGAGTTTCAAGGGAACTATCCAATATTTATACAGCCTCGGATACCACCGAACAACCGAACATAAAACCAATCAAGAAAACAACAATAACTACAAAAATAAATTACAGTCATATATCAAACAATCAAACATAGGTGCAACTATTCCAATGAAATCTACAGTACATCATTTACATGATTTAAATATCGATTTAAAGTCATTCTATAAATGAAATAACAATCAAGTTGTTCTACGTTAGTCAACTGTAACGCAGATCATCACTATCATCGACCACAGCATGGCCATATTAGAAAATTAATAGATTTTTTTTGTCGGTAGGTTACGATGAACGGACTTATGCTATGGATTCTCCTCTACATAGCAAGAGGATATGCTCACTTAGACTCCCAACACATAGTACGGCAAGGATGCCTCATAGCTCCAACGGCCACGACATCAATCGTAAAAGATGTCATGAGTATTGAAATCAGTTTGGATTACTTATATATGATAAGCATAGTTGACTTCACCTTATCTAGAAGACATCGCGGGACCAATGAGGACCCTGGACTTCATGATAGGAGGCTATGTTTCACAGACACATAACACACAGGAAGTGGATGAAATGGTGAAGTTAGCGAAATGGAAGATAGAACAGGTGAAGTCAACTATGCTTATCATAATCCAAGATCCCCCATCTCATGGAACGGAGGTACTGAGCGCCACATTACACGTACTCGCCAAAAGCGCGGCTTGTTCGACGTGGGTGGTGCAGTTCTTGGGAACATCTTTGGATTGGCTACAGAGGAAAACCTTGAAGAAATAAACAACAAGTTTAATAAAATAGCTCAGGTGCTAATATACCAAGATTAATTAATCGCAGGATATAACTCAGCAATAAAGACAATCGTGAAAAACCTGAAAAAAGCGGAAAACATAGCTCTCGAAACTGTAGATAATATAAATGACATGGAAGGTAACATAACACTCTTCCAACACTTCTCCATCATCACGTAACACATTGACACAATTCTGCTCCTCCAATTGGACAACATTAGAGTTCGTTACAGGGCACTTATGCAGGGAATTTCGAATGCCGGTGATGGCAAGATCAAAATTGACTCACTTCCAGTTCATGAGCTACATCAGATAATTAGTCAAGGCATACAAAATCATAAATTGGAGCCCTCGTTCCGAAGTGAGGATTTCATGCAATATTATCCGTATTTAGAAGCAACACTAACACCAACATCAGTAGCAGTTCATGTACCATTCATAACAGACGACCTGTTCACAGTATGCGAAATACACCCCTTCCCTTCAAGGAATAATAACACTTTGGTCATCATCAACATCAACACAGTCACTGAACTCATCATGGTCTTCAAGAGACAGAACACTGTTACTTTCGCAAATGAATCAACGATTGCACGAAAGTGCCGCACATCCTTACATGCTGTTCACCTTTGTCCTGAGTACATTTTCACGTTTCAGCCTACTGATACAGTCCCTTGTGAAATGGCTATCATAAGAAATCACAATATTCATAATCACTGCATATATATATATATATATATATATATATATATATATATATATATATATATATATATATATATATATATATATGTGTGTGTGTGTGTGTGTGTGTGTGTGTGTGTGTGTGCAAGATCGTGCAAGCAGAGTGAAAGAAGAGTTTTGGGCAAATGTGGAAGCGTGCAGGGAGAAGTTTGAGAGGAATTATATATATATATATATATATATATATATATATATATATATATATATATATATATATATATATATATTAATTTAAGGTATTAACAGAAAACTAGGGAATGTGAAAGTGGATGAAATACTTGGTGAGTTGGGTGTGCCTGCAGTAGTGGATGAGAATGCAAGTGCTCTAATGGACATTGGTGTGGGAAGGAGGTTGGGGATAACCAATACCCTCTTTAGGTACGAAATGATCCACAGGTTTACGTGGCGAGTGATGAGAAGGGTGGATGGTGAACTGGATGAACGGAAGACAGTGACTGTGTGTTTGGATCACAGAATGAGAAGGCATGTAATGGATGCAAGACCATACAGAGTCTGGGGTAGTGGACTCCCTGACCACCATTTGGTGGTGGCGAAAGTCAAGGTTCAAGTGCAGAGGAGGAATAGAAGGAGAGAAGGACAGGAGGTAGGCCATACTGGGAGAGTAAAAAGGTTGCAAAAGGATGGGAAAAAGGCAGAAGATAAGAGAGAAGTTGAGGGGCGATTAGGTAAATATGATTTGGAGCTGTTGGGGGTGATGGAAGGCGTGTGCAATTTATTCACAGAAGAAATCGGTAGAGTTTCTGAGGCGATGTGTGGAGTGAAGAGACGACAAAAGGGTGTGCAAGGAACAACGTAGTGGAATGAAGAGGTGAGGCAAGCTGCGGAGCAAAAGAAGAAATGCATGAAGTGAGTGGATGGGAAACAAAGGCATGGAAGAAGTTGAGAGATGGAAGAAATTTATGTGTACAGAGGAAGAGAGAGGTAACATGATTAGTTGAGAAAAAGTAAGAAGACTGGATGAGGAATCTGCAAGGAATTTGAGTGTAAAGTGGAGGGAGTGTAAGAAAATGTTCTGGAAGAAGGTAGAGTTAGATAGGGTGATTAAGAACTTAGTAGGGGCGTGAAATATAAAAATGGTAGATTGATAGTGGAGAAAAGAGAAAAAGAGAGCAGATGGAGAGAACACTGTAGGGAACTGTTAAATATACAGAATGAAAGTAATGCAAGTAAGGAATGGCTGGGAGAAGGAGGGTGGTGAGACGGTAGGATGAGATGAGCAGGATGGAAGTAGTGGAAGCAGTGACGAAAGTCAATATGGGAAAACCCCCAGGAACTGATGGAGTGTGTGGTTAAATGATGAAGTACAGGGGGGAGAGAGAGAGTAGTAGAATGGATATGAAAGATGCGCAGACTGGCCTTGGAGGAAGGTAGGGTCCTGGAGGATTGGAAGTCACATATAATTTTTCCCCTATACAATGGAAAAGGGGAAAAAGAAGTGTGTGGTAATTATTGGGGCATTTGTCTTGTTAGTGTAATACACAAAGAATACTGTAGACTACTGATTGGCAGAGATGGGGGAAATAACAAAGTAATTAGTTGGAGAAGAACAGGGACTTTTAGGTACGGAAAAGGTTGTGTAGATCAGATATCCATCTTTAGGTCTTTAGTTTGTAGAGAGGGGAAGAAGTTGTATGCAGCCTTCATGGATTTGGAGAAAGCATTCGACAGAGTGGATAGACAAGGAATGTGGAAAATATTAAGAATATATGGAGTAACTGGAGTGTAGCTGAATGCCGTGAAAAGTATGTATGAGGGTGCTAAGGCTGCAGTACGTGTGCACAGTGAACTGAGAGAATTTTTCTCTCTCAATGTTTGACTGAAATAGGGATGTGTCATGCCCCAACGGTTGTTCAGTCTGTATATCGATCGGGTTATAATAGAGATATTAGATAGGGCAGTGGATGTTGGAGCGGCCCTAATGAGGAAGGGTAGCATATGGAATCTTCCTATATTGTTGTTTGCAGATGATACTGTATTGTTAAGTGAAGACGAGGGGGAACTGCAAACTTGGCGAAAGAGTCTGGGAGAGTGTAAGAAACTGAATCTATAGTAAATTGGGGTAAGAGTATAGTTATGCTCTTCGAGAGAAATGAAGTCACTGAATATACGGTGACTGAAGTTGGATGATGAGGAAATGGAAAATGTGAATGTAATAAAGTGCTTAGGTAGTGTGATAGGTAAGGATGCAAGTCTGGAGGATGAGTTATCTGAAAGGAGCATGTGGAGCTACATGGAGAGACAGGCTGATAAATGTTGAAGTGAAGAAGAGTTGTAGTGTGGATGTGGATGTAACACAAAGCGTTAAAGTACATTTGGTCTGGACATTTGGAGAGGATGGAGAGCGAGAGACTAACGAGGAGTGTATGTGAGTGAGGTGGAGGGGTGGGGAGGCCAAGGATGAGATGGAGGAATGGAGTGGGGAGGTATATGAGAGAGGGGGGTATGAGCTGGGTGGTGGGCAGTGATGGCAGAGGACCAGCCCCGGGCGACATGGATGCATTTTGTATATGGCGACCTCTAACGGGAATGAGGCTCCTGGCATTGGATATATATATATATATATATATATATATATATATATATATATATATATATGTAATGTATGTGTGTGTTCTTACCTAATTGTTCTTACTTAATTGCTTCTTCACAGGAATGAGTCAAGCTCGTACTGTCCCGTGTCTTTAGCCATTTTTATTTTACATATCTTTATAGTTAGGAATTGTTTTGGCACACACTGTTTCATTCGGTAGGGCATTCCACTGATCAATTGCCCTATTTGGGAAACTAAATTTCCTTACGTCTTTATCGCCACTCTTTTTTTGCATTTTTTTGCAGTGTCCTCTTGCTGATGCATCCCCATAGGTTATGTTATCATTTATGTCTATTTTCTCCTTCCCTGATATGCATTTATATAGCATAATCAGGTATCCTCTTTTCCTTCTCTCCTGTAGTCTAGGTAGATTCAGTTTTTCTAGAGTTTCTTCATAGCTTAGACCACTTAAGCTTGATACCCATCTTGTATCAGCCCTTTGAACTTTTTCAATCTTGTCTATGTGTTTTTCTAGATGAGGACTCCAGACTACTAATGTATACTCCAGGGTTGGTCTAATGAATGATGTTATTATCTTTCTTAGCATGTCTTCATGTATATATGTGAATGCTATTCTCATATTTTCAAGCAGTGTATACACGTTCCATACCTTCTCACTGATGTGGTCAGCCGGAAATTGTTTGGTATTGATAATCACACCTAGGTCCTTCTCCTTTTCTAATGTGTGTAGAGTTTTACTTCCTAACTTATAATCCCAATCAGGTCTTTTTCCACTTTTACCAAACTTGATTACATGACCCTTGTCCACATTTAATTCCATATGCCATGTATTGCTTCATTCATGAAGTTTATTTAATTATTCTTGTAGCTCTTTATAAGAGTCTGTGTTAGTAATTCTCTCTTGTATTTTTGCATCATAAGCAAACATATTTAGATAGCTTTCATTTCCATTGCTACTGTCTATATTATTTACATACACTAAAAACATAACTGGTGCCAGCACTGAGCCCTGTGGAACTCCACTAGTCACTTCCCTCCATGATGAGTTCTCCCCTTAGTACTGTTCTCATTTCTCTTTTTTTTTTTTTTTTTGCATCCTACAATACAGTTTGCCTCGGATTCCTCCTTGATGGTACAGTTTCCATAAAAGTCTTTGATGTGGTACTCTGTCAAATGCTTTCTTGAAATCTAAATAGATACTGTTCACCCATCCCTCTCTGTTCTGTAATGTTTCTGGTACTCTGTCATAGTAACTCGACAGATTAGTAACACATGATTTTTCCTTTCTGAAACCAAACTGTCTTTCTGTTATCATACTGTATTCTAGATGATTCACCCAAAGTCTTCTTATCAGCTTTTCTAATACCTTGCATACAACACTGGTTAGTGATACTGGTTGGTAGTTGAGTGGATTTTGTTTATTCCCTTTCTTGAATAAGGGAACAATGTTTGCTTTCTTCCAAATATCAGGTAGTTTACCTTGTCCCAAGGAGTCCTTGAAAATTAAAGATAATGGTTTACTTAACTCCTTTTCAAATTCATGTAACACCCAACATGAAATTTCATCAGGACTATTTGCTTTTCCATTGTCTAATTAACTTAACTCCTCCTGTATTTCTTTTTCTGATATTTGTATATCTGTTAGTATGTGTGGTCATGCATGTTCCACATATTCCCTCTCAAAATTATTTTCTTCTGTAAAAATGATTGGAAATTCTTGTTTAGTGCTTCACAAATATCTTTCTCTTGTGTGTAGGTGATCCCCTCATCTGTAATGGATTCTATTTTACCTTTAACTTTGGTTTTGCTTCGGATGTAGCTGTAAAATAGCTTCGGTTGATCACTACTTTTATTTATGATATCCTCCTCAAACAGTTTTTGGACTTCCCTCCTTATTCTTGTATAATCGTTTCTTGCCTCTTTTTAATTGTTATATGTCCTTCACTATTGTGCCTTCTGTATCTAATCCACAACAAATCTATTTTTTCTTTTGATTTTTTACATTCTGCATTAAACCATTTCTTTATTTTCTTTTCTGCTTCTTTGTGCTGTGGGATGTACTTCTGACTCCTATTTCATAAAGTTCACAGATTTTTCTATATATATCATCTAAATCTTGTCCTCTAAGTGCTTTTTTCCAATCTATTTCTAAGAAGTATTTCTTTAGGTTATGATAGTTGCCCTTTTTGTAGTTAGGGCCCTTTTTGTAACTTTGATTACTATTAACTATGTCCTATGCAATCCCGAAGTTGTAATTTAATACTGCGTTATCACTTTTGCCGAATGGAGGGTGATACATTATATTGTCAATATCATTTTCTTGCCTGGTAAATATAAGATCTAGTACTGATGGTGTGTCAAGTCCTCTTTTCTGGTGCTTTCTCTTACATGTTGTGTTAGGAAAAAGTCCTGCACAAGTCCAGGAGCTTTTGGTCCCAACAGCATTCCTGGCTTGTTTTATCTAGAGTATTCCAATTTATATTTGTATTGAAACCTTCAGTTAGTATAATTCTTTCAGATTTCTCCTCCATTCTATGTAGTAATGCTCTTAAACTTTGAATTGTTTTCTCTGCCAGGTCTTCATATTCGCATTTTTCCTAAATGTTTGATCTCGGTGGGAAGTAGAAATTTGCCACAATGGGGTGCTTTGGGGCCGCCATTGAAGTGGTTGAGCCTGCCACTGACAGTGAACAGTCGCACTCTCATGAATCATTAATAATATATCTTTGTGTGAACTTATGATTCAAATTCATGTTTGTAATGTGTAGAGGAATTATTTTTTTCTCAAATAATTGAGAAGAAATGAGGGGAAACTACTTATTATTTTCATAGTAATACGTAAAAAATATTTATCCAGCTAGATTAGCATCAAATGAACTCCAAGATCCTCATTTATTTTGCATTAGTAGTCTTTTATTGTATTGAAAGAGGTGGAGTTACATTACTCACTACTGGCTGGAACGAAATACTTTGTAATTGCCCTCTTCAAGTCGATTACTAGCCAATATAAGTAAAAAATCGGTACGACGCTCGTAACATCCAAATATCCAAGTGGCGCATGCGCATTGAAGGTACAGTCCCAGGGACAAGATAGACTCTGCTTTTGTTTACTAATATTGCGGCACCCAAGATTTTGTAATATTCACATCTGAGGACATCAAGATAATTTCAGAAAGGCTGTCTTAGATAAATATTTTTACAGATCAGCTTCTAACTAACTGCTCTATGCTGCAAGATATTACCAATTTCTTCTGTTACTGTCCTTTCATTTCACCAAAGATTTTGTGTGCATGTGGGACAAGAGGGATGTTGTTGATAGTGAGGTGTGAGTTATGACTGTTTTCTACCATAAAAGAGGCCATTCTGAGTCTTTTTGTAGTACACCAGTCATGAAGTGTGTGTGGGAGTGTTAAGTCATCTGGGTAGGAAGCAGTGTGTACTTTGTGAGTGAAAGTGAAAAGCAAATATTTTTATATATATATATATACATATAGTTTTCTATATATACTTATTATAGAGAATATATTCTATTCTGGATTGATTAGCCACTTTGAGAAATATATACATACTGTATGACACTATATTATCCAAATTGTTTATTTTGTAATTTCATCATTCATAATCTGAGGAAATTGATGGCCACCCCTATTAATGCACAGGGGAACACAACAGTACGATCCTGATTCTCAGCGTGCGTCCTCTCGACTTCAGTCCAGCCTTCCGACCTCTCTCAGAGCAGGCAATAAATGACTGTTGACCGTTCCTGGATTTGGGACGGTTTGTCGAAATCGTTGACTGAAGGCGAATTTAGGCACTAATAAATTTAAGTTAGTAAATCGTCTCAGAGGAGGTAAATATGACTTTCCTCATTGAAACCATATATTAAGAGATACAAATCTACTCATTTCTAAAAAATTAACATAGAAAACATTAAATTATAAGGGATGAATGAGCTGACTAGTTGCTAGACTTGACAAATTAGAATATTTTTACCTTTTTGTATGACTCATACAAATGAATAAGCTCTTGTTGTGTGTATTCATTGGAGAGTGTAAGTGGTTTTGTAAGTAGGAATGACATTAATCCTATCACAAGTGCACACAAACAAATGCAGCGTATGATTGATGAGCATGCGTGTCCTACGACGTCTGTGGCAGGCTCGACCATGACGATTGTCAATTGTCTTCCACCCCACAAAGCACCCCATTACTTTCCCTTCAGACGTACTAATCTCTACTGCAATCAGTTCTACCTGTGAGGGTACATCTAGTTCTATTTCCTTGGCTTGCAGATTTTTCTTTGTTAATAATAATTCCTCCTTTTTTTTAAGTTCCTATCTCTTCTCCATATATTTAATTCCTCTAGGTTTAGTATATCGTTTGATTTCCTTGGTGTTAATTTTGTTTCAGTTACACAGACAATATGTGGTTCCTTTTCTTTGATATAATCATTCATCTCTAGTAATTCAGATACCACTCCATCTACATTAGAGTACATCAGCTTAATCATCTTGTTCGAATACTTGTCATGACTTGGGTCTGTTATCATTCTCCTTTTTATTCCCTCCTGTTTATGTACCACTTTCGACCTGGAATCCAATTACTTTGTAAAAAAAAATGTTCTTTTCTTCCTCTTATCTGTGTGTGTGTGTGTGTGTGTGTGTGTGTGCGCGCGATCACTGATAAAAGAAGTATTAGTAGTTGTTCAGGTAACTGCAACTCCAGGTTCATCTGAAATGTGAACCCGGTTAACTGGAGGCTAAACTTTTCTCCAGCAACTCAAAATTCTCCTTTTGGGGGATAGGGAAGTGCTTAAGGGACGTTTATATAACCAGGCAGTGGAGCCGTCTGGTTATATCTGTGACACTTCGTGAAGGCACCCGTCTGCATCACAATGCATTTCTCCTTTATCTATATAATTATTCCTAGTGTCCATTTAGGTTCTGGTATGTACTGTATGTGTGTCCACTATTCATGGTGAATTTAAAGAGCTTCAGTGCCGCATAATTGTCTGGCTATAGATAAGGCCTCGAGCAAGGCCACATGCACTATATGGACGTCACTTGAATTCTGGAAAAAGGAGCGCTCGCTCAGTTTCATATGCCAAATAAGAACATATGCACGGTTATAAATATAACTTGAAATGTTGTGTGCCCACAAAGAAAGGCTAAAGAATTTTAACTTGTACCATTGGAACTGCACT
The DNA here is from genome assembly GCF_032717465.1 of Coenobita brevimanus. NCBI lineage: Eukaryota > Metazoa > Arthropoda > Malacostraca > Decapoda > Coenobitidae > Coenobita > Coenobita brevimanus. The sequence goes on from NC_137003.1 coordinate 30,569,044, forward strand.
TGGACTTTCAAACGAAGAGGCACAGTCTCCGACACTACTGTCCTGTTGGAAATATCGACTGTTTTCAACATAAAGGGATGGAATTTTGGATGGACTTGCTTACTGGCTTAAATAGATATTAGACACCATAAGAATTGTATTTAAGGCTTGGGGAGGAAGCACAAATTTCATCCTTGACCCCTCAAAATAAGACTAATAGTTTTCAAAGTACATTAACAAAATCTTCCCTTAAATGTCGGGACTGAATATCCCAATCCTGGGCTCGTACAGTTCTGCCCAACAAAAAAGGATTGGATGACAGGATGGAATGGAATCTCTTGAATGCATTAATACATAATGAAAAACAAAAGGTCATGGAGACCATCAGAAGTAAGTGCTGACCTCCACTTAAGATTCTAGGTCATCTATTCCCCCCCACCCCCACCCGCTCGAAAAATAGTTCTCCAAGATCAGTGGATGAATTAGTGGACGTGTTATTTGGTGATGAAGTTTGTGTGAGTGCTGTTTCATCAAACCAAGAATTTGTCTACATTTGGCGATTTCTTAAATACCATAATCAATTTTCCGTCAAATGACCAACTCGAGCAACGATGGATAGTCCTGCTAGTTGCAGGTAAAAACAATTTGGCTGAACATTACAGGCTGGGAGAAAATGTTTTTTTTTTTTTCTTTTTTCGGTCTGAGGATCAATTTACCTAAGTCCAATGTACTGTAAACTGAATGTGTACTTCTTCTATAGTCCACCATCTTCTTTTCTGGAGAAAAGGAGCGAGTTGCAAGATACCTGTATAAACGGACTGTGAATCCTCAGTGCCATGTGTAAATGTGCCCTTCTCCATGTTCTTCCACCAATTATTTTTAAGGACCAGGTGGGCGAGTCTGTGTTTAGTTAGCTGTAGGGTTAGCTCCTTTTACTTCTACTGGATGCAGCAGGGAGCTATAGGCCTACCCTCAAATTCGTGGAAGTAAATCCTGCCAAGACATCAGAGGAACCGGCAAACGCAAGTAAAATCCCCCCATATCCTTACCCCATTCTCCCTTCTCCTTCCTTTGCTTAACCTAGGTGTTGCAAGACAGGTCATTCTCTCTCTGTGTGATGCGTGAGCAACACCAAGGGTCAGCATCCATCCTCTAAGACCTGTGCACGAGCATCTTCTTGGCTCTGTGCTGCTCCATCTTGGTTGCATGGTAAGCCTGCATTTTTGTTGCACGTACCCTTCTTTCTTTCTTTCTTTTTTGATGTTTCTCTTTATTAGTTTTAGAGTGATAAATTCTGGCTTGCAGCACCAAGTGGTGCGCAGTTTTTCAGTCTGTATGACTTCAGTGGTTTACTTCTGCCATGGTAGGCTGTCGGGGATTGAACTGTAGTCTTACTCTACGAGGCCTCACTCTAAGCGTTGCTCGCACAATGCTACGACATACTGTATTTTGCTCCGTTTGTGTATTTTCACTAGTTACTAGCTTTTTGGCTTCCTTGCCTTTAGCTTCAAGGGCCACACAGTCGTCTGTCTTTCCAAGTATTATGAACTATTTCCATCACGCTATGCTTTTCTTCTCAGGTCAGATTTTAAATTTTTACTAAAGACAATGTGAATATAGGTTGGTATTTAGTGTGTTGCCACAACATTTGGTGCGCAAAGTTTTCACTCTGTTCTTACAGGGCAGAATTCTTCTGTCATGCTATGTTTACCCAGGACATAATTGGTCTAGTATAGTTTGTGTTGTGTTCCTGCCACAGCTGTGTAACAAACTTAAACCAATTTTTTGTTTATGTTGATTTTTATGCTATTTCTGATCAATGTCAATGCACAGATTCCGGATATGCTATTTGTTTTTGTGTAAATCTAGAGTTACAGGAATTATGCAACAACATATGTATCATACAAGGACAGGAACTGCAACTTGTTACCATTTCGAGATTGCTGAGAATGTCAAAGAATTTATATATTTCCGGGTGTAAATTATGAATACAACTAGAAAATGAGCAAACAGTAACATCACAAGGAATGAAGGACACATAGTATCTAGAAATGCACTTTTGATTTTGACTTTCTTCTGTAGCTGTGATGACAATCGCGCAACAGTCCTCAAACGTAATCGCCCATCATCGCCTCGTTCCACTCGCCTTGATATTTGGTCTCCATCAGCAGAATGTCCTGGTGGAACCCTTTGCCGTGCTCCATGCTGACTGCACCCAATTTGCTTTTGATAAAATCAAGGTGGGAATGCAGATAGTGCAATTTGATTGATATTCTGCATCCAAGCCAGTGGAATGCGCTGATCAGGTCATCGACGAGCTGTGCGAAATCTGGTCTCCTCTGGTTGCCAAGAACACCTTCCACAAACCCTCTGAAAGCATTCCAAGCATGCTTCTTATCATCGGTCATGTTACCCAGGAGTTCATGCATTGCAAGCACTCTTCAAACCTGCGGCCCAGTGAATATGCCAGCCATAACCTTTGCCATGCTCAACATGCAGAAATGCATCGTCTCCTTGTCAATGGCTTTCATGGATTGTTTCACAAGACCAAGTTTTACGTGTAGCAGCAGTAGCAATAATTTCTCTCTGGAGACCAGTGGAGCTCTCAGAATGTTGAACGAGCCTCATGTGAGACTCTCTCTGAGCGGCTAGTCTTTCCTCACAAAATGTTTTGCATCACTCCAGGTGTCCCACAAGCATAAAAAACATGAGTGCTTCGTATACCGCCTTGCATTCCAAGTAGGAACGAAACCATTTTGAATTCCCCACAAACATCCCAATTGTTATCGGAGTACTTGATCTTCGTCAGACAAATCTTCACATTCTCATAGCCTTCTTTCCACAGAATGTGCAACTGGAATTGATGGGAGTTCGTTGCCGGTATGCAGAAGTACAGCTTTTAGGCTCTTCATGGAACTGCCTATGAAGAGTCGCCATTCTGAGGCCTTGTGATCCACTCCCATGGCTTGGAACAAACCCTTAACATCAGAACAATAACACAATGAGTTTTCTTCAAATAATTTGAAGAAGGATGCAAACTTGCTGTGGTGATTCCTATAGCTCAACTTGCAACTGGGATCCAACAAGCTCAATTCACTTAGACATGAAACCAGCAACTCAGCACTGGACTTGGTGAGTCCTAAATCTCGGACCAAGTCATCCAGTTCTAGCTGATTGGGAAAGTGTGGAGTGTCTCTGGAACATTCTCCAACATATGATTCTTCATCACTTTCAGCTCCATCATCGACGATGTCCTCATGGTCAGAGACAACTTTCGTATCCACAGGAGGAACAGGAATCGCCATCTCATGGTCGTGAGGTACCGGTATAGTCAGCCAAAAAAGTCGTGTCATCGTTCCGAACCCCGTAAATATTCGAACAGATAAGTCGAAGCAGCAGGGATAGCTTCACAAGTCTGGCAACAGCGTCAGCCCAGACTGTGGTGGGGGTGAGTGGTTTGGGGTGCCATGTATTACTGTCGGGTGGAAACTGTTGGGAATAACATACTAGGTAATAGGGTTATGGTCAACTCTTATCACTTATGTCACTAAATGTCTACATATCCATCATCATGAATTTATATGTAATCAGAGTATACTGCAGTTTCACATACATGGGTTGTCATGTCTAATTCATCTTTGATATTTGGACTACTACTGAGGACGGTATAACGGTGGAATACGTTTCATAACGAGTGTTTGGAATTTAATGAAACGTCACGATTATGGTAATACAAAACAGCGTTTATTAATGATAACTAGAATCTCCCCTCTATTTCCCGTCGTCCAGTATAGATAACTGAATGACAATGAAGATATGACTATATGTTGGTGGGTGTATATCTTGGTTTCATCACCTTGCGTAACACCTGTGGGTGGGTTTCCCCATTGATATTAGTAAGACTACTGTAGATGCCGCATCGCCCATTCTTCAGTACAGCAGCGGTGCATCTGTGCGGCCGTCATCTTGGAGCGGTCAAACATGTAATAGTGGGGCTTGTTTTAGAGTGAATTCAGACTATGAAAATGAATGGTGTTGTGAAGGAGGTGGTGATGGTCGTTATTCTTGTGGTAGTGGTGATAGTGGTTATTGTTGTGGTGGTGGTGATGGTGGTTTTGTTGCTGTGGTGGTGGTGGTGGTGATGGTGTTTTTTGTTTTTGTGGTGTGATAGTGATGGTGGTTTTTGGTGTTGTTGAGGTGGTGGTGATTATGGTGATTTTTTGCCTGATGGTGGTGGTGGTGGTGGTGGTTTTTGTTGTTGTGGTGATAATGGTGGTTATTTTGGTGGTTGTTCTGTTGATGGTGATTGTTGTTGTGGTGGTGGTGGCTATTGTGGTGGTTGTTGTTGTTGTGATGATGGTTATAATGGTGGCTGTTGTGGTGGTGGTTGTTGTGGTGGTGGATGTTGTGGTGGTGGTTCTTGTGGTGGTGGTTATTGTGGTGGTGGTTATTGTGGTGGTTCTTGTGATGGTAGTGGTTGATGTGATGGTAGTGGTTGATGTGATGGTTGCGGTGATGGTGGTGGTTGTTGTTGTGATGGTGGTTGTGGTGATGGTGGTTGTTGTTGCTGTCGTGGCAATTGTTGTTGTGATGGTGGTTGTGGTGATGGTGGTTGTTGTTGCTGTCGTGGCAATTGTTGTTGTTGTGGTTGTGGTTGTTGCTGTTGTTGTGGTGGTGGTGGATGTGGTGGTGGTGGATGTGGTGGTGGTGGTTGTGGTGATGGTGGTTGTGGTGGTGGTGGTGGTTGTTGTTGTAGTGGTGGTGGTGCTTTTATGGTTGTCGTTGTTGTTGTTGTTGCTGTTGTTGTTGTTGTTGTTGTGGTGGTGGTGGTGGTGGTTGTGATGGTCCTTGTTATGATGGTGGTGGTGGTGGTTGTGATGGTCCTTGTTATGATGGTGGTGGTGGTGGTTGTGATGGTCCTTGTTATTAGTGGTGGTGGTGGTGGTTGTGATGGT